>NC_140953.1:47549808-48279808 GCF_014529385.1 Adiantum capillus-veneris
AGCTACTTGGGGCACCAAAAGGTGGAAGGTGGTGGCATTAATGGCTCTACAAGAAGCAGCAGAGGACTTCCTACTGGAATACTTCAGTGACATCACCATTGTTGCAGCCCATGCCCACAGGGTTACTATAATGAACAAAGATAGTGAGACACTGAAAAGAATAAGGTGGAGGTATGACAAACTACTGGTCCCCAATGTCTGCAGGGATAAGAAAATGAGGGAAATTTTGTTATACCCCCCTGAGCTAGTGCCACAACTCACAGTTGTAGATGTCACACATGCTGTGAATACAAGGGCAAGGGCAGAGACTATTGCTCGCCAAACAGAGGACATGAGGGAAGCAGAGCTTAAGGAGAAAGCAAAAGTAGCAGTGGAGTCCCAGAGGCAAACAGAATGCAATGTGACCCTGTCCATAGAGGCAAGCAATCAAGAAACTCTACTTTCAATGAAGGATGGTTTGCTTGCAGAGATACCATTTGTAGATGGAGCCAGAAAGCTAGCTCTGGAAAAAGTGGACATTAATTTATTGCAGAATCCAGATTCTCAGATTTCAGACACAATTATCTATTCTTGTCTTAAGTAAGTGTTACTATCTTGCTAGCTTTGAAAACTCAGATAATAGGTTTGCTAACTCAGGTAAACTCTCTGCAGCCTGATCAAAAGTCAACTCCCACTGCACACCCACACAGAGGTGTTTCTTCTTGATCCACAAATGTCAGTGATTATTAGACAAAAGAACATTCCATCTGGGACCTTTGAGAGTTGGTTTCTCCATTGTGCTATGCTGGAAGTTACTGTCATCATCTTTCCATATGAGAACAACCATCACTGGAGTCTCATATGCCTTGATGTTGACCAACCAGCAGTGTGGGTGTTCAATTCAATAAAAGGAACCCACCCTGAAATTAGGCTGTAAGTGTTTTGTATCAGAAAGTGTTTCTTATAGATATCCATGTAAATTTGAAGCCTCATGCTAACATCTTGACGCTGCTTTGTGTAGTTGTATAAAGAGGTTGTTGCTTGCCTATGGCAAGCTATGTGGAAGGTATGAACTATACAAGGCCCCAATCAAAGATGTACCTATCCCAAATGAAACCGATGGAAATTCTTGCGGCTGGAGATGTCTTCTCTATGCAGAATATGTCCTGCAAAGCTACTTTGCATTAAAACCTTTCATGACTAAGGTAACCATTTGGCAATGCATTCAGTCAGTTTTGGTTTAGTTTATAAAAGAATTCTCACCATGTGGTCTTTCAATTTTGCAGAGTGCTTTAAAAAACTACACATATGATTATTTGCAAAGATATCGAGTAGGTTTAATACAACACCTGCTTACTATGTCTAGCCCCAGAGAGCTTGAAGATAGCGGCTTGGATGACCGCACTATTGATCTAACAATACATGACGTGCCACCACGACAAACCCCTGCATCCGATATAGTGGAATCACAATGGGCCGAGGGGGTCATATCAGCAGAAGATGAAAGAGCCCAGGATGAGAAAAGGTCAAATGAGCATATGGAAGGTGCTAGTGTACAACCAGAGGAGACAATGAAAGAGTCAAGTCAGCCAGTGGAGGAGCCAAAAGAGCCTATGGATGAAACCCAAGATGAGGAAAGCAGGCATATAGATAAGCAAAAGGATATGGATGAGGAAAGCAGGCCTAGGGATGAGCAAACTGATATGGATCAGGCAAGGATGTATGAGGCAAGCCGGTCAACCGAGGGAGAGGAAAAAACCTTGGAGGAAACCTTGAATGAAGCAAAAAGAGCCATGGGGGAGACCCCTGATGAAGATGTGAATGATGACTATGAAGATGTGAATGATGAAGCTAAAGCAGAGGAGAGCAACAACGACATCAACACTACAGAGACCCAGTATGGACCCTTGCTACCTGTAGATACGGTTGTTCCGGTAATGTCTATTCAAGTATGGAAAAATATGTTCAGCTTCTAACTACTTATATGTACTTGTCAACTTTTACAGAGGTTGATTATCTTGGACCTCAATGGATTGTTGCTGATGCGCGTGCCTCTCGATGACACAGAACCCTTTGAGGATTTGCAAACGTTTCGGATGGGAACTTGTCGAGTCGTGGTTCGTCCAGGAACCAAGGAATTTATTCAGTTTCTTCTTCCGCGCTTCAGAGTTGCCATATGATCTTCAATGCAAAGGCAAAACTTGTCGCCACTAGTTACAATAGTTTGCAGTGTATGCGGCGCTCACACGTCAGATTTTGCCTTTTTGTATGATCAAAGAAAATGCGTTACCGTTGAGGGCCACTACCACCCTAAAAAACCACACTTACCTCTTTTGTACAAACCGTTTAGCCAAATCGGTGTACCCTTTGATGCAACTAATACACTACTGATTGATGATACTCCTAAAAAGGGAGAACTAAATCCGTCGGGAACAACTATCTCACCACCTTCTTTCGAGGGGCATTCCTTCGATTTTTACCTTGAAGACATTCTGATTCCATACTTACAGAAATTGTATCTCAGTCCATTGTTCACGGACGAGTTTGTACTTTCTAATGAATTAAGATGACTCTTCTATCATGTCTTTGTCTTGTTTAACATTGAGAGAGAGAGAGAGAGAGAGAGAGAGAGAGAGAGAGAGAGAGAGAGAGATTTGACATGGTAAAGAAATGTATTTCAATCACACTTTTTCACAGGGCACAATTGATAAATGAGCTCAATAAACTTCATGTATTGAAAGTCATTTGTATACACTTGGGTTCACAAGAATATCTGTTACATTGACACTACTTCAACCCGACCATCCAACTCTTTGCACAAAATATCTTTTTCCCTTCGTCGCATCACCTTACGGCCAGCTAGGAAAAAGGAAAAATCTGATAGGTCCCTGTCCATTGACTCTTCAATTATGTCATGCCGCAAATGTTGAAGACTGCATAGCTCCCTTATTGTAACCACCAACAGTAGGCCATACTCTTTATCAATCACTTCCACATCCACAGCAGGATTATCTTCCAAACCTGCAGAAACCTGATCCATAGGAACTGGCCAGTCCACAGTGTTCCAATCGGTTGGTAGAGGCACTTTCACCAACATGTCATTCTTATTCCCTGAGCTGAGTTGGTAGAAGTGGTCATAAAAAAATATTCCCTCATCAGCCAGGCTTTTGCTGCTCCTCCCTGAATACTGTAGAGAACCAATGTGGACATGAACAACATGGAAGAGGCCTATTATGCACTCCACATGCTCCCATTACTCATAAAAAGAGGGATAAACATCTGCAATATATATAAGAAAAGTTAAACTAAGAGTATCAATAAGTACAAATGACAAATCTAATGTAATTGAGCTGTGAAGAATGGAGACATTGCTCATAAGAAGCGGGAGAAACATTGCAAAATATATAAGAAAAGTTATAATGAGAGTATCAGTAAGTTCACATGTCAAGAGTACTTACAATTGCAACGTGGTTGATGTATATCTGATACATTTCCACCGTTTGCTATCACCTCTGGATGGGTAAACACGTGCTGAACAAGAACTTCTTTTACAGATCTTTTGTCGATTTCAACTTTGAAATCCAACACTCTGGCCTTCCATGCTGAGCGGTAAACGTTGATACCACTAGACCTCTTGGGTCTTCTTGGTTGCATGAGGACCCATGAACCTTTGTTTATCCTTTGTCCAACCCATTGGTTCTCTGCACTTATTGAAGTTGATATTGTAATTGAGGATATGCTACTACTTGGCCTTCTAGGCAAAGTCCAGCTGTTGGTTGTTGGTATGAGAGACAGTAAACACCTGGAGCTTTTTGGGCGAGAAGACGTGGAAGCCATAGCTCTCAAAGAAAAGCTTTAGTGGAGGGAGATTTACTTTGAAAGAATTATAATGGAGGGAAAGTGTTTTATAATTCCAATATCTTGTGCGGGCTTAATGGTCACCCTCCAGTACGTTAATGACCATAAGAGAATATCAGAAGTGGGACCACATGCAAACACTTAAAAGCTCGGTAAAAAGAAAAAAATTACGATGCTACAATCTTAGATTCGTGAAAGTTTTATGCTATTTTCTTATTTTTTGAGTCTTTCCACGTACTTTCCTACGTAACGTAACCTTCGTGCTCATTGGACGCGCTCTATTTTTCTCTCTCTTCATATGGCCCTCCAAATGACCTCTGAAATTTCTTAATGCGTGAGCAGCTTCTTCAAGACTTCATCCACTGCGGCATCCACCAACCCTTGCCAATGCAACACGCACAACAGCGGAGCCATAGAGGGCGCCATCCATTGCCAGCAGAGCATGCAGTACATGCACGAGAGGCAGCGTCCAGTTCCGCATATCACGTCGCAGATAGAACCAAGCTTTGGAAGATCCGAGCTCTAGACTTTGGAAAATGAGCACCGAAGATAAACCTAAGCCCGCTCCGGCCTTCAGCTTGGAGCTCCAAGAACTTAAGCAGGCGCAACTCCACAGGAAGGCCTTCGATCTCAGCAAACCACTTGAGACAACGCCGACAGACCCGACAGTGGCAGGCAAGGCACACAAAAGCTCAACAGTCGGGACTCTTTGACCTAACCGCCCTCCCAGAGAGAGAGAGAGAGAGAGAGAGAGAGAGAGAGAGAGAGAGGACAACGGCGCTGTGCTCCGTCGCCATGCCCCAGTAGCTCAGCCTCATGCTCGAGCTCCCTAGAAACCCAAATCTCAGTGCAATGCTCCATCGCCACGCCCCAGCAGCTCAGCCTCGTGCTTGAGCTCCCTACAAACCCAACTCTCAACAAACTGTTGACACACGAACCCTGGCCCTGAGAGAGAGAGAGAGAGAGAGAGAGAGAGAGAGAGAGAGAAGCGCCAAATTATTGTGCCTTCCTCCATCTGCTTCATCATCGCCATTGTCGCACCTCTTTCACATCTGCTCCTCTAGGAGAGTTTTGTGTCTTCTCCCCTCTCTTTGAAGCTCTCTTAGAAGAGCTCATGGGTGAAGTATACCTGCAACAGGAGAGCCACAAAAAAGAAGGGCACATCAATCTAAGTGCTCTGGAGGCTGGTGCGGCTGGTGCGGGTGAATCAACACTGGTAGGTAGTGATGCCAGAGCTATTTCAGAGTGCGAAGACAAGAGCCCTTGGGCAGAGTCCGGGGCCGATAGCATAATCGGCTGTTGTAACAAATGAGCCATTCGGCACTCCTGACGTGCATGTAACACTCTCTGATATGCTGGAGGTATGGTTATGGGTGTATGCCATTTTGAAGACCTAGTATTCTTCAATTCTGCATCATAACACATGAAGCATTAAACTGTATGTTCGTGTGAAGTCATTTGTGCGTTAATTTGGTTGCAGGAAAGGGAGTCAATCCTGACAGCGGCTCACCCAGATCCATCCCAGGTGAACGATGACAGCAAGCTGGAGCTCTTACAGTCAACCTTAGCTTGCTCACTCACCCTATCCTGCGCTGCGTACTCGCTGAAACACAAAGTCCCCATCCCTGCGCAAATCTTTTCCCATCGTTCTCAAATAGATCTTCTAAAAAACACATGTACTTCATTTTCCTCTAAAATGTGAGGATATCTTAGTCATGAAGATCCCCTTCTCATCAGGTCCATTGCAAATATCTTGAGCGTAGCAGACTCCTTGCCTTGAGCAACATCCCGCCGCCCAATAAATGCAAGCGGGGTTCTCACCTCGAGTAGCTGTGGACAATACAGCGAGCAATGCAATAGCCTCGAGCTGCAAACAGTCCAGGTGATCAGTGGCACGCTATCTAGCAGCCTCGATCAGCGGGGAGACTGGAGAGGGGCCAATAACCGCATGGCTCGGGACTTTCATCACCACAACCAGTGGCCAATATTGCCATGCCGCGTGATGGGAGAAGGGTTTGATCGAGGGAGAATGGAGGAAACCAGCAGGATCAACTTCCTCTTCCGTCAATGTGAGATGGGCTTAGGTGTGATGGAGCTGCAATTTGGCCGTCATGCTTTGCACTCACTTCGTGCATGTCAATGCCGTTGTGCTCATCAAAAGTGGGAGTCACGGCTTCGTGCAAAGAGAGCTACTGGTACTGGCCGTGGTGGTGGTAGTAGCTACAATTCGATCATTGACGTGGGAGGAGGAACCTTCTCTGTTGCACGGAAGCTTTGATAGAGGTGAGGCCGGAGTGTCAGCTTGGAGAGCTGGCACCTGCTCGCCGTCATGCAGTTTTGATGGAGACAAATACTCCACATATGTTGGAGCACTGCCGGCGTAGACAACACCAAGAATGTAATTAAATTAAGGTTGATCAGATGTTGCCAGAGGATAATTGGAGTTGCGGCTACGGTGGGTTCGCTGCAACGTCCTTGGAAGCGTTGTCAATGTGCTTACAGGAAGAGGAGGGGCAGATGATTACATGAGAGAGAGAGAGACAGAGAGGAGCAGGACGACATTTAATTCAAGGTGATCAACAGCTAGCTGATGATTTCATTAGAGAGAGAGAGAGAGAGAGAGGAGCAGGACGACTAATTCAAGGTGGTCAGCGGCTGGCTGATGATTTCATTAGAGAGAGAGAGAGAGAGAGAGAGAGAGAGAGAGAGAGAGAGAGAAAGAGAGGCTGCTGCTGTTTACGAGCTCCTTCACGTAACCATGTCTGGAAAGAGGAAGACCAAAGAGGTACAGAAGGAAGAGAATGTTACTCTCAGTGGACCTGGTGCTCGTGACGGCGAGCACGTCTTTGGAGTAGCACATATTTTTGCCTCATTCCATGACATGTCACAGATCTGTCCGGCAAATTTGCGTCTGGCAAGGAGACGGTTGCTGAGTTACTGGTGGCATGAAGGTGATAGCTGACAGAGACGAGTCTTCTCCGTATGCAGCCATGCTTGCTGCTTAGGATGTGGCGTAGAAGTGCAAGGAGCTGGGGATCACCGCTCTGCACATCAAGCTGCGAGGAGCTGGGGGTAACAAGACGAAGATGCCTGGTCCTGGCGCATTGTCTGCACTGAGAGCACTTGCTCTTTCTGGCATGAGGATTGGACGAATTGAGGATGTCATACTTGTCCCCACAGACAACACAAGAAGGAAAGGTGGTAGAAGAGGTCGCCGGCTGCTGTAAGGGCAACTGTAGACACGTTTGGATTTTCTTCTAAATATCTTTGCTAAAGGATGATTGTTTTTGTTCACCAAGCGAGCCTGAGGTAGACGTCCTAGCTCTAACGGAACTTGTTATGATTGGATTATTGCAATAGGAAAGTTCGGAAATTTTTGTTGAAGAGTTATGTTGGTTTTGGTTACATTGATTATCATGGTCCCGGTTTTGTATAACCTTCGTGCAGCGTCTTTACTCTGCTATGGTCTAGCCTCTTATGATTGCAAGGAATCTAAATTAGAACCTGTTCTCACTTTTTTTAAAAAGGAAGGTGTTACCATATACATGTGATAGTGATGTGTGTGAACACACTAGGACCGTCGAGGCATTTTTTCCCTCTTTAGGAGGTTTTTTTCCCCGAGCATTGTATATACGTCCATCACTCTAGGGCTATCTATCTTTCCATTGCATACTAAGTAACACACTCTCTATTGTGTGCCTTGAGTTTCCTTCGTCTTCTCCAAGCTGTGTGCGTTTCTCTGCAACCCTAATTCCAACAATTGGTATCATAGTAGGTTGCGTCCTCTCGGGCTTAGTCGCCAGCTGCTCCAGCACACACCTAGTCACTTTCTCCAATTTTAGTGAGCTTTGGCAAGGTTTGCAGGTCGACAAATATTTAAGGCCAGCTCGTAGAGCTTAGTCTGCTCAAATTTTCGATTCGGACTCATTTCGGCCTCCGTTTTCACTACAGGCAGTATTGCACACGCTATTTCGTCATTTTGTGCAGAATTTCTATCACTGCCATGTTCTGTATAACAGGTGTCTCATAGTCTTCTACAATTTGTGCTATATAGCACATGTTGTTCCCGTTCCATTTCTCCTATTTTCGGACAGTTTTCACATCAAGTGCAGCATTTACCATGGCTTACAACAACACAGATGTGTTGAAGATGTTTGCTTCTGAGGATAGGTTGGATGGGGACAACTACCCTATGTGGGCTTATATGATGCAACATGTTCTTGTGTCAAAGGGCGTTTGGAACATTGTGCAGGGCATTGATGTACGTCCTAGTTCTGAGGATGTAGGCGATGTTGAGGATGTTGCAGGTCTTGTTGCAAAGATTGCTGCTATTAGAGTTGTTTTGCATACGGTAGAACAAGCCCATTGGGATGTAAAGGATGCGCAGGCTCATGCATTGATTGTGTTGTCTGTGAAGCGCACCATTGTTCCTCACATTCGTTCAGCAAAATTTGCAAAACAGGCTTCGAATATTCTAGCAGGTCTTTATGCAAGCCGCAATGAGGCTAACATTGCTTTGCTGCGTAAAGAGCTGGAGTCGAAGATTATGCATGAGGAAGATGATATGGATACTTTCCTTATTGGTGTCAAGGATATAGATAAGCAACTTATTTCTACAGGTGAAGTCATTTCAGACAGTTCCCTTGTGTAGACTGTTCTTGATACCTTACCAGATTCCTACCAGACTTTTGCTAGTACTTGGAGACTGATGACCCAAGGAAATCCTGAAGTTGTCAAGTTTGATGCATTATGCACATTGCTGTTGCAAGAGTCACTTTCCAGGAAAAACAGAACTAGGCAGCATGCAGTTGAACAGGCTTTTATTGCTTCTCAAAGAAGGGGTGGTAATAGCAATGCGCCACTTCTTATGGTTGTGCTGCGAGTGGCAAAACTTCTGTTCCTAATGCTTCTGCTGGCAGCAATTCGTCTGGAAATTCTAGTGATAAGGGCAAAAAGAAGATGCGTTGCCATTATTGTAAAGCTAATGATCACTTGATCAAAGTCGTGTCGTCAGTTGAAGGCCAAAGAGGCTAAGAAGAAAGAGGGTGGTTCCACTGCCAATGCTGGTTCCACTACAAATGCAGCCATTGTTGAGTCTTCTGTGAAAGGAGACTGTGTTGCTGATGTTGATGCAGAATGGGATTTTAGCACAGAGTGTACTTACAATCCTGTTGTCCATGATGCATGCTTGTCAGTTGCTGCAGATTCACATGTGTGGTATTTCGACAGTGGTGCTACAAAGCACATTACCTCACATCATGAATTGTCTACCTCTCTCGAGTCTGTCCCTCATGGGAATTCAGTCACTTGTGCCAACAATGCCTCTTATCCGGTTCAAGGACTTGGAAAGATTGTGCTTACTACTGCAAATGGCAGTTCCTTCACATTTATTGATGCACTTTATGACAATTACCTTTACTTTGTGACTTTCATTGATGATTACTCTAGGCATACATGGGTATTTCCGCTTAAAGCGAAGTCCGAAGTTTTTATGTGCTTCAAACAATTTCTGGCTGTGACTGAAAATGTCTCGAAATGTACTATGGGCACCCTCCGTTCCGATCGAGGGGGGGAGTATATGTCTCATGAATTTAATGCATTTCTGGCTAGTCGTGCGATAAAACACCAATGTACAGTGCCTTATACACCTCAACAAAATGGTGTTGCTGAGAGGAAAAACAGGTCACTGATGGAAATGGCACGATGTATGGTCAAAAGTCAAGCTTTGCCGCATTCTTTTTGGCTTGAATCCATCATGTGTGCCACTTATGTACTTAACAGGTGTCCTACAAAAGCTTTGCAGTCCATTATTCCATATAAAGCATGGCATGATAGAAAGCCTTCTATTGAGCACATGCGTGTTTTTTGCTGTTTGGCATATGCTTTGGTGCCACAAACACAGCGCAGAAAATTGGATGATAAGGCTGTCAAATGTATTTCTGTTGATTATAGTGCTAAAAGCAAAGGTTACAGGTTATATCATCCGCAAACAAAGCGTATTCTGGTTTCACTGGATGTAGTGTTAGTGGAAGATTTTGTTCAGCCCTTGCTGTCATGTACTAGAGACAGTAATGTAAGCTCACAGGACATTTATGACACTTTGTTGCCTCTTTTCAGTGGTGGAAATACGAATGTAATTTCCAATGAGGCAAATGTACAGCGTATGGGGGTTTCTGAAAATGTTACAGATCAGCCTATTACTCATGCAGATGTAGATGATGTACTTGATGAGGAAAGGGCTGAAAATGAGCAGGCTAGACGTATGCCAAAATGGCCGGTGTACACTTTGCGTGATAGTAAATTGGATGCACCTTTGTCTAGTCAGACTCGTTCAGGCTCTCGCCATGCATCTTATGCATCAGATTGTTATGCTTTGGCTGTGTCTAGCTTACATGATGTTGAGGAGCCTCTGTCTTTTGATGAAGCACAGAATTCATAAAATTGGATGGCTGCCATGCAATCAAAATATGATGCACTTATAGAAAATGACACATGGACTTTTATGTGATTTGCCTCCTAGCAAAAATGCCATTGGTACGAAGTGGGTTTATAAGTTGAAATGCAAGCCGAATGGTGAGATCGATCGCCATAAGACTCAACTTGTTGCAAAGGGTTATGCACAGCAAAAAGGCATGGATTATGAAGAAACTTTTCCTCCCACTTGTCGTATGACTACTGTGTGTTTTCTATGTGCATTGGCAGCTCATTTTGGTTGGGATGTACATCAATCAGACATTGTTACTGCTTCCTTGAACGGTGACATATTTGAGGAAGTTTATGTAACGTAGCCTCGCGGTTTTGTCATAAAAGGACAAGTGGACAAAGTATGCAGATGTAAGAAGGATTTGTATGGGTTGAAGCAATCTCCTCGTGCTTGGTATGAGAAAGCTGACACTCATTTGGTTAAACGAGGCTTTCGTAATGGTCCAACAGAAAGCACATTGTATGTAAAGCGTGAGGTGATGTACTTCTCATTGTGGTTCTTTATGTCGATGATTTGTTGATCACTGGACCAAATGAGAGACATATTGCTGAATTTAAGGCTGATTTGAATGCTACTTTCAAGATGAAAGATTTGGGGCTGTTGCATCATTACTTGGGTATACAGTTTAAGCAGTGTGTGATGGTGGTATTACCTTGTGTCAGAAAAGTTACATAGAGACATTGCTATGTAAGTTTGGACTTGAGGATTGCAAACCTATTGCCACTCCCATGGACATAGGTTTGAAGTTGAGTCTACATGATGCTGGTGATCCTGCTGATGTCACTCTTTACCAAACTGTTGTTGGCTGCCTCATTTATGTATGCAACACGAGGCCAGATATTCAGTTTGCAGTCTCACAGGTCAGCAAATTTATGCATAGCCCACGGTCTAGGCATTGGTAGGCTGTCAAGAGGATTTTCCGCTACCTTAGTGACACTTTACATCTTGGCTTGTTTTATCCCAAGGGGGGATCATTGCCGCCAGACTTACATGCTTTTTCAGACTCAGATTGGGTTGGTTGTTTTGACACGCGAGTGTCCACAAGTGGTTTTTGTTTCATACTTGGCAATTCATGTATATCATGGTTGAGCAAAAAGAAACCTACTATGACCACTTCGAGTTGTGAGGTTGAGTACAAGGCAGTCTTCATAGCTACGATTGAGTGTGTATGGATCAAACGCCTTATGGTTGATTTGGGTGTTGGACAGAACACTGTCAACACTATCTACACTGACAGTCAGAGCAAATTGGCAGTTGCGAGGAACCCATTTTTTCATGCTTGCACAAAGCACATTGAGGTGCATTACCACTATGTCATGGAGAGGCTCTCAGTAGGAGAGATCAGCTTGGCTTATGTGCCAACATAGGACAACCTTGCAAATCTTTTCACAAAGGCATTGTCTCGTGAGAAGCTTGAAGCTTTCCGCAAAGCTTTGGGCTTAGTCCCCTTTGTGGACTGATCATGTCATCAGGGCATAGCACTTCCCTTTACCCATGTGCCCGCTCTCGTTCACCCCATCACTCCAAGGGAGATTTGTTACCATATACATGTGGTAGTGATGTGTGTGAACACACTAGGACCGCGGGGGCATTTTTTCCCTCTTTAGGAGGTTTTCCCCCCCGAGCATTGTATATACGTCCACTCTAGGGCTATCTATCTTTCCATTGCATACTAAGTAACACACTCTCTATTGTGTGCCTTGAGCTTCCTTTATCTTCTCCAAGCTGTGTGCGTTTCTCTACAACCCTAATTCCAACAAGAGAGAGAGGGGGAGGGATGAGCTAATTCGAGGTGGTCACGACCATAGCCAGGGGCTACTGTTGGAGGCCAAGCACTGCCACCTTGACCGTTACGTTCTTGCTAGGGGCTGCAGTGCGAGAGCATGGTGAAGAAAGGGGCTGCAATGCAAGAGCATTTGTGGGTGCAGGTTTCTATTTAGTGGAAAGGCGTATAAGACCGAGTGAGATGGTGATGCAAGACTACAAGTGAGGCACTCTCTCTCTCTCTCTCTCTCTCTCTCTCTCTCTCTCTCTCTCTCTCTCTCTCTCTCTCTCTCTCTCTCTCTCTCTCTCTCTCTCTCTCTTCCCCTTCAGTGGGTTAATTATCCAACACCTCTCCAACTTCTTCTTCTTCTTCTCTGTATTGAGTCCCTGCGCATCATTTGAAACTAGCGTGAATTGACTGTATGATGTATCTCAACGTGATCGTCCCAATGGCAGGCCTCGTGATTTTATCACTTTTTTTTCTCTTGTTAATGTAAGTATAATACTATTTTTGGCCTGCCCAAAGGGCTAAGGCCATACTGATGTGTTCCCTTTTTCTCAGTGAAAAAGGGAGAATATTTTTAAAAAAACTGTATAAACTTTTATTGTTTGTTTTTGACCTGTCGAAAGTTCTGAGGCCTTAGTGGTGCTCCCCTTTTTGCTACTGAAAAATCTCATTTTGTTATTCAAAAAATAATGAAACAAATTTAAGAAAATTTAAGAAACAAATTTAAAAAATAATGAAACAAATTTAAGAAAAAAAATTATAAACTTTTATTGTTTATTTTTGACCTGTCGAAAGGTATGAGGCCTTAGTGGTGCTCCCCTTTTTGCTATTGAAAAATCTCCTTTTGTTATTAAAAAAATAATGAAACAAATTTAAGAAGACTGCCCTGTACTCAACCTCACAACTCGAAGTGGCCACAGTAGGTTGCTTCTTACTCAACCATGATATACATGAACTGCCAAGCATAAAACAAAAACCACTAGTGGACACTCGTGTGTCAAAACAACCAGCCCAATCTGAGTCCGAAAAAGCATGTAAGTCTGGCGGCAATGATCCCCCCTTGAGATAAAACAAGCCAAGATGTAAAGTGCCACTAAGGTAGCGGAAAATCCTCTTGACAGCCTGCCAATGCTTAGACCTTGGGCTATGCATAAATCTGTTGACCTGTGAGACTGCAAACTGAATATCCGGCCTCATGTTGCATACATAAATGAGGCAGCCAACAGCAGTTTAATAAAGAGTGACATCAGCAGGATCGCCAGCATCATGTAAACTCAACTTCAAACCTGTTTCCATGGGAGTGGCAATAGGTTTGCAATCCTCAAGTCCAAACTTACATAGCAATGTCTCTATGTAACTTTTCTGACACAAGGCAATACCACCATCACACTGCTTAAATTGTATACCCAAGTAATGATGCAACAGCCCCAAATCTTTCATCTTGAAAGTAGCATTCAAATCAGCCTTAAATTCAACAATATGTCTCTCATTTGGTCCAGTGATCAGCAAATCATCCACATAAAGAACCACAATGAGACGTACATCACCCTCACGCTTTACATACAATGTGCTTTCTGTTGGACTGTTACGAAATCCTCGTTTAACCAAATGAGTGTCAGCTTTCTCATACCAAGCACGAGGAGATTGCTTCAACCCATACAAAGCCTTCTTACATCTGCACACTTTGTCCTCTTGTCCTTTTATGACAAAACCGCGAGCCTA
This sequence comes from Adiantum capillus-veneris, assembly GCF_014529385.1. Lineage (NCBI taxonomy): Eukaryota > Viridiplantae > Streptophyta > Polypodiopsida > Polypodiales > Pteridaceae > Adiantum > Adiantum capillus-veneris. Next base: position 47,563,623 of record NC_140953.1, read on the forward strand.
CGTACATAAACTTCCTCAAATATGTCACCATTCAAGAAAGCAGTAACAATGTCTGATTGATGTACATCCCAACCAAAATGAGCTGCCAATGCACAAAGAAAACGCATAGTAGTCATACGACAAGTGGGAGAAAAAGTCTCTTCATAATCTATGCCTTTTTGTTGTGCACAACCCTTTGCAACAAGTCGAGCCTTATGGCGATCGATCTCACCATCCGGCTTGCGTTTCAACTTGTAAACCCACTTCATACCAATGGCCTTTTTGCCAGGAGGCAAATCACATAAAGTCCATGTGTCATTTTCTATAAGTGCATCATATTCTGATTGCATGGCAGCCATCCAATTTTCTGAATTCTGTGCTTCATCAAAAGACAGAGGCTCCTCAACATCATGTAAGCTAGACACAGCCAAAGCATAACAATCTGATGCATAAGATGCATGGCGAGAGCCTGAACGAGTACGACTAGACAAAGGTGCATCCAATTTACTGTCACGCAAAGTGTGCACCAGGCATTTTGGCATACCTCTAGCCTGCTTATTTTCAGTCCTTTCCTCATCAAGTACATAATGTACATCTGCATCAGTAATAGGCTGATCTAAAACATTTTCAGAAACCCCCATAGGCTGTACATTTGCCTCATTAGAACTTACATTCGTATTTCCACCACTGAAAAGAGGCAACAAAGTGTCATAAATGTCTTGTGAGCTTACATTATTGTCTCTAGTACATGACAGCAAGGGCTGAACAGAATCTTCCACAAACACTACATCCCGTGAAACCAGAATACGTTTTGTTTGCGGATGATACAACCTGTAACCTTTGCTTTCAGCACTATAACCAACAAAAATACATTTGACAGCCTTATCGTCCAATTTTGTGCGCTGCACTTGTTGCACCAAAGCATATGCCAAACAGCCAAAAACACGCATGTGCTCAATAGAAGGCTTTCTATCATGCCATGATTCATATGGAGTAATAGATTGCAAAGCTTTCGTAGGACACCTGTTAAGTACATAAGTGGCACACATGATGGCCTCAAGCCAAAAAGAATGCGTCAAAGCTTGACTTTTGACTATACATCATCCCATTTCCGTCAGTGACCTGTTTTTCCTCTCAGCAACACCATTTTGCTGAGGTGTATAAGGCATTGTACATTGGTGTTTTATCCCACGACTAGCCAGAAATGCATTAAATTCATGAGACATATACTCCCCCCTTCGATCGGAACGGAGGGTGCCCATAGTACATTTTGAGACATTTTCAGCCATAGCCAAAAATTGTTTGAAGCACATAAAAACTTCGGACTTCGCTTTAAGCAGAAATACCCATGCATGCCTGGAGTAATCATCAATGAAAGTCACGAAGTACAGGTAATTGCCCAAGGACAGAGTTTGCATGGGCCCACAACCATCACTATGCACAAGCTGTAACCTACATGTGGCCCGAACTGAACCATCCTTTGGAAACTTAGAACGCTCTATCTTACCCAAAATACAGCCTTCACAAAGATCATTAGGAGAAATATGAACTTTGCATGGGCCTTGTAAGGAATCCCAATTTTTAGGGATTAAGGCTAATGGTGTGTAGGGTTAAGGGGACAAGGGCATTCAAGAAGCTAGTTTTGAGTAGGCTTTTCTAACCTTTTTTTTAGACACATGTAGGATGTGGACCTAGGAGGTCACCTTCTCTCTCTAGATTTTTGAAAGTGAAGGGAGTAAAGAGGTGTGGCCACATCATCAAAAACATGGATCACTAAGAGCCAAAATTTGAATTTTTTTTAAAATATATATTTTTACTTTTTTTACTTAAAACTCTCCCCCAAAATATATCCATATCAAAAAAGTATTTTTTGACATTTTTTTAAACTTACAAGCACTAAAAGTCCAATTTTTCAAAAAAAACTCCCCAAAAAAAAAAACCTTTCTTCTCTCTTCCTCCTCCCTCCGTTCTCCCTCACTGCCCCCTTCTCTCCTCCTCCTCCCCTCTCTCTCCCTCTCCCCCACTGTCCCTTTCTCTCCTCCCATGTTCCTCCCTCTCCCTCCCTGCCCCCTTCTCTCCTCCTTCTCCACTCTCTCTCTCTCTCCCCCACTACCCCCTTGTCTCCTCCCATGTTCCTCTCTCTCCCTCCCCCCTCTCTCTTTTCATCCTTTGCTTCCTCATGCAAGAGCTACCATGGTGCTCAAGGACATCACAAATCGTATGCATACATATTTGCTTGTTCGCAACATTTGCACTGAAGGCCGCACGTGAGGGTGAGCAGAGGTCATCCCAGGAACGTCGTAACCATCTGTGAGATAAATGTTGATGGTTCTTCAATATCTTGCCAATACCATCACATATTTGAATAAAACACCCCTTTATGCAAGGTAACAATATACTTCTTACTTTTGATTGTGTTCTTCTTATCATAAACTTTGAAGTCTAAGGTGTTGCCTCTACTTGTTTTGTAGTACTTGGCACAAAGGTTGCTTTTATGCACAAATAGTGAAAGGCTGCAGGTTAGAGAGGCCAAGTGTCACCACTTTTCCTCTAAAACAGTCTTCTTTGTTACATCTTGCAGGTAGGTGCTTCAAATCCATGCTTATTAGGGGTGGTAATCTCATCCTAATGTATATTTTAGGATTGTTTATTCCTAGTTAGATAGAAATACTTGCAAATTTATACAACATATACTTAACAAGTGTCTTCATTATATAGCTTGCAAATGTTGAATTCATACATGTTTTTGTTACAAGGTGACCTCTTGCTATGCTAGTTGAGTGGCGTTGTTTGCAAGAATGGCTCAAGGAACTGGCATAACATGAAGCTTTTACGATGGCACAAAGCTCTCCTCAGTGGCAATGTGGCTCCCACTACACCAAAAATCATTATGCTAACATGGAGAGATCCCTAGGAGGACAATGCAAAAACTTTTCATCAGCAGGAACACACCCTTTCCTAACATGAGGGCACTCCTACCAAAGATATTTTTATGTGATAGGTCACCCAATGAGCATACCATGTCATGAAATGGACGTAAGAACTATGACCGCACTACTCCTTGGAAGTTGTTCACAGATGTATGTTTATCAAAGTTAATGAGAAGAAATTTGGACTTTTTTGTTTGTTGATGTGTAAGAGCACTCTAGGTCTACCATATTTTAGATTGTTTGTTGATAAGTTAAATAAAATTTGTAGTCATTTAAAGTGTAAGTTTGTTTTTGTTTGGTAAAATTGTACATGAGAAGACATAATAAAGTATAAGAGATCTTGACGGAATAAACCTCGATTAGATTCCTACCATGCACTTGTGACACCAAACCTCTCCTTGAATCCTTTGATTTCTATCATTGTGGCCAATTTGCACGCCCTTGTGGCCCCTCATGTTGAGGGTCCCTGGGGCCCTAAAATGACAAGTACAAGATTTTTTTGATACATAGCCATGAGATAGAATTGGGCAATTTAATGTATTCATAGCAAACTCCCCCCCCCCAATGGCAAATAGCTAAACATTGTATCATGCCATGCATTAAAAAAAATCTTGTACTTGTCATTTTAGGGCCCCAGGGACCCTCAACAAGAGGGGCCACAAGGGCGCGCAAACTGGCCATCCAAAATTTTTTGGATGGCCAGTTTGCGCGCCCTTGTGGCCCCTCTTGTTGAGGGTCCCTGGGGCCCTAAAATGACAAGTACAAGATTTTTTTAAAGCATGGCCATGAGATAGAACTGGACAGTTTAATGTGTTCATAGCAATCCCTTCCCCCCTCCCCCAAAAATGGCAGATACCTAAACCTTATATCATGCTTATCAACCATTTTTTACTTCCTTGTGTCCATCCCCTGTTCTTGGAAATATCTTGGTCCCTATTTGTGCCTGGATGGCCATTCTACGCACCATTGTGGTCCCTCTTGTTGAGGGTCCGTGGGGCTTCAAAATGACAAATAGGGGCTTTGTTTTAATGTATGGCCCTGAGATAGAGTTGTAGTGTTTGATGTCCGGAGTATTCACTATGTAAAATTTTCCTATATCATGTGCGTTCACCACAATGGATTGAAAGTAACCCTTATAGGATTTACCTACACATGTTTCTGTAACTTTACAAGAATATAAATTCCCTTTTGTTGAACACATGTGCTATGTTACATATACTTTAGTGAACTCCCAAGGTCAAAGGCCTCACAAATTTTGTGCACTCAAAACATTTAGCACTAGAAATCAACCAAACAAGGAGCCAATGTTTACTTCCTTGTGTTCACCTCGTGTTCTTGGGAATGTTTTGGTTAAGCCATTTCTTTGGTATTTGAAACCACATGTGACCCCTATTGTTATAGTATCCAACCAAAGGTTTCTTGATTAGCAGTTATATAGGTTCGAGTGATACATATCTTCTATGTTAACAATGCATATATCTATAATTTATGTTTATACTTTCTCTATCCAAATGAGCTACGTAGTAAAAATCAAATCCGCAATTCAACAATTAAGTTCACAAGATGATAGATATTGGTATGATCTTTAGCAATACCAAATAAATAGCTACCAATAGCGAATGAATAGGGATATTTAAGAAGGTTTGATACCAAAAACTTGTCAACACTACTCAAAAAGGTGGAAACTCAAAGGCTTTATAATATATATGATGAAACAAAAATCAATAATAAGTCACCCCTATATATCTACACCTCCATCTCAAGTTGTCATTTCTTTAAGTCAAGCTTGGCATAGGCATAGTATGGAAACAATAACATTTTGGAAAGCAAGAATTTAGCTTTCTCAACTTTTGAAATGTTGCTATTGATATATATTCAACATCTCCAAATGAGGACATCTTGACAAAGGTTATGATCCACTTAATAAGAATAACCATTAGTGATTAAACTGAAATCAAAATATTGCATGAATTTCTTCATGGTGGAATGATTAAGACTTGAAACTTCAAACATCTTACAGGCAAATCAGAATATCCATAAAAGTCAACAATATTTCTCAAATCTGTATGAAACTCCAGTAATCTTAATTAAATACTCTCACTCAGTGCGACACCATTTAACAAAAAGAAATATTTATATTGCATTTATAGAGGAATCCAGCCTCATAAAAATAATTACAAATGGAGACAGTGTTGTTGATGTTAGGCTTCTCTTACAAGTATTTGTCTTTCTCATCTAGAGATTCATATACACGAGTATTTGTGTGTCTATGACACTAGGGAAGATAGTAGTACTATAGGGATGGCTTTTTTAAGAGCTACTAGAGAGTACCTATTGGTTTAAGATTCTACAAAAATCCTACTATTCTTATAAAAATCTTTTAACACGGTAGTGAAAGGTTCCTCACGGAACAAAAATAGAGTGATTTACATCTCTGCACATGGTTGCTTGCTCATGTCCTCTCAAAACAAGTTGACTCTGTAAGTAAACAACAGATTATGTGAGCACAAAGTTATAAAGTACAAAATGATATCATTCTAATAATCTAAATATACAAACAATAAATTATAAGAAAAATCTTTGATGACTCTCCATAGATAATACAACTTACTTACATTGTGAGACTCAATCACATGCTACAAAACTATAGATGGTGCACCAAAGCCATCAACAAAATAGCACCACCCAATGTTATGAGGTGTGAAGCCTAAACATTCAAAGCCATAAAGAGGTTAATTCCCTCCAGCATGATAAACTTAAAGATGGAGATGATCTTAAGCTCTGAATGTAAGCTACAAGGGTAGTTTTCTCACCATTCTATCTTTATGTTGGACATGAATCCTTGCAATGTCCATGCACTATTCACACCTCCTGTTCTTGTGGTATGCAAGTCATGTGAGTTGATGCTTTTTCCACCTTCGGGAGTAGAGGTTTCCATGTAGTGCGAGTGAATGAAAGTAGAAGGAGGAGAATCTTGTTTCATGTTGTAATGGAGGTGAGAGAAGGGAGAGGAGCTAGCTTGGTGTGGAACTATGTGGTGGACAAGGGAAAGCTGAGATGGGGGAGAAGCTTGCTTGGTGCTACAATGGAGATGGGAGAAAGCTTGTAGAGCGATAATGTTGAACTATAGGGGGTACATGTGGTTGTTGCAGCCATGGAGAGCTTGGAAAAGGGTTTGTAGAGAGAGAAAATCACTTTTTAGCTATAGAATAGGTTTGGAAAGACTTTGGAGGGTGGAAAATTTTATTTTTTTGAAATTTTTTAGTGTACGTTTTTTACTTTTGGAGGTCAAAAATACTTTTTTGACCATGAAATAGGTTAGGGGACCTTTTAAGGAGGGAAAACTTGAAATTTACAATTTTTAGTGTATTTTTAAATCCGAGCCAAAAAGTGGGGGAAAAAATGTCAAAGTGGTCCCCCCCCCCCCTTTACCCTAGCCACCTCCCTTACCTTCTCGCTAGGTAAGAGGCCATTAAGAGGTGTAAGGCTACCTTGTCCCCCTATTTTTTTGAGGGTATAGAGTGTGTCCACCACCCTCTTCCTATTGGCTGGCCACTAATTAACCTTAATTCCAAAGGGCCCCTAGAGGGTTCATATTTTTCCTAATGTGTTTGACAGGTGCTTCAAGAGGCGGCAAAGAAGCAACCATATAAGATTTCTGCAAACACAGCAAACTGGCAAAATTCAGATGACCAAAACGTGCATGCCAAAGTTTTGCATCTGAAATAGCCCTTGAATCTGCAAGAGCATTTGCAAAATTTTGTCCACACTTATCATACAAAGTGAGCTTATACAGCCCACAGCACAAAAGGCCAGATGCAACAATTTCATCACCAAAACTGAGATCATGAACAATACATTTGTTATTCACAAATTTGACTACAAGTCCAAGTTTAGCAAGTGCGGACACAGACAAGAGATTCTTCTTGATCCCAGGTACATAAAGTGCATCAACAAGTGTGAAAGAACTTCCATTAGCAGTAGTAAGCACAATTTTTCCAACTCCCTGAATTGGATAAGACGCATTGTTGGCACAAGTGACTGAATTCCCATGAGGGACAGACTAGAGAGAGGTAAACAATTCACGATGTGAGGTAATGTGCTTTGTAGCACCACTATCGAAATACCACACATGTGAATCTGCAGCAACTGACAAGCATGCATCATAGACAGCAGGATTGTAAGTGCCATATTTCAGACGTCCAAATTTATATTCTAAAAAATGTTATACTGAAAAATTCAGCCTTTACACACTTACTTTGTTTCATGAGTAGTTGGCAGTTTCAAACACCGTGCCCCCCCCCCCCCCCCCCCCCCCCCCCCCGACCCCCCGCCTCTCTCTCTCTCTCTCTCGCACACGTGCTCAAGGTCTACTGTGCTTAGAGCTTCTAATGTGCAAGCTTAGCTGCTTCAAGGACGATTGTAGTAACTGCCCTCTTCTCTTCGAGGTATGTCTCTCCCATTGAACATGTACACTCTCTACTGCTTGAGCACGCGCGCCCCACCTGGGATCATTTAGCTACATTAAGTTGCATTTGGAGCTGCATGAGTGCCACACCTTGCTCATTTGCAACAAAAGGCGAGAAAAACCTAATGCTACTGCTAGCTGCATGAGAGGACATAGACTCCCGAGGTAATTTGCTAGTCCACAAGCTGTATGCAATCTTGGGGCAAATCCCATAGCACATCACCTTGAATGCCCTGCTTACAAGAGCAGGCCCATGAAGTTCTTGTTTCTTTTTAGCAGGAATGATAAGCGACGGCACACCACGTCCCATGAGTTCATTGGATGATGTGCAGGTATATCACTTGAGACTGCATCATGGCACCTTCCTCAAAGCATCCGATTCAAGCAAGCAACAGTCTAGTTAGGAACATCGAACCACCTATGCATACGAAGTTTTGTCGTCTTGCCGAGGAATTTCATATAGAGCGTGGATTGCCATTGGAGGGAGTTGATCCGCGTAGCTTGACAAGAAACAATGACATCTCTGAGGAGGACTGGAAAGCTGTCTTTACATGCCCAAAGCCTGTTCCGGGTAGCCAGAAGAAAGTGAAGGCATACCATGCTCGGTCGGAGTTCTTACAAAATCTTGTGTGGAGACACTGGGATGTCTACCAGGAGGGTCCCTTCATGTATGAAGTAGGGACTCAATTTGTAAAGGCCTTTGCATTGGAAAACTGCAGTGAATCTGGCAAACATCAAATTTCTTGGGCTATCTTTGCAAAGAGGGCAATGAGAGCCTCAGAAGAAAGACACAACTTGCAAAACAAGATCAAGAGGTGGGAAGAGCAGATGAGTGGTAGAGGGAGAGGTTCCAAAACCATTGTTGCCTCTACCAGATCATCATTGAAAACAGAAGGTACGTATGTACCATTGTCAAGCGTGCCTACAGGAGGATGCCCGGTACAATTGGCAAAGGAGGATAGCAAGGCACTTGCAGAAATGAAGAATATTGCGGAGGGTAGATTGCGAGACTATAAGTCAAGACTTGAGGGTGCAAAGAAGCAGGTAGAGGATCAAGTCAAAGAATTGCATAGGGCTAAGGGTGCTCAAATCTCAAACACTTTGGCCATAAAGTTGCAAACGGAGATTGATTGCGTGCAAGACCCTGTAGCTCGACAACGCCTGATTGATTTGATTGGACAGTTCTCGAGTACTACTAGAGAGAACGTTGCTGAATTAGAAGCCAATGTGGCTAAAGCTAAGGTGCATACCCTCCTACATGTGCTTCGCTTTAGCCATCATGTTCATGGAGTGGGTGGTTATATGCTATGTGCTATATGGTCACAACATAGCCATCATCTTCATGGAGTGGGTGGTTATATGCTATGTGTGGTTATGTGCTATGTGCTTTATAGTTCAATCTAGGTGCATCATGTTCACAATAGTACCCTCATCTATTTGGAATGTGTGTGATTCTATGCTATGTGCTCTGTGTGGTTATGTGCTATGTGATACATAGCACAATGGACATGTGTAATATGTGCTATATAGCATACTTGTATGCTATATGCTCACAGTATAGCCCTGAAGTGTGTGTTAAATATTGATATGCGCTACATAGCACAATCTTTTTATGTGCTATGTGCTAAATAGCATATTTTGTGTGTTATATGTTCACAATATAGCCCTGGAGTGTGTGGAATAGTGAATTGTGCTATATAGCACAATCTCTATTTTTGCTATGTGCTACATAGCACATCTATAATTGTGATATGTGCTACATAGCACAATATTTGTGCTATATGCTATGTGCTATGTCTCATATAGCCCACTGCATATCATATACCCAACAAGCTTGTGCTATATAGCATATAGAGAAAATGTTTGGGCTATATCTAGTATTTTAAAAAGTCTCTCTGCTATGATCTACAGTGCATACTCTGTGTAACACTTATAGCACATTATACTTGGACTGTGCTATGTACTATATAGCACAGTGCATATCATATACCACATCAAGCTTGTGTTTATAGCATATAGAGTAAGTGCTTGTCTTATATGTGGTATTGCAAATAAAGGGGTAAGATTCATGCTGCATATTCTTTTCAGCAATCTGCTTTTGTTGGGTTATTGAGACTTAAATTAGATGTGTTGTCTTCTTTGTTTCACAGGCACTACTTGCAGAAGTAGAGACCAACATAGCACATGAATCATAGCACTTTTTAAATTTTGTGTTACCATGGAGAGAACTTCACATAACGTAGGAGCCAATTTGATGAATCCTTTTCCTCCTGTGGATTTTAAGCAGAGCATTAGCGAGGTGGCACTTAATGGGTTCTACCATTGTGTAGGATGTGGATTCCCGTTCGATGCCAGAAGCTTGGATGTATTCTCCCTGCCTTGCACCCATGTGTACCATATGCTATGCTTCGCGCATGTATGTAGGGACTATGGCTATTGTGTTGCACTAGATTGCAACATGTCTGTTCCCCCTAGAGCTAAGCATATGATTGGTCTGAAGGTGAAGAGTGATATGAAAGAATCAAGTGCAGGTAGTCACTATGTCAATTATTTACTACTACTATTCCAGGCCCACTTTCCATTGGTAGTTTAAACTCTTGCATTTAATGAAATCATTTGCAGGTACAGACATCGCAGCAGAGACCTGTATACAAGAGTCATTGAGAACAAAAACACAGAGAGTCTCTACGCAGGCCACTGGTAGGTACCAAAATCAATATTTATGTGTGTATTTTGGGATACTCCAAGTGAGACTTTGTAAATAGCTTGCTTTGTAGAACAATCATCACATACTTGCTCCAACAAGACGATGCATTCCACAAGGAAGAATGGCCTGATTACCCCAGGGAGCCAGGCCTTGAAGCGGAGTCTGTCGTAGGGGATGCAGTACGTGGAGTAGTTGAAGACATTTTGATGGCAAAGTCTTCTGCAGTCAAATCACCTAGGCAACAACAAACGCCAAGAAGGCTGTTGCGTTCTCCGTTGAGTGCCAAAGCATCACCAAGTGTGGACACTAGAGATGAAGCATCAGATGAGGCAGTTGCAGATGCGGTGAAAGCAACACCCCCTCCAGCGGGGAAGAAGCCAACACCAAAGCGCAAAAAATCGACTCCCAAGAATTTAGGTGGAAGTCCCACGATGGATATACCTCTTGATTCATTTAGGAAGAGAAAGAAACCAAATGCAAAGAGTTGAGTATGTTTTTGTTGTAAATTCATGCAATTAGAAGATGTCTTTAGAAGGCATGTGCAATCCATTGCACCCCTATTGTATCCATGCTCATTGATGAATCAAGTGTTGGAATTTGTTAGTCACATGTCTCTTAATTCTTTGCATCGAGTAGTTGCAAACTATTTGATTTATTATCTATACATGTTTAGTAATATGTTTCTACTTTCTCTTGTTGTAGATAATCAAGAAGCTGAAAAAAGAGGAACTTGCATGAGACGCACTCACTCTTCAGGGTTTCTAGATGAGGGGTTTGTAGGTTCACTGGCTCAGTCTTATCCTATGAAGAATCCAAGAAGGGGTGCTACAGCTTCCAGGGGGGTTACAGGCAAAAAAAAAAGTGTCTTTTGATACAGTTGAGGGGTCTGTAGGTTCAGTGGCTCAGTCTTATCCTGTGAAGAATCCAAGAGGGGGTGCTACAGCTTCCAGGGGGGTTACAGGCAAAAAAAAAAAAGAGTCTTTTGATACAGTTGATCCCTGCACACCTACTAGTACTGTTGAATTTGTTCCAAATGTGCCTAATGCAGTTAATGTGCAGGTTGTGCATGATGATGTGCATACAGATATTGACCGTGCTAAACTTGAAAAGGGTACATTATCCACCCCCACCACAGTTGACTCTGGCACAGATGCCATTGATGATGCTATGGTAGTTGATGCTTGCACAAATGCCATTGTTGATGCTACGCTAGTTGATGCCTGCACAAATGACATTGTGGATGCTATGGAATTTGATGCTCGCACAGATTCTGTTGTTGATGGCAATGTTAATTATGGTGGAACAGAAAGTATTGTTCATGCTGTCATAGATGCCCTTCTTGATGCAATTGTGGCTATGGGTTCAGATGCCACTGTTGAATCTGGAACAGATGCCATTGATGATGCTACCACAGTTGATGCCTGCACAGATGCCATTGTTGATGCTACGGTAGTTGATGCCTGCACAAATGACATTTTGGATGCTATGGAAGTTGATGCTAGCACAGATGTTGTTGCTGATGACAATGTTAATGATGGTGGAATAGAAAGTATTGTTCATGCTGTCATAGATGCCCTTCTTGATGTAGTTGTGGCTATGGGTACAGATGCCACTGTTGAATCTGGCACAGATGCCATTGATGATGCTACCACAGTTGATGCCTGCACAGATGCCATTGCTGATGCTACGGTAGTTGTTGTCTGCACAAATGACATTGTGAATGCTATGGAAGTTGATGCTAGCACAGATGCTGCTGCTGATGGCAATGGGAGAGGCAATGGGAGAACATTTCATGGCTGCTGTGGACACGAAAGAGGTAGTTGCACATGATACAACTGAGTCTTGTACAGATCCCACTGTTGGGAATACCAAAGGTAAAAGTCCAGAGGTCCCTATGGGTCGAGCGGCTGCTACAGATACAAATGAGGCAGGTACAAAGAATGCTGATAAAGAGGCCAAAAATGGACATGAATATGAGAGGCAAGAGAGGCCGTGTCTTGTGGTAATGCTCGTACAGATTGTTGCACTACCTCCTGCATCTTTTGAGGACAAGAAGAGAAGGGACAATTTATGCATCATACTGGATGTGAATGGGCTTCTCATAAGGAGGTATAAGGTCTTCTTCTACAAAGGAATAGCGAGAAGCAGTATTCCTGATTGGGCAAGATCAAGGTATCAGGTAGTCACTGGGTCAAATGCTACAGGAAAGATGCAATTTGAATATGTGGTCAAGCCCAATGCATCAATCTTTTTGCATGCATTGTTGCAAAGAGCACAAGTTTCACTATGGAGCTGCATGAACCAAGAAAATCTAGCACTTGCTTTGAGTGCATGCTTTCCTAGGCTGAACAAACAGCATTTCCTCGATATTATCGGTCAAGAGGGGTGTAGAGAGGCAAGCTTCAATCTAAATGAAGTTCCTGGGATCCCTCCATGTATAGATAACACAAAGCCCATATTTTTCAAGTGTTTGAAAGACTTTTGGAAGCACCATCCTAAGTTCAACTCTGATAATACACTTGTGGTGGATGACACACTCTACAAGTGTCTGCTCAACCCTCCCGGGACTTGGGTCTGTCCTGCTTCATTTGAACCAGCAGATATTTGTCAGTCCCCAATTTACCTGGTTAGCACATTGTTCCCTTGGTTAGTCAAGTGGGCAGTCTCACCCAGCCCTAATGCTTATGCAAAGATGAACGAGTTTGAAAATCCTTCAGACATAGTGTCTGCTCGTGTCATCAGCCACTATAGAAGTCAACGAGAAGTATGTAGGGAAGGTTGATTGTGGTTATGGAATCATGTATACAGCATTTTGCGCACTGAATGTACTTGCGATTACTATACAAAAAACTGACCTGTTCAAAGTTCTCTAAACTTAATGATTGAATGATGTAATTTTATTTTGGTGATATGATGTAATTTTATTTTGCTGATATGATGTTGTCATACTCTGATAGAGTCCTGCTACATGGCACACATAATAGCATAGACAGGACCATCGGGCTATTATTACACATAGTTATGCTATATAGCACTCATACTGCAAGAAATACTATGACATAATAGCATAGATAGGGAGATTGGCCTCTTATTACACACACTTACGCTATATGGCACACATAGTGCTCTCAATATGTAATATAGCTCTTTCACATACCACACATCATATCATAGACAGGAACATTGTGCTATGTGATACACACACTTTTACTGTATAGCACACATGTTGCTATCTTACTACAATAGAGTCCTTTTATAGCATAGACAGGGACATTGGGCTATTATTACACACACTTGTACAATATAGCACACATAATAGCCTAGGTAGAGACAATGGACTTTTTCCAAGGTGCAACATGTTCACAATAGTAACCTCATTATCTGAAATGTGTGTAATTCTATGCTATGTGCTCTGTGTGGTTGTGTGCTATGTGATACATAGCACAATGGACATGTGTAAGGAGGTACTGAATGGTGAAGGCTATATAGAACATAATATAAGCCAGTTAAATAGGTATCATGCTACTTCATAGGGCATGGCATTGTAAATGGTTTCATGTAGTTCCGGAGATAAATAATATGTCTTTGAGGTAGCATCTACCAAAGGCATGTCAAACTTGATTGCCCGAACAAGGTGAGAGTACAGGTTAGTAACTCCCCTATCATCAAGTAGAGTGTAGTGATTTGGGCCCCAATCTTGCTGTTGATAATAACACCCTATGACAACATAAGTGTTTTTATCACATTTGTTTTTCCACTTATCTCTTAAGATGCAATTTGTCATCCATTTTCTCTTTGTACATCTCAAAAGAAAGAACTCTACACCTTCTGCATTGCCAGCGTCTGCATTGACTGCAAAGTTATCACCTTCAATGAGATACTCACTCAGCATATCCTAGGATCCCTCAAACATTGCAGCTTCATCTTCTGGTACCTCAGTCTCTTCTGCTACCTCAGAGAGTGGTTTCAATGCCTTATGTGTCCACTTGCATGCATATGATTTGCTGGAACTGTAGAGTGCGCAGGTGATGGAGAAGGTAGAAAAGAAGACTACACACACACACCAACACACATCGAGACACACACACACACAATCGTTACCCTGCAGCAGCCATTCAACGAGCTGCTCTTCTCTCTTCTTCCCTTTGAACAATTATCCAAAGTATATTTACAACATAGTATATTTAGTGTCCAGCCGCCCATAGCACAATGGACATATTCTTTAACATCATATTCTTGAACACTCCCCCTCAAGCTCAGAATGAGCTTGCATATGATGGATTCCCAAGGCTTCACGAAAGTAGCAAAACTTCTCCTTTCCAAGAGCTTTTGTGAATATATCCGCAACTTGATCATTTGTCTTCACATACACCAAATCAATCTCACCTGCCAAAACTTTTTCTCTAATGAAGTGATAATGTACTTCAATGTGTTTGGTTCGAGCATGGTAGACTGGATTCTTTGCCAACATGATGCTGCTAATATTGTCACAATATATAATGACACTGTCAAGATAGTCAAAACCAAAGTCTACCATAAGTACTCTCAACCATGACTCTTCACATGCTGCCAAAGTTGCTCCACGATATTCAGCTTCTGTACTTAATAATGCTACATTTGATTGCTTCTTACTACTCCAACTTATCATACCATTGCCAATGGAAAATGCATAACCACTTGTAGATCTTCTATCCATAAAATCTCTTGCCCAATCTGCATCTGTGTAAGAATAAAGACAAAGCTTCCCATTCTTTTCATAAAACATTCCATAACTGACAGTGGCTTTCACATATCTCATAATCCGTCTCACTGCATCAAGATAACTTTTACATGGCTTTTGCATGAATTGACTCACAACACCCACTGCATAACTCAAATCTGGCCTTGCTATTGTCAAATAAATAAGGCTTCCAACCATCTTGCGGTACATAGTGACATCCTCAATGTAATATCCATCATCAAACAACTTCACATTTTGATCAAGAGGTGTATCAACCGGTTTGCACGTTGTCATTCCATACTTCTCAAGCATATCCAACGTGTATTGTCTTTGTATCATCCAAATTCCTGATAAAGTGTTGACAATTTCAATTCCCAAGAAATATCTCAACTCACCAAGGTCCTTCATGTTGAATTCTCTCAACAAACTCTTCTTGACATGCAAAATTTGCTCATCATGACTTCCAGTGAGAATCAAGTCATCAACATAGATAACAATAACGACGATCTCTCCATCAACATGCTTCAAAAACAATGAGTGATCAGCAGTAGACTGTTTAAATCCAATCTTCTTCAAGAATCTGGTTATCTTTTCACACCAAGCTCTAGATGCTTGCTTCAAACCATACAATGCTTTCTTCAACTTACATACATAATATGGAAACTCTGGGTGTTGATAACCCTCTGGCTGTATCATACAAACTTCTTCTTCCAAGTCACCATTCAAGAATGCATTATCGACATCCATTTGCCGTAACTTCAAACCGAACATACTTTCCATTGCTATCACCAATCTGACTGTTGTCATCTTTGCAACTGGACTAAATGTCTCATCATAATCAAGACCTTTTGTTTGTGCATAGCCTCGCTTTGTATCTTTCCACACTACCATCTGACTTGCACTTGACTTTGTATACCCATTTTGAACCAATTGCTTTCTTTCCACTTGGCAAGCGAACCAAATCCCAAGTGTCATTCTTCACAAGAGCATCCATCTCATCATCCATAGCTGACTCCCATTCTAATTTTCCAATTGCCTCTTGAAAACATGTAGGCTCTTTATGTTGCACACGTGAAACCATGTATGCATAATGTGTACGCATGTAACCGTTGTATGTCAATCTATCAACTGGATAACGCACCCTCTCTGATTTTCTCAATTGTGGTGCACTCTTCTCTTCAACTCTTGCATATGGGGGTACATATTTCTCAATATGCTTACTGCCAGGTGTCCTCAAATGTGGTAAACCATGCTCTTCATCGAGGCTTTCATCTCCAGAACTCTCTTCAACCACTTTCTTCTTTCCTTTCTCGTCTTGTTTCTTATCTCGCAAACGACCGCTCCATGGGTTGACACTTCCTGTACTCTCCTTTGCCATATGTGGTCCTGAAATAGTTCTTGTTGATGGTCCTGGCTTATCAAAAACATGACGCACATTCTCTTGCTCTTCATACTCATCTTCTATCATCACTGGCTTTGGTTTAT
This sequence comes from Adiantum capillus-veneris, assembly GCF_014529385.1. Taxonomy (NCBI): domain Eukaryota; kingdom Viridiplantae; phylum Streptophyta; class Polypodiopsida; order Polypodiales; family Pteridaceae; genus Adiantum; species Adiantum capillus-veneris. Next base: position 47,579,912 of record NC_140953.1, read on the forward strand.
ACCATGGTTCATGCTCACAAAATCTGACATCTCTACTGACATAAACTTGTCTTGTCGTAGGATCATAGCACTTGTAACCTTTCTTTTCAATTGGGTAGCCCAAGAATATACACTTCACTGCCTTTGGCTCCATCTTCTTTCTTGCTTCATTTGGCACATGAACATAACAAACACATCCAAAAACTTTCATGTAGGAAACTGTTGGCTTGATCCCATAAAGTCTCTCGTAAGGTGAAATTTCATGAATGGCAGTTGTTGGTGTTCGATTCATAATGTGTACTGCTGTATGAACTGCTTCAGCCCAATATGTTAATGGCATATTCATCTCATTCATCATGGCTCTTGCAATCTCTGCTATGACTCTATTCTTTCTCTCAGCAACTCCATTTTGTTGTGGTATGTATCTGCAAGTAATCTGTCTTCTTATGCCTTGTTCACGTAAGTAATCATCAAAATTGTGTGACATGTACTCTCCCCCTCCATCTGTACGTAGGCATTTAATTTGACAACCATTCTCTTTCTCAACCATAACTTTGAACTCCAAGAATACCTCAAATGCCTCTGACTTTGCCTTTAGAAAGTAAACCCATGTCATTCTGCTGTAATCATCCGTAAATGTGATAAAATATCGACAACCATTTGGTGTAGCATGATCACAAGGTCCCCAAATATCTGAATGAACAATTTCCAAAGGACTTTGGCTAATTCTCCCCCTCTTTGGAAATGGTAAACGAGATTGCTTTCCAAATTGACAAGCTTCACAAACATGATCAAAATTCAATCTGCCAAACTTTGGTAATCCACGTACAATTTGATTTGATTGCATATGCTTTAGTCTTCTAAAATTGACATGACCAATCCTCTTATGCCATAACTCTGCCCAATTATCTTGAGTGGCTGATTTGTTTGCATACATACCACTGTGTAAACATGGATCTCCAGCTTCCAATGAGAACAAGCAACCTTTCTTTCTTCCGCGTGCCAATATCTTGCCTGGTCTGCCTTTGTGAAACTCCTCTATAAAGCAACCATAACGATTAAAACGGACTTGCAACCCTTGATCCGTCATCTGTCCAACTGATGCTAAATTCTTTGTGATTGAAGGCACATATAGAACATCTCCCAATGTGTTGTATGTCCCGTCTTTTTCTAGCAATGGAACTGAACCAACATATTCTCGATCCACTTCTTGTAAGATTCTACTCCTGCTTGCCATATTTTATGTGCTTCAACATTCTCTCTATTTGGTTCCAAACCAACCTCGGGACACTCTTGTTCACCTGTAATGTAATCCCATAAACCTTTGCCCATGATAAAGTTCTCCATCATGTAAGACCATATGCTGTAGTTCTCTCTGGTCAGCTTCTCTCCAACAATCTGTGTGACTTGAGTTGAACTTTCTTCCATCTTCACTCTCTCAATTTCTTCCAAAGGATTTTGAAAAAATTTTGGCAGAGTTTTGTTTGTATTTGGACAATATCTCAAGTGACAATCTCAACCAAAGTGCTCATAAACACTGACAGAAAATCTCTCACTGCCAAGGAAAAAACCACTGACTCACTTTGCCACAGACTGACTTAATACTATGCATAAATACTCTAAAACAATGTCCACATGGACCTGTATGCAAATGCAATCCATACGCTGTCCTGTACCACATATCCATACATCCACCTTCTTCACATAGTCGCAAACGACATATGAGGTCTTTCGCGGGGCCAGTCGGGGGTTCGCTCCAGTACCTAATCCACCTTGCCAAGGTACCAAAGCTCCCAAGGCAAGGCTTCAAAAAACCTCACTCAACCCTCACAAAGGCTGCAGTTTTCCAAAATACATTAACCGCATATCCATACATAACCACAAAGTACTCAATCTGACAATATAACCGCCTCAACTTCTTCCCACAACCTTTCTTACATAGGCGGATGTCCATAACGGACCCACAACAACCAAACATAATCTTTCATAACACAATATCATGATGCAAAAGCTGTATGTCGCTCTCCAAAACCTGTGTAAATGCTGAATTCTTCACCTGTAACCTATAAATCTATTGTCGAGTGCAAAACTGGACATCTCCTATGCTTGTGTGAGTTGGTTGTTTGCTGTAGAAAATTGGAGATTTTGGCAAATCTGAGTATGCCAATGCGTCCGGAATGCCCAAAAACATAAAGATAGACTCCTGGATCATTGTATTCCGAGTTCGGGTGAGGGAGTTATGAATCCAATTCTCTCTTTTTTACTGTTTTCCAGAGCTGCGAAAACCTGTGTATTGACTGTAGCTCCTTAAACTGAGCTCTGATACCACTTTGTAGAGTGCGCAGGTGATGGAGAAGGTAGGAAAAAAGACTACACACACATCGAGACACACATACACACACACACAATCGTTACCCTGCAGCAGCCATTCAACGAGCTGCTCTTCTCTCTTCTTCACTTTGAACAATTATCCAAAGTATATTTACAACATAGTATATTCAGTGTCTAGTCGCCCATAGCACAATGGACATATTCTTTAACATCATATTCTTTAACAGGAACAAGTCCTCCGATGGCCCTTCATGCAAGCATCACAAAAACAAGAAAGCCGCCTGGTCCTTAATTGAGTAGGATCATGACGACAAAAGCCTGAAATGCAATGGAGTGATCGAGATCTTGGTACTCTCTCACAACCCCATAGATTAGACCTGTCCCCTTCTGTATCTTTTACTAGCCAAAATTTCATGTTTATAGTAGGACCTACTTTAGTGGATTGTGCATAAGAGCTACATGCAGCATTGGACATTGTTCTCGTAAAAAATGCAACCACGTCTGCAGCTTTCCTAAGAACAACTCCATTACTCTTGAGTTGTTCATGTGTAAGGGCTCTCTTTATCACAACGCCAGCGCCGTCATGCTCCCCCTTACCATGGCCAGAGCCAAAAAAATTCCATGTCATCTCTGTACCTGTTAGTTGGTAATATCTAGCAACAAAGTAAAATGGCCTTGAAACCTTGAATTGCAAGGCTGCACCATCTGACCACACCCAGTGCTTCTTGAAATTCATCTCCTGGTCTTTAAGCCACTGATCACAAAGAAGAAAACAATGCTAGACAAATAGCGTATCATGTTGCCTATCATGGGAGATGTAGAAATGCATATGCTTGATAATACTGTCATCTTCGTTGTCACGCATGTACATTATGTGAACAAGGATGGTGCATTGATTTGTATGCCAATGCATGGATTGTACTTCATTTTGCTCTTTGAATGAGTAATTTTCAGCAAAGTCTACTACAGATATAATGGTATCTGAAGGAAACACCTTCAAACATTCTCTGTATTGATGTGCCTGCCATCTGTAAGTGAAATTGTGCTCAATGAAGATTCTGATGGCATCTTTTATCCTCCCTGTCAGCTCACTTAAAGCCACCTCTTTGAGTGATAACATCTTTCTCTTACTTAGACCATGCTTAGTTTGAACTTTAATGTCCTCGAAGACTTGCAGTGGAACTGTCTTTGTCATCTCTACAAGTTCTCGTGGACAAAGACTGAGCTTTTCCACACCACAGTTTTTGAATTGGCCCATCAAGCAGGTGTGTTTATGGAACATATCCCCCTCAGCCTTTGTACATACGCATGATTCCCACAACTTCGTGATCCCTGAAAACAAGTGCTCAACAGCAAGACATTCTGCATTCACCCCATCTGATTTGCAAACATTGCATTTACATGTACATGACCTCCCATGAAAACCAAAAGCAGATGAGCGCATAACATTAAATGCATCTTTGAGATACATCAGTTTGATATGATAAACACATCAGCAAGTATTTCGATCTTTCAACTTTCGCACGAACCAACGCTTCAGCTTCTCAAAGGACCTTTGCCCAATTGTCACATGTGGGTGGCTATCTTTAAACTGCAAGAAATACTCTGTCTGCTTGAAAAAAAAAATGCATTAGAATTACATTTTGCTATATATCACACATAATAGCATAGCTACAGATGCATTGGTATAAATACATATAGCTATGCTATATAGCACAGATAATAGCATAGATAGATAACTCAGCTTTCATTACATGCTCAATTTTGTTATATAACACATAATAGCATAAATAGGGATTTTTAGTTGTTATTACACACACATCACACACCTCTGCTATATAGCACACATAGTGCTCTCATATTATAACACAGTTCTTCTACATAACACACAAAAGAGCATAGATAGGGATATTGTGCTATTATTACACATATCACACTCTGCATAGCACACATAATAGCATAGACATGGATACCGTGCTACTATTACACTAACATTTGCTATGTAGCACACATAGTGCTCTCATAATATTATAAAATCTGATAGCACACATAATACCATAGATAGGTATATTGTGCTATTATACACACATGTCTGCTATATAGCAGACATGATGTTGTCAAACTCTGATAGTCCTGCTACATGGCACACATAATAGCATAGACAGGACCATCGGGCTATTATTACACATAGTTATGCTATATAGCACTCATACTGCAAGAAATACTATGACATAATAGCATAGATAGAGACATTGGCCTCTTATTATACACACTAACGCTATATGGCACACATAGTGCTCTCAATATGTAATATAGCTCTTTCACATACCACACATCATATCATAGACAAGAACATTGTGCTATTCTTACACACACTTTTACTGTATAGCACACATGTTGCTATCTTACTACAATAGAGTCCTTTTACATGGCACACTTATAGCATAGACAGGGACATTGGGCTACACTTGTGCAATATAGCACACATAATAGCGTAGGTAGAGACAATGGACTATCTTGACACATTACTTGGCTACATATCACATATAGTAGGATGTACACAACTCCACAACACCCAATGGGTAGCTATTCATAAGAGTGAGATGTTTCACTTGAGAGTTATTCATTATAAGAATGAGACATGTTTACCTGAGATTCATCAAGTAAGTGTATGGGATGCTCTTGATAATGTTTTTCGCCCAATCGTTTCCGACAAATATCTTTCTTGTTTGGAGACACCCTACTGTCCTCTATCCAAAATGTAATAATTGTCTGCTTCAATTCCTCCGATAAGGACCCAGCATTTCCAGACTTCCTTTTGCATAAGTCAAACCGCAGCGTACTTGACATAGGATCGTTGTCAAGTCTACCCAAAGCTGAATATAAATTCATTGGATGAACATTTAATAGCTTTGCCACTTTATGTAGAGTAACACCTCTACCTTGGCTCCCATTATCATGCAGTAATCCATTCACCAACATGCTGAATGTGCTTCGTTTTAAAAACATCTCGTCAGCTGATTTTGGAATCTTTAATTCATGTAAGGAAACCTTGAGTGCAGAAATAAGGCCATTTGCAGGAAGATACAAATCTTCACAAAATGGCAAGATTCTATCATCATTGAAAACACCTTGAAGAATTGCATTCTTATCTTCTTTCCCGTAACTATGCAACTGTCTCACAATGTGCTAAACAATATTCTGAATAGTATGTTGCTTCTTGTCTTCCTTTGTGTGTACATTGACGTCCTCCCTATGACAATCTTCCATGTGACAATCTTCCGCTCCAATGTTGACGCTTGGTTGTACTTTCTTTCTTGCACGACATCGCTTTCTGTACTCACGTTTAGCCTGTGCTTCATACTTTCTCATTGCAATAATTTCATCCTCATTTAGACAAGCCTTTCTCTTAGAGTGCACCTGCATATGAATGGTGTCTATTCCATGTGCCTCATCATAAAATCCGTTGTCCACCATCCTGGAACAGTCTGCAGTCGTTTGAAATGAATGAAGTCGTACAAAACTTCCTGATTGTAATAGTGAACTGAAATCCATTTGTGCTGCACTGTTGAGTTCAAGAAGCTCCATTGCTGCTTGTGAGGAGGTATGAGCTGGAACCAAAGCGAGAGGAAGGAAGTCTTTATCATCCATATTCTGAACAGGAGAGTAGGAGAGAGAGAGAGAGAGATGGAGATGGGCATTGGAGGCCATCTGAGAGAGAGAGAGAGAGAGAGAGAGAGAGAGAGAAAGGGAGAGAGAGGGAGAGGTCCACGCGTGCTAACTGCTCCATGTCTTTCCATCCGAGTAGTGGAGTCGTGAAGTCCGTTATCTTAAATATATTCTTTTAGAAATTATTGACTTAAAAGCCCAGCTATGGTGCCATCCATAGCATCATACTTGGTGTCCATGGACACCAAGTATTTAGACACCATTCTATGCTTTCACCCAACAACAATGTGCATAATGCATCAAACTTGACAACTTCAGGATTTCCTTGGGTCATCAGTCTCCAAGTACTAGCAAAAGTCTTGTAGGAATCTGGTAAGGCATCAAGAACAGTCTGCACTAGGGAACTGTCTGAAATGACTTCACTTGCAGAAATGAGTTGCTCATTGATATCCTTGACACTAGCAAGGAAAGTGTCCATATCATCTTCCTCATGCATAATCTTCGACTCCAGCTCTTTACGCAGCAAAGCAATTTTAGCCTCATTGCGACTTGTATAAAGACCTGCTAGAATATTCAAAGCCTGTTTTGCAGATTTTGCTGAACGGATGTGAGGAACAATGGTGTACTTCACTGACAACGCAATCAATGCATGAGCCTGCGCATCCTTAACATCCCAACGAGCTTGTTCTGCCGTAGGCAAAACAACTCTAACAGCAGCAATCCTTGCAGCAAGACCTGCAACATCCTCAATATCGCCTACATCCTCAGAACCAAGACGTACATCAATCCCCTACACAATGTTCCAGACGCCCTTTGACACAAGAACATGTTGCATCATATAAGCCCACATAGGATAGCTGTCCCCATCCAACCTGTCCTCAGCAACAAACATCTTGAACACATCTGTGTTGTTGTTGTCAACCATGGTAAATGTTGCACCTGATGTGAAAATTGCCCGAAAATAGGAGAAACGGAGCGGGAACAACACGTGCTGTATAACACAAACCGTAGAAGACTATAAAGCACCTGTTATGCAGAAAACGACACTGACAGAAATTCTGCACAAAATGACGAAATAGCCTGTGCAGTACTGCCTGTAGTGGAAACGGAGGCCGAAATGAGCCCAAATCAAAAATCTGAGCAGACCAAGCTCTAGAGTTCTCCCGAAATATATGTCAACCTGCAAACGCTCGCCAAAGCTCGCTGAAATCGAAGAAAGTGAGCAGGCGTGTACTGGAGCAACTGGCGACTAAGCTCGAGAGGATGCAACCTGCTTTGATACCAATTGTTGGAATTAGGGTTGCAGAGAAACGCACACAGCTTGGAGAAGACGAAGAAAGCTCAAGGCACACAATAGAGAGTGTGTTACTTAATGTGCAATGAAAAGATGGATAGCCTTAGAGTGATGGACGTATATACAATGCACGGGGGGAAAAACCTCCTAAAGAGGGAAAAAATGCCCCAACGGTCCTAGTGTGTTCACACACATCACTACCACATGTATATGGTAACAATGCTATCACTTCTAAATGTCCTGCCCTTCAACCTGCATCTGCCACTTCTAGGATGGCCATTCAAATTCTTTCTTGCTCTTGCAATAATGCAGATGGCACCCCACGTAGATACACAATCCTAGACCTTGCCGCTATGCTTAATTGCCTTGCAGATGTAGCACCTGCTTCAAGTCTTGCCACCGATGATGCAATCGGTGGCAAGAGAACACAAGAGGGTAGACGCACGAATGGGGGACTCAGCAGCTGTGCAGAAAATAGTGTTGCATGCAAAGCATGTGTAGGAAGAAAATGGCAAGGGAGGGTGCATCATAGACAAGTGGGAAATCTCTCTCTCTCTCTGTCTCTCTCACCACATCCAAGGACTCTCTCTCTCTGTGTGTGTGTGTGTGTGTGTGTGTGTGTGCCATAGACAGTCTTCTGTGTAAACCAATCTCAACCATGGCGCCTACCATTTCAAAGGGACGGCAAACGTAGGTGGGTGCAGGGAAGAAGGGAAAGGGCAAGGATTGCAACCAGGGCATGGCAGGATAAACAGGAAGGTAGGCAGCCCGATGGTTGGACGCGTGTACTACTGCAGAGCACGACAAATGCATCGTAGCACCGAGTAATACAGAGGATGGAAGGCAGTCACAAGCAAGAGGATTTGGCATACAAAGGGTGAACCATGACAGCAACGCACATGGAATGATGGCGACAAGGATTCAAAGATTTGTTCAGAACCTGAGAAAGTAATGGGCTTTACAGATTTTAGACCGTATGTGCCAAGGTAGTATGTGCCAATTTTGGGTTTTGAGGGGGGGGGGGGGGGGGGGGGGGGTATCTTGAAAGATCCGCTTTGCCTTTTGTCTTCAAGATTAAAAGTGGCCACGCGGTGGAGCGAAAGGAAGATAGAGAGAAGGGGTGGATTTTTTTTCAATTTACGAATGCAAGTTCCCGTGTCGCAATGGTATGTTTGAGGTGAGAGTCTCTATCTCTCTCTTCAGAAAATGTTCTCCTCGTAGGGCAATGGAGCAGGGAGCTGGAACCCGTAGCCCTCAATGACATCCCTTCCTCGCGCGACCTTCTGTGCCGATGATCATGGGAAGTGAACGACCAATACCCTGCCTCTATTGCATCCTTTTGGCTTCAGAATCCCATCCTCTTGTTGTCCCTTGACTAGCAAGCCTCGTGATTTTATCACTTTTTTCCCTCTTGTTTAAATTGATGCGAATGTATCTTTTCCTATCTTTCACTTGTGAAAAAATAAAATTTTCATTTGTTTTGAAGTTCTCAATGAATCTTTCGTTTCAAGTTTTACATCATTTGATTTATTTTTCATTGGTATTGATTTAGCAAAGTGAACCTTGACCTTATCATAATAATGACCATCCTATTCACCAATTGGTTTATTTTTCAAGAGAGTTATAAAATTAGAATTTTGACCAGCCAAAAAAAGAGTGAGGCAACACTAAAAATAAAAGGTTGTACCCATTACCTCAGAGGGCAAGAGGGGATCAATGGCGGAGGACAAAAACGAGGGGTGCGTCAATGGTGGACCGTCGCATCTGGTGACACAGGGGCGACCCGAATTTACAAATCTGTTCCGAATTTACAAATCCCCCTCACATTTACAATATGACGTACTCAAATCCCTTATATTTCAATGAACGCAAGCGGACGTAGTGGTTAGAGCACATAGCTTGTAGTGGGGAGGTCATGGGTTCGAGACATGGGACGCGACTCGCCCCTTTACTTTTCTCCTAAATGTCTCGAATTAACAAATGTGCATCGGACGGCCCCAATTACCTCAACCGTTGATCCCCTCGGGTCGTGAGATAGTGTCGTATCCATTTTAACCCACCTCCTAATTTATACCAGAACGTAGTCGTTCTTCTTTTAAGCGTTCCATTCAATTGAGCTTTGATTGCAACCGCTTCTCTCTCTCTCTCTCTCTCTCTCCACATACACTCAGCGTGCAATGAACGTAGGAGGGGTGGATCACTATGCAGTGCTGAAGGTGCGAAACTCAGCAAGCCAAGATGAGTTGAGTAGAGCGTACCGCAAGCTGGCAATGAAATGGCACCCTGACAACCACCCTCAAGAAGAGAGGCTTTCTGCTCTCAGCCGCTTCAAGAATATCTCACATGCGTATCAGGTACTTTGCTCTCTCTCTCTCTCGGAATCATATGCATGTGGAATGTCTGCTCTTGTTGGGCGAACTAAGCATAGCTTGACCAACTTGAGTTCCGCTGTAAAGCCCAAAATTGGCTGTACCGGCCTTGTTTTGGATCCCATTGGACACCGCAATGAAGAACCCCACCCGTTTGGACACATTGTCAGCATAACAATTTCCCGGACTACCTTTTTGACCTGTTCTTGGCATATATTCGATATGCTGCATCACATTAACTCAGTAAAATGCAACCATTTAGCTGTGAACGCATCACAACATGTAAAATTTCATCTGGCATACATTTCAGCAATGTAATGTCATGTCTGCCAATCACATGCTGGGATGCGCATCACAAAATTTTTGTGATTTGACGAGGGCCCCACATTTGGCATATATATCAACCAATGTATTGTCAAGCACAACATCATTGTCAAGCAGTCCTTGACGTGCAATCTCATCGAAAATTCTCTCACCCATGTCAACGTCTTGCATAAGGCCAGTTGTCTTCAAGTTACAAGCACCTTTGCATTTGGTTAAACAGCCCAAAGCTTCCTTGCCAGCCATGTTGGGCATATCCTGCAATCAAGGCGCTCCAAGAAATGACATCCCGCTTTCATGAGGGCACCACATTTAGCATACATATCAATTAAAGGACCACCAAGCACACTCTAATAGCCCCTAACTAGCAATCTCATAGTGAATTCCCACACCCTTGTGAAGGCCTTGCAAAAGGCCACCTGCTTCCAAGGTGCAAGGCTGAATGCATTTGGAGAAAGGCCTTCCGTTTGCATCTGGTTAAGAGAGCCAGAGCTTCTTTGCCACATCCTGCAATCAACAGCCCATCAAGAACTTTTTATGCTTTCTTGGTGGCACCACATTTGGCATACATATCGACAAAAGCACCACCGAGCATGCCTTCAAAGTGCAGGCACAAATGAGTACTTTAGAGAAAGGCCTTCTGTTCCATCTGGTGAGAAACAACCTCTTCCTTGCCACAAACAGGTTTGGCATTTCTACAATCCACGCACTTCAAGAGATGACATCCCGGATGCACTCCAAGAAACTACATTTTGCACAGAAATCTCATCAATAACTTTTTTGCTTTCGTAAGGGCATGACACTTTGCGTGTTTATTGATCAAAGCATAGCCAAGCACCTGCAAGGTGCAGGTATATGTGGCTGCATGTGGAGAGAGGCCTTCCCTTCGCATCCGGGGCATATCAACCCAAAGCTTTCTTGCCACAACCATGAGGGGCATATCCTGCAATCACCATGCTAGGGTCTTTAAATATGAGCCAAGGGCTCATTCTCTCACATGCTTCTAGGGAAGGTGCAAAGGATGGAGTACCGGCATTGTACTAAGTTCAAGCAATATAAAGAAACACCAAACGGGATACCAACGTTTAGGGCCAGTGCTTCCTTGGGGTGGAACTGTCACAAAGTGATGACGTGGCGGATAGCAGAAACCCTAATTTCTGCCAAAAACCCTAAAATTCATGCAAACCCTAATTTCTGCCAAAAACCCTAATTTTCGGAAATCACGGAGGTTGAAAAAAATAAAAAAATTAAAAAAATTAAAAAAAATTGAATGATGAGCGACGTGAATTTCGCTTTTGAAGAGAATGGTTTTTTTAAACAAAAAAAAAGAACTTGAGAGAGAAGAGCTTTTTAACTCTTATGCTTTTTATTTTAAAAGCTTTTGGGGATTTGCTTTTGGGCATCCCTTGTACCTTTAAATACGTGGACAGGGCTTCACTTCTCAGAGCATCTGGACGCAGAGTCTGAGAGTGAAACCCTAGCCACACTCTTGTACTTTGATCTGATTAATATGAAAAGAAATACCGAAAGGGGCGCCAGTCTTTGGGGCCAATATCTCTAGGCACGGAACTCCGCCGGGCCAGTGCAAATCTATTGTGATCTGTGAATTGTTTTGAAGTGGCTATTTGGTGCTGTCGCGGTTGATTCTTGACTTGGAGTGTCCAAGTCTGTTACAGTGGTATCAGAGCACGGCCGATTTCTCTTCTACGAGGAATCCGATCCCCGAATTGTTTTATGCGGCATCTATGGCTTCAGGCAATGATCAATCGACTCCCTCTGCATCTGGAGATGCGGGCAGGGATCACAACGAAGATTCGAACAGAGAGTATGGCCCGCCTTGGCCTACTTAGGCGGAGCGGTGAAAGAGCGTCGCCAGTTGATCGGCGATGCAACAAAGATGACGCTCAATTTGGCCAAGGACCCGAAGATGGCAAAATATATGAACCAGACCTCTTTGGAAGAGGTACATATGGAGTGGCAGAGAACCACAACACCACTCCCGAAACCCGCTCTCAAGAAACCTTCTGCCTCCAAGAAAATATACGGAGAAGAAACTGGAGAACGTGGTTGATGCACGGATTGCTCAGCTTTTTGACACGCAAAAGAAAGCCAAAAAGCACGGCAAAAAGCAAAAGAAAAGCACTGACTTTCCAGGTTATTTGGGTCGTCAGTCGACTTTTGACAAGGCAAAGAAATAGAAGAAGCGTGTTCGATTTGAAGGAGTACCCAGTTCTTCTTCTTCTTCTTCTTCTTCTTCTGATAGTTATTCTAGGTCCTCGGATTCGAGCGAAGAAGACAGAAAAGGTAAAAAGCGAAGCAAGAAACAAAGCTTCGGAAAGGGCAAGAAAAAGGCAAAGAAGGCTACATCTCGCCCAGAGACTGACAGTTCTACTGAGGACTCGTCTACAGACAGCTCAAATTCCGATGACGAGAACTTTTATGCGAACAAGAAGAATTTTTACAAAGCCAACCAGTATGACTTTCTCGAAGATAAAAGCAAGAAAGTCCGAGAGTTTAAGGAAGGTGGCCACTCGATCAAGTTTGATACTTTCTCAAGATACTTAGATGCTTCGAAGGCTTTGTCTTTTATACAACAGTTTGACATCGCTTTCGCGGGAGGACGTTATTCAGAGCACTCCAAGATTCGGAGAGCTGCCTCGTATTTTAAGGGGAATGCTCGCACTTGGTGGTCAACGCTTCTATTAAGCAAGACTGTGCCAATTACATGGCTGAAATTTAAGAAGCTTTTTATTTCTTCTTGGTTGACGCAAGAATATGAACGAGATGTACGAGCTGCTTGGAACCATCTTCGGATGACCAAGAAAGATACAATCAATGCTTATTGTGAAAGATTCTGGAGCTCTTTTCTACCCGCCTCTTCATTCAAGAAGATCTCGTTCAGAGAACAGATTGAGCGGTTTACCTTGGGTCTACACATAGAGATCCGAGATCACTGCTTGGAACAGAAGTCAGCTTCTATTCAGGAGCTGATGAGTCATGCGAAGCAAGGCTTTGCCATTCACTCTGGCAGTCTGACCTACCCCACAGATGAGACCATGACACAACGAGCCGAACAGACTTCTGAGAATGAAAGTAGAAAGAAAAAAGAGCAACCCAGAGAAAAATGATGCACGACCCAAGCTTACTCCTGAGGAGAGAGCTCGCTTCATCAGAGAGGGGAAGTGCTTTGGATGCGGTGAACAGGGACATATTTCCGCGAAGTGCCCTAATAAGGCACAGAAAGAACAGAATGATAAAGACGACGACAAGTCTGAGAGTTTGAGAGCAGCTGAGGAATGTGGCAGAAAAGGCAGATAGAAAAGCAGAACTGGTACCACATGGCGTGGGACCTGCACCGAATCTAATGAATGAAAGTACAAACTTTGCCGCTTTTGGGGCAAAGTGAAGGATCAGGAAGCTCTTTTGAAGGAGCCAAGGCCAACTTCTTTTCACTTGGAATTGGCGGCTCGATTTGGAATTACGCCCGCCAGACTGACACCACAAGCATAGGTAGTTTGACTGGCACCCGGATGGGATGTTGCCATTACACCGAGCATTGGCAAACTTTGTTTGCAATGACAGGGGTGTTCAGGGCACGCGAGTGACGTTCTACTCAGGATCCCTTGGTACCACAAGAACTACGCCGTGGTTGACTACCGGGTCGAGAAAGCGACTTTGATAAATGAAGGGCTTAGAGATTGTACTTGATGAACTTCAGTTTCTTACTCATTCTTTTGGGAGAGAACTGAAGCTGGATAAAGGTTGAATATGTTTTGACCTGATCAAAAGAACGCCAAGATTTTTCTCCACACATGCTGATTGCTTTTCAGAGGGCCTGAAGATCAAACCATTGATTTGATACCTAGAAGCACGCCACCGAATCGGCCACCTTATCGTGTGAGCCGAGTACAGAATGAAAAGATTATGAACCCAGTGAAAGACCTCTTGGAAAAGGGTCTTGTCCAGCCTAGTACTTCACCGTATTGCTCTCCAGTGTTGTTGGTTTTGAAGAAAGACGGATCTTTGAGAATGTGCATCGATTATAGCGCTCTCAACAAAATCACCATCAAGAACAGATTTCCGATTCCTAGGATCGATGATATACTTGACAGGTTACAGGGATCCTCGTGCTTTAGCAGGATTGACTTGAAGAGTGGATATCATCATATCAGGATAGCGCCAGGAGATGTCTACAAGACAGCTTTTCGGACGACTTTTGGGTTATTTGAGTTTTTGGTGATGCCTTTTGGCTTAACCAATGCTACTGCGACATTTAACCGGATGATGGACAGGATTTTTCGAGAGTACAGGCTATTTTCTTTGACAACATCATTGTTTTCTCCAAGAATGAGGCAGAACACAGAGATCATTTGCTTCAAGTCTTTCAGGCATTACGAGATCACACGTTAGTGATTAATGCAAAGAAAAGTGAATTTTTCCTACCAAAGATACACTTTTTGGGACACATTGTGTCAGCAGCAGGAGTGCAAATGGACCCGGCCAAGATAGAGACTATCCGTGATTGGCCCGATTTGAGGAATGTCCATGAAGTTAGAAGCTTCTTGGGACTGTGTTCGTACTACAGGCGGTTCATACGAAAGTCTACAGAGGTTGCTTCCCTTTCGGACATTGAAAGAGAAATTGACTACGGGACCTATTTTGACTTTGCCGGACTTACAGAAGTCATTTGAAGTATATTGTGATGCTTGTGGTCGTAGTCTGGGTGCGGTCTTGATGCAAGAAGGCCATGTCATAGCTTACGAGAGCCGTTTGTTCTCTAGGCCAGAGATGACAGCACAGATCTATGAGAAAGAGCTTTTGGCGGTTATCCATGCTCTTACTCAGTGGCGGCATTACCTACTCGAAGCGGATTTTACTGTCTTTACAGACCATCAGAGTTTGCGCTACTTCTTGTCACAAAAGCAGCTTTCGGAAAAGCAGATGCAGCGGGCGAACATCTTGTCACAGTTCCACTTCCAGATTGTCCATGTGCAGGGACAGAAGAATGTGGTGGCAGATGCTTTGTCTTGGAAACCGTTGGTTCTGACTGTTTCCGCGATAGATCATAGGAGCTTCGAGGATATGGTCGATCAGTATGCCACAGATACAGATTTTGCAGATATTTTCACACGGATACGGGATGGGGAGACAGTAGCTGGATACTCCCTTCGGGAAGGCTACTTGATAAAAAAGACTATGTTGTGCGTTACACAGCCGTTGAGGGATAAGGTTATGACTGAATACCACTGTCCACCTTTTACGGGTCACCGCGGCATTGCTACCACCATGAAGGGGGTAGAGAGATACTTCTTTGGGCCGAGACTCAAAAAGGATGTGGAAGAGTTTGTGCGCAGTTGCTTGGTATGCCAGAAGGTCAAGTTTGACAGGCATAAGGCACAGGGATTGTTATAGCCTTTACCCATACCCACCCACCCTTGGGAAAGTATTGCAATGGATTTCATTTTTTATCTCCCGAGAACACAGAATGATCACGATGATTTTCCAATTACATGGCACGTCTGAGATGATTCTCTCCGACAGAGATCCTAGATGAGTTTGTTTTGGAAGGCAATTTGGGAGAACATTGGCACGCAATTGCAGTTCTCGTCATCGTTCCACTTGCAGACTGACGGGCAATTTGAGATTGCCAATTCAGTGATTTTAGATTTATTGAAGTCTTGTATCTCGGATCAGAAGACTCAATGGGAAAAGAACTTACCTTTGGTGGAATTTACCTACAATAACACGATACACTCTTCGACGGGGAAGACGCCATGTGAGATTGTTGAAAGTGCTGCGAAGGTTCCATCATTCCTGAGCACGAAGGATTAGATATTTGAAGCGGATGAATATTCGCGAGATTTGGATACGGCTTTTGCCAAGGTTTGCGAGACTTTGCAGGAGCCTCAAGAACGACAGAAAAAGGCAGCGGATCGCCATCGTCGCGACTTGAAATTGAAGGAGGATGATTGGGTGCTCTTATGTTTTGAGAAGGCACGCCTACGAAAGAAAAAGGGAAAGGAGAGGCTTTTTCCAAAGCTTAGTATGCGATACTACGGACCTTTCCAGATCACTGACAAGATAAATGATGTCTCCTTCCGATTGAAACTGCCAGATACTTGGAGGATTCACAATGCATTGCATGTGAGTCTCTTGAACCCTGTTAAGGGTGATGTGCCTGATGATGGGGAGCCTGATGAGCAACCCGAAGTGGAAGAAAACGAGGAGATCCTTGTTCCTGAACAGATTTTGGCACATAACGATATGAAGAAAGGTAAAGTCCGAAGGCGGTTCTTGGTTTAGTTCAAGAACTTTCCTGCATTTGATGCGAAGTGGATGGAGTAGGAGGACCTAGCAGATACTCCTCTGATTGTGAAACTTTATCTCGATGTTTTGGTTTAGCATAGTCTACTCCAAACGGAACCCAGAAACTCAGCTTGGCCAAAGATCTAGTGCAGTGGGATGCACAAGAGGGGAGTTACTTCGCTCCTTTGTCAACAGATGCCTCGATTTTGATACTAAAGTCACTGATGTCTGTTTGAGCTCCGGGGATACTAAGAGCTGACAGTATTCTGCTGGATGACTTTATGAAATGGAATTCCTGATAATGATACTGATTTGTTCTTGACTTCTTTTGAGTGCAGGAACTGATAGCCGAAATGACTGCAGCATTTTGGTTTGATTGATCTCGAATAGACATGGTTGCAATAGGGGTTAGTTAATCGGACATCGATGAGGTCCCGATTGGACCTAGATGTGATTGCTAGCTACATTGCCGATGTCAGGAGTTTTTTGGAGCAAGGGATTGCGCATATGTACATATACATGCATGGTGCATCAAATAAAGGATTGCCCATTTTCCTTAGCCAGGTGGTTATGTGGGGCCCACATGTGTACAGGTAGGACAAGGTGTACATAGTGCCTCGATTTTCACTATTACCAGTACCACTGTGTTTTTCTACAATAATGAGGAGTTTATAGCGTGTAAAACTTCTCGAGGAAGCTATCCGCGGGCCGACGACATGAGGTCAGCAGGTGCGTCATATGGCATCTGGTGGCGTCAGGAGGGCGAATGGGGTCAATACTTAAACGCGGATGAGTACGGACACAACGTGGGTGTTTCCTTGTGATAATTATGCAGAAAGATCATCATGAGGACCATATTTTGGGGCCACTTCACGTGGTGGCGAGATGCATTATTGGAAAAAGCAGAGTGCCGGGTGTGCGGATGATGCAAAAAGGTGACAACTATGCACTGCGAGGTCAATTTTTGGCCTGTTCGGGGTCCGTTTGAGGTCATCTAAAAGGCCAAGGGTGCCCAAGTAATAAAGCTAAGTGCGGAAGCTGAAAAAACTGAGAGAAGACCAGAAAAAACGTGGAGAAGAGAGGAGGAACAGCCGCAATTGTGTTTTTGGGGTTTTTGGAGCCTGTTTTGGCCATAAACTGCTCATCCGAGGTCGGATTTGAGCACTTTGATATTGTAGACTGGGGTTTTGGGCCGTTCCGGACGCGATGGCGCTGTCCATTTTGCCAAATTCCTCACTCTTTTTCTGCTGTTTTTGCTGTGTAAGTTTCTCCTATTATCGAAGCTTCTGCTCCAATTTGTGATTGTATCTGGCTTATTTTACCCATATTGTGTGAGCTATTTGCCCCATTGGTGTTTGCCCAAGGCTCATTTCTATCTAAACATCAGAAGTTCTCCTCTTTTGAGCTGAGTGTGTGTGTGTGTGTGTGTGTGGAGTGGGCAAGTGGGTATTCTCTCTCCCCCCATTCCATAGGTGTGTTCCCTGTCTCGGCCAGGTGTGTTGTGTAAGCCGAGTGGTGCCCCATAGTGTGTGTGTGTATCTTCCCAAGAGTGTGTGTCGGGTCGTTATAGAGGCGCTGTGTGTGTTTTCATCCCGCTCACATTCTTTTGGTGCCCCCACTAAGGATCTTCTTCGAGTACCTTCTGCTTCGAGATTCGGGATTACAGGTTGCAGGGTGCAGATTACAGGTTACAGGTTACAGGTACAGGTACAGGTAGCTGGAGTACAGTGGTATACTAGCAGTGATGTCACTTGCAGTCGTTGTGGGTATGTATCACTTGGCGCCTGTTTGAGCGCATTGTCTGCTGGATTGTACGTTACTTGTGGAAACTGCCATTGTACGCATTTGTGGAGCCATACTTGGTTGTATTTGGCAGTCCCGGCCATTTCTGAGACTTGGTCTGGAAGATAGTCATTTCTGAGACTTGACTATATGCGATTTGCATTAGCCTTCGTGTGAGGGTCGATAGCGTGAGGTTTTTATTGAGCTGGGGGATTCTCAAATGTGGAGATCCTTTCGGTGATGCAGGTAGCTGAAGCACCCTTTTTGTGACCTCGCCATAAGCTATGTACTAGTGAGTCCTATTTGATGCTCGGGTTCTATTGTTGGCAGTTTATGCATACTGATACCGTCTATATTTTGAGTTCTCATTGCTCTACTTCTGGGGAAACTCTGTCGAAATTTTCCCAAGTTATGATGGCTGGTTTTTTGGTATTTTGAGCCATTTATGCTGTTATGTTGCTGAAATTTTGGCAAAATCAAAGGTTGAGTCAGGTGTGCCTTCTTGGGAGCTTCATGGTTGGCTTTAATGGATGATCAAAATGGCCCTCAGTTCACTCCTTTTCATTTAACTCAAAGAATTCAGATTAATGTTCATGTGTCCAGGAAGATCTTTTTCCAGCAGCGCATAGTCTTTATGTTTGGGCCAAGAAGATTGAGAGAGATCCTGGAATGTCCTTTGCCTGTTGTAATTCCGATGATCAACTATGAAAACTCATTTGATGTGCATGTGTTTGTTCTCATCTAAAGCTGAGCTCCATTGAAGTTTCTGGGGATTGGGTAGTGAAAAGTTTTGGGTTCTTGCACGTGTGTTTGAAGGGGTTCTCTAGCCATGGCTTTCTCTTATCCGGAGTTTCATGGAAGAAGTGATGAAGATGTGGAGGACTTTCTGGAAAAGATGGAGGTTGCCTGCATTAGCAACCAGATTCATGAACCGGCGCAAATGTTACGTCTTCTCCAAATTTGTTTGAAGAGTGATGCACGAGCTTGGTCCAAAGCATTTGAAGAGGAGTTGCGTATGGATGATCCACCTGTAAGGTTGAGTTGGGACAATCTACGACATGGGTTGGAAGTGGAGTTTGTGAAGATAGAAGATCCTGACAAAGTGTGGCAAGAAGTACAGGCTTTGGTGCAAAAGGAAGGTGAGCCAGTAGATGCGTACATACGTAAGTTTTCATTGGCATGGGAGCGAATGTACAAGGCCTTAGCACCACAGGTACCCCCGCCTGACATGATGAAGAAGGACAAGTTCTTAGCTGGTCTTTGGGAGAATATACGTTGGAGAGTGGAGCTAAAGAAGCCTATGACATATGAAGATGCACTAGAGGTAGCAAGGAACAAAGAGTGGAAGCTGAGGAAAATGAGCGAGTTAGGGGTGGAGTCTTTGCCCATGAGGTCTGAATTTCAGCCTATGGACTCTTTACAAGGTCGTATGTCAGGGGTTCATCATGAACCAGTGGTTCCTGTTACTACTCAGGTTATGCCAGCAGTGGTCACTACAGCAGTGCAAGATGATGGCCTAAGGCAAGTGGTTGATTTGATGAAGAATCTCAGCCTAAACATGCTAGGTCAAGTGGGAAATAATCGAGGTTGAGGGCGGTTTGCAAATCAGCCAGGAGGTGAAGAAAGACCTAGGAATGGTGCTGGACAAAGTAATAGTAGGTTTTGGAGGCAGACGCCCATATGTTATAATTGCGGAGAGTTGGGCCACATCAGCCCGCAATGTGATAAGCCACCAAGGATGGGGGGAGACATGTATCCATTGCCAAAACAGGTGCTAACTAGGTCGCACGATTATGGCATCGAAATTAAGGGAGATGAAGGAACCAGCGGATTAACCTAGGAGGAAAAGGGAAAGACAAAAGTGCTAAGTGTAGTCACCTTGGAGAAGGCATCAAAGCTAGAGGATACATTAGTGATGCCTATTGGAAAGAGGACGACAGAGAAAAAGGAAGGAAGAAGTGTCCCAGGTCCTAGCAAGAAGAAGAGAAAGAGCCATGAAGGCGAGGATGTCAAGGCCAAGAGGAAAAGGAGAGCTCGTCGAAAGTTTCATGTTTCAGATTTTCCACTAGGGGATGGGCAATTAAGCTATGACTTGAGGGAGGATCTGACGAGCAGGAAGGCAGATATTACTTTTGGGCAGCTTATAGAGATGGTGCCTAAGCTAAAGCGACAGTGGACGAGGATGGTTAACCCAATGGAGAAAGAGCCAGAGAGAGGTTCAGTGAAGGTGTTGGCAATGGACGAGCTACCAGACATTTGTCCAATAGTAGATGTGGGCATAAAAGGAAAAATTTGGGACAAGGTTATGTGGATGGCGGAGCCCAAATATGCGTCATAACACACTCATGCGTTGAGAAGATGGGTCTCACAGTGGCTGGGGTGT
The DNA here is from genome assembly GCF_014529385.1 of Adiantum capillus-veneris. NCBI lineage: Eukaryota > Viridiplantae > Streptophyta > Polypodiopsida > Polypodiales > Pteridaceae > Adiantum > Adiantum capillus-veneris. The sequence continues at coordinate 47,600,346 of NC_140953.1, forward strand.
CAGGTTTTCGGATCAGATTGGCAAACCATCAAAAAGTAAAATGCTTAGGTGTGGTAAAGAGCTTAGAAGTGGAGGCATATGATGCAAAGGCAGTGGTTGATTTTCATGTGATGCCAGCAGGGTTGGGAGCATATCCTATTATACTGGGAAGACCATGGTTACGTGCAGTGGGAGCTGTTCAAGATTGGCGACATGGTACGATTAGCCTCTATGGAAAGACAGGTACCAAGAAGCATTATAATATGGACACAAGGAAACGATTAGAGGAGCTTTATGAAGATGAGGATGAGTCTAGTGATGAAGACTCTTTCACGGTGACAGATGAGGACAGTGATAGCACTACCAGCAGTGATGAGGATGCTGATGTTGCATTTCTTTTGATGGACAAAGAAATCCAGGAGATTGGTTTAGTTGCATTTGCGAATGAGGTTGAAGATGAAAGTGAAGGGCCTTATGAAGTGATTGAAGGGCTGATGCAAACCAAGGTTGAGTTGTCAAAGAAGCAGGAATTAATGACGCAAATGATTAGTGGAGACCTCTCAGCTATGGAGAAGGATATATTTTTGCATATGCTGGCTAGTTTTCCTGATTTGTTCATTACTTCATATGAAGAGATCAGAGGGTTCAAGGGTGAAGAGATGCATATAGAGCTGAAAGAAGGTGCTAAGCCAGTGCGGCAAAGGCTAAGAAGGATGGGTCAAGAGCAAATGGAAGCCTTGCGGGTAGAGGTGGACAAGTTATTGAAGGCAGGGTTCATAGTTCCAGTGGAGACCACATAATGGGTGAGTCCAGTTGTAGTCAGTCCAAAGAAGGATGGGAAGTGGAGAATTTGTGTGGATTTTAAACCCTTAAACGCAGCCACTAAGAAGAACCCATATCCTCTTCCATTCATCGATCACATCTTGGATTCAGTGGCAGGTTATGAGAGGTACAGTGTGTGTGATGGTTTTTCAGGCTATTTTCAATTGAAGATTGCTCTTAAAGACCGCACAAAGACAACTTTTATTACGCCATGGGGCTGCTATTGCTACACAGTATTGCCATTTGGGTTGTCAAATGGACCTTCCTTCTATCAAGAGAGAGCAAATTGGGTGTTGGAACCATTCATTGGTAGTTGTGTTAAAGCTTTTATGGATGACTTCTGTGTCTATAGCAGTAGGGCTGATCACCATGAGAAGCTGCAGATGGTATTGGCTCGATATGATGAATGTGGAGGACAACTAAATCCAAAGAAATGTCATCTAGCACAGCCAAGGGTGAAGTTATTGGGCCACATGGTGTCAGAAAATGGCATTGAGGCTGATCCAGACAAGGTTAAGTCTATTATTCTTCTTCCATCACCTATGAGTACGAAGCAATTGGCAACCTTTATACACAAAGTGAAGTACATGGCACGGTTTATTCCATTGTCTTCGCAGCTTCTTTATTCATTACAGCAAGTGGCAAAGCATGATCCATTGCAATGGGATGACAAGTGTGAAGAAGTGTTTCAAGAGGTGAAAGAGGTGTTAGGGGGGTTGTCACCCATGCAGGCTCCTGATTGGGAGAAAGTTTTTTATGTAAATCCATCAGTAGGGGATGATGCCATTGGAGCCATGCTATTGCAAAAGGGAAAGGGCAGCCATTATATGAGGCCAGTGTATTGTGCAAGCTGAGTGAAGTTGGTAGCAGAGAGAAAGTTATCGGAAGTAGAGCTAGTGATGGCCAGTGTAATATTTGCTTGTCGACGATTTCGTCATTACTTGCTACCACGGCCTTTTGTTTTCTTGACGAGTTATGCCTTTTTGCCACAGTTAATTAATGGTACTAACATGTCAAATGTGGTGAAGAAATGGGTAATTGAGCTGCAAGAGTTTGAGTTCTCTTTTCTAGTGGAAGATAGTACAAGGGCTACCCTAGCTGATTTGTTGACCTACAAGGAGAATCCACTTATTGTTAAGGAAGAGGTGGTGAGAAAGGTAGTTGAAGAAGTTCCACAGATCAGCAATGCACATGTGTTGTTCTCTGATGGTTCATACAGAAAGAGCCACGATGCAGCTTCAGGGGGTATAGCACTTTATGATCCAGAGGGGAAGCTAGTATGCAAGAGAGGGTTCAAATTGGATGCGCATAGTAACAATGAGGCTGAATATGCTACATTGGAAGCCGGATTACACATTTGTTTGAAGCATGGAGTTCGAAGGTTGAGCATAAAAGGTGATGCCTTGTTAGTGGTGAAGCAAGTGTTGGGTGTGTGGAAGAGCAAGAACACCTCATTGAAGCAAATGTGCTTTAGAATTAAAGGCCTGTTAAAAAAGTTTGAAGCATGGAGCATCAAACACATTGAACGTGCTCTAAATGGAGAGGCACATGAAGCAGCTCAAGGCATGATTGGGGAGCTATTCGTGTTGAGGACCAATTTACCTCTTTATCATGGCCGGGAAAGTTTGGCTCAAGAAGAGGAGTTTTTGCTAACAGGAATCATTCCAAAGGAGATTCAGAAGTCTAAGAAGTATGGCTTTGTGCGTAGAGCATACAGGTACAAATTGATTGGTGATGTCTTATACATGAAAGGGGCTGATCTCGTGTTGAGGCGTGTACCTTGGCGGGAGGAGCTTTACAGAGTGTTGGAAGAGAATCATGAAGGCGCATGTGGTGGCCATTTTGCTCTAAAGATCACCTTGCATAAGATTTTGCAAGAGGGGTATGTATGGCCTAGTTTGCACAAGGATGTTCACCATTGGTGTAGGTCTTGCAATAGGTGTCAAGCATTTGGGAAGAGAGTGTTGAAGCCAGAGCTACGAAAAACCATTATGGCGTTTGATGTGTTTGAAAAGTGGAGGATTGATGCAATAGGCCCGTTACCTATCACAAGCAAGGGCAAAAGCTATATCTTGACGGCAGTGGACTATCTCTCTAGATGGGCAGAGGCTATAGCAGTAAAACAGATCACTGCAAAGGATGTGGCAAAATTTGTGTATGATGAAATATGTTGCAAGTTTGGGGTGCCATTAGAGCTACTTTCAGATAAGGGGCCAGGATTTAGAGCTAAACTGCTAGACTTCTTATGCACAAAGATGAAGATTAGGCACCAGCATACCACTCCTTATTACCCGCAGTGTAATGGCTTAAATGAAAGATTCAATGGTGAGTTGGTACAAATTCTTTCTAAAGTGACAGAGCACCAAGGAAAGAATTGGGATTTGGAATTGCCTAGTGCATTATGGGCTTACCGTACTTCGGTGAAGACAGGTAGAGGGTTTACTCCATTTCATTTGGTGTATGGAAAGGAAGCACTATTGCCTGTGGAGGTAGAGTTGCCTGCGGTCAAGATGTTAGAGAAGTTGCTTGGGTCGCCTAGTGATGCATTCAAATAGAGGCTCTTGCAGTTACAAGAGGTCCAGTTGGATAGGATGAGCGCATTGGAGCATTATGGGCAGATGCAGGATAAGACTTTGGCAAAGATAAATGAAAAGGTTAAAAGTAAGGGTATCAAGAAACATGACTTGGTTTTGCGCTACAATAGTAAGCTGGACAACACCTTCCAAAAGAAGTTTCAAATTAAGTGGGAAGGCCCTTTTAAGGTAGTGGAGTGTTTTCCAAATGGCACATATCAGCTGGCTAACCTGGATGGTGTTCTACATAAGTCAAGGGTAAATGGGTTGCGTCTTAAATTGTATCATGCTAGATTGATGATGGTGGAGCAAGATGAGCTGTCTGTGGATCAATCAGTGTTGGTGAGGGATGAGGAGACCTTTGATGCGGCGAGTCTCATATCTCTCTTTGCTGTTGCTGATCATGAATGATCTAGCAGGCTAGGGGATGGGCAAATTATGTCAGGAGTTTTTTGGAGCAAGGGATTGCGCATATGTACATATACATGCATGGTGCATCAAATAAAGGATTGCCCATTTTCCTTAGCCAGGTGGTTATGTGGGGCCCACATGTGTACAGGTAGGACAGGGTATACATAGTGCCTCGATTTTCACTATTACCAGTACCACTGTGTTTTTCTACAATAATGAGGAGTTTATAGCGTGTAAAACTTCTCGAGGAAGCTATCCGCGGGCCGACGACATGAGGTCAGCAGGTGCGTCATATGGCATCTGGTGGCGTCAGGAGGGCGAATGGGGTCAATACTTAAACGCGGATGAGTACGGACACAACGTGGGTGTTTCCTTGTGATAATTATGCAGAAAGATCATCATGAGGACCATATTTTGGGGCCACTTCACGTGGTGGCGAGATGCATTATTGGAAAAAGCAGAGTGCCGGGTGTGCGGATGATGCAAAAAGGTGACAACTATGCACTGCGAGGTCAATTTTTGGCCTGTTCGGGGTCCGTTTGAGGTCATCTAAAAGGCCAAGGGTGCCCAAGTAATAAAGCTAAGTGCGGAAGCTGAAAAAACTGAGAGAAGACCAGAAAAAACGTGGAGAAGAGAGGAGGAACAGCCGCAATTGTGTTTTTGGGGTTTTTGGAGCCTGTTTTGGCCATAAACTGCTCATCCGAGGTCGGATTTGAGCACTTTGACATTGTAGACTGGGGTTTTGGGCCGTTCCGGACGCGATGGCGCTGTCCATTTTGCCAAATTCCTCACTCTTTTTCTGCTGTTTTTGCTGTGTAAGTTTCTCCTATTATCGAAGCTTCTGCTCCAATTTGTGATTGTATCTGGCTTATTTTACCCATATTGTGTGAGCTATTTGCCCCATTGGTGTTTGCCCAAGGCTCATTTCTATCTAAACATCAGAAGTTCTCCTCTTTTGAGCTGAGTGTGTGTGTGTGTGTGTGTGTGGAGTGGGCAAGTGGGTATTCTCTCTCCCCCCATTCCATAGGTGTGTTCCCTGTCTCGGCCAGGTGTGTTGTGTAAGCCGAGTGGTGCCCCATAGTGTGTGTGTGTATCTTCCCAAGAGTGTGTGTCGGGTCGTTATAGAGGCGCTGTGTGTGTTTTCATCCCGCTCACACCGATAAATCATGGTCTAAGATCCGAATGAATGTTGAATGTCATGTGATGTCTGGTGATGTCCTGTGATGTCGTGTGATGTGACTATCGATTTTGTACATGTGCTAGATGTGTGTTCCTAGTAGGTAGGTACTAACAATCACTGTCTGCTAAGACGGTTTATGGCTTTTGTCGGTTTTGCAGGCGTAATCGCGGTCGATTACAATGCTTTCAAGAGGGAGGTATGTCACAAAGTGATGACGTGGCGGACAGCAGAAACCCTAATTTCTGCCAAAAACCCTAAAATTCTTGCAAACCCTAATTTCTGCCAAAAACCCTAATTTTTGGAAATCGCGGAGGTTGAAAAAATTAAAATTAAATTTTTTTAAAAAGAAAGAATGATGAGCGATGTGAATTTCGCTTTTGAAGAGAATGCTTTTTTTTAACAAAAAAAAAGGAGAACTTGAGAGAGAAGAGCTTTTGAACTCTTATGCTTTTTATTTTAAAAGCTTTTGGGCATCCCTTGGACCTTTAAATATGTAGAGAGGGCTTCACTTCTCAACATCTGGACGCAGAGTCTGAGAGTGAAACCCTAGCCACACTCTTGTACTTTGATTTGATTAATATAAAAAGAAATACCGAAAGGGGTGCGAGTCTTTGGGGCCAATATCTCTAGGTACGGAACTCCGCCGGGCCAGTGCAAATCTATTGTGATCTGTGAATTGTTTTGAAGTGGTTATTTGGTGCTGTCGCGGTTGATTCTTGACTTGGAGTGTCCGAGTCTGTTACAGGAACTCCGCCACTCCCCGTCTCGTGTGTTGTGAATCTCTTTCAGTTTAGTGTTATGTGAAGTGCTTAAAGTTGTTCAGTCTGTTCTTTTCTATTGGCACGTGGTGCTTGTCACGGGATGTCACAAACTGCTGAAGTGTCAAGCCACTAAAGAACGGAACCAAACTTGGCCTATTTTAAAGATGAGTTTCCACCAACTTTTGAGACCCTGTCCGATGGGGCCCAAGTAACATAAAGACATTAAAGTAGAGTAGGACCCACAAACACGTACACTCTCCAACTCTTGTGCAGAAGATGATGACGTGGCAGTTGTAGGAACGTTCACGATTTGTGCTGGTAGTGCCATGTGGCATACTAAACAGATTTTCCCATTTTGCGTTGACTGTGCTGACGTGGTGTTATGAGCACATATAGAGCTAGAGGAGGCGCTCACAATGTACAGGAGCTTGGACTTGATGATAAGCTTAATATTGATTATAAGACTTAATACTTTATTAAGAGAGTTAGATACAAGACTTGGATTACATGAGTTCAAGACAAGGCTTGATTGCATGGACAAGACTTGAATATAAGAACTAGAAGAGGGATTTCCTCATAGGAGCCTCACAACTGGTGTTGACAAGATTGAGGGGCTTGTGGCCCAAGACCCCTATTTATACTAGTGCTTGAGGAGGTTACTTGAGGAGGTTAGGACTTTCTAGGTTCTTCTTGAGGAGGTTAGAATCTTCTAGAACCTTCTTGATCCTTCTAGTTCTTCTAGAACCTTCTGGATCCTTATTCAACTTTCTAGAGCTTTCCAGAAACTTCTAGATTCTTCCGGAATCTTCTCCAAACTTCTTGATCCTTCTAGTTCTTCTAGAACCCTCTAGCTCCTTCTTCAACTTTCTAGAGCTTTCCAAAAACTTCTAGATTCTTCCGGAATCTTCTCCATGCTTCTAGAAACTTCTAGAATCTCCTTGATACTTTTAGAACTTCTAGAATCTTCTAGATCCTTCTAGATTCTTCTAGCGATGATGTAGGCGATGACATAGGCGATGATGCAGGCAACGACTGACTCTCAAGCATCTATGACACGTGGCAACTTGTACAAATTTTTGTGATTTACCTTGGGCAGCTTTTAGTGCCAGTTTTTGGAACCAGATGCTTTTGAGTTTGAAGCTTTTCATGTAACTGCTTTTTATGGCCAAGGGCCTTAAAATATGAGCCAAGGGGTCATTCTCTGGCATGCTTCTATGAGAAATGCAGAGGATGGAGTATCAGCATTGTACTGAGTTCAAGCAATATGAAGAAATTTCGAAAGGGACGCCAACGTTTGGGGCCAGTGCTCTCTTGGGGTGGAGCTCTGTCACTCCTCGTCTCGTGTGTCGTGAATCTCTTTCAATTCAATGTTATGCGAAGTGCTTAAAGTTGTTCAGTCTGTTCTTTTCCGTTGGCATGTGGTGACCGTCCACGTGACACAGAGGGGCGCCCTACACCCTGTAGGCCCGTGGACAACTGACTGCTCCTGTGCCCTGCCTACTCCATATATATCCCCAGATGACCAGGTCGGCCAACTGTCCACTAGCCCCCACGACCTGAGAAATGGGAGAAAATAGGGAAAAATGAGCAGAGGCTAGGAAAAATACCCTATATAAGCAGAGGAAAAAATACTGCCAAGGCTAGGAAAAATACCCCCAACCTGCAGGAGCCTAATGGCCATGGAACCAAGCCAAAACCCAAGGCTAAACATGGCTAGACACAACCCGACATGAGAAACCTATCTCACAGTGGCTAGGCACAGCCAGAAATTTGTCCCCACTCCGTAGCACCTGTCCCTGGGAGAAACTGGAACTGACTGGATGAACCAAGAGAGATGCCTGAACACTAACACCCCCTCTCCACTCCTGGAAAGGAAGTCGAACCAGGAAGCTGGAGTGAGCAATTTGCAAGTGTAAAGAGAGGGTTTTGTGGATGAGGATATCTGCTACAAACTCCACAGTAGAAAGTATCCTGCAGTATACAATCCAACTGCTACCCTCGAAAAACATCCTGGAAATAAAATGATGTCCGTTGAAAGTTAATCCAGCTCCAACAAGAATCTCCTCAAGCCAACCGACCTACAAGTCGCACAAGCATCTGCAGAAGGTACTGCTGCTGACCGCTCCAAGAGAATGCATCAAAACTGAGGTAGAGGCATATACTGCGAGTATCCAGATCATTTCCCATCTCTAAAGCGCTCCACCCTCGAGGAAAGAGTTGGAAATATGCACCTCCGATCATATACCACATGCCGGAATCTCTATGCTGCTATGGGAAGTCCAAGGAATGGGACAACCGAGGCTATTGAGGAATTATATATCCAACGACGAGGAACCAAAGAACTGCACCAACCATCATATACAATGATGAACTGTAAACTGTATCTGAAGTAACTTCATCGGAATTGAGAGTGAAACTGTAACTGATCTTCAACTGTCTGAAACACATCTCGAGGTAGTATCACCCCACTCTCAAAGTGAATCAAGAACAGACATCCAGTAGAAAGGAACACACATCAATACCGAGACTGCAACGAACACGGAAAGATCAAGAGAAGATTCTGCTCCCAAGCTCTGCAAGAGAAGAACAAGGTGCTGTGGAAAGCCACCAAATAGAATGTCAATCTTGTCCGTTGCACATGGAACCACAGGAGGAAGTAGTCCGCGGAAACCGACTCTCAAGCTGGCTCCACATCCCCCTCTGAAGGGAGAACGCTCAAACCATGGATAATGTCATAACTCTCCAACAGTCTCTGCGTGTGTAACTGGATCAAAGGGAGGTGAATCCAAAAGGAAAATAATATACTCGGTGAACTTGAAACCAAATCTGGAAGCACCGAGAAGACTATCTCGCCATTATGAAGAATGCTCGAGCTACCTGTAATAACTGGTGCCTAGTCCGAGGACCACTATCCACCTCTACAGAATAACATGCGAGCCTAAGGATAAGGGAAGTAGGTGTGTCTAGAATGGTACAGTCTCCAGGGATAGATTTGGAAGACAAGGCATATAAACTACTGCTCGGAAGAGCACCCGGCACACCACAAATCCAAAAGACGAGGCAAACACCGAAATGGCTAAATGAGAACATCTGCTAAGATACTAACTGCAAAGGGCTAAGCACAGCTAAGCACACCATCCAAAACCGCAAGAAATGGGCAAGGGAAACCAAGGACTGGAAGACACAGTGCATGGTACCCCGCTGAATGGAGCACTGGTAGTCGACTGAAGATAATAACCTGGAAGCCCCTTCTGAAAGAGAAATATCCGCAAAAGTACACTTTGCGGTAGCAACTAACTCAACCCACGTCGGAACAAAGCAAACACTCGCATTAAAAGCTCTAGAGTTAAAGCTGAGAACTCCCCCCAAGAGAGGGAGTCCCCCTCCCGCTCAATTTTAGGAAAAGAGAACGAGTACCACCAGAAAGAAATTTGAGACAACCTGGAGTAAAACTATTTCCTCTGTAACTGAATAGCAAAGCCTGAATCTCATGGAACTCGAGACTCAAAGAGAATCACACCATCGATAAACTCGGACTGCTAAGAAGAGGAAGACCTGAAAGGTTGTCACCTGAGGATCTTGTTTGCCAAAGAAGCAATCCGGGTCCAAAGACCTAGCTACTCAAGCAAAACTACCAGAGAGCAAATTAAATGTCTGCCACTCCTTTGCATCTGCCAAGGTCAACCCTGTGGGTACAATCCAATACAATATGCCAAACTGCATACGGACTCGGATGAGCACATATACTCCCAGTGTTGTATCTTGCTTCCTTAAAATCTTCATCAAAACTGTCCTTTTTATTGGTACTGAAGAGAACATACCCACAACTCCCACAACTGAACTGTGCAATCAATACCCAATACACAACATGACACCAATACTCAAAGGAAGAGTAAAGGAACCAGCTCGAGGAACGAGCCCGTGAAGAACGTTGGGGTATTGATTGAGTGCAAACCTATCTCAACTCCTATGGATCTCAATCAGAAGTTGTTACAAATATAGACCCCTCAGATGTAGCAGATGCTACAAAGTACTGAAAATCGGTCGATTCTCTTATTTGGGTTCTCAACACCCAGTTTGATGTTAGTTTCCTAGTAGGACTTCTCAGTTCTTTCATGCAGGGACCTGCCCAGTTACATTTGGAGTAGGCTCTTCGAACTCTACGGTATTTAAAGGCTCCCAAGTCATTAGGCATTCATTATGCGATAAAGACTCCAACATCATTCTACGAGGATGGAGTGATTCAGATTGGAGTGGAGATCTAGATGGACCACGGTCGACTACAGGTTACACCTTTTCTTTTGACTCAAGAGCAGTTTCATGGAGCAATAAGTAATTGCCTTACCGTCCACAGAGGCGGAGTACAAGGTTGTTTGCAATGCTACATGTGAGTCAGTGTGGTTTTCGGAGATTAGATTTTCCCAGCAGACGACCATGATGTAAAGTTGTATAGCCATTGCGAGGAACCCGATGTTTCATGCCCGGACTGAGCATATAGAGATACACTACCATTTTGTTCGTGAGAAGAGCAAGGATGACTCTATTCGACTAGAGTATATTCCGACGTTAGATAACCCTGCTGATATCTTCACCAACCCTCTTTCGCGAGCGACATTATCCTCTCATGCTAGCTCCCTTGGGACTTGTTTCCTGTCTAGGAGTTGAGAGGGGTGTTAAGAGTTTATATACTTGTCTAGTGGTGGCTCCAGTATCTTCTAGGAGCATTTAAGGGAGTTGGGGTTGTTTTGTGGCTGGCCCCGACCCACCGAGTAGGCTTGGTAAGGCAATTTTGGTATTGCCCGATATATGCTCCCCCCCCGCGGTACTTTTGGCATGTTGTATCTGTAAGGTGCAGCGGAAGTGAATGTTGAACTTTGCTCAAGCTGAGTGCTCCGAACTGTGCTCAAGGTTCCTTTTACTTACGGAAGGGAGAGCCTTCCGTTCCTTTAGTGAGAGAGTGCAATGGACACAAACAAAGTGAATGAAGGTGCTTAGACTGAGAGATAGAGAGAGAAGAATACGTCACTAGTAAGTTGTCAAACCCTCCTCCAAGGGCCCCTCTCTCAAGGGCGAGAGAGGTCTATGCTATTGATTGCACAATCTGGTACAAGATGCTGATGCAAATCTAAGTGATGCTATGTCGAGACCGCGAGACTAGGGCTAAAAACAGAAGGCTGCGAATCTGCAATTGTCACACTAAGACGGGGCTGATCTGCGGTGGACGCCAAGGGCAGTAACTGCATGCAAAACGCTGGCTGGCTGCTGTCTTCAAAAACGCTGGTCATGCTGTCCTAAAAACGCCGCTTTGAAAAGCTGAACATGCTGATCTGCAGGGTTGTAAATCGTTGTCTTGAAGGCTTCAAAAACGCTGGTTCTACTGCTTGAAAAATGCTGTTTTTACAGGCTGAAAAACGCAGATCCGATGCTGCTTTCACAGGCTGAAAAACGCAAGTCTGATGCTGCTTGGCGATGGGGTTCTACTGGCTTGCAAACGCTGAAGTGGTGGAAACGCTGCAATGCTGAAAACGCTGCAGTGTTGGAAACGCTGATTTGAGTTGAGGGGAAAACGCCGGGTTCTTTAGGGATCTTGCTTGAGAAGTTGCTTGTTGAGCAATGCTCCTGCCGCCTCTTCTGCTATGGAATGCTAGCCCTGGTTTCCTTATATATTATCTTATGGAATTTGCCCTGCCCAGTTTCCCAACAAAAGTCGCTTAAAAATATATAAGGTGCAGCGGAATGAATGTTGTACTTTCTCAAGATGAGTGATCCATATTTGCTCAAGGTTCCTTTTACTTCTTATGGAAGGGAGAGCCTTCCGTTCTTTATGGAGAGTGTTGTGATCACGAACAAAGTGAGTGGACACTGTGCGTGCAAGTGTATGAGACTGAGAGATAGAGAGAAGAGAGATACGACAACAGAGACGTTGTAAAACCCTCCTCCGAAGGCCCCACTCTCGTCGGCGAGAGTGGTCTACTTATGATTGCACAAAGTGGTACAATGTTGATGCATGTGGCTGATGCAAATCTAGGCTATGTTGACGACGACAACCGGGATGGCGATGACGACAATAGGGCTGAAAATGGAATGCTTCTAACTGCTATCCAAAAACGCTAACTGTTGAAATCTGGTGCGGGTGAATTGCTGATTTTTTGGGGCTGTTTTGGGCTGCTGAAATACGCTGCAGTAGCCTGATAAAAACGCTGATGACTGCTGTGATCTATGGCTGAAAATGCTGCGATCTGATGCTGAAAACGTTGGGTAATTGCAGCCTTCTGATGATGAAAACGCTAGGTGAAAGGGGGGGCTACGGTCAAGCATTTGCTGAGAACGCCAAGGCAAAAGGGGGGCTGCTGGCGATGCTGCAAAACGCTAGGTCTTGGGTGAGGGAAAACGCCAAGAGGGTCTTGGAGAGTCTTACTGAGAGAGGGGGGAACTTGTCGCCAATGGCCTGCTGTTCTCCTTGCTCATTTGCTCTTTAGTGCTAACTTTGGTTTGCTTAAATATTTTCTTACCCAAATTGCCCTACCTACTTTTGTTGGAAAGTTACTTAAATTAATAAGTGAAAAATGTCAAAAATAGGAAAAATAGGCTAAATGCACTGGAAAAATCCCCTAACTCATTCTGATGGATTCTGATGGAAATGCTTATGATCATGCTATGTGCAACCAGAGGATATGCATCTATACTAAGTGACTGGGCATGCACGGTCTACGAATAGACTCACAAAAGTGCCATATCACTTCTAAATCTAGACTGATTGGATTGACGGAAACCCTGTTATGGTGTAGCTTGTCCACGGACACATAGGGTTGGATGTGTCACGTGACATCCCCTCCTTTTCAAAGTGAGGTACTGGTACCGAACTGTATGGCGTCCAGGGAGATCGCCAATAGCATCCGGAATCCTGGAAGGGACTCTTCGCCGGCCCACTCTGATGTGTGGGTCGTGCGGTACTTGAACTTCATAAAGGTCTACAATGCATGCTTCTTTGGGCCGCGCCAAAAGCGACACAAAGTCTTCTGTGGCTCCTTCGATGCTTCAACTTCGTCTAGAGTCCTGCTTCTTTCTTCTTCAAGAATCTCCATGGCTGAAAATTCCTGAAACCATTTCCAATACAAAACCATGAACATACCCATTCCATGTAAAGTGAGTGGAAAAAATCTTGTCTTCTCCAAAGACTGTGCATGCAATGTAAATGAACCAATAGACAGTGTGCTAAACCGTTCACCACATACACGCAAACAATGAGATCAAATCTTTCTCTTATGATCTAGAGCAATCAACTTTGGCAATTCACAACGGAAATGCCCATGCTTGATGCTCATACTATCGTGTGCTCATTCTACGAATGTGTCATGCCGAGGAAGAGACAGGAAAGGTGACTTCCTTGAATGCATACTTTTCAGCTTTTCATGAACAATCCGCATACATCCGTGCTCATTCATGAGTGAAACGTGCTCGACGTACAATATGTCATGCCTAGGAAAAGGGATCACATAAAGACGCTGACTAAAATACAGGAAATGTTCACGAATGAAACACTCGAATATTGCGTACGTATCAATCATGCGAACACATAATACTTCCTGTGAGGGTTCTTTGGACCTAGGCTCGAAAGCCAAGATCGATCATTCGTGATCGATCGAATCTGCAACGAGGTTAGCTTCGCTAGAAAAAGCATCAACTAACACATCATCCTTGTGAACAATCACATCTTCTTCATGCAACTCATCATGCTTGTGAGAAATCACATCTTGATCATGCAAATCATCATGCTTGTCTGTATCATCCAAATCATCAGGCTGATCATTGTCAAACAAATCATCATACTGCTCACAATCATGCAAATCCTGTGTGTCATGCTTTGGAGAAAAAGAGACTGAGACAGTCTCCTTCGCATGAATCCGTTCAAATCTTGTCCTGCATTTTAGCAATGAGAGATGGAGAATGAACAATGTCCTCTCCATGAATGACAATGGGAGAATCACTTTTGGCATTGAGAGTGAAAGTGTTAGCCTCCCAATCAATGAGAGGGTTAGCATCACGAAACCATCGAATGCCCAAAATCATATCACATCCAGAGAGAGGAGAGACAACAAATCTTCTAGTGAAGACAGCTTGTTGAATTGCAAACTGTCACGTGACACATCCAACCCTATGTCTCCGTGGACAAGCTACAGCATGATCAGGGTTCAATCAATCCAGTCAGTCTAGATTTAGAAGTGATCTGGCACTTTTGTGAGTCTATTCGTAGACCGTGTATGCCCAGTCACTTAGTGTAGATGCATATCCTCTGGTTGCACACAGCATGATCATCAGTATTCTCACCAGAATCCATCAGAATCAGTTAGGGGATTTTTTCAGTGCATTTAGCCTATTTTTCCTATTTTTGGCATTTTTCACTTATTAATTTAAGTGACTTTCCAACAAAAGTAGGTAGGGCAATCTGGGTAAGAAAATATATAAGCAAACCAAAGCTAGCACTCTTGGGCAGATGAGCAAGGAGCACAACAGACCCTGAGGCAGCAGGTACTCCCTCTCTCAGAGCAAGAACCCATCAGTATCTCCAAGACCTAGCGTTTTTCAGCATTGCTTGATCGCCAGCCCCACCAGCATTACCTAGCGACTGCAGATCCCCATCATCGCCGGCAATCCCAGCTTTTGCTAGCGTTTTCCAAATCAGCCCCATCAACGTTTTTGGATTTCTGTCCCAGATCAGCCTACCGTTTTTGGCTAGCAACAAGGATGCATTAGCGTTTTTGATTCTCATCAGCACCTTCAGCAATCAGCCAGCGTTTTGGTTTTCAGCCAATGTCGCGTCAAAAGGTTAGCGTTTTCAGCCCTATTGGACAGCAGTAGATTCAGCCCATTGGTTGCAGAAGCATCCCCAATTTCAGCCCATGAAAACGCAGCCAAAACAGTCATTTTCAGCCACCGAAACAGTCCCGAAATTTAGCAGTTAGAAGATCCCAAATTTCAGCCCTAAAGTCATCATCGTCGTCATCGACATAGCCCCCATTTGCATCAGTCCATGCATCATCATTGTACACCTTTGTGCAATCAAAGTTAGACCACTCTCGTCGACGAGAGTGGGGCCTTCGGAGGAGGGTTTTACAACGTCTCTGGTGTCGTATCTCTCTTCTCTCTCTATCTCTCAGTCTCATACACTTGCACGCACATTGTCCATTCACTTTGTTCGTGATCATAGCACTTTCCATTAAGAACGGAAGGCTCTCCCTTCCATAAGATCTAAAAGGAACCTTGAGCACAGTTCGGAGCACTCATCTTGAGCAAAGCGCAAACAATCATTCCGTTGCACCTTACATTGGTATCAGAGCTTTGGAAGTGTTCGGCATTACTCAAGGAAAGAACCACAAGAACCACAAAAAAAATTTATGCTTGTTGCGGTCGCACGAACCCAAGTTTACTTGGGCGTGTCGATTCCTAATCGTGTTTTGTTGAAGAGTGACAGGAATCCCAAGAAAGAAGGGCTTGTCCAGCCTCCCCTTGTGTCTCTTTTCACTCATTGAGAGCGGACCGTGCACTTGGGGGTCGACCAATCGACGTGAGGTGGCAAAAAGCAACCTTGGTGTGAGCGCAAGGCCGCCAAGGGGTGCGCCCGCAGAAAGGAGTAGAACTCGGGTGAAGAGAAGATCCTTCTCAAACGCGGTTTGCAAGCGAAAGAAAACCTCAAGAACCTCAAGACCCCCAAGAACCTTAAGAACCCAAGTTCCTCGTGAACTTAAGAACCCAAGACCACAAGAACCCACGACTTCAGAATGATCATCATTCGAAGCGGAATGGATACTTCACTTAGAGGTGATGAGCATGAGAGGCGAAGAAGAATTTTCCCCACCAGGAAGTTTTTCCAACCCTCCCCCTTTCCAATCTACGTCAAGGATTGCACTAACTCCTATGGAGGAGTTGAAGCAGTTGTTCAAGGAAAGACAGTTAGAACACGAAGAAAGAAAAGTAGAAAGAGAAGCAGAAAGAAAGGCCTACGAAGAACGAAGGGCAGCCATAGATCGTGAATACAAAGAAGGAATGGCAACTATAGAGCGTCAGTACGACTTGGAAGAAAAAGAAAGTCAAGCCAAATTTGATGTCACGTGACACATCCCAACCCTATGTGTCCGTGGACAAGCTACACCACAGCAAGGTTCAGTCAGTCAAGTCAGTTTAGATTAGCAGTGATCTGGCACTTTTGTGAGTCTATTCGTAGACCGTACATGCCCAGTCACTTAGCATAGATGCATATCCTCCGGTTGCACACAGCATGATCATCGAAATTCCCATCAAAATCCATTAGCATCAGTTAGGGAAATTTTCTAGTGCATTTAGCCTATTTTCCTATTTTTTGTTATTTTCACTTATTATGTTTAAGTGACTTTCCAACAAAAGTAGGTAAGGCAATTTTGCTAAGTTAATATATAAGCAAACCCAAATTAGCACTTTCGGGCAGAAGAGGCAGCAGGAGCTTCCCGCTCAACAGGCAACTTCTCAGCAGTACCCCCTCGCAGCATCAGATCCATCGCCATACCTCCCACTTCCTTGGCGTTTTCACAGCATTACCCATGGCTTTGAAGCCCCCCCCTTCTGGCGACAGTTCCCTGCAGATCAGCCCCAAAGGCTTAGCGTTTTGGGATATCAGCCCCTTAGCAAAAACGCCAGCAACAGATCAGCCTTTTAGCGTTTTTCCATTGCTGCCCTTCAGCGTTTTGCTTTGCAAAGTCAAATCAGCCTCGCATGTAGCAGGTACATCAGCGTTTTGGAATTGCAGATACAAATCAGCCTAGCGTTTTGGTGAAGAGACATATCCAGCCAGCGTTTTTGGTTTCAGCACCTAACCGCCACAGATGCACACAGTTTCAGCCCTAAGACACAGTAGCAGAACTCCCCCAAGTCGGTTGCAGATGTTTTCCCATTTTCAGCCATAAAAACGCAGCCAAAACAGTCATTTTCAGCCACCAAACAGTCCCCGAATTCAGCGATTAGAAGATCACAGATTTCAGCCATCAAGTCGTCGTCGTCACCGGCATAGTCCAACTTGCATCAGTCCATTGCATACGCATTGTACACCTTTGTGCAATCAAAGTAGACCACTCTCGCCGACAAGAGTGGCCCAGGAGGGTTTTACAACCTCTCGGGTGTCGTATCTCTTCTCTCTCCTTCTCTCAGTCTCATTCACTTGCACGCACAATATCCACTCACTTTGTTCGTGATCATAGCACTCTCTACAAGACGGAAGGCTCTCTCCTTCCCTAAGAACTAAAAGGAACCTTGAGAAATAAAGATCACTAAATCTTGAGAAAATACAACATTCATTCCGCTGCACCTTACATTGGTATGAGAGCTTTCGAAGTGTTCTGCATTACTCAAGGAAAGAACCACAAGAATTTTTTTTTCTTGTTGAGGTCGCACGAACCCAAGTGTACTTGGGCGTGGCGATTCCTAATCGTGTTTTGTTGAAGAGTGACAGGAATCCCAAGAAAGAAGGGCTTGTCCAACCTCCCCTTGTGTCTCTTTTCACTCATTGAGAGCGGACCGTGCACTTAGCGGCCGGCCAATCGACGTGAGGTGGGAAAAAGCAACCTTGGTGTGAGCGCAAGGCCGCCAAGGGGTGCGCCCGCAGAAAAGGGTAGAACTCGGGTGAAGAGAAGATCCTTCTCCAACGCGATTTGCAAGCAAAAGAAAACCTCAAGAACCCCAAGAACCCAAGACCCTCAAGAATCAAGAACCTCAAGAACCCAAGATTCTCACGAATCAAGGACCTCAAGAACATCAAGACCCTCAAGAACCCAAGTTCCTCGCGAGCTTAAAACCCCAAGATCATAGTGCATGGTCGTCACCCGAAGCAGCATGGATACTTCGCATTCAGGTGATGAGCATGAGAGAGGCGACGAAGGATTCTCCCCACCAGGAGATTTTTCCAACCCTCCCCCTTCGCCATCTACGCCAGACCCTATGGAGGCAATGATGAAATAGATGATGGCCATGATGGATAGACAGGAAGACAAGCGCCTTGCTTTAGAACGCGAGCGCGACGCAAGAAAAGAAAGAAAAGAACTAAGGAAGGAAGAAGCGGCAACACGAAACGCGGCATTGGAGGCCGATCGTGCCGCTCATAGATTGGCTTTGGAGACCGAGCATGAAGCTCGACGAGAGCTACGCACTCAAGAATTGATTGCCCAAGTCCTAGCCTCGAAGACCGAACCACCCAAAGATCGTGGAAGTTCGTCAAGTGGCGCAAGCCACGATGCGGATTCCAACCATCCAGTTACAGAAAAGTTGATTTTCGGTAAGTATGACGGCAAGATGGATGCTACAGTTATTCATTCTTGGTTGCATCAATTTAATGCTTATTTTGCGACAACTAAGAAGACAAGCAATAGCAAAGTTTTGACGACAGCTATGTACCTTGCCGGTGATACCATTAATTGGTACCACGCATGGCAAGAGGCACAGCTAGCCGTGCACCTAGAGGAAGCCGACGATTTCACGCCCCTTTCCTTCAATTGGGCTGATTTCCAGGACGAGCTCAAGGCGCGGTTTATGCCACCTCAGTACCTCGCACGATTGAAGGACGATTGGCGCGCTCTCAAGCAAAATGGTATGCCGGTTATGTCTTTTTCTAACCGTGTTTTGCAGCTAGGTACCCAACTACGCATGTCGGATGAAGAGCGCAAAGAGGCTTTTCTCTTTGGATTGGACGAGTATATCAAGTACGATGTCGAGGTATTCGATCCAATCGATCTCAACAAGGCGGTAGCGATTGCTCTCGCACAGGAGATGAAGCACAACAAGGCAAAGCCTAAGGAGAACAAGACTTCCATAAGTACCTCGCAGACTTCTCAGAACCCGCAGAACGATAAGAACGGTAAGAATGATAACTCTTCTAACCAATCTTCCAACAGTCTCTCATCAAAGAATTCTTCCAATGAATCTAAGGATAAGGCTAACACAATTGCTAAACCTAAGCTTACTCCAGATGAAAAGGTAGCACAAGGAATTGTAGGAGGTTACATCACGTCGGAAGAACAAAGCACTTATTCTAAGGAAGGTCGTTGTTTTCATTGTCACATTAAGGGTCACATAAAACGAACATATCCTAAGCTTGAATCGAATGAATCTAAAGAACCCACAGCACCCACTACATCTGTCAATGCAATGAATGATAACACGATTGTGCCCAAAGTTTCTCAGGACCCTCCCATTGATGATTCTCTCATTAAATGTTATGGTCGTACGTCGGGGCACTGTTTTGTCATTGTTTGACCTAGGTAGTATGCATGATGTGATCAGTTGCTCTCTTGTTGAGAGAGCCCGCCTCGAAGTTAGTCCGAGATCTCCTATCGAGGTCTCTGGCTTTCGTCCCGATATGGACGCTCTCATCACCGAGGAATGCCTTGACGTGTTGTTTGCAATTCAACAGACTGCTTTCACTAGAAGATTTGTTGTTTCTCCTCTCTCAGGATGTGATATGATTTTGGGCATTCGATGGTTTCGTGATAATGACGCTCTCATGAAATTTAAGGCTAACACTATAACTATCAATGCTGACAGTGAGTCTCCTATTGTCTTTCATGGAGAGGACATTGCTCCTTCTCCATCTCTCATTGCTACTATGCAAGACAAGGTTGAAAGGATTCGGTATAAGGAGATTCTCTCAATCTCTTTTTCTCCACAGCATGACACACAGAACTTGCATGATTATGAGAAGCATGATGATTTGAATGCTAATGATTTGCATGATGATTTGGATGAAAAAGACAAGCATGATGAGTTGCATGAAGATGATGTGATTGTTCACAAGGATGATGTGTTAGTGGATGCTTTTCCTAGCGAAGCTAACCTCGTTGTAGAGTCGATCAATCACGCAGAACCGATCTTGGCTTTCGAGTCGAGGTCCAAAGAACCCTCACAAGAAGATTCGATAGATCCCGAAGAAGCGATCTTGACTCTCGAGCCTTGGTCCAAGGAACCATCACAGGAAGTATTATGTGTTCGCATGATTGATACGCACGCATTGTTCGAGTGTTTCATTCGTGAAGGTTTCTTGTATTTTAGTCAGCATCATTATGTGATCCCTTTTCCTAGGCATGACATATTGCATGTTGAGCACGTTTCTCTCATGGATTAGCACGAATGTATGCGGATTGTTCATGAAAAGCTAAAAAGTTTGTATGTTAGGAAGTCACATTCCATGTCTCTTCCTTGGCATGACACTCACATGATAGTATAAGCACCAAGCATGGGCATTTCCATTCTGATTTGCCACAGTTGATTGATTTCAATCAAACAAAAAAGATTCGATCACATTGTTTGCATGTGTTTTATGAACGGGTTGTCACTCCGTCTCTATGTTCATCTACATTGCATACACAGTCTTTAGAGAAGACACGATTTTTTTCCTTCACTTTACATGGAATGGGTATGGTCATGGTTTTGTGTTGGAAATGGTTTCAGGAATTTTCAGCCATGGAGATTCTTGAAGAAGGAAGAAGCAGGACTCTAGACGAAGTTGAAGCATCGAAGGAGCCACAGAAGACTTTGAGTCGCTTTCGGCGCGGACCAAAGAAGCAAGCGTTGCAGACCTTTATGAAGTTCAAGTACCGCACGACCCACGCATCAGAGTGGGCCAACGAAGAGTCCCTTCCAGGATTCCGGATGCTATTGGCGATCTCCCTCGACGCCATACAGTTCGGTACCAGTACCTCACTTTGAAAAGGAGGGGATGTCACGTGACACATCCCAACCCTATGTGTCCGTGGACAAGCTACACCACAGCAAGGTTCAGTCAGTCAAGTCAGTTTAGATTAGCAATGATCTGGCACTTTTGTGAGTCTTCGTAGACCGTGCATGCCCAGTCACTTAGCATACATGCATATCCTCCGGTTGCACACAACATAATCATCGGAATTCCCATCAAAATCCATTAGCATCAGTTAGGGGAATTTTCCAGTGCATTTAGCCTATTTTCCTATTTTTGGTTATTTTCACTTATTATTTTTAAGTGACTTTCCAACAAAAGTAGGTAGGGCAATTTTGCTAAGTTAATATATAAGCAAACCATAGTTAGCACTTTCGGGTAGAAGAGGCAGCAGGAGCTTCCCGCTCAACAGGCAACTTCTCAGCAGTACCCCCCCACAGCATCAGATCCATCGCCATACCTCCCACTTCCTTGGCGTTTTCACAGCATTACCCATCGCCTTGAAGCCCCCCCCTTCTGGCGACAATTCCCTGCAGATTAGCCCCAAAGGCTTAGCGTTTTGGGATATCAGCCCCTCAGCAAAAACGCCAGCAACAGATCAGCCTTTTAGCGTTTTTCCATTGCTGCCCTTCAGCGTTTTGCTTTGCAAAGTCAAATCAGCCTCGCATGTAGCAGGTACATCAGCGTTTTGGAATTGCAGATACAAATCAGCCTAGAGTTTTGGTGAAGAGACGTATCCAGCCAGCGTTTTTGGTTTCAGCACCTAACCGCCACAGATGCACACAATTTCAGCCCTAAGACACAGTAGCAGAACTCCCCCAAGTCGGTTGCAGATGTTCCCTCATTTTCAGCCATAAAAACGCAGCCAAAACAGTCATTTTCAGCCACCAAACAGTCCCCGAATTCAGCGATTAGAAGATCACAGATTTCAGCCATCAAGTCGTCGTCGTCATCACCGTCGTCGTCATCGGCATAGTCCAACTTGCATCAGTCCATTGCATACGCATTGTACACCTTTGTGCAATCAAAGTAGACTACTCTCGCCGACGAGAGTGGGGCCTTCGGAGGAGGGTTTTACAACCTCTCGGGTGTCGTATCTCTTCTCTCTCCTTCTCTCAGTCTTATTCACTTGCATGCACAATATCCACTCACTTTGTTCGTGATCATAGCACTCTCTACAAGACGGAAGGCTCTCTCCTTCCCTAAGAACTAAAAGGAACCTTGAGAAATAAAGATCACTAAATCTTGAGAAAATGCAACATTCATTCCGTTGCACCTTACATTTGATCGCGAGAACAAAGCAAGACAAGCAGAATTGATCGCGAGAACAAAGCCCTCAAAGAAAAGAGCGACTAACACAACAAAGAGTTCTGGCGACTCTATTCTCAAGTTCAGGCACAGATGCAAGAGATTTGGGGAAAGGAGACTCTCTCAGTCTCTTCTTCTCCAAAGCATGATACACAGGATTTGCATGATTGTGTGAAGCATGATGATGATTTGAATGATATTGCTAAGCATGATGATTTGGATGCCTATGACAAGCATGATGATTTACATGATCAACATGTGATTTCTCACAAGCATAATGATTTGCATGATCAAGATGTGATTTCTCACAAGCATGATGAGTTGCATGAAGATGATATGATTGTTCACAAGGATGATGTGTTAGTGGATGCTTTTTCTAGCGAAGCTTACCTCGTTGTAGATTCGATCAATCACGAAGAATCGATCTTAACTTTCGAGTCGAGGTCCACAAAACCCCCACAAGAAGATTCGATATATTCCGAAGAACCGATCTTGGCTCTCGAGCCTAGGTCCAAAGAACCATCACAGGAAGTATTATGTGTTCGCATGATTGATACACACACATTGTTCGAGTGTTTCATTCGTGATCGTTTCCTGTATTTTAGTCAGCGTCTTTATGTGATACCTTTTACTAGGCATGACATATTGTACGTTGAGCACGTTTCACTCATGGATGGGCACGAATGTATGAGGATTTCTCATAAAAAGCTGAAAAGTATGCATTCAAGGAAGTCACATTCCATGTGTCTTCCTTGGCATGACACAGTACCCGAAAGAACACATGAAAGTATGGGCACCAAGCATGGGCATTTCCGTTGTGAATTGCCACAGTTGATTGCTTTAGATCAGAAGAGAAAGATTCGATCTCATTGTTTGCATATATTTGGTGAACGGGTTGTCACTCCGTCTCTATGTTCATCTACATTGCATACACAATCGTTAGCAAAGACAAGATTTTTTCCACTCACTTTACATGGAATCGGTATGTTCATGGTTTTGTGTTGGAAATGGTTTCAAGAATTTTCAGCCATGGGGATTCTTGAAGAAGAAAGAAGCATGACTAAAGACCAAGTTCAAGCATTGAAGGAGCCACAGAAGACTTTGTCTCGCTTTCGGCGCGGCCCAAAGAAGCAAGCGTTGCAGACCTTTATGAAGTTCAAGTACCGCACGACCCACACATCACTGTGGGCCGGCGAAGAGTCCCTTCCAGGATTCCAGATGCTATTGGCGATCTCCCTCGACGCCATACAGTTTGGTACGAGTACCTCCCTTGGAAAAGGAGGGGATGTCACGTGACACATCCAACCCTATGTGTCCGTGGACAAGCTACAGCATGATCAGGGTTCAGTCAGTCCAATCAGTCTAGATTTAGAAGTGATCTAGCACTTTTGTGAGTCTATTCGTAGACCGTGCATGCCCAGTCACTTAGTGTAGATGCATATCCTCTGGTTGCACACAGCATGATCATCAGTATTCTCACCAGAATCCATCAGAATCAGTTAGGGGATTTTTTCAGTGCATTTAGCCTATTTTTGGCATTTTTCACTTATTAATTTAAGTGACTTTCCAACAAAAGTAGGTAGGGTAATCTGGGTAAGAAAATATATAAGCAAACCAAAGCTAGCACTCTTGGGCAGATGAGCAAGGAGCACAACAGACCCTGAGCCAGCAGGTACTCCCTCTCTCAGAGCAAGAACCCATCAGTATCTCCAAGACCTAGCGTTTTTCAGCATTGCTTGATCGCCAGCCCCACCAGCATTACCTAGCGACTGCAGATCCCCATCATCGCCGGCAATCCCAGCTTTTGCTAGCGTTTTCCAAATCAGCCCCATCAACGTTTTTGGATTTCTGTCCCAGATCAGCCTACCGTTTTTGGCTAGCAGCAAGGATGCATTAGCGTTTTTGATTCTCATCAGCAACTTCAGCAATCAGCCAGCGTTTTGGTTTTCAGCCAATGTCGCGTCAAAAGGTTAGCGTTTTCAGCCCTATTGGACAGCAGTAGATTCAGCCCATTGGTTGCAGAAGCATCCCCAATTTCAGCCCATGAAAACGCAGCCAAAACAGTCATTTTCAGCCACCGAAACAGTCCCGAAATTTAGCAGTTAGAAGATCCCAAATTTCAGCCCTAAAGTCATCATCGTCGTCATCGACATAGCCCCCATTTGCATCAGTCCATGCATCATCATTGTACACCTTTGTGCAATCAAAGTTAGACCACTCTCGCCGACGAGAGTGGGGCCTTCGGAGGAGGGTTTTACAACGTCTCTTGTATGGTATCTCTCTTCTCTCTCTATCTCTCAGTCTCATACACTTGCACGCACATTGTCCATTTATTTTGTTCGTGATCATAGCACTTTCCATTATGAACGGAAGGCTCTCCCTTTCATAAGATCTAAAAGGAACCTTGAGCACAGTTCATTGATTCTAATGGATTCTGATGGGAATGCTTATGATCATGCTGTGTGCAACCAGAGGATATGCATCTATACTAAGTGACTGGGCATGCACGGTCTACGAATAGACTCACAAAAGTGCCAGATCACTTCTAAATCTAGACTGACTGGACTGACGGAAACCCTGTTATGGTGTAGCTTGTCCACGGACACATAGGGTTGGATGTGTCACGTGACAAAATAATAAGTGAAAAATATCAAAAATAGGAAAAATAGGTTTAATGCACTGGAAAATGCTCCTGATGGATTCTGATGGAAATCTGATGATCATGTTGTGTGCAACCAGAGGATATGCATCTAATCTAAGTGTCTGGACATGCACGGCCTGCGAATAGACTCACAAAAGTGCCAGATCACTTCCTAATCTGGACTGACTTGACTGAACTGAACCCTAGTCATGTTGTAGCTTGTCCAGGAACACATAGGGTTGGATGTGTCACGTGACATTCCCTCCTTTTCAAAGTGAGTTACTGGTACCGAACTGTATGGCGTCGAGGGAGATCGCCAACAACTGCCGGAATCCTGGAAAGAACTCTTCGTCGGCCCACTCTGATGCGTGGGTCATGCGATACTTGAACTTCATAAAGGTCTGCAACGCTTGCTTCTTTGGGCTGCGCCGAAAGCGACACAAAGTCATCTTCAATGCTTCCACTTCATCTAGAGTCATGCGTCTACCTTCTTCAAGAATCTTCGAGGATGAAAATTCCTGAAACCACTTTCAACACAAAACCATGAACATACCCATTCCATGTAAAGTGATCGGAAAAATTCTAATCTTTTGAAAAAACTGTGCATGCAATGGAGATAAACATATAGACGGAGTGTGAAACCGGCCCGTAGGGCGGTAGGCGTTGGCTTTCACCCGAAATTCTTTACTTTATACACACACACAGAGCACTTTGCAAAGGAGACGTGTAACGGGAGTTAACACTTAAACACACACACGGCTCGGAAGCTAAAATGCTCCGAGCAGACGCAGACAACCT
The DNA here is from genome assembly GCF_014529385.1 of Adiantum capillus-veneris. Lineage (NCBI taxonomy): Eukaryota > Viridiplantae > Streptophyta > Polypodiopsida > Polypodiales > Pteridaceae > Adiantum > Adiantum capillus-veneris. Next base: position 47,625,529 of record NC_140953.1, read on the forward strand.
GTAGGCCCCAAAATTGGCGCCCCTTTCGGTATTTCTTTATTCTTTAGGAGGGTAAATTACAAGGTAAGGTCCTGGGAATCCTTCACGTGTATCCACCTAGATACCATTTGATTTGGCCAAATTTCGGCAGCATAACAGCCCCAAAACTTGCGCGAAACCAATTCCCCTGCTGGAACTCGCTTGCACTGTCGTATACCCTCTGATTCCTGTCCAAAAACAGTAAATTCAGCACGCTGTATTTACTGGTTTTTGCCCTGTTTTCAGCCCCAAACAGTCCCCTAACTGTCCTTTGCCAGTGGGGCACGATTCCCAATGATCCTGGCGTCCGTACGGCTGAAAAACAGTGAATTTACAGCGCATACACAGCGCTGATTTTGCACCTGTACGGTGAGGTTATGACCCTCACCAGTGCTTGCTTTGGAGCAGCAGTTAGCTACCCCTGTTCCTGCTCAAGGAGGCTCTTGCCTCAGCACAAAAGCATGAACCCACACAACTGTACATCAGACAAATGAGTAGCCCTCTTGTGGGGCATCACATAACTGCACGTAGGGGAGAGAGAGAGCAGTGTGTAGTATACAGGGCATCACTCCTAGCACCACACTGTACATGAGAGGGAAAGGAAGCACTCCATAGCTCTTAACGTGTGACGGGTTGCAAATGAAGCCTCTCCCTTCTCTAAATTCAGCGCCAATTCTTCTGCAAGAGGAAAGTGCATGAAAAGTTGACACTTGGCGCATTTACAAGCATTTGCCCGTTTCGGGCTCGCCGCTTAAAAATATCCTGACCTGTTGCCCAGTTGACTTCGCGGCAGAGTTATAAAATGTTCCCCTAGTCATACCGGAGGTAATGACGCGAACACTTTTCACGGTCCAAAATAGCAGTTCCCTAAATTTTAGGAGATGCTTCCGTTGGGCTCCCACTGGTCTTCTGACCATCTATCCTCATTGGGACCGCATCCAAAAGTGCAATGTGGCCCAACTGTCGGATACTTTTTGTTGGTAGTCCCACCTTGACTTTACGCCTTAATTGAGTTCACTTCCTAGTATCCACCAACTTGCTAAGTGCGACGGGGGGACCTATATGATCTTACTCTGAGCCTAGACATCCTCTTACCATACGAATTCCAGTGCCGACCACTTCCCATCTGCGGGTGAATCTACCGTTCACATTGGCCGTACAATGTCCGACCGTTTGCTACTTCAAAAAGAGGGTCTTAAACAAATAAAATAAACCCCATTGGAAAGAAACCAACAACCAAGGTTAGCAGTTGCCACATCTCTGTGACATGGTTAATAACTGCCACGTCCTTGTGACATACCCCCCTCTTGAAATCGCAAACGTCCTCGATTGCATACCATAAATATACGCCACTGATGATCTTGTGCTATCAACACTCTTTTATCATCGCATGTATCCGCAAGAAAGGTCGTAACATACATAGATACAAATGACTTAATGAGGCCTTCATACTTTTGCCATTTCTATCTATGGCACTGAATTCATATGTACATTTGATGTACTAGCTCTATCATTACCCCTCCTTTGCACACGTTGGGTTGGGGCATAAGTAGGCTGTAACCCAAAGGCTTCAAGGTAGAGCTACAATACATTTGGTGACTCTGACAGTTCATGCTCTTCCATCCACTTTGCATCCATAGGTGGATAGTTCTTGAACTTCACCAAATAACGTCTTGCAACTTGTCCTTTAACTTTTCTGTCCTTATGTGCCAAAACTTGCTCAGGTACCAGGATCTCATCAAGTTCCTCAACTTCTGGTTGATCCTCAATTGGCATATCTTCTGGCACATCACCCACGAAGGGTCTTAGAAGACTCACGTGAAACGCATTATGAATCTTCCACGCATCAGGCAATTTCAGCCTGTAAGCCACATCGCTGATCTTGTCAAGCACTTGAAAAGGCCCATAGTAACGCATGCTGAGCTTAGGAAACAGCCGTTCCTTGCCCTTCATCTTCTTTAACCTTGCCTTTTCGAACCTTAAGAGAACCCAATCACCAGGTGATAGTAACAATTCACGACGGTGACGATCAGCAGCCTTTTTCTGTTTTGCCTGAGTCTTCTCCAAGGCAACTTTAATCTTCTTATACATCTCATCCATGTTCTCAACATATCGATCTGCCTCAAAGATCTTGTCCTTTGTGTGCAAAATGGGAGAAACCTTTTTGCCGCCTTCAACAATTTCAAAAGGTGCTTTGCCAGTAGACGAATGCACCGTATTATTGTACACATACTCAAGCATAGGCAAATACTGTTCCCACTTGCCCTTATTATCTGACACATAGAATTTCAGCAGATCTAAGACAGTAGAATTGGCCTCTTCTGACTGTCCATCAGTTTGTGGATGAAACGAAGACGAAAACTTGAGCGTAGTGCCCATGTTCTCAAACAATCCTCTCCAGAACAAACTGGTCATGCGAGGATCACGATCACTGATAATCGATTGTGGCATACCATGGTACTTAAACACATTGTACATGAACAAGCGTGCCATCTGATTAGATTTTATCTTCTTCCTGACAGGGATAAAATGGGCTTGCTTGCTGAACCTGCAGATAATGGTCCATATACCATCATTCCCTGTTGGCGTCCTTGGAAGATCAAAGATAAAGTCCATAGCAATGCTTTCCCATGGCTTATCCGGAATCGGGAGTGGTTGTAACAACCCTGGTGCCTTTTGCCTGTCAAACTTGACCTTTTGGCAAACTATGCATGCTCGCACAAAGGCATCCACATCTCTCCTCAAGGTAGGCCAATAGAAGAACGTCTCTACCGCTTTAACTGTCGCATCAATGCCACGATGCCCTGCATACGGTGGGACATGACTCTCTTCCATGACCTTATGTCGCAGTGGCCTAGTGACACAAAGTCTGCCATGCATCATCATAAAACCATCTCTGAGGAGGTAGTGCTCGTGATGTTGCCCCTCTTGTAATTGTTCAAAGATCCTTGCAAAATCTTCATCAGGAGTATACTGTTCCTTCATGTCATCTAACTCATGATGATATGGAATTGACACAGCTGAAATTTGTGGCTTTCTTGATAACACATCAGCCACAACATTCTTCTTGCCTTCCACATGCATAATCTGGAAGTGGAACATGGAAAGAATGTGTCAATTCCTTATCATCTAACTCATGATGATAAGGAATTGACACAGCTGAAATTTGTGGCTTTCTTGATAACGCATCAGCCACAACATTCTTCTTGCCTTCCACATGCATAATCTGGAAGTGGAACATGGAAAGAATGTTTGCCCATCGCATATGCTTTTCGGATAACTTTGACTGTGTCAAGAAGTATCGCAAGGTCTGATGATCTGTTTGGACAACAAAATCAGCACCTAAGAGGTAGTGCTTCCAGCTAGAAAGCGCATGAATAACGGCCAAGAGCTCTTTCTCATAGACTTGCATAGTCCTCTCTGGCCCTTGCAAAATTCGGCTTTCATAGGCTACTACCCGTCCATCTTGCATTAGCACTGCTCCGATGCTACTTCCACACGCGTCACACTGGACCACAAATGACTTCCTGAGATCTGGCAAAACAATAATTGGATCTGAAGTCAACTTTTCCTTTAAGAGACTAAAAGCTGAAATCTCTTTTTGGGTCCATCTGAAAGTGACCTCTTTCTTTTGCAATGCGTGAAGAGGCGATGCTATCTCTACAAAATTTCTGATAAACCTTCTATAGTAGGAACACAATCCCAAGAAGCTTCTGACATCGTGCACAGTCTTCAAGTCTGGCCATGTCTTGATAGCTTCGACCTTTGCGGGATCCATTCTAACACCATCCTTTGAGACTATGTGGCCCAGAAAGTGGATCTCTTCGAGGAAGAATTCACTTTTCTTAGGATTGACAAGTAACCTGTGACTGCGCAGCTCTTCGAACACAATGGTCAAGTGAGGCCTATGCTCCTCTTCATTCTTCGAATACACAATCATGTCATCGAAGAATGTTCCAACAAACTGATGCGAGCGGAAAATCCGGTCCATCATTCTGTTGAACGTGGCAGGAGCATTTGTTAGCCGAAACGGCATCACTAGAAACTCATAAAGACCAAATGTCGTTCTAAACGCAGTCTTGTGCACATCCTCTGGGCTTATACGAATCTGATGGTACCCACTCTTAAGGTCTATCTTGCTGAAAATTGCAGCACCCTCTAAACGATCGAGAATATCATCAATGCGAGGAATAGGAAACCTATTCTTGATGGTATTCTTATTCAACGCACGGTAATCAATACACATGCGCCATGAGCCATCCTTCTTCTGCACTAGGAGCACTAGGAAGCAAAAGGGTGAAGAACTAGGCTGAATCAGCCCCTTCTCTAATAACTCCTCAACCTGGCCCATAATCTCTTTTTGCTGCGCCGCACTAACCCTGTAGGGAGGTCTATTTGGTGGGCTACACCTTGGCACCAAATCTATCCGATGGTCCTCAGGTCTCTCTGGCGGCAATTGCGACGGTAATGAATCAGAAAAACAGTCACTAAACTTTTGCAAAAATGCTGACCTTTCTTTATCTAACACAGATAAATTTGACCGATCTCTATCTGAGACATCACGTGCAAAAATCAGGTACACAGAAAGATGATTCTTTATTACAGAAGTGATAGCAGAAGCAGATACAATAGGGACTGACTCTCCTTTAAGCTTTACATCCAAGATGTGAGTTTTGCCCCTATGCTGTACAGTGATCTTTTTGTTGTAGGCATCCAAGACTCCATGCACTCGGAACATCCACGGGATCCCCAACAAGGCGTCACAACCTTCCAGCGGCATGATGTAAAACTCTTCAGTGTCCACATACAACTGAATATGCAGACGCAGTTTTCCAATGATGGGAGTAACACACTCTGAGTGGCCAGGACATGCCAACCCTGCCTCTGCTGTGTACCCCATCTCTTCAGCTCTCATGCCCAGCTTCATAGCTAACTCTGGTGAGATAAAGCTGGCTTTGGCACCTGGATCAAAGAAGATGAGTGCCGTCTGATCTCTAACTTTACCCCATGCCTTGCATAACTCACTGGCATTTGTGCTGGGCCTGTCACCCACCTTGTCTGGCACTAAACCTGCCGTGGGTTTAGGCTTCTTGCCTTTCTGGTCTTCTTTATCCTCTGAGTCAGCTGGCCTTTTCCTTTGTGGACAATTTATAGAAATATGACCAGGCTGCTCGCATATAAAGCATTTGTTCTCAGCCATTAGGACCTTCTTTTCCTCGAGCGACTTGCGCACAAAAGGCTTCCTTTTCTGTTTCTTTGCCTGCGCTCCAGAAGTCCCAGCTGAATCCTTGTCTTTGGTGGCCTGTTCTGACCCCTGTGACGCATTAGGAGCCGTTTTCACAAAGGGCTTCTTCGCTGAATTTTTCTTTTGCTGCCCTCCTTTATCACTGCTCGGAAATCCACTGTCCTCTCCTTTCAACAGGGCAAGACCAGTGTTCGCAACTTCCATAAGCTGAGTAAGGGTAGCCACTCTATTCTTTGTACAGTAATCGCGAAGCCCTTTAGGCAGCCCACAACAATACTTCTCTATCTGCTCTGTCAGTGGCACAAATCTGTAGGAGGTCACTGAGAGTAATGCTTTACAAAACCTCCTATTGTACTCCAGCAAGCTTTTGCACGAAGCTGCCGTAAGCTGGTGCCAATCTGTCAGGACATCGGCTTCAAATTCATTTGATAGCCAAGCAGATGCAAACATTTGCTTGAAGTAAACCCAAGTGGCGGGTGCCTGTCCTTGCATTAACAATGTCGTCCACCATGTAAGCGCATTGTCCTTTAAGAAAGTGGCAGCTTTCCTGACCTTCGAGGCCTCTGTAAAATTCCCTCCCGCATAAGCTGTATCAAACTGCTGGAGGAAAGTGAGTGCCTTTGTCTTGTCCTCGAAACCACTGAAGGTACTGAACTTTATTGCTGCACCACCCTCTTTGTAAGCCTTCGGCTTCTCTAGTGCCCCCAAGTTGTCATACGGAATGGTCTGCAACATGGACACTGTACTAGGCATGATCGGCACGCCTTGGCCATTCACATTTTGCGTAAGAGGTGCGATATCTGGCTGTTGTCCAGAAAAACCAGCCATGCCAAAATGAGCCTGTGGCACCCCAAACTGGCCCTGGTTGCCGTGGAAACCTTGCTGCATGCCGATAGTACCATACATGGGGTTTGGCATGATGCCTTGCATACCCCCGAACACTGTTCCTGGCATGTACGGCTGACTTCCAGGCACATAACCAGCCATACTTTGGAACACTGATCCACCCCCGAAATACCCAGGATGTATCGTGGGTGGTGGAAAAACTGAGTGCATAGCCTGGTATCCAGCTCCCTGTCCATTCAAGACAGCATGCTGGCTCTGAAAGGTGGCGGGCTGAACTGGCATAACCTGTGGAATAGGCGTTCTAGCCACTTGTTCAAGCACGGGAGGAACCTTCTTTGGAGCCCCCGACTCCGCAACATGCGAGTGTTCCCTTTCCTCCTGCGCCTCATGAAGTACCTGGGCTTGAGCTTCAACAAGCTCTGTACGCGGCGTAGGTTGCCTATTTTGATGTTGCACTGGTGACGCTTGCAAGAATTCCATAAACCTCGGATTCTGCACCAGTTGCGAAAAGACATTCACCGCGGCAACTAACTGAGTCTTAAACGCATCATCCTCAAGTTGCCCTGCCATAAAGCCCTGTACTACTGGAGGGACATTCACGTTGACAGGAGGTACAGACTGACGTGGCCGTGAGCTCTCGCCAATCTCAAAAACCATAGGAATCTCCTGCCTGTCCTTTGGAGAGGAACCCTCTTCCATAATTCCCTTCCCCTTGTCGGCCATAGTGTAATCCCCGCGTTCTTGCACTGTGTGTCTTTACCCTGAACAATCCAGGCTCACTCTTTAAGGAAAAAGTGATTGATGTCCCGGCAATGGAACCATGAAACCGGCCCGTAGGGCGGTAGGCGTTGGCTTTCACCCGAAATTCTTTACTTTATACACACACACAGAGCACTTTGCAAAGGAGACCTGTAACGGGAGTTAACACTTAAACACACACACGGCTCGGAAGCTAAAATACTCCGAGCAGACGCCGACAACCTGTAGGCCCCAAAATTGGCGCCCCTTTCGGTATTTCTTTATTCTTTAGGAGGGTAAATTACAAGGTAAGGTCCTGAGAATCCTTCACGTGTATCCACCTAAATACCATTTGATTTGGCCAAATTTCGGCAACATAACAGCCCCAAAACTTGCGCGAAACCAATTCCCCTGCTGGAACTCGCTTGCACTGTCGTATACCCTCTGATTCCTGTCCAAAAACAGTAAATACAGCACGCTGTATTACTGGTTTTTGCCCTGTTTTCAGCCCCAAACAGTCCCCTAACTGTCCTTTGCCAGTGGGGCACGATTCCCAATGATCCTGGCGTCCGTACGGCTGAAAAACAGTGAATTTACAGCGCATACACAGCGCTGATTTTGCACCTGTACGGTGAGGTTATGACCCTCACCAGTGCCTGCTTTGGAACAGCAGTTAGCTACCCCTGTTCCTGCTCAAGGAGGCTCTTGCCTCAGCACAAAAGCATGAACCCACACAACTGTACATCAGACAAATGAGTAGCCCTCTTGTGGGGCATCACATAACTGCATGTAGGGGAGAGAGAGAGCAGTGTGTAGTGTGCAGGGCATCACTCCTAGCACCACATTGTACATGAGAGGGAAAGGAAGCACTCCATAGCTCTTAACCTGTGACGGGTTGCAAATGAAGCCTCTCCCTTCTCTAAATTCAGCGCCAATTCTTCTGCAAGAGGAAAGTGCATGAAAAGTTGACACTTGGCGCATTTACAAGCATTTGCCCGTTTCAGGCTCGCCGCTTAAAAATATCCTGACCGGTTGCCCAGTTGACTTCGCGGCAGAGTTATAAAATGTTCCCCTAGTCATACCGGAGGTAATGACGCGAACACTTTTCACGGTCCAAAATAGCAGTTCCCTAAATTTTAGGAGATGCTTCCGTTGGGCTCCCACTGGTCTTCTGACCATCTATCCTCATTGGGACCGCATCCAAAAGTGCAATGTGGCCCAACTGTCGGATACTTTTTGTTGGTAGTCCCACCTTGACTTTACGCCTTAATTGAGTTCACTTCCTAGTATCCACCAACTTGCTAAGTGCGACGGGGGGACCTATATGATCTTGCTCTGAGCCTAGACATCCTCTTACCATACGAATTCCAGTGCCGACCACTTCCCATCTGCGGGTGAATCTACCGTTCACATTGGCCGTACAATGTCCGACCGTTTGCTACTTCAAAAAGAGGGTCTTAAACAAATAAAATAAACCCCATTGGAAAGAAACCAACAACCAAGGTTAGCAGTTGCCACATCTCTGTGACATGGTTAATAACTGCCACGTCCTCGTGACAGAGTGCCAAACCGTTCATCAAACACACGCAAACAATGGGGTCGAAACTTGTCTTTCTGATCTAAATCTATGAACTATGGCAAAACACAATGGAAATGCCGATGCTTGATGCTCAATCCTTTTTGTGCTCTTTCGAAAACCGTGTCATGCCAAGGAAGAGACATGGAATGTGACTTCCTTGAATGCATACTTTTCAGCTTTTCATGAGAAATCCGCATACATCCCTGCTCATTCATTAGTGAATCGTGCGCAACGTACAATATGGCATGCCTTTGGAAAGGGATCATATAAAGACGTTGACTGGAAACGATCACGAATGAAACACTTGAACAATGCGTGCTGACTAATCACTCGAACACATAGTACTTCCTGTGAGGGTTCTGTGGACCTAGGCTCGAGAGCCAAGATCGGTTCTTCCTAATTGGTGGAATCTTCTTGTGGGGGTGCTTTGGACCTAAGCTCGAGAGCCAAGATTGGTTCTTGGTGATTGATCGTGTCACGTGACACATCCAACCCTATGTGTCCATGGACAAGCTACTTCATAACAAGGGTTCCGTCAGTCCAGTCAGTCTAGATTAGAAGTTTTCTGGCACTTTTGTGAGTCTGTTCGCAGACCGTGCATGCCCAGGCACTTAGTGTAGATGCATATCCTTTGGTTGCACACAGCATGATCATAAGCGTTCCCATCAGAATCCATCAAAATCCTTCAGGGGAATTTTCCAGTGCAATTAGCCTATTTTGCCTATTTTTGACATTTTTCACTTATTATTTTTAAGTGACTTTTGTTGGAAAGTAGGTAGGGCAAATTGAGTAAGTTTGTATATAAGCAAACCTAGACTAGCACTAATTGGCAGAAGAGGCAGCAGGAGCACCATCGCTCAACAGGCAACTTCTCAACAAGAACCCTTGGTGGCGTTTTCTCCTCCAAGCAAAGACTTCCCTAGCGTTTTTCATCAGCATTGCATAGCCTTTGCTGGCGTTTTTCATCAAGGCTCCACCGCAAGAAGACCCACAGCCCTAGTGTTTTCTAGACCCAAATCGCCCCCCTTTTTGCTGGTGTTTTTAGCAGATAAGCACCGATAGATTTCAGCGATAAAGACCAGCAAATCAGCGTTTCCAATAGCGTTTTCAGCATTAGCAGAATTCAGCCCTTAGCGTTTTTGGGACAGCAGCAAGGCGACAACAGATTTCAGCCCTAAAGACCAACAGATTTTCAAGTAAAGACCAGCAAACCAGCCTTTTTCCTTGCATTTTCAGCAGCAGATTTCAGCCCTTGGCATTTTTGGACAGCAAGACAAGAGCACCTATTTTCAGCCTTTAGATCGGTCTCGTCATCCCCGTCGTCGACATCGATCTAGCATAGACTTGCATCAGTCACATGCATTCACTTTGTACCAGTTTGTGCAATCAATCGTAGGAGGGTTTTACGTCTCTGGTGTCGTATTCTCTTCTCTCTCTATCTCTCAGTCTCATGCACTTTCATGCACAATGTCCATTCACTTTGTTTGTGTCCATTGCACTCTCTCATTAAGAACGAAAGGCTCTCCCTTCCATAAGAACAAAAGAAACCTTGGGCACAGTTCGGAGCACTTATCTTGAGCAAAGTTCAAACATTCATTCCGCTGCACCTTACATGGGTATCAGAGCTTTGGCAGTGTTCTGTATCACTCAAGGAAAGAACCACAAGAATCACAGGATTTTTTTCTGCTTGTTGAGGTCGCACGAACCCAAGTTCGCTTGTGCGTGTTGATGCCTAATCGTGTTTTTGAAGAGTGACAGGAATCCCAAGGAAGAAGGGCTTGTCTAACCTCCCCTTGTGCCTCTTTTCACTCATTGAGAGCGGACCGTGCACTTAGCGGCCGGCCAATCGACGTGAGGTGGGAAAAAAGCAACCTTGGTGTGAGCGTAAGGCCGCCAAGGGGTGCGCCCGCGGAAAAGAGAAGAACTTGGGTGAAGAGAAGATCCTTCTCAAACATAGATTGCAAACGAAAGAAGAACCCAAGAACTTCAAGAACCTCAAGACCCGCAAGAACCTCAAGACTCTCAAGACCCCCAAGAACCCAAGTTCCTTGTGAACTTAAGAACCCAAGACCACAAGAACCCACGACTTCAGAATGGTCATCACTCCAAGCGGAATGGATACTCCGCTTGGAGGTGATTAGCATGAGAGAGGCGAAGAAGAATTTTCCCCACCATTAGGTTTTTCCGACCCTCCCCCTTCTCATCTACGTCAAGGATTGCACCAACTCCTATGGAGACTTTCGACAAGATAGTGATGGACATGAAGTTAGACCGCGAAGCCCGAAAAGCAAAAAGAGAAGCAGACAGAAAGGCCTACGAAGAAGAAATGGCAGCCATAGAGCGTAAGTACGACTTGGAAGAAAAAGAAAGTCAAGTCAAATTTGATCGCGAGAACCAAGCAAGAAAAGAAAAGAGCGACCAACACATGAAAGAGTCCTTGTGACTTTTTTCTCAAGTGCAGGCGCTGTTGGGAAACAAACAAACTGAAACACCTCTATAGTAATGTCACCCAAGAACGTTGAAAGAGAACTACAAGACACCAAAAGCTTCGCAAAATCCTTTTGAAACACCACAAGTCCAATAGGAGTAGACCCTTGGGAATTTACTAGTCGTCGCCCACCCAAGAGACTATGTCACATATGAGCAAAACCCTGCCAAAGCATGGATTTACAGCACACGCCGACCAATGCATATGAAGACAAGAGCCTCTCCTTTCACAATCAAGCATCACAAACCCACAACTTCAACATCAATTCCACAATTCATAGATACATGCCCTCCGAATCTGTCTACACACAATTTGCCACTAGGCTGCCATAGCCATAACCCTGCAGAGAACTAGTCGTAACCTGATGAGCACAACTTCAATTGGGGCACTTTAAAGCTTGAGAGAAAGCTTAAAAAATGACAGGTGAGAAAGCTGAAGATGACTAAAATTGATTTCATACGCCCCCATGAGCAAAATTGACGCGAACAGAGAGCTGTCCCAGCACGACTACACGCAGAGAAGGCTAGTCGGGGCAAAAAACTGCATCCAAGAGCACCAAGGAGACAGAACGAGCTAAAACCTGCAAATTTCTGATGTTTGGCTGAACTTTTTTAAGTTTTTACATGAGTTTAAGTTATATACAAGGATCACTTCAAAAAACTCACTCACGGGCACTTACAATAGCCCGACAGCTGTCACTAGACTAGCGACTTGCAGTGCATGTACATGTGCTTGCTAAAGCAAGCTAAAAAACCCACAAAAAGAAAGCCCACACGCCCTTTTGACATCGGGAGTCATGTCCATATGTACAAATTTACAAAAAACGAGGTGTCAGAAATGCGCCCAACATAGTTTGCCACACCCCAGCCTGTTAGATCATTCATGATCAGCAGCACAAAAGAGATCCTGTAAACCACATGAGGGAGTCTTCACTTCATCTTTATCATTAGAAACATGATCAGAACATTCTTCAAAAGAAGGCTCATCCTCAATCACAGTCATCAACCTTGCAATATATTTCTTCAACCTGTAGCCATTCACACGTGCTTTATGCGGGGTACCATCCAAGTCAGCAAGCTGATATGTGCCATTCGGAAACCTGTTTAAGACCAAGAAAGGACCTTGCCACTTGATTTGAAATTTCTTTTGAAAAGTGCTATCAAGCTTCCTATTGTAACGAAGCACCATGTCACCCTTCTTGATGTCCTTGTTCTTTACCTTATCATTTGCCTTTGCTTGATTCTTCTTCAAGACCTGCTCATAATGCTCAAAAGCTAACACCCTATCCAATTGTACACATTGCAAATATAAAAGTCTTTCCTTGAATGCATCCTTGGGCTCTTCTTCAAGCTTTAGCATCATCTTCAAGGCTGGTATCTCCACCTCAATAGGAAGTAAAGCCTCTTTGCCAAAAACTAGATAGAAGGGAGAAAAACCAGTACCTGATTTGATGGCAGTCCTATAAGCCCATAGAGCACAAGGTAGCTCTAAATCCCAAGTCTTCACATTGTTTCTTGTCATCTTTGTAAGCATCCTTATGAGCTCTCCATTAAACCTTTCATTCATGCCATTGCATTGGGGATAATATGGAGTAGTAGACTTGCGATGCACATGAAGCTTTTCACATAGATAATCCACCAACTCTCCCCTGAAACCTGGACCCTTGTCAGAAAGTAACTCCAATGGCATGCCAAATTTGCAGCAAATATCTTCATATATAAATAAGGAAACATCTTTACTCGCGATGTGCTTAACAACTTTGGCTTCGGCCCACCTAGATAGATAGTCAACAGCAGTAAGTATGTAACATTTGCCTCTAGCTGTCATAGGTAGAGGACCTATTGCATCAATACCCCACTTCTCAAACACATCATAAGCCACAATGGTGCCTCTAATTTCTGATTTGAGAACCCTATTTGCCATGCTTTGACACTCTTTACAAGACTTGCACCAATGATGAACATCACGTTGAACGCTTGGCAACACATAACCCTCGTGCAAGACTTTATGCAAAGTGATCTTTGAAGCAAAGTGACCACCACAATAACCCTCATGATTCTCCTCTAAAATTTTGTAAATTTCCTCTTTCCAAGGCACTTTTCTCATCACAAGATCAGCCCCCTTCATATACAAGGCATCACCAAGTAGCACATACCTTTTGGCACGACGTAAGAAGGCGTACTTTTTTGGCTTCTCCAACTCTGATGGAAGCATACATGTTTGTAGAAACTCTTCCTCCTTCTCTAAAGCTTCCCTTCCCAAATAAAGAGGAGAATCAGCCCTTATCACATACAATTGCCCAATTGAAGCTTGTGCTGCACCATGTGCTTCTTCATTTTGAGACCTGTCCACATACCTTAAACTCCAAGCTTCAAAATGCTTAAGCAGATTCTTCACTTGAAAACACATATTTTTCAGCCTTGGATTCTTACTTTGCCACACCCCAAGTACTTGCTTCACCACCAAAAGAGCATCACCTCTTACCCTCACACGACGGATGCCAAGCTCAAGGCAAAGGTTGAGACCTTTCTCCAAAGTAGCATACTCAGCTTCATTGTTGCTTTGTGCTGTAAGCTTCAAACTCCTTTTAGTTACCAAAGCACCTTGAGGATCATAAATTACAACACCTCCCGAAGATTCACCATGCGCTTTCCTGTAAGATCCATCAAAAAATAATAGATAGGCATTGTCTATGTCAGGAGCTTCTATGTGTTGCTTCTTCACTGCATCCTCCTTAAGAAGAAGAGGGCTTTCCTTATAGGTAAGCAAATCAGCCAATGTAGCCCTTGTACTCTCCTCAACAAGAAAAGAGAATTGGAATTCCTGTAGCTCCACAATCCACTTCATGAGCCTCTTTGACAAAGTAGAGCTATTCACCAATTGAGGTAGAAGAGTGTAGCTAGTGAGGAATGTGAATGGTTTAGGGAGAAGATAGTGCCTAAACCTTCTACATGCATAAATCACGCTCACCATAATGAGCTCCACCTCAGTATAGCCTCTCTCCACCTCTAGCTTCACCTTGCTAGCACAATAGATAGGCTTCATGTAGTGGGAATTGTTACCTCGTTGAAGAAGCATAGCTCCAATAGCATCCTCACCTACTGATGGATTCACATAAAACTCCTTATCCCAATTAGGAGCTTGCATAGCAGGAAGAGAACCAAGAACCTCTTTGATACCTTGAAAAACCTCTTCACATTCATTTGTCCATTGTAGAGGATCCAACCTTGCTACTTGTTGTAGAGAATAAAGAAGTTGAGAGGACAAAGGAATGAACCTTGCCATATACTTCACCTTTTGAATAAAAGTAGAAAGTTGCTTTGTATCTTTAGGTGATGGGAGGAGCACCAAAGCCTTCACTTTGTCAGGATCCGCTTCAATCCCATTCTCTGAGATCATATGCCCCAAAAACTTCACTCTTGGTTGAGCAAGATGACATTTCTTTGGGTTGAGTTGACCTCCACTTTCATCATATTGCTTCAATGCCATCCCAAGCTTTGCACAATGATCCTTTCTAGAGCTATAAACACAAAAGTCATCAATAAGATCCTTCACAAACTTGCCAAGAAAGGGAGAGAACACCTTGTTGACACGCTTTTGATACCACGCACAGCCTTTCATAAGACCAAAAGGAAGCACACAATAACAAAAGCATCCCCATGGCGTGATAAATGTGGTCTTATTTCGATCTTCCAAAGCCAAGGTGAACTGAAAATATCCAGAGAATCCATCACATACGCTATACCTCTCATGCCCTGCAATAGAATCAAGTATATCATCTATGAAAGGAAGAGGGTATGGATCCCTCTTCATGGCTGCGTTTAGGGGCTTAAAATCAACACATATCCTCCACTTTCCATCCTTCTTGGGTGTAACAACAACAAGACTCACCCATTCTGCAGTATTCACAGGACATATGAAACCTACTTCAAGAAGCTTGTCTACCTCTTCCTTTAAAGCATTAAGTTGTACCTGTCCCATTCTCCTTAGCTTTTGGCGTACGGGCTGAGCTCCTTCCTTGATTGGAATGTGGATTTCCTCTCCCTTAAAGCCTCTAATTTCCTCATAAGAAGTGATGAATAAATGGGAAAATTGTTGTATCATATGTAGGTACTCACTCTTCTCATGACTAGTCAAGTCGGGAGACAACATACCTTGTATCAGCTCCTGTTTGACATTAGGTTGAACTTTGGGTTGCATCAGCTCTTCAATTTGCTCATAAGGACCAAAGATATCCTCATTCTCCATAAAGCCAAGAAATCTTTGTTTCTCATCATGCTCTTCTTCAAGAAACAAGGAGGAAACATCTAGATCACTATCGCTACTATCTTCCACTTCACTGCCCTCATCCCCATTGTCTTCTTCTTCACCTGAGTACTCTTCTTCATCACTTTTCTCATCAAAATCAGCATCCAAAGATTGCTTGCTAGCCATGTCAAACCTCTTCTTATCACCCCTTCTATTGTAGAGAGTGATGGTACCATGTCCCCAATCTTGTATAGCTTTGGTTGCCTGTAACCATGGTCTTCCAAGGATGAAAGGGAAAGCACCAATACCCGCGGGCATAACATGGCAATTGACCAGCACTTTAACATCAAATACATCCACCTCCAAGTCCTTTACAACTCCCAAGCACCTCACCCTTGATTGGTTGGCAAGCTTTATGCGAAAACCTGAATTCTTCACCATGTTGAGTCCCAACTTTGATACACAAGCTTGAGTAATAACACATACCTGTGCACCTCCATCAATATAAAAAATCTCCAATGCACTTCCTCTTATGCCATGCATCCATAGTTGGGCATATATCAGGTAGCTCATTCAAAGATAGGACTCTCACTGACCCCCTTGTAGGCTCCTTCTTGATGGGATTGACTACGTGCTTCCATTGCCTCTTTAACTTGGGACACATCTCCATGAGTTGCCCAAAGGTAACATCAGCCTTTCTACCCACCAAATCAACCCTTAAACTATAATTTGGTTGCCCTTCTCCCAAAGGAAAGTCGGATGCATTGTAATGTTTCCTAGGCTTTCTCTTCTTCTTCTCTTTACCTGTACCTGTTTCAACCTGTTTCCCTCTTTTATGGCTGGGACTTGCATCACTCATGTCATGATCTCTTGTAACCCTCTTACCTACAGGCATGACCATAGCTTCCAAATCATCCTCTTTCTTCTCCAAACGGATTATGCTTACCACTTTTGTTTTGCCCTTCTCTTCTGCTGTCAATCCACTTGGTCCTGCTTCCCCTTTAATCTCAATACCATAATCTTGAGCTCGAGAAGGAATTTGTGGAGGAAGAGGAAACATGTCGCCACCCATTCTCTTTGGCTTGTCACATTGAGGGCTTTTATGACCCCATTCACTACAATTGTAGCATTGAAACATATCCCCTCTTCCAGCCATGCCTCTTCCTCTACCACTTGTATAACCCTCATTGCTTCCATAACCACGTCCATATCCATAACTCTGACCTCTTCCACCTCCCATCATATGCACACTAAGATTCTTCATAAGACCTACAACCTCTTGCACCTCCTTGCGAAAGGCATTCACATCATGAGAAGCTTGTTGATCATAACTTGGCTCCCTTATGAGGAACCTTGGTTGCTCTACCGCTTTC
This sequence comes from Adiantum capillus-veneris, assembly GCF_014529385.1. NCBI lineage: Eukaryota > Viridiplantae > Streptophyta > Polypodiopsida > Polypodiales > Pteridaceae > Adiantum > Adiantum capillus-veneris. Next base: position 47,642,064 of record NC_140953.1, read on the forward strand.
ACTTCAAGCTTTGGCTCGACATTGATTCCAAGTTGATGCAGACGCTCTGCTTTCCACTCTTTATTCTTTGCAATTTCAACTGCCTCCTCAAAGGTCCTTGGCTGCTTAAGCTCTACCTTCAAGCGTAGGTTACTCCTCAAGCTTGCAAGAAACCTGTCCTTCTTCAACATGGCTAGAGGAATTTCAACCCCCAAAGATGTACACCACTTTGCCCATAACGCATTGAATGCCTTGACAAAGTCTTCTATGGTTTGGCCTTCATCTTGTACTAAGGCTTGAATAGACTGCCATACCTTTTGTGGGTCTTCCACTTGTTGAAAGTGTGTAAGAAAAGCATGCCTTACCATTTCATAAGTCATAACTTGAGGAGGTTGGGCTGATCGTAGATCCTTTTCGTAGCCTTCCAACCATTCCCTAGCATCTCCCTTCAAACAGAAGTAGAAGATTCGTAGCACCAACGCTGGGTCTTGCTTGTCAGCAAGAAGGCAAGCAAACTCCATTCTCTCAATGAAAGCTTTGGAACTTTCATTTGATTTCCCACTAAACTCCAGAAAATTAGATGTCTTCAAAACCTGTAAATTGAAGGTAACTTGAAGCGATTCCTCGATGGCGGGCACCAAAACACTGTTGGAAACAAACAAACTGAAACACCTCTATAGTGATGTCACCCAAGAACGTTGAAAGAGAACTACAAGACACCAAAAGCTTCGCAAAATCCTTTTGAAACACCACAAGTCCAATAGGAGTAGACCCTTGGGAATTTACTAGCCGTCGCCCACCCAAGAGACTATATCACATAGGAGCAAAACCCTGTCAAAGCATGGATTTACAGCACACCCCGACCAATGCATATGAAGACAAGAGCCTCTCCTTTCACAATCAAGCATCACAAACCCACAACTTCAACATTAATTCCACAATTCATAGATACATGCCCTCCGAATCTGTCTACACACAATTTGCCACTAGGCTGCCATAGCCATAACCCTGCAGAGAACTAGTCGTAACCTGATGAGCACAACTCCAATTGGGGCACTTTAAAGCTTGAGAGAAAGCTTGAAAAATGACTGGCGAGAAAGCTGAAGATGACTAGAATTGATTCCATACGCCCCCATGAGAAAAATTGACGTGAACAGAGAGCTGTCCCAGCACGACTACACGTAGAGAAGGCTAGTCGGGGCAAAAAACTGCATCCAAGAGCACCAAGGAGACAGAACGAGCTAAAACCTGCAAATTTCTGATGTTTTTAAGTTTTTACATGAGTTTAAGTTATATACAAGGATCACTTCAAAAAACTCACTCACGGGCACTTACAGTAGCCCGACAGCTGTCACTAGACTAGCGACTTGCAGTGCATGTACATGTGCTTGCTAAAGCAAGCTAAAAAACCCACAAAAAGAAAGCCCACACGCCCTTTTGACATCGAGAGTCATGTCCATATGTACAAATTTACAAAAAACGGGGTGTCAAAAATGTGCCCAACAGCGCACTTTGCACAGAATCAGGAAAAGGAGACTCTCTCAGTCTCTACTTCTCCAAAGCAAGACACACATGATTTGCATGATGATTTTGAATGACAATGATTTGCATGATGATTTGAATGATAATGATGAGCATGATGATTTGGATGACAATGACAAGCATGATGATTTGGATGACACTGACAAGCATGATGATTTGCATGACCAAGATGTGATGTCTCACAAGCATGATGATTTGCATGAAGATGATGTGATTGTTCACAAGGATGATGAGTTAGTTGATACTTTCTCTAGTGAAGCTAACCTCATTGCAGATTCGATCAATCACGAACAACCGATCTTGGCTCTCGAGTCGAGGTCCATAGAACCCCCACAAGACGATTCGTTCGATCAGGAAGCACCGATCTTGGCTCTTGAGCCTAGGTCCACAGAACCCTCACAGGAAGTATTATGTGTTCACATGATTAGTCAGCACGCATTGTACGAGTGTTTCATTCGTGATCGTTTCTTGTATTTTAGTCAGCGTCTTTATGTGCTCTCTTTTTCTAGGCATGACATATTGTACGTTGAGCACATTTCACTCATGAATGCGCACGAACGTATGCGGATTTTTCATGAAAAGCTGAAAAGTATGCATTCAAGGAAGTCACATTCCATGTCTCTTCTTTGGCGCGACACAGTTGTAGAAAGAGCACAAGAAAGTATGAGCACCAAGCGTGGGCATTTCCATTGTGTTTTGCCACAGTTGATTGATTTAGATCCGCACGACAGATTCGATCTCATTGTTTGCGTGTGTGTGGTGAACGGTTTAGCACTCCGTCTCTTTGTTCATCTACATTGCATGCACAGTATTTTAGGAAGACTATTTTTTCTAGTCACTTTACATGAAATAGGTATGTTCATGTTTTTGTGTTGGAAGTGGTTTCAAGAATTTTCAGCCATGGAGATTCTTGAAGAAGAAAGAAGCATGACTCTAGACGAAGTTGAAGCATTGAAGGAGCCACAGAAGACTTTGTCGCTTTTGGCACGGCCCAAAGAAGCAAGCGTTGCAGACCTTTATGAAGTTCAAGTACCGCACGACCCACACATCAGAGTAGGCCGGCAAAGAGTCCCTTCCAAGATTCTGGATGCTATTGGCGATCTCCCTCGACGCCATACAATTCTGTACCAATACCTCGCTTTGAAAGGAGGGGATGTCACGTGACACATCCAACTCTATGCGTCCGTGGACTAGCTACTTCATAACAAGGGTTCCGTCAGTCCAGTCAGTCTATATTAGAAGTGTACTGGCACTTTTGTGAGTCTGTTCGCAGACCGTGCATGCACAGGCACTTAGTGTAGATGCATATCCTCTGGTTGCACACAGCATGATCATAAGCATTGCCATTAGAATCCATCAGAATCCTTCAAGGGAATTTTCCAGTGCAATTAGCCTATTTTCCCTATTTTTGACATTTTTCACTTATTATGTTTAAGTGACTTTTGTTGGAAAGTAGGTAGGGCAAATTGAGTAAGTTTGTATATAAGCAAACCTAGACTAGCACTAATTGGCAGAAGAGGCAGCAGGAGCACCATTGCTCAACAGACAACTTCTCAGCAAGAACCTTTGGTGGCGTTTTCTCCTCCAAGCAAAGACTTCCCTAGCGTTTTTCATCAGCATCGCATAGCCTTTGCTGGCGTTTTTCATCAAGGCTCCACTGCAAGAAGACCCACAGCCCTAGCGTTTTCTAGACCCAAATCGCCCCCCTTTTTGCTGGCATTTTTCAGCAGATAAGCACCGACAGATTTCAGCGATAAAGACCAGCAAATCAGCGTTTTTCAGCAGTCGCAGAATTCAGCCGTTAGCATTTTTGGGACAGCAGCAAGGCGACAACAGATTTCAGCCCTAAAGACCAGCAGATTTTCAACAAGTAAAGACCAGCAAACCAGCCTTTTTCCTTGCATTTTCAGCAGTAGCAGATTTCAGCCCATGGCGTTTTTGGACAGCAGGATAAGAGCACCTATTTTCATCCTTTAGATCGGTCTCGTCATCCCGGTCGTCGACATCGATCTGGCCTAGACTTGCATCAGTCACATGCATTCACTCTGAACTAGTTTGTGCAATCAATCGTAGACCACACTCGCCAACGAGAGTGGGGCCTTTCGGAGGAGGGTTTTACAACGTCTCTGGTGTCGTATTCTCTTCTCTCTCTATCTCTCAGTCTCATGCACTTTCATGCACAGAGTCCATTCACTTTGTTTGTGTCCATTGCACTCTCTCATTAAGAACGGAAGGCTCTCCCTTCCACAAGAACAAAAGGAACCTTGAGCACAGTTCGGAGCACTCATCTTGAGCAAAGTCCAAAAATTCATTCTGCTGCACCTTACAGATCGAATCTGCAAGGAGGTTAGCTTCACTAGAGAAAGTATCAACTAACGCATCATCCTTGTGAACAATCACATCATCTTCATGCAAATCATCATGCTTGTGAGAAATAACATCTTGATCATCATGCTTGTCCTTATCATCCAAATCATCATGCTCATCATTATCATACAATTCATCATGCTAGTCATTATCATTCAAATCATCGTGCTTATCATAATCATGCAAATCATGTGTGTCATGCTTGGGAGAGGAAGAGACGGAGAGAGTCCGTTTCCCAAATCTCTTGTATCTGTGCCTGCACTTGAGAAAAGAGTTGCAACATCTCCTTCATGTGTCGGGCGCTCTGTTCTTCATACGCTAACCGTCTTTCTTCGCACTTGCGATCGAAATCGGCTAGGCTTTCTTTGGCCGCCAAGCGCGCTTGCTCACGCTCACTAGCTGCCTTTCTTTCTTCAGCCACTTCGTGCGCTTACTCACGCTCACGTTCCAAGTCAGCCTTTCTTTTTGCTTCTCTTTTTGCTTTTCTTTCTGCGTCTTTACGATCCAAGTCGGCTTGTCTTACTTTGGCTTCCAAGCGTGCTTACTTGTGCTCACGTGCTATGGCTGCAATTCTTTCTTGGTACTTACGCTCTATGGCTGCTATTCTTTCTTCGCTTGCTAATTTCCTGTCCATCATCCTCTTGTCGAAAGCCTCCATAAGAGTTAGTGCAATCCTTGGCCTATATTGGGAAGGCGGAGGGTCGGAAAAACCTCCTGGTGGGAAAAACTCTTCTTCGCCACTCCCATGCTCACCACCTTCATGCGAAGTATCCATTCCGCTTTGGGTGATGTCCAGCCACTGAAGTCTTGGGTTCTTAAGTTCACGAGGAACTTGGGTTCTTGTGGTTCTTGGGGTCTTGAGGTTCTTGAGGGTCTTGAGGTTCTTCTTTAGCTTGCAATCTGTGTTAGAGAAGGATCTTCTCTTCACCCGAGCTCTTCTCTTTTCCGCGGGCGCACCCTTGCCGGCCTTGCGCTCACACCAAGGTTGCTTTTTCCCACCTCACATCGATTGGCCGGCCGCTAAGGCACGGTCCACTCTCAATGAGTGAAAAGAGAAACAAGGGGAGGCTGGACAAGCCCTTCTTTCTTGGGTTTCCTGTCACTCTTCAAAAACACGATTAGGAATCGACACGCCCAAGAGGACTTGGGTTACGTGCGACCGCAACAAGCAAAAAGAAATTCTTGTGGTTCTTTCCTTGAGTGATACAGAACACTGCCAAAGCTTTGATACCAATATAAGGTGCAGAGGAAGTGAATGTTGAACTTTGCTCAAGATGAGTGCTCCGAACTGTGCTCAAGGTTCCTTTTACTTACGGAAGGGAGAGCCTTCCGTTCCTTTAGTGAGAGAGTGCAATGGACACAAACAAAGTGAACGACACTGTGAATGAAGGTGCTGAGACTGAGAGATAGAGAGAGAAGAATATGACACCAGTAAGTTGTCAAACCCTCCTCCAAGGACCCCTCTCTCGCCATCAAGAGAGGTCTATGCCAGCGTAACCGCGAAACGCGTTTCAGCAGGCCTGAAACGTGAAACGGGTGAAACGTTTCACCTGCAAGGTGAAGCCTGAAGTGAAACGCTTGAAATGAAAAATTGCCTTTAGAGAATTTAGCCATGAAATAGTTATTTATTTATTATGTATATGCTATTTCAAGGTTAACATAGCATGTGTCTCTACTCACTGCACTGTGAATACCTATTTTGTCGATACATAACTCTATATATACACAAAATTGGCGTTTCGGTCAGACGTTTCACTGAAGCCTTAGCCTAGGGTGACACGTTTCGGGGTGAAACGTTTCGGGTCTGAAATGTTTCCCCGGACTCTATGCTATTGATTGCACAATCTGGTACAAGATGCTGATGCAAATCTAAGTGATGCTATGTAGAGGCCGACGGTGGTGCCGACGATGACGAGACTAGGGCTGAAAACTGACGGCTGCGAATCTACAACTGTCGCACCAAGGCGGGGCTGATATGCGGTGGACGCCAAGGGCGGTAACTGCATGCAAAACGCTGGCTTACTGCTGTCTTCAAAAACGCTGGTCATGCTGTCCTAAAAATGCTGCTTTGAAAGGCTGAATACGCTGAATTGCAGGGTTGTAAATCGTTGTCTTGAAGGCTTCAAAAACGATGGTTCTACTGCTTGAAAAACGCTGTTTTTACAGGCTGAAAAACGCAGGTCTGATGCAGCTTGGCGATGGGGTTCTACTGGCTTGCAAACGCTGAAGTGGTGGAAACGCTGCAATGCTGAAAACGCTGCATGCACGGTTGCAAACGCTGGTTTGCCTTGAGGGGAAAACGCCGGGTTCTTTAGGGATCTTGCCTGAGAAGTTGCCTGTTGAGCAATGCTCCTGCTGCCTCTTCTGCTGTGGAATGCTAACCCTGGTTTCCTTATATATTATCTTATGGAATTTGCCCTACCCAGTTTCCAACAAAAGTCACTTAAAAGTAATAAGTGAAAAATGTCAAAAATAGGGAAAATAGGTTTAATGCACCGGAAAATGCTCCTGATGGATTCTGATGGAAATGTGATGATCATGCTATGTGCAACCAGAGGATATGCATCTAATCTAAGTGTCTGGACATGCACGGCCTGCGAACAGACTCACAAAAGTGCCATATCACTTTCTAATCTAGACTGACTTGACTGAACTGAACCCTGGTCATGCTGTAGCTTGTCCACAGACACATAGGGTTGGATGTGTCACGTGACAGTATCGGTGCAAAGCATCCAATGTTTGGACACACTCTCTCTAGCGTTTTTTGTGTGTGTCCTCTCTCTAGCGTTTTTCATCATCAGTGATCTCTCTCTTGCGTTTCTCCAACGATCTCTCTTCTTCTCTCTAGCGCTCCCTCTCCCCGTCGTGTAGACACCCTACACGTGCCGTGTTTGCTTGGAGGTGGTGGTTTTGCCCTTATGGTGGGGGGTTCGTGCAAGGAGCTTGTGTACGTGGAAATTTATTGTGATAGATCCGAGATCCATTGGCTGCCCGGTCCTGAGAGGAGGTTAGCTTGCTGTTGCAGACGAGACATCACCCGATTTACAATTTTGGTTGCATTTTTTATAGACAAGACATGAGCACGGTGATCGAGAACCTCGAGAATCCAAGGAGCGGAATGCTCGAGATGCTTCAGATTCTAGAAGTGAGAGGAATTCTTCTGTTTCAATTCAGAGAAGTCTGAGAGAACTTTCTTGAATCCCTATCATCCACAGCTACACCTCACTTCTCTTTTAGAATCTTGTTAACATCAAGTCCAGAACCATAGCCAAGAAATTCCGCCATCCTAGGAAGGATATAAAGAAGGTCTTTTGACTTGAGAACATTTCAGTCAAGTTTGATACTTTTGACGAAAGGGGAGGTATCCCGAAAGCTACGCCCTTCATTCGACAGGATGAATTTTCCTTTGCCGACTACAATTTCTCATAAGAGTCGAAGATAAGGCATGTGACATCACCTCAAGGGGACTGCGAGTTCTTTGTGGTATACCAAAGCTTTACAAGGAACTCAAGAAAAGACTTGGATTCAATTCAAGGCTTTCCTCTACACTTTGGGGAAGACATCAGAAAAGATTGTGATTGGTTTACTCAAAAGGAGCACGAGCGAGTCACGGATTACGTAAACATGTATTGTTTCACTCTTTCTAAGGTGGTTCCATCCTTGAACCTTTCTGATGACGAAAAGATGAAATTCAAAGAAAGCCTTTTACTTGAACTTTGTTGCAACATGAAGATGTATCCTTAAGATACTTTGCATTGGGTGGTGGCTTCAACAATGCAAGCTGAAAGTGTACACCTCAGTGTACGAAGAATGTAATCCCTGCATTGGATGGGAACCATTGAACACAGATTTAGTAAATCTTTGTTGCCCCTCCTCGAAGAATGCATATTCCCCTAAGAAAGTTTTGGAGTCAAGGAGCCTAACTTTTGAGTTATGTACAGAGGACCCTCAACTTTAAGTGAGAGGGCAAGTCTTTGATTAATGTTCCATCTTGGCAGAAAACTCCAATGCGTTTTTGCTTCTTTGCTTTTTTGCACAAGGTATGGATGTGCCTAACAAAGGCATCACTCTCTAGTGTTTATGAGAGTAGATTTGAGTTGAAAAATTTGATGAAGTGGTTTGATCAACCATCGAGAAGGTCAATGATCAATCTGATATCCGACAGTTCTCCCTCAGATTACCTGCTACAAAAGTAGCACATTATGAAGGAACCATTTAGAAACTTCGAGCAAAGAAAAGCTTTCCCTAAGCTTGAGTACCTTCTACGCTACCAATTACTAGAAGTAATGGTCTCAAAAGTTAAACAAAAATCATTGGAAAGAAACCAACAACTAAGGTTAGCAATCGCCCCGCCCTTGTGACACCATTCTTTGCACGTTCAGTAAGTAAACCCATTTTATTCCTGTTAATACGAAGATAAAATCTGACCACATGGCACGATTGTTTATGTACAATGTGTTTAAGTACCATGATCTGCCACAGTCTATCGTAGTAATCGTGATCCTTGTATGACAAGCCTATTTTGGAGAGACTTGTTCGAAAACATGGGCACTACGCTCAAGTTTTCCTCCTCATTTCATTCACAAAGCGATGGACAACCAGAAGAGGGTAATTCTACTCTTAGATCTGTAAAATGCTATGTGTAAGACAATAAGGACAACTGGAACAGTATTTACGCATGCTTGAGTATGCATACAACAATACGGTGCATACGTCGATAGGCAAGGCACCTTTTGAAATTGTTGAGGGTGCCAAAAAGGTTCTTCCCATTTTGCACACAAAGGATAAGATTTTTTGAAGCAGACCGATATGTAGAGAACATGGATGAAATGTATAAGAAAATCAAGCTTGCCTTAGAGAAGACTCGAGCAAAGCAGAAAAAGGTTGTTAATCGTCATCGACAGGTAATTGGGTTCTTTTACGGTTTGAAAAGGCAAGGTTAAAGAAGATGAAGGGCAAGGCTCATTATGCGTTACTATGGGCCTTTTCAAGTACTTGACAAGATTAACGATGTGGCTTATAGGCTGAAATTGCCGAAGATTCACAATGCATTCCACGTGAGTCTTCTAAGACCCTTTGTGGGTGATGTGCCAGATGATTGTGGCTCCGCTGAAAGTAACTCACGGTAAGCTGAGCAACACTAGTGTGCACATGGCGAGGACCCACAATCTCAAAAAACTGACTAGTAGCTCTGTCGCTGAAAGGCAAGCTGGTGGTCAATGGTGATCAACTCGTCCTTCCTACTGCATTTCCTCCTCCCCTGGAGGAAGAAACGACTAAACTCCCCAAGGCCAGTGGCCGCTCTAGCGGAAGGGTCCCCCTGCGTGTCCAAGCTCTCTGTTCACAATACCACAACAAGCTCCCTGAGCTTAGTATCCATCAAAATCCTCTTTGGAATGCGTAACATGACACTGCCACTCCTCTGTCTATTTGACACAGTAAAAATCACTAGCTCATGATGGGAAAAGTAGTTCATACCAAGATGTGTACTGAGCCGCCGAAGTCACAAAAGTGGTCACTAGCATAGAACCGATCTATCGTGAATAGATTCACGCCCCTACTCGATGGTTAGACCAAGAGAAAGAGGCTATTTGAGGGCCGTACAAAACCTGCATGCTGCCATCCATCCAAAATCCTCATAGTCATACATAGGCGCTCCCAAGCAGCCAACTCAGTCCCATGAGTAGCATGGCTACCTTCAATCCTATCCAAGGGTCCTCCAGCATCTTCAAGTCCCCCCGAATGCACCATTGGACTGCGTGAGGCAAGGATCCACAATATGTGATCAAAAGTTAGTCGGTGCACTCGCATGGTTGGGTGCATAATGTTCAAGAAGCTCACAAGGCTACCTTGGATCTGCATGGTGACCCATTGGGCCCTAATTGGCACAATGATACCTCTACCCACAATGGCCTGCTGCCATGAGTCTGCAATAATCATACATACACCTCCCTGAAGGCTTTCAGACCCATAAGCAGCTGACCAAAATGTCTCATATCTACCTTGCAGAACGTTTCAACGTCAGCAAATGCAGCTCACTCAGAATATCAATAGGCCCACCCACAAGGCATCTCTGAAGCTTTTGTCTCGAACAGCCCCGATGGCGTACAAATTGTGGTCCTCCAAGTCATGGATATTCCATGAGACAATCCTCATGGGGTGAGTGAGAAGAAGAAGAAGAAGAGAATTTTTAACGTCATGGGGTCAGTGAGAAAAAAGTGAGAAAAAACAGATGCTGAGCTACAACAGCCAGGCGAGCGATCTTCGAGGCTGGTTTGGATGGGGAGTAATGATTAATCCGCATCGGATCGACCTCGAGATAAACGAGTCTGCAACACATGTGTTATACAATGATCAACTAGCCCTTTTTGTGAACCTCAGTATATACCTTGGTGTCCCTCAAGAGGGCTTCTATGGATTTGCTTCCGACTCCAATCTGTGTTGTGTGATTCACTACTAACTTCTGTTGCCCACTAATCAATCTGTGTTAGTGTCATTCATTACTAACTCCTGCTGCCCATTGTCGCCCAGCTAATCAATTTACTTTGCCAAGTGTCGTATGCTTATTGGCTACACGTGGACAAGTTAAACGACCAGTATGGTTCAAAACATTCTTATAAAATCAAGGTAAAAAATGGTGTATGTTGAAGGAGAAGGGGGGAAGACAGAGAGTATTATCGTCCTCAAATGTCAAATATCTCCTATAGAAGGAAACATGTTGCATGCATTATGGTGAGCTGATTGAGTGTGTGTGTGTGTGTGGAGGTGCAGAGAGAGAGAGAGAGAGAGAGAGAGAGAGAGAGAGAGAACTTTTAACGTGGTAGGAACAACCCTAAGAGAGTTCAAACTCCAAAATCAAATTTAGAAGTCGAAGTTCCACTCCCCATTGCATAAACTCACAGATGGAGGTATAAAGTTGTGACAGGTGTCATTGTCGAGGCATGGCTGGCAACAAAATGTAGTATTCCGATAGTGGGGATATCCTGAACTGATCGATTGTTTTGTTGTTAATGACTAGCCACAAACTACAACCCGCAAGGATATCTTCAGAATATATATATATATATGCACGCGCACGAGAGAGAGAGAGAGAGAGAGAGAGAGAGAGAGAGAGAGAGAGAGAGATTGAATTATGTTTGGAGAGCTCGTTGTCTTCACATTCTAAGTGCGGCTCCACGGCTCCTTCAGGATACCCTCACTACCATTTGGCTGGACATCATTCACACCCTGATTTGGCAGTGGGATTCTTCCTCAGGTACATATCGTGCAGCCGAGGCTCGCCGATTTGCCTTCCTTCGGCGTTGGGCTCGATCCCCACTCTTCTTCACACTGACAAGTGGCCAGATTACGTGGCATTATGCCCCTCCTCGGTGGTTTCTCCTCCACTCATCACACCGACCACCATGAGATTGTTCTAGTCGAGTAGTCACTATAGTGGCTCTCCTCCTTACATTCAGCTTGTACTCCCCACGTGATAGGCTATTTTGGCAGCCGCTGGGGATTATATTGTACTGAGTAATATACAGCCCTGACTTTTTCCACAAAAAAAGAGAGAGAGATTGAATTATCGTCCATGGAGGTCAGATATGACCTATGGGACTGGAGACAAAACATTACAAAGAGTTCAGCCAAACGTGGTGAGTTGTGGGATACATCTCAGTTAGGGACTGAGGGTCCAAAAAGGGAAGTAAGATAAGAGGATCAAAACCTATGGAGAGGGGGGTGAGGAGGGAGCCGGTTTGGTAGTTCGGAACTCTTGAATAATGGCTTTACTTCCTCGGTAGACTGCCCATTCCCCTGCTATGCGTGCTTCTTGCATCTTTTGGAGTTCTGCCTTCTTCTCCTTGAGTTGTGAGAGAGAGAGAGAGAGAGAGAGAGAGAGAGAGAGAGAGAAGAAGAAGAAGAAGAAGAGGAAGAGAGATTTTAATGTGGTAGGAACTTTCCCAAGAGACCTCAAAGATCTATCTGACAAGTCTTGAACTCAAGATGCAATACTCCAGAGGGATTCGGGATAACCAACCTACCACACGAGAGAGAGAGAGAGAGAGAGAGAGAGAGAGAGAGAGAGAGAGCCTATTTTGACATCTTCATGTGCTCTAGCAGGTGTTAAGTGATCCTGAGAGAAGGAAAGTGTATAATGAACTGGGGGAAGGGAGTTTAAATTCAGACTTTAAAGAGCCAGGAGAGCTCTTCCAGGAAGTTTTTGGATTTTCAAGCCCACTGGATGTCAATGCAAAGCAGCCCGGGGGTCTGCAAGGGGCTCTTGAGAAAGTTTTCGAGTCAGCTTTGGAAGTGACATCTAAACCTGAGATCACGCGCAAAGCACCTCCCACTGAGCGCACCCTCTCCTGCTCTCTTGAGGAGCTCTATAACGGATGCACCAAAAAGGTCAAGATTTCGACAAATCAGATGGATTCGAGCGGGTGATTATATGATTACTCGTTAATCTCTCAATAAGTGCATAGTACGTCAAACTTCAATGTGGGTCTTGCTGTATGTATGTATTGATGTGACACTTTATGCAGGCGAATGATTCCAAACGAGCGAATTCTAGCAATTGAAGTGAAGCCAGGATGGAGAACAGGGATGAGGATTACCTTCCCAGGAATAGGAAACAGTAAGCCGGACATGCTGCCATCTGATGTGGTGTTCTTGATAGAGGAAAAACCGCATAAAACATACAAGAGGCACGGTAATGACTTGATGATGGTGGCAAGAGTTGCTCTTGTAGACGCCCTCACTGGTTACACAGCTCATGTGGACACTTTAGATGGAAGGGTTCTCATGGTGCCGTGCGTAGATGTGCTGCACCCTGGCTCGGAGGTAATTGTGCAAAATGAGGGCATGCCAATGTGTCCATTCGAGGAGAAAACTACCCACCATCTCAGCGAAGAAGAAAGTGTGTATTTACGAGATGCTTGCGCTGCAGAAGACAGAAAGAGAAGTAAAGGGAACCTTCTATTGCACTTTGACATTGTGTTTCCAGCTCACCTTTCTGCACTGCAAAAGGCTGCGATCCGTCATGCTCTTGTGGAGCTGAAATGACTCATCTTAACCCAAACTGATCTAACGCCTCTAAAATGATTGAGGCAGATGCAGTCCATGTTTAAAGGTGTAAATTTTTATTAACAAAAACCATTTTTGTACAGAGGAAACACTATAAAACAATGGCGTTGACGATGTTGTAAACCTTCCGCCCCAGGAAATAAAGACACTCTGATTAAAGAAAGTTGGCAATTTCGAAAACCTGTACAGAGAAAAGAAAAATTTAACTATATTTGAAGGCTATTATACTAAATATCCCTGTAAATTTCAGTATTTCTAGGTGGGATTGCACTAAACCTAGACTTTTTTCGAGCGTTGATATTAATAAAGAAGGTTGAGATCAAAATTCTTCAGAAATTGCTGGAATAGCTAAATTTTCAGACAGACATTGTTATTAAAATGAAAACCTTAACAGTTGGTTACTTCGCTTGCATATAGGCAGGTTCAAAAAGCTCGCAGGAGATTCGTCCACATTTCAGGAATTGTCTAACGGCTCCACAGTATTTTTATGAATTGCATGCATCAGCTTTATATAGCTTCTGCTGATCGCTGCATGCTGGCCAAGGAGAGTGTCATTGTCACCTTTGTCGGTATCGACCCCATCCAGCACCGCATTCAAGAGCTTCAACATCAGCAGCAGGAGCAAAACCACGTGGCCATGGCCAGTCGGATCAAGCTGGACCTATGGCGAGCCCACTTGCCCATTGAGGGCTCCGATCGTAGCCAGGGCTTTGCTCTGTCTAATGGAACCTTCTTCGAAACACAACAGACCATAAAACCTCACCTGCACCAGCTCTTGCTTCACCTGAATCAATTGGACAACCTGCCTCATCTCCGACCTCTTCATGGCTTCCCCTACTCAGCCCTTGGCCGAAGCCTTCAATCTCCCACGCATCGTTCTCTTCCCCTCCATCCAAAGCATGCAGCTGTTGTATTACCACATCATGATAGACCCCATCATTTCAACCAAGTGCAGCACGCATCTCTCTCTCTCTCTCTCTCTCTCTCTCTCTCACACACACACACACACACTCTCCCTCTCCGTGCACACAGAGAATAGCTTTAGTGAATTCGTTTGTAGTACTTGCAGTGGTAGAAATTCTTAGCAAGCAACCAGCCCAGCAGATTCGTAGAGGGCCTTCAAGGGTTCTCCATTGTCGTTCGAGTGTGGGACTTGCCCAACTTACTCTTGGGATGCAAGAATTAAAAGAGCTTCCACAAGTTGCAGCTTCAACGAGTTGGAGGATCCCGCCTTCAAGGCCTTGTCCGCTCGTGTGAACATACCCATTTATGGAGTGGGTTCCTTTGTAGAGGAGAGCACCACTAAGGGCATGGTCACACGAGGTATAGTTATCCATTACTAGGGAATTTATATTAAAAAGTTAAGGTTTGAGTGGTCATGTGAGAGGTCTCGGTACACGGAGAACTGCCAACTGGAGGTTGCAAGGTAGCGACTAGTCGGTGGCTCGTTAGAATCTGACGAGAATTGTGAGGACCTGCACGTAGGCATAAAGCTGCACATTGCTACATGCCTTATGTGGCGAGAGCGGAATGGATCTAGGCTCCACCATTTCTGAGGCAAAGCTGGAGAAACTTGTGCTTAGCGGTTTTGCTTCTGCGCACATTAATTCATTCCCCTTTGCGTTTTACAACTATGCCGATTTTGACATAATTGGCCAAGGCATGCATAGTTCTACTAAGCAGGCTTAGTTATTAGCGCGTGACCAGAAAGGAGGCTTAGTAACCAGTGCATATAACTGGAAACTAAGGCTCGTGCGACCGCCACCTAATCTATGGAAGGAAGACGAGGCTTGCATGCTTTGGCTTGACTAGCAGCCCCCCTCTCCGTGCTCTATATCTCCTTTGGGTAGTATCACCCTCCTCTCTAGACCTCACTTTGAAGAGATTGTGAATGTCCTTCTCTATAGCAATCAATGTTATCTATAGGTTTTGCATGGAGTCTTTGTCCTAACCTTGTAGAAACTGGAAATCGTATCTTAGACCTTTTGTTTCAACCACAATGACTAGGATGCATTGTCGATTGGGCTCCTCAGTTACGGATCCTTGCACAGCCTTTTGTATGTGGATTTCTCACACATTGTGGGTGGAACTCAACCATTGAAATGATGTATCATGTCATCCCCATGCTTCGCAAATGTAGGTAGGCCAAAAATTTGTCTTTCCTTCGTTGCTTTCTCGCAAACATCGACATTGTCAGTCATGAGTCTGCCCCTCATCTTGGAAACAACCTTGTCTCCACACTCGTCGAAGCTGGACTCTCAAATACATGGATGTGTAGCAACCACGGGCTTGCTACAAAGAGGTGCAGATGGAGACTCTAGAACAGGCCGTAAGAGAGTTCAGCTTGTCATAATAACTAATATCTAACTCTCCTAAATGATTTTATCATGTTAAATTGATCATTTAATATGGGGAAGTATCAGGGGAGAAAAAGCTAGATTATTGGTAAGGCTAGCAGATTCGTCACAGTAGGGATCCAAAGGGGGGCCATCTGCAAAAGAGCAATGTGCAATAATGGGCTCCAAAGACCTTAGGGTTCAACCCATTAAGACTTCCAAAATGCTAAGGTTCCAAAATTCAAAGGTAAGTCCAAATGGTTAAGCTTAGTGGAATTGGATACTTATGTGATGACCAAAAAGTCTTCAAGTGGTCCTAGATAGGAGGGGGCCAGCCCTAAAGGTAGGGGAAGAGAGAGAAAAGGTGAGAGAAAACACACACACACACACACACACACTCCAAAGCTTCCATTTACACAAAGGGCATAATGGACACATGTCAGCTCCCTAGCCCAATTGTCCACAAGGTGCACTCAAATCCTATTGGATGGCCATAGAGGTGGACCAATGAGAATTAGGCTATAGTAAATCTAGTTTAATTTATTTAAAAACACTTAATAAAAGAACCAATAAGAATTAAGCTCTCTAGAAGACTATTGGCTAGTCTCCCAAGGGGTCCAATGAGCATTTAGTAGCCCAATGGCTTGCCTGATTCCTATTGGCCATAAAACAAAGGGGTCCAATGAAAGTTTAATTGCATTATTTAATTATCTAAATCTCTCACAAAAGGGGAAAGGGGGACACATGTCACAAGATATCACTTATGCTTCTTAATTATCATTGGCTAGGCTTTACAGGGTCCAATGGGGTGTCGACATGAGTAAAAAGCATGAGGGCTCGACCAAGAGAGAGAGAGGGGGCTGATTTTGTCAAGGCATTACACACTCACTCACACAATCTCATGTGTGAAGCAAAGAAGACTCTCTCTCCTTTGGAAAGCTCATCATCTACTCCAAGCTTGTGAGAAGGGAGGCCTACACCAACAACTCTTGGCTTTGTGATGCAAATCCAACTAAGAGCCAAGCTTCAATGCATGCTCATCTCCTCTACATGCTAATTACAAAGCTATGCTAAGCTTTTATGAGTGATTATGTGAGGAGATATACTTATTTCTCGTAAGAATACTCCTTCTTCCTCTCAATCTACTCTCATACCCTGCTAGCTCTCACCATCTTCGAAGGCATGTGAGGTCTTGGGTCTGAGACCGTGAGGGAATTGATATTGTGTTTTATAAGTGTGTGCATCATGCTTGAAGCTTCCATCTTCATTGCACCATCAAGTTATTGAAGGAACACAAAGTATTGTATTGTAAAATGTCTCCCTTGATGGGGAAAACCTATAATACAAAGCCTTTTGGAGGGGGGACCAGCTTCATGTAAATCCGGTCCTCAACTGTTGTCGATAGCTTAATTTCTCTCTCTTTTGAAGTATTGTTCATGCCTATCTACCTAGATGTTATGCTTTTTGTTGCTCTCTCCATCCAAGCACTCTTGCTATGCTCATTAGGAATCTATTCTAATAAAATGCTCACTATTTTTATGCTATTTTCCGCTACACACAAGTTTCTAGTCCATTAAATGTTACATTGGTATCAGAGCACAAGGTTGTTAAAGAATATGATGTTAAAGAATATGTCCATTGTGCTATGGTGTTAAAGAATATGATGTTAAAGAATATGTCCATTGTGCTATGGGCGGCTGGACATATTCTTTAACATCATATTCTTTAACAAAGGTTTCTCTTTTCTTGCTCAAGAAGGGAGGTCCTCAAGCTAGTTATAAATGGTTGGTATTATTAATTGCAATTGATTAAGTAGAATAGGGATTTTTCAGCCTTGCAGTGAGCCTGCCTTCGTGCAGATAACGGAGCATCACCGTCAAGAGCTATGGTCTTAATAGTAGAGTCCTACAGGGCTTGCCTATGGCTTAACCACTATTGAGCTATTAGAAGCTTGACAGGAGCCGGTATTATTTTGGTGTTGAAAGACCCTCTCTTCTATTCCTTGCAATTAATGATATTCGAGCCACGGGTACAGTAGTTTGAGTGCTTTTCTAAAGCGGTAAAATGAGCAGCAACTAGGGCTTGAAGTGCCAAAGTACACCTAAAAATATTACACCTAAAAGTTGCTAGAATGGTTGACAACAGTAAAGAGAGTGAAATTAATGTTGATAGCTTTGATTTTGCTAATGAGCAGGCTACTAATGATGCCCCTATGCTTGTTAACTACCTTTTTTCTAGGCTTCAACAAGCCATGGGCAATCCGTCTCTCCAAAGTGAAGTGCAACGGAAGCTATGTGCTCATGGGATTCTCCAAACTCCCCACCATGATGAGAGAGTACCTAGGAAGCCTCCTTGTGAGACTTCCAAAAGAGGCCTCTCTCCAATTCGGGAAGAAGAAGAGAATCCATACGAAGGGCTCAAAAATTTACTTCTTGATGACGCATCTCCTTCCCAAAGGAGAACTCAAGAGCCCCCACCAAAAGAACGAGAAATAAGTGAGTCTCTGCCACCTCGGTAGAGATGGCTCCACAAAGACGGCGGGCAAAATGCTCTCCATCACCTCCTAAACGGAGAAGACCATCGCACACTTCTCCACGCCATAATTCAAAGAGGGATAACAGAAAACAAGAGAAGAAAAAGACGAAAAAGAGGTCACCCTCTTCTCCATTTTCTTCATCCTCTTCCTCTTATGAAGAAAGTGATGGTGCAGACAAAGAGGAACAAGGCAAGAAAAAGGCGAGAAAGAGGTCATCCTCAAATTCTTCATCTTCTGAAGAAAGCGATGGTGCAACTTTTGAACCATAAAAAAGAAGAGGCCATAGGAAATCCTATGCCGCATGGAAGAGGTCGTCCAAGCTCAAGAAGTTCAAAGAGGGAGGAATAAACATCCCTTTCCTTACCTACGATGGCACCTTTGGTGCTACGAACAAAGTCTTAGCTTAGAGGGCTTCACAGAGTCCTCTAAGCTACGCCATGTAGCTATGAACTTTCAAAAGTCCTCCAGGCAATGGTGGTCTAGCCTACGGGCAAACAGTGAAGCTCCATGAACATGGAAAGCTTTAAGAGCTTCCATCATGAAGCAGTTTTTGGCCACAGATGCCAAAGACAAAGTACTCACCGAATGGAGAAGCTTGAAGCTCTCTCCTTACGAATCTATTCACAAATATGTAGACAAGTTTTGGGACTTACTTCGCAAAGCCAATGTCTTCAAAAAGATGGATTTTGGAGAGAAAAAACAAGAATTTTGTGCGGGCTTAACTGAAGATATGGCGGAGTATGTCAACTCCCAAAGGCCACGCACCATATTTGCGGTCATACACCATACCATAGTGGCTTCACAAATCAATTTCCAAACAGGGGCTAAGAGAAATCTTAAGCCCACGAAAAACAAGGGTTCCAATGAGCCTAAGGGGAAGGACAATGTCCAAAAGTCTCCTAAGGGCAATTCCAATAACAACAAAGCTTAGGAGAAGGGAGTTTACAAAGGCAAAAAAAACTCTCTCTTGAAGAGCTTGAGCGTTATCGTAAAGATAACCATTGTTTCAAATGCAACGAGCAAGGGCATGTGTATCGTGATTGCCCCCAAAAGAACACCCGCCATGAGCCTCCTAGAGCTACCTTGGTTGAAATCCAAGAAGAGGAAGCTCACCAGTGACCACAAAGGATCTCCTCTATGCCATGCTTAGGGAAAGGTAAGAGAACATGATGCTTTTATTCTCTTTGACCCTGGTTCTTGTTAGGACAACGGCAAGGCCGGACTAGACAAGGGTAAGGCCGGGCTAGGTAGTGTGGAAAGGGAGTCCAACTAGGGAAAAGGTTTAGGAGCCATGCTATATAGTGGGTGGTTGGGAGGTGGACTCCTAGGTTTTAGTTCCCCTTGTCTAACATTGGTATCACAGCTCAAGGGAGAGGAAGGAGAAGAAGGGTGGATGGCATGGAAGCACGTCTCATGCATGTGTGTGTGTGTGTGTGTGTGTGTGTGTGTGTGTGTGTGTGTGTATGTGTGTGTGTGTGTGAAAGTTCCATGGAGACAGGCGTGGCCAAGGGCCTTGGGAAGAAGAAGGCCGTGGAGTTCTTGGCATGAATTTGCATGCTACATGCAAACCAGGGTCAAAGTTCACGGCGTGTGCAGAGATGCTTGACAAGCCGAGGAAGAAGTCGAAGCCCCGCGTGCATGGAGGCTTGGGCCGAGAAGAGAGCCGAATTCGAACTCCACCAAATCAGGCTAGGGCGGGCTCGTTAAGGTCGCAAGGCCATGAGGAGGTGTTCCCAACACAGGCTCGGCATTTGTGGAGCATCACAATGCGTCTTGGCTCGCGATTTCTCTGGCAGCGCGAAGGCGGCCCGCCATGGCTCAACGCAGGTTTGTTTTTTTTTTGTTCATACGCGGGCACCCAACCTTGGGTTTTTTGATCTAAACCCTAAGTAAGGGGGCATGCCCACCCCGGGCAAACACCCCTCAACATCTCGACACTTGTTTCGCCAAGCTCAGAGATCTGTGGCCGATGAGCTTCCAAGATTCATCATGCACGTGCTAGCGAGAGGCTGCATTCGACCGTGGCCGTTCACGGCATGGAGTACAACCGACACGCTCCTATGATGGAATTCACGGATGGAGTGAGGGTGTAAGATCACACGCATACAAGGCCATGCAAGACCACCGTAATTGTGCCATACAAGGCATGTAGGCAAAGCATGCAATCCTCTTGGTGCAACTCGGCCAAGGCCCTCAGCAGCAAGAAGTAAGGCATCTAAACACGACAGACATGTTGATGCAAGTATTTCACAAGGACATATGAAAAAGATCATTAGATATCACATAAGGCATCGATGGTGAAGAAAGTGCTTGACCTCGAACAGGGACACAACGGATTATCAGGTTTGAGATTTCATGTTATTGCAGTTTTCATGTGTGCAATTGTATTGCAAAAACATGTAATTATGCTAATCTTGGCTATGTTTCCCTACGAGACTACCTATGGGTCAAGTATGCCCATGGTCATTATGTCCACTTTTCTTGCGCATCGGGCAAGGCCCTTGATAGCAGGAGTATATCGTTTATTGCACCAAGCAACGGTGTCTAGAAAATCATTTCTCGTTTTTCTTACTGCTTCCAAATCATTCGATTTTTGGGGTCGGCAAGGTTGGTCGGCAGGTGTACTTAAGAAGGTACGCAGTTGATTTTTGTTTATTGTCATCTGCATAGCTGGTTACACAATTCTGGTCGTATCTCTACATAAGGTAATGTATGCGAATGGAATGATGCACTTACCATACATTTTTTTGATCGTCGACCACGAATTGATGTAACAACATCAGGGCTGTCAATTGCTTATGAAGCATTTGACCTAGATGGAATATGCATCACCTCTATTGCATATATCTAACATGCATCAAAGGTAATGCACTTTTCTCCACTCCAAGCACAAGCATGGCCTCTAACATCACATAAGCACTCAAATTTTGTTGCATACATTAATAGCAAGGGCTTATTTTTTAATATCTCAAGGAGACATGCATGGCCTCTTACTCAACTTGAAGAAGGAAGCAAGTTCCTCGGCATGGCCGACTCTTTGTCCACGGGTTTTACACGATGACGGAGGATGCTTACCACACAATACTGGTTAATTTCAATTGAAATTGCTCGACACGGTCGATTCTTTTTGTTATGGTATCTACTACCATAGGCTTTCAGCACAAACATATTTATGTGAAGGAAGGCTTCAATCTACAACTCTTAAGTTGAGATTTTTCCCGTTTGGCGTATGCTATGAGCACACTCCTTTGGGGAATTTCTCCATATGCCTGCAGGATATTTCAGGTCAAATTTCTCTCATGTAACAGAGATGGTTATGATCTACATTTGAGCGAGCTTTTCTTCTGACATCTCTAGACAACTGGTTACATCAGGATGACCAGGTTAGACCATGTTCAGTATTGTTTATTTTTCCATGTTTATACATTTACATTGGAAATTAATGCTTTTGTGTAAATCAAAGCTCTATGATAATTTTACATGAAGCAAGGCTTCTCCCTTGTGCCAAGGTACTGCCCAATGATTTGGAATCACGGGTAGTGGCACACAAGTTTGAAAAATTGGCAAAATAGGGAATATAACCTCACAGAATCCCTACCAGTTTAGACTGTGCAAGGCACTAATAGTTTTGGCTCTCACGTTTGAGGCCATCACTCTCTCCAAGGGCTTAAAAATATGTATGCAAGGCTTGCTAACCAGGTGGCATGAATTCCACCGCTTTCGAGATTACGCTTCTGCTATCACACCAGACACTCTGTCACGGACAAACTAAGTTCTGGATTGTTTAAATTTCTGGTTGCTATCAACGCACAATACCACTAAATGGAACCTAAATCTAGGACTTATTTCACAGGCCAAGTGCCATATTAAGTCATTTTTGTAAAGTCACGATCCCATACATGGTAAGTGGGTCAAGATATGGCTTGTGTTTTTTGTTCCCTCTCTCGATGAGAGTGTTATACAGGAAGATTGTTGCATGCTTATAGGATAAGCTGCAAGTCAGGCATAAGATGCGTCAGAGCACATAGATTGGACACAACATATACAAACTTGTCACTTAAAGAAATTTCCTCAGCCCAACATTTTCTCTCTCTTTCTTATTTCTCTCCATGAATAATGAAAACTTTCTACGCAATTTTTGATACATGTTTTGTTTGGAAGTCAGCATGAGCCAAGGTGCTCTAACTCTCAGCTAGAAATTGGGAAGGACGCCCTCTACATTAGTCTTCATCATTTCGTCGATTGAACACTAATGGCCATAAGGGCTATGAGCCACACACGCTGGCTAAGAGTCATTGTCAGATCTCGGGTATAACCCAACTGTTGGCACTCCTTGGGTGATTGTTCTTAAGATCGAACAGATCTATCCACTAAACTACACAACAACATTAATGGACAAGCAAGAGTCTTGTCATTACGGAAGTTTACGGTGTCATTTTTGCACAACATGGTTTCAGTGCGACGCTCGAGTTGAGTTTTTGATAACCATAAACTCAACTCAGCTGATTTCTACCACGGATTTTAGATGCAACATACCATTGCGATAGCATGGCTGTCCATAAGAGCTAGGCTTTCCACTTGTGTGGATCTCCTGCTCTCTCTATAGCACTACGAGTGTCTATGGACGCATTGTTTTGGGGTAAGACCCCATGGGTGCTTACTAAATCACCCCATAGGCATTGAGGATCACAGTTTGATCTATTCCCGTTATACTTTTAAGGAAAGAATTCCGCAATATACCACGTGGTAGCGAAAAAATTCAACTTTTCAAGTTGATTCTCATCATTCTGTTCACGGTTAACTATGTGGGTTACCGTTACCTGCTACTTGAGCAGTTTCTACAAAGGGTCTTACCAAGGGGTTGACTACGTAGATTCTACCCAACGGGTTTGGATTGCAAAGGCAACACCCAGGGTTTCCAATGCAATGTTGCCTGGTTTTTTTACAGGTGGGAGATGTGCTCCTATGCATTTGAATATGGGTAACTGAAATTTCAGTTCAATCCCCAGGGCCATGCCAAGGGCAGGTCGTAACAAGTATTTTGGGTCGTAGTGTCCAATGTACATTATGTTGTTATACACCCACTTGTCGGATTTGATTTGGCACATGTTGTCACATGGAATACAACATGGTCTAGGGACTCAAGGAGTTTGGTTTAGCCAGTGTGGAGCAATGAATGAGGGTCCCTCTCACTCTTGTTGAGCAGTGTTTAGAGTTACCTCCACACACAAGTACACCTTGTACTTGCATAGTGTTCTTTTTTAAACATTCTTACATGAGACATATTCCACATGTGGAGAATATGAGTCTCTGGACTGACACTGGCACCCATTATTTCAAATATGTGTCACGACAAAGTCCCTAAGTGCTAGTCAAATCTATTTTCTAGACCATTTTCAGCACGACGTATCAGGAGCAATTTCGGTGGCAAAAAATTGTCTGATTCTTAGAATGACTTGTTTAGGTACAAGTATTGATAAACAACATTACAGATGGTTGTTTATACATATAGCAAGGCTCTGAGTGGTTAATGAAAATGTTTCCTTGTTGTCCCTAGAAGTGATTAATGTTTCATCTTCTATTATGGTTCAAACATTCAGCAAGGCTTGAAAATGATTACCACTGAAAGTATTTAGTTTCTTTTTGGAACTATTTACATTTCTCTTTACTGTGTGCTACGCACATCATATTCGTCATCAGTATTGGCAAGGATGATCATGGATATACAGGTTCGGATCTGTTTTACACTAGGTGTTATGGGCCCTAGTGTTTAGCAAAATCTGATTTGGAACGGCATGCGTATTCATCCAATTGTTGCTTATGAAGCACTTTGCACTCTATGTGCAGTATCTCTATGGGACTACTTTAGAGTCTACCAATCACCCACAGGGGTCATAGCTCGGTTTGGGTGCTTGGGGATTTTTCAAGTTAACCATGATGTTCTTCCAGACATTTTTGTTCCTCAACCCTGTTACACAATGTTGTGATTCCCATTTATTAGTCATCTCGAAAGACTGAATGTAAACCGTGGAGGAAACACACCTTAGTACTGTTAGTTATCCAAGGGGATAGGCAGATTATGAAGTGTAATCTTGGGCTAAACGATATGCAAAGTGCATACATTAGCACCAAGCATTCCAATTAATAAGCATTTATTGCTCTTCTTGGAATTTACTTACTATTAGTTAACGCATGTTGCGACTAGGTAGTCTCTTCATGTATAAGTCAGGTTCTCACTCTTGAACACTCCTTAGGGTGGGGTTGCTTACTAATGATGAACTTGGAAAACAAGTCAAGGACTTACACTTGGCTGATGAGTCATGTTAGCAAGTTACTTTCATGGAAAGTGAAAAGAGGTACTCTTTAGGGTATATCTTTGTGTGATAACTCGTTTTACATACTCATGTGTGTTCTAAATGGAGTCTACACACTATGATTGGATAGGAATCGATAACACAAGATGGTTGCAAATGGACAACAATGTGAAAAATCAACATGTTACTCTTGGTTTCATTGAACCTCTTGTTGAACCGTGTTCCGGTCAACCAAACAGCTGGATCCATGAAGGATGCCACTTGGGAAAACATTAGTGTTCTTAAGAAGAAGTTCCCCACTTTTGTTTTCAAGGGTGAAAACTCTTATTTAAGGGGGGAGTAATGTCAGGACAAGGGCAAGGCCGGGCTAGACAAGGGCAAGGCCGGGTTGGGCAGTGTGGAAAGGGAGTCCAACTAGGGCAAAGGGCTAGGAGCCATGCTATATAGTGGGTGGTTGGGAGGTGGAATCATAGATTCTAGTGCCCCTTGTCTAACATTTTTCAAGTTAACCACGATGGTTATTCCAGAAATTGTTGCTTTCTCAACACTGTTACACGATGTTGTGATTCCCATTTACTAGTCATCTCGAAAGACTGTATGTAAACCGTGGGGGAAACACACCTCAGTATTGTCAGCTATCCAAGGGGATAGGCAGATTACAAAGTGTAATCTTGGGCTAAAGGATATGAAAAGTGCGTACATTAGCACCAAGCATTCCGATTAGTAAGCATTTATTGCTCTTCTTGGAATTTACTTACTATCAGTTGAAGCATGTTGCGACTAGGTAGTCTCTTCATGTATAAGTCAAGTTCTCAAGTTTGAACACTCGTTAGGGTGGGGTTGTTTACTAATGATGAACTTGGAAAATAAGTCAAGGACTTACACTTGGCTGATGAGTCATGTTAGCAAGTTACTTTCATGGAAAGTGAAAAGAGGTACTCTTTAGGGTACATCTTTGTGTGATAACTCGTTTTACATACTCATGTGTGTTCTAAATGGAGTCTACACACTATGATTGGATAGGAATCGGTAACACAAGATGGTTGCAAATGGACAACAATGTGAAAAATCAACATGTTACTCTTGGTTTCATTGAACCTCTTGCTGAACCGTGTTCCGGTCAACCAAACAGTTGGATCCATGAAGGACGCCACTTGGGAAAGCATTAGTGTTCTTAAGAAGAAGTTCCCCACTTTTGTTTTCGAGGACGAAAACTCTTCTTTAAGGGGGGAGTAATGTCAGGACAACGGCAAGGCCGGACTAGACAAGGGCAAGGCTGGGCTAGGGAGTGTGGAAAGGGAGTCCAACTAGGGCAAAGGGCTAGGAGCCGTGCTATATAGTGGGTGGTTGGGAGGTGGACTCCTAGGTTCTAGTTCCCCTTGTCTAACAGTTCTACTCACAATTTTATATTCATAGAGCTAGCCACCAATCTAGGCAATCCAAGCCTATGAGATGGGAGGTGTCCTACCCGCAGATAGTGCTTTCAAGGGGCAAGAAGCTTCAATCACTCCAAAGCTATGTAGACAAAGAGGACTTTTTTATCTCTCCTCTCAAGCACTAGGATGTAATCCTAGGGGCATCATGGTTTGATCGCATGGTTGCCAATGTTAAATTCCCTGAAAGGAAAATCTACTTTAGGTTCAAGGAAAAAGATATGTACATAGACACTAAGGAGATGGGTAACACCATACCCATTCTACATACGCAAGATTTCATAAGTCAATAAAGAGCTCTATTTCCGTGTACATGATTTTTGTTAAAGATTCTCAAAATGAACCTAATGCTTTAGCAAAAGAAAATATAAACAATCACAAAGAATTAGAGTTATCCAATTTTCTCAAGGGATTTCAAGATGTTTTTATTGACGACATCCCTTGTGAACTACCTCCTAAACGAGGCAATGATGACCATGCAATTGAACTTCTTCCAGGAAGTTCACCGCCTAATAAACCTCCTTATAGTGTTTCTCAAGCTCAACAAGAGGAGATTATGCGGCAAGTGCATGAGTTAGTTGAGAAGGACATGGTTAGGCCTAGCTCATCTCCATTTTGTTCACTTGTGTTATTAGTGCAAAAGAAAGACGACACATATGGTATGTGCGTTGACTATAAAGCACTAAATAGGATCACTATTATGGATAGAAGACCTATTTGATAAGCTGCAAGGGTCGCCCTACTTCAGAAGGATTGACCTAAAAAGTGGCTACCATCAGTTGATCAAGATATTGTAAAGACCGCATTTTGCACTACATTTGGTATTTACAAATACATTGTCATGCCTTTTGGCTTGACCAATGCACCAGCCACATTCAGCCGCTTGATGGAGAAGTTATTCAGGCCTCACCGAACCTTTACTGGAGTCTTCTTTGATGATATTATCATCTACTCTAATTCACTAGACGAACACAAGCAACATCTCTAGGTAATATTTCAAGTCTTACGAGAGAATAAAATTTATGTTAATCGAAAGAAAAGTGAGTTTTTCTTACAAGAGATTCAGTATTTAGGTCACATTATCTCTCAAGATGGCATCCAAATGGATCCATCAAAGCTAGAGGTTATAAAAGGATGGCCTAATCCAAGGAATCTTCATGAACTAAGAAGCTTTATATGTATGTGTGCATACTATAGACGCTTCATAGAAAAGTTATCAGTAATAGCAGGACCATTACATGACCTAACAAAGAAAAACGTCAATTATACATGGTTTGTCAAGGAGAACAATGCTTTCAAAAAGCTCAAAGAAAAGCTTATCTCTCAACCTGTGCTTACACTGTCGGGTCTCTCAAAGCCATTTGAGGTCCAATGTGATGCTTGTGGTGATTGCCTTGGAGCTGTTTTGCTCCAAGAAGGACACGCCATAGCCTATGAAAGTCAAAGGCTCGACGCTGTTGAGAAAGATCTAGGCATATATGAAAAGGAACTCCTCGTAGTTCTACATGCCTTAGATTTGTGGAAGCAATGTTTATTGGGGACTCCTTTCATTCTGCGGATGGATCACCAAAGCCTTAAGTAATTCATGACGCAAACCAAGCTCTCCGACAAACAAATGAGGTGGTTTTGCAATTTCATTTTCATATTGCTCACATTGCTGGCAAGCATAATCAAATAGCCAATGCACTCTCAAGACGATCGAGAGTGAATGCGGTTTCCATAGCAACTCACAATGATCTATTTTCTATGATAGATGAGTACGCTATTGATCCCGATTTTAAAGATGTGATTTCAACCCTTGCAATAGGGAAGAAAGAGGAACATTTATTTTACAAGATGGTTATATTCTCTATGGCAATAGACTGTGCGTTACCAACTCACTCCGTGAGAAAGTAATGTATGAATCTCATGCTCCTTCTTATGCGGGGCATAGAGGGATTCATTCTACCCTTGAAACATATTTCTATTGGCCTGCCATGAAAGCAAACATACAAGAGTATGTTTCTAAATGTGTGGTATGCCAAAAGACAAAGTATGATAGAGGAAAGCAACTTGGATTGCTTCAACCTTTGCCAATTCCTGATTCACCATGGGAGAGCATATCCATAGATTTTATCTTTGGATTGCCTAAGTCTATCCATGGGAATATGAGAATATGGACGATAGTAGGTCAGGTTCACCAAACAAGCTCATTTCATACCTGCCAAAAAGACTATCAAAGCCCATCAAATGCCAACCCTCTTCATATCACAAATCTTCAAGTACCATGGCTTGCCAATGTCCATAGTATCGGATAGAGATCCTAGAATGATCAGTAATTTTTGGAGGGTCTCTTTGTTGAAAATTTAGGGACAAGGCTAAACTTCTCTTTGACCTATCACCCCTAAATGGATGGACAAAGTGAAATAGCTAACCTACACAATTATTGATTTACTTAAAGCCTATGTAACGGAAGTAGATCAAAGGTCCCAATGGGAGAAGTACTTACAATAACACTGTACATACTTCCATGAGAAAAGCACCTTTCGAGGTAATTGAGGGAAGATCTAAAAGTCCCCTGCTACTTTACACGGGAAGATCTTTGCTGCAGATGAGTATAGCCGAGACCTACAAGAATATTTTCAAAAGATTAAGGATGCTATCTCTATCTTCGCAGACATGCTTCCGACAACCTTATGCTCTCAAGGATCAAATGGATTAGTCATCCATTCTGGAACGATGTCGTAGGGTAAGAGAGGGATCCTTTACCCGCTAGAAAAAGGACTAATGAATAGGATTTATCTTCTCTACCCCATAGTCGAGAGGACGACTATGATTTCAAGAGAGAGAGGTAATGTCATAATAACTAATATCTAATTCTCCTAAATGATTTTCTCATGTTAAACTAATCATTTAATATGGGGAAGTACCAGGGGAGAAAAAGCTAGATTATTGGTAAGGCTAGCAGATTTTGGTCACAGTAGGGATCCAAAGGAGGGAAAATACGGATCCAAAGAGGGGCCATCTGCAAAAGAGCAATGTGCAACAATGGGCTCCAAAGACCTAGGTTTCAACCCATTAAGACTTCCAAAATGCTAAGGTTCCAAAATTCAAAGGTAAGTTCAAATGGTCAAGCTTAGTGGAATTGGATACTTATGTGATGACCAAAAAGTCTTCAAGTGGTCCTAGATAGGAGGGGGCGAGCCCTAAAGGTGGGGGACGAGAGAGAAAAGGTGAGAGAACACGCACACGCACACACACACACACACACACACACACACACACACACACACACACACACACACACACACACACACACACACACACACTCCAAGGCTTCCCTTTACAAAAAGGGCATAATGGACAAATGTCAGCTCCCTAGCTCCCTAGCCCAATTGCCCACAAGGTGCACTCGAATCCTATTGGATGGCCATAGAGGCGGACCAATGAGAGTTAAGCTAGAGTAAATCTAGTTTAATTCATTTAAAAACACTTAATAAAAGAACCAATAAGAATTAAGCTCTCTAGAACACTGTTGGCCAGTCTCCCAAGGGGTCCAATGAGCATTCAACATCCCAATGGCTTGCCTGATTCCTATTGGGCAGAAGACAAAGGGGTCCAATGAGAGTTTAATTGCATTATTTAATTACCTAAAGCTCTCACAAAAGGGGAAAGGGGGACACATGCCACAAGGCTATCACTTATGCTTCTTAATTATCATTGGCTAGGCTTTACAGGGTCCAATGGGATGTCGACATGAGTAAAAAGCATGAGGGGTCAACCAAGAGAGAGAGGGGGCTACTTTTGTCAAGGCATTATCACACACATATACTCACACAATCTCATGTGTGAAGAAAAGAAGACTCTCTCCTTCTCAATCTTTAATGGAAAGCTCATCATCTACTCCAAGCTTGTGAGAAGGGAGGCCTACACCAATAAATCTTGGATTTGGGATGCAAATCCAACCAAGAGCCAAGCTTCAATGCATGCTCATCTCCTCTACCATGCTAATTACTAAGCTATGCTAAGATTTTATAAGTGATTATGTGAGGAGATATACTTATTTCTCGTAATAATACTCCTTCCTTTCAATCTACTCTCATATCCGCTAGCTCTCATACCCGCTAGCTCTCACCATCTTCAAAGGTGTGTGAGGTCTTGGGTCTAAGACGGTGAGGGAATTGATGTTGTGTTTTATAAGTGTGTGCATGGTGCTTGAAGATTCCATCTTCATTGAACCATCAAGTTATTGAATGAACACAAAGTATTGTATTGTAAAATGTCTCCCTTGATGGGGGAAACCTATAAACAAAGCCTTTTGGAGGGGGGACCGCCGGCTCCATGTAAATCCGGTCCTCAACTATTGTCAATAGCTTAATTTCTCTCTCTTTTGAAGTATTTTTCATGCCTATCTAACTAGATGTTATGCTTTTTGTTGCTCTCTCCATCCAAGCACTCTTGCTATGCTATTTAGGAATCTATTCTAATGAAATGCTCACTATGTTTATGTTATTTTCCACTACACACAAGTTTCTAGGCCATTAAATGTTACACAACTTGCCGACATGCTTGCATCAGGAGACTTCGTATGGGGACACACAACTAGTGACGCTCTTGTGCAATGCTGGTTCCTTCGCATCTGTGAGGTGGATATAGAGACTCTACAATAGGTTGTAAGAGACTAAATCTCAATTTGAATGAAAACTTGTAGGTTGCAAACAACATAAAGGCAACAATTCAAAAGAACCAATTTTGCATCGGTGTATTTACACTCATCGATGACATTTGGAAAAGCATATTTTATTAGGATTACACATGGGTATGGTGCTCGATCAAAACCTAGGTGCACAATAGCCTCCCACATGTAGGATTTCTCTCTTGAACTTTGCTCTTCCCCTTCTTTGGGTTTGCTCAGTCTCACTAGTATCTCCTTATCTAAAGATTTCTCCCCACATGATGAGCTTGAGGGTGTCGGGGATTTGCAGAAGGCATGAACATCAAGGCCACAAGAATGGACTAATCATGTAAGGATTCTGTGCGTGAGTTTGAGTTCGCCATCACAATGCTTAAGTGCAATCGGAATGTAGAAAATAGAAAGCACATGCTTGCAGGTAATGAGCTCTTCTATGAGGGACAA
This sequence comes from Adiantum capillus-veneris, assembly GCF_014529385.1. Classification (NCBI taxonomy): domain Eukaryota; kingdom Viridiplantae; phylum Streptophyta; class Polypodiopsida; order Polypodiales; family Pteridaceae; genus Adiantum; species Adiantum capillus-veneris. Next base: position 47,672,753 of record NC_140953.1, read on the forward strand.
CTTCTACCATTTTATTTCCCTCAATTCTATAGAGTAAAGAAGAAGTGGGCGACAACAATTGAAGCGGAAGTATGTGCGTAGATAATCTGACTTAGACATGAATTTGATATCATCGTTATCGTCCTTATTTTCATTCATGTCATCGTCCTCATCTTTAGAGATTATTGCCATTTCCATCTCCATCAGCTAGCAGCGTCTCCATCAGCATCTCCAACATCTCAACGATCTTCAGAACTTCCACTATGATCTCTATAGCCATGATTCCAGTCTCTCTCTCTCTCTCTCTCTCTCTCTCTCTATCAATGTTCCAACAAAGGTTATTGCATATGTCAATGCTTGAATTGTTAGCGATTATTGCTTCTTCCCTGAATTTTTCAGTGGATGTGCCACCATTCTGTGGACACAAGACTAGTGATACTCCCATGCCATGCTGGTGCCTTCGTAGCTATGAGGTTGTGGTAAGGAAGCTTTGCAAAGATTGGAGGGGAAGTATGTGTGCATATAATTTGACTCAGACGTGAATCTGATGTCATTGTCATTGTTTTTGTCTTCATTACTGTCATCTTCCTCATCTTTATATATTATTGTTGCTTCCATCTCCATCGGCATCTCCATTAGCTAGCATCATCTCCATCAACATCTCAAAAATCTTCATAGCTTCCAATGTGATTGCTATAGCCACAATTCTGTAAAGTGTGAGCTTTGTCCTTAAGTCCGAGTCAAGGAGAGAAGAGTGGAATTATCCCACATGAAGTGGTGTAAGGCTGTAGAGTTACTTAAAGCTCATTTCATAAATGAATAAATACAAGTCTATTTGCATTACATCTCCCTTGTTTATGGTGAGCTTGTGATGGCTTAGCAAATACTCAAGATCGTGTTTATAAGTCCAGGTTAATTGATCTTGGAACCTAATTCGCCTGAGTGAAAATATAGACAACACACACTCCCCTTATGTGCATGATGTTTCTCTTTCATCCACTCTAGCTAGCACGATCGCATTCCCATCAAGTGGTATTAGGGCCATGTCGTGCTAAACTAGGATTGTTCTTATGCATTTGTGTGTTAGTACGATTAGCATTTCTATTAGGTTTCTTTCTCCTTAATCACTAGCGTCACTAATTAAGCTTGGGCATGTTCTTGGCAATACCAATGAGCCACTACCCTCCTTAACTAAGTGACTGGTGATTAGTAATCTTCAAATGATTACGTGAGTACGCAATTTTTCAATTAGTTGTACATTATGTGCTCTATTTTAGCTTTCTTGATGACATAATTACTCTCATTGCAAGCATCATTGCCTAGTAAAATTTGTGTTTGTGCGACCCATTTTTCAAGAGCATTTCGTAGAACACTGGATCATTAAAATCAGCTTACGTTAGCATGTTCAATTAGCTTGGCAACCCCATTGCTTAAATTCTCGTTTTTTTGCAGACTTGCAGTTGAGGAAGTTTGTGTGTGTGTGTGTGTGTGTGTAACCTTGTGCAATTAATGCTCAGAGGACTTTTGAATCTTTCTAGGATTTTTCTTTCCTTTAAAAGGCCCACGTGGGAAGCCCCCCCCCCCCCCCCCCCCCCCCCCCAAGTCAACTCTCTCTCAAATGGGCACCCGTCCAAGCCGGACTTCATCAAGGCGGTGAACTACATTTCATAGCCTTTTCAAGTCCATGACTGGATTGGTAGTGGCCGCTCGTGCCTTTGCAACGAAGTTCGATGGTTTTCGGTGCCTCAATTGCTAGCGACCGACCACCAACAACGTCACTATCCAATCTGTCTGACCGTCCGGCGGTTGCAATCCCACGCGCGCTCAATTGTTTTTAAAGAACTTTGCGGGTCTACCCCTATGGGGCCCCCTTCCCACGCCCCTAAAGCACAAGAAATCCCACTATACTTTTGGCCCCCCTTATCGTGCTGCTCCCCTTAGCCCCAAGGCTTCCCATAAGGGCACAATCCCACCAGCTTTTGTTCTCAAAGGGCCTCTAGCAAGAACCAGGCAATCCCACAACTGACAAGCAAGGTCTCAAGAAAAATTTTCACAAGCTTTCAAAGGATATCAAAGCTTCAACAAAAATATTGAAGGCAACCCTATCAAGATTTGAACTTCAAAGATCTCACCAAGGCCTCTCTCCCACAAGAAAAAGTCTACAAGGATCTCTCTCTCTCTCTCTCTCTCTCTCTCTCTCTCTCTCTCTCTCTCTCTCTCTCTCTCTCTCTCTCTCATGTTAAAATTTCAAAATTTTGCAACCAAGCACAACAACAATTTTTTGCGATGAACATATTATCTACTTTTTTGGAAATAAAAATTTAGCCATGCTTGTCTAAAGAGGTAGACACTGGCTAGGAGAGTCTCCTAAGCTAAGACCCCTCCTGTATTAGCACAATGGAAGAGAGGGGCTTGGGAAATTTAACGGAGAGGGCTTTTATACTTGGCAAACCAAGTTGAAAGGCTACTTAATGAAAAAACAGTTGTGGGGAATAGTCAAGCCAATGCTCACTGGTTCGACATCTACTATTGGTGCATAAGTTCTGACACAAGCTATGAGTGCACAAAATCAAGCCAAGGATGAGCAGGCATTAGGAATCATAATCACTGCACTACATGACAAATATATTCACTTTATTGATGATTGTGATACCTCATCAGCTGCATGGGAAGCACTAGAAAAAAAATTTGGAGCTAGGAAAAAGAAAAGCAAAGTAAGCTTAAAGAAAGATCTATACAAATTGCAAATGGAACATAGCAAAGATATTGCAAGCTTGGTTAATCACCTCAAAAGCATGACCACACAACTAGCTTATATAAATAGTGCAGTACCAGAGGAGGACAAAATCACGTTTCTTCTAGCAGCGTTACAACCTAGCTTTGACCAGATCATGACCATCATTGAGGAGAAGGATCCAACACCGAATTTTCAAGATGTCATCAACTCTTTAATGTCCGAGGAGAAGAAAAAGGGAGGAATGCTTCTTCAGGGGGAGGAGCCTTTGCAGTTGGCTCTAGTAACAAAACTTGTTTCAAGCATGGCAAAGAAAGGCAAATAGAAAAGGATTTGTCTAGCATCGAAGACTTGCAGCATTTGCGGAAGAAGGGTCATCTTCCTTCCAAATGTTTCAAAAGGGACAGAGGCAGCACCAACAAAAATCCAAGGCCCAAAGAGTATTTGGCAAAAGAAGACAAAGATGAAGATGAAGAAGAAGGTGGCAATAGCCTTCTAGTCTACAACGACACTCTCTAGATTTTTTGTTTTGCCTTCCCCCCCTCAATTGTATTTGTTTGGAGATAGCTTGGACTAGTTTGGTCTCAGTTTTATACATCTGTTTGAGGGGAGGTGTTTGAGTATCTCTTAGATTAGAAATAGTTTGTCTCCTAGATTGGGGATGGTCTCCTGGATTGGAGATGTTCTTTGCTCGTGGATTGGAGTGTGCCATAGATGTCAGTTTCTTCCTAGTCCAAACCTCAAGGGGAGGATTCTAAAGTGTGAGCTTTGTCCTGAAGTGTGAGTCAAGGAGAGAAGAGTGGAATTATCCCACATGCAGTGGTGTAAGACTGTAGAGGTACTTAAAACTCATTTCAAAATACAAGTCTATTTTGCATTACATCTCCCTTGTTTATGGTGACCTTGTGATGGCTTAGCAAATACTCAAGATCGTGTTTATGAGTCCAGGTTAATTGATCTTGGAACCTAATGCGCTTGAGTGATAATCTAACCTAATGCGCTTGAGTGATAATCTAGCCAACACACACTCCCCTTATGTGCACGATGTTTCTCTTTCATCCACCCTAGCTAGCACGATCACATTCCCATCAAATTCCATGCTCTCTCTCTCTCTCTCTATATCTATATATATATATATATATATATTTCAAAGGTTATTGCATATTTCAATGCTTGAATTGTTTAGTGCTTATGACTTCTTCCCTGAATTTGTCAATGGATGTGCCCCCATTTTGTGGACACAAAACTAGTGATGCTCATGCCTTTGTAATTGTAAGGATGTGGTAAGAAAGCTCTGGACTAAAGGCATGTGGTCTTACACAAGACCTTCACATGGGTGAGAGAATTCACAACAAAGACATTGCTAGTAAGGGGCTGTTTCAAAAATGGCAAGGAAGATCTCGACTGTTTTGACGAGTTGGGATGCAATGGCCTCTCTTGGATGCAAGTTCCTTGAAAGACTGTTTCCTTCCAAAGTTGTTGACACGGGTGAGTGAGGAAATTGCTACTTAAGGACTTTTGGACAAAGATGTTGTTCTTGGGGTGCTTTTGTTGATATGTATGCCAAAGGTGCTACCATTATAGAAGTGGACGAGAGTTAGTACATATTATTTTTACTTTGATTGTGAAGCTGTGCATTCTCTCTAGATGTGGTTATCTATGCTTGGACTTTAAAAAACTACATATAGTGATGTTATCCTCTTACAGGAGCAGAGACAACACAAGAGGTCAAAGGCAAGTTGCATGTATCAACGAGGGAGCACACAGTGAGTAAGCTCTACCACATTTTTCTCTTGAACACTAGAATGCAGTGAACAAATACACCAAAATTTGCATGCTGGCGTGGAAAGAGCATGGAAATGGCACATTTTCTTGTATTATATAAACTTGAAGAGGACTCCGCAAACTCCCCTGTGCAAGCGTGCAAGGAAACTTGCATGTTTTCTTTTTCTTTTTACAACATATTAATGGACCCATACATAACAAAAAATAATATTTTTAAATATGATAAAAAACATAAAACTACAAAAATACTGACCCACTTTATTGTTTTTTGTGAGTTCTTCGTGTTGTATACAAAACATTTTGATTGCAATGTACCAGGAATAGCACACTGATGGTAAGCACAAAAAGAGAAACGAAAGTACCCTTGGAAAGAGATTCTCTCACTCATATCTCTTCCAATCATGAAAAGCTCACAGTTGCTCTTCACGATATTACAAAGAATGAGGAAAACATCCCTTAAGAGTTGGTCTAATGGTAAGGCTTTGGCTTCTCAACCTACGGGCTGTGGGTTGAAATCCCCCGTTGGGTCCCTTCTAGAGGGACACTTTGTGCTCACCTGGTGTTCACATTGCTAGGGCTCTTGCCCTTGGACACTTGAGTGCATGCTCCTCCTCGTGTGGGGTCACCCGAGGAGGAGGTTCCTAGCTTGTTGCTATGAGTTCTCTCTGTTGTTCCCAGTACATGTGGTACATCAACTAGGTGGCCATGGTGATGCCTACACGTGGCTCTTGCCCCAATGATATGCGGCCTTTGCCCGACTATGTTTCATGGCTAATATTCGGAAGGGAGAAGCACCTCCCCCCTGTGGGCCCTCTCATGTGTTGTTAAAAAAGAAAAAAAATGTGGAAAATGACTCTAAGTTGTGTTGGCAAGAATTCCAACCAAAAAAAAAAACTATGTTTCTATTGGTGTTCTAAATCAATCTCATTTACAATCAATCTCTGTTTTGTTATTGTCTTATGTGGTGCTTTTCATTGCAACTTCACACTCATTGTCTACCAGGTTGTAGCTTCTCACCCTCAATCACATCCATGACATCATCAATCCGCTCTTCAATTGTCTTAGTTGCTTTTGCAACCTACGAAGCAAAATCTCTCTCTCTCTCTCTCTCTCTCTCTCTCTCTCTCTCTCTCTCTCTCTCTCTCTCTCTCTAAAAAGAGCTTCCATGGTGTAGGGGAGATGTGAACAATGTACTCTTGTGGCAAAGTTGTTTGGATTTGTCATGGAAATGAAGATAAGGAGATAGACTTAAAAGAGTGGCAAGGTGCAACATGCATATAGACATACGGATTTCCCAAATGGTCAAAATACAAGAAATCTTCAAAGAAAAAACCTTTACATCAAAAAACAATGATAGCATGAGAAAAATGCCCATATTTGTGCAGAAGCGAAAATTATGATCGTGAGGGGTGCATATTGTTAAACTCAGTGTAAAAGTGGTAAGAAACAAACTAGCTACATTGCACCTAAACTTTCTATGTTGCACCTAAGGAAGAAAGGCAAACAAATTTTTTAAATATGTTTTCTTTAATACATGAAGGAGCTTTCTATTTAATGCCTCGTAACTTATTGACATCAAAATTAATGGTAAGCAATATGTATGTCTCTTGCTGCTTCCAAAAATCAAATTAAATGTACTAACATAATATGGCGGAGGTAGTAACCCTTTACACGTGTCTCTATTTGCAAGATGAAGGTTAAATGTCAAAGTGAGAGAAGCACACGATAAAGAGGGGGAGTGAAAGAGAGAGAGAGAGAGAGGCTGCCGAAGGCGGCTGGCCGTACTCGTACACACAATGGTGCAAAGAAAAAAGGTAAGCCCACATGAAGCTTCACATTGTTTGGGCACACATGCAATGTAAAGAACTCGTTAGGTACGCTTGTGTCACACTCGACATCCACCCTCCTCTCATTTTTCTTTTTAGCCACCCAAGCACTATCACATAGGGTTTTGTGTGATAAGTTGGCTGCTATCATCATCAAATCACGGTTGGCCAAGGGGTAGGGTATTCGCACTTTGCACTGATCGGCATAGTTCAAACTCAATTAATGCCACCCTCTTTGTAGTTGGCCTTTCTTTCCTTCTTGACTGAGGACCCCTCTGACATGAGTGCGAGGTCATCTTTCACTTTTGGCTCGATGAATGGTTATTCTCCACCTTGGCTTGGCAAGTAGCTGTTCACCCTAGTAACACATGCCTTAGTGACCCCACTGTAACAGTTGCCTTATTGACCTCTAGCATCATTATAATCCACTAGCATTGGAGACCGGCCTACTAGCTGGCCGCCTCGTGACCAAATAAGAATCTTTCCCAATGATAGTTTCTTGTCACCCCATTAATTGCATTAAGAAAATGTAACATAATGGTACGAAGGTATCATCCGATATGGGAAACACTTGAAAGTAGGATGCAACATGCCGAATCAAACATAGTTGGAAATGTTTTTTCCAATGTTGGTGAATAGTCCACTAAAATTCTGAACACAATGTGTGCACAGAGCCAGTATTTTCTTGCTCCCGAGATTTTTCTTGGGGGTGTAGTCTCTCTCTCTCTCTCTCTCTCTCTCTCTCTCTCTCTCTCTCTCTCTCTCTCTCTCTCTCTCTCTCTCTCTCCCTCCCTCTCCCTCTCATACGGAACATATACACACATACTCTGTGTGAGTGTGTGTGACATATACTTTCCCTCTTGAGTGATAGGTGTTGACATCAAGACTCATTGGATAGATCTATGGGTCTCTTGGATTGCTCCTAAGACGTTAAACCTTTTCTCTCTCTCTCTCTCTCTCTGTCTCTCTCTCTCTCTCTCTCTCTCTCTCTCTCTCTCTCTCACACACACACACACACACACACACACACACACACACACGATCACATAGATGGCACACATAAGGGTAGGTTGTAGTCCATTTTTATAGGTGTGATGTTAAGGAAAACATTTGTATTCAACAAATACGAAAGTATTCATGTAAAGCCTTCCGATCAAATTTTAGACAACACTTCTCTTGAATATATAGCAATTATTATGTTCATATGAGTGAGGGAGATCCACACATTAAGGCCAACACATATTTTGATTTCTTTGAAGAAGAAAACCATAATCAAAAGTGAAGTTGAAATGGATTCAGCTGCTTTCACAATCCAATCAAACTTCTAAGATCTCTCTCTCTCTCTCTCTCTCTCTCTCTCTCTCTCTCTCTCTCCATCTCCACACAGTGACACATTTTTGGTAACAAACACGCACTCGTGTCTAAAAGATTGGAAGACGATCTCTATAGAGAATTGTGTGCTTTCATAATCCAATCAAACTCCTAATCTCTCTCTCTCTCTCTCTCTCTCTCTCTCTCTCTCTCTCTTTCTCAACACAATGACACATTTTTTATAGCACCCAAACACACACTCATGTTTAAAAGACTGTAAGACTTGATCTCTATAGAAAATTGTGGAGATTTTTTACTTCCATGTACGATTACCTTTGAAATTAAATGTAGACGTAAAGTTCAAGCTTCACGAGTGGAATTTGGCTAATTTTTATATCTTTCAACACTTGCAGTTAGTCAAAGCTCATGCGGTTGTTTATTTACCCTTACATTGCTTTTGACATGCATGGTCGAGGACAAAATTCGTGCAAAAGAGGCTGATGAATTTGGCTTGGAATTTTTTGTGATGATGCATTGAATGTGTATTTGAATGGTACCCATCTTGGACAGTAGACATCCCTGCTCTTGCTTAAGGCGCTTGTTGATGTTGCAACCATCTTAATAGTGACCATTACTTCATGAAGCTACTCCCATGGGCTTAATGACCTTGGAGAAACAAAAGACATCCAAGCGAGAGGGATGGTTGCAATGTACATGCAAGTCCTCTACATAGAAGAGCTATGTATCCAATAATAACATCTTTTTTTTTCTATATTGACAATTGTGAGTGCTAGAGAGCTAAAAGCATGCTTTGGTTGGTGGTACAAAAAAAGGACATTTTTTGAATCCACCTGTTTGGTGCTTCAACACTATTTCAATGGGTTATTTGAATGAAAATTTAATAGAAATAAAGCTATTGGTGAGTTAACTGTAAAAGAAAAAGGCCACTCCCACTTGTGTGAAAGAAGACGTGGGTGGGATGGCTATTACGACTGGTAATGGAGAGATTTTGATTTGCAATAAGATTCACGTAGTTGTGGCTGGGCTACACGTTTGTGCATGTGAGAAGAGGGATTACCATCTCCTTGATCCATAGTTGCATTTGTTGTGCTGCTACTCTCTCTTCTTCTTGTGCCATACGTTGTGCAAAGGCTATTAATATGAGGACTCTTGCAAGAAATGCTACCGCCAAGACTAGCTGTGAAATGAAGAGCAACACAAAGGACACACCTTCAAAACCCCCCCACATGGAAACAAAATCTCCCCATAGCATCAATAAAGGAGAGGGTAATCTGGAGGAGGAAAGAAGCTCCCTAAAGACGAGAGCAAGCAAGAGCCCCAAGGTTGTTGATCATTCAAAAAGGTCTTTTGTTGAGGATGAACACATGTCTACCACAAAAAAGAGGCAAATTCTTTTCCTTCATTGCAACATGGATTGTTTGTGCCTTGCCCTTTGTGCATGCATAGAATGTTTTCTTTCATTTGCATTGCATACATTCAAAGTATGTCTTGTATCTTATTTTGCATTGCATGCAAGAAATATAAGTGCTCTATATCAGAAGAGCTTTGTAAGATTTCAATGTATCAACAATTATTGTGCATGGGTTCATTCCACATTTTCTATTGAAACATGAACAGTCAGTAGTTGTAAAAGCATTAACTATGAACATATATGTGTATAGTACCAAATTTGGTACTGTAAAGCTTCAAATTTGATACTATAAAGCTTTAACTTTGGTATAGTAAAGAACCAAATTTTTTACTATACAACACCAAATTTGGGACAACTAACGATGAGCTCTTAACGTTAAGAAACTGTGCAATGTCCAAATTGAGTTTGAGATCGTCGAAATGTTTTTCTCCTATAAAAAACCCTCTACTAGGTTCTTCTATATAGATGAGGAGATCCATGAGGAGTATAGCCTTGTTATGGAAGGGCTCCTTCCAAAGGAAATTAGTGACAAAGACTCCCCTAGATGCCAATTTCCTTTGGAAGGGCTCCTTCCAAAGGACATTAGTAACAAACACCCCCCTGGATGACTAGTGGTTAACGATGTTTAAACATTTGCATAAGAAGGGGTTCAAGATATACTTGAACCATGTACATCCACAATTGGTTGTAGATTGCACGTTGTTGTTTCACCAGGTCTACCAAGCCATGTTGTGGTGAAATCACCACAAAGTTTGTGAGTGGCTATGCCTTAGAGAAATGCCATGCAATGATCAAAATGTCTGTAGCTTATAAGGTAATGTGGACAAGGTTTGGAGAGAGCACATTGATTATGTGTGGAAGCCATCCACAAGGGCTAGAGCATAAGGTTGAAGCCTTGCAATGGGCCAATGGTGCATCCAATGGAAGCATGCCATCATTTGTGAAGAAGCCCCGCTAGGGTCTCTATCGTGTATAGTTCAAATAGCATATTATGTTATAGATCTAGAGAGTATTTTGCTAAGAGAGTGCCTTGGATGTGTTTGAGCATTTCAGATAGTATGAAAAAGGTGCAAGCTTCTCTCAAGCTCAAGAATGAGATGCTGCTGAGCTACAAGGGTTTGAATGCTATAGTGAAGCGAGTGAAAGATGTCATTGAAGTTTTTGAGTAGCAGCTAGCTCAACTGAAATAGAAAAATCCTTGCAACAATGATGAGATCAGGGAGGTGGAGACAGGTTTAGGAGCAAGTCAACGCATGCTACTACTGCGCTCTCAAGAAGTTTGTGGTCTTGCCAGGAAATCACTGGGGTTTTGGCTGTGAGAGTTTGTGAGAGAACTCAGAAAACTATATGAAGGAGTTATACCATAGATGCCATGAAGTCTGGGTTTGGAAGGAAGAGCAATCAAAGAAGCCCCACTCTTTCTCTCTTGCACTCACACACACAACGAAAGAACACAAATGAAAATATCAAAACAACACAAAGATGAAAACATCAAAGCTATGGTCGTATCATATCATGGGTAATATGAAAGGGTTAATAGATGAGTTAATGACGTTCAATATTTTCTAACCAAACATGCTATGAATCGTTCTTTGGAACTGTAATTTTTGCTTACCATAATATATATGTTTTGTCTAGTGATTGGGATTAATTGTGTGTACAAATCCTCTTGGTTCATAGCAAGATAACTAAGATAACTACACTTATATCAAAAGAAAATTTATAATCTATAAGGGGTAGTATGATGGGATCCAGTGAAAGAAGTAGCTCATTGAGCCTTTCTGGGCCAGAGAGAAACACTATACGTTGTTGAAAGTGTATTTTATGGCTTATCCATATGTTAATTGCAATAGATCGCATAGAGTGGAAGCAATAGAAATTCACATCATGTAGATTATTCATCTAGAATAACTTTAGTATGTGAAAACTGTAGATATGAGAGCAGTGAAGGAAAGAAAATTTCCCTCCCAAGCACTAGTCATGCCCGTAGGCAATAAGGATAATGTGGAAAATGGTGTACCTGTAACAAGGAGAACTTAGAATTTGTAGAGAAAATGACTTTCTAAGAGTTAGAGAAATAGATATGGTTAGGGAGATGAAATTAGATATATAAGCTGGATTAGAGATGAAAAAGAAAACAACAAGAAACCAACAAAATATCAAAGTAAAACACATCTTACTTGATAAATTCTTCGGGTGTTATTCACCATTTTTATGGAGAGAGAAGAAGAGGGAAGCCTTCAAGCCTTGATTGATGCACCAAGTTCAAGACCTTCTTTGATTAGAGTTGATCTTCCAAGGATAGCTTATAAGATTGGCTAGTCTTTCTCTAGGAGCAAGTGTAGGCTTAGGCTATGTTTATGGCTAAATACAATTAGGCATCAATCTTCTCACTCCCTCATGAATGATTTTCAAGAAAGAAGAGGTCCCCTTTTATAGGTAAAAGGAACCCCCAAGGGCTACAGAAGAAAGAGAAGAGCCAGTGTGAATAGAAACTCGAAAAGTTTGAAATGAGCTGTCCCTGCATGATGTGGGTAGGCTGGGGTCCACCATTTTGATCATATCTCCTCAACCCTGGTTCAAAAAAAAATAAAATAAATAGGGGCAAAAATTTTAGCTCATAAGCTACGACGCCCATTTTATATACGTTTTCCAATTTGGATGGAAACCTTGTGTAAGTTTTTTTCATAATAGGGTACATTTCTAGCAGCAAAAGTCTTCTTGTGGTCATCTTAGCCTAAACTTTCATTTTATTCCAATGGACACCTCATGCAATATGAAAGCATGACATTGTTCTTTGACAAAGTTTTGTAATCATGCTTGCAATAATGCATTAAAATAGGTGTATCTTTGAAAATCATGCAAGCTAGTATCTCACTAGGATTTGATTCCTTCCTAGTAGCTATTAAAAAAATATATAAGAGAAATATGACAAATACATAGAAAATATATATATTGAAAGCTACTTTAGATATAGGATCTAGCTAGGGTGTGAGATGATAATGAGATAGTAGAAAGAAAGAATCAATGCTTTTTGCACCAAAGTTAAAGAAACGGAGCTATTGACGCTTTTCCATAGTATTTTTTGATTGTAAAATAAGAATATGTTACCGTTGAGATAAATAATAGGATGAGATACAAAGATTATTATTGTACTTAGATATGCATATGTACATTATAGGAAATATACTTATGTATCTAAAAACTTGCAAGATAGATCCTGTAGTAGTCGTTCCCACTATGTACATGTCATAGCACGACATCCACCCCCTCTAAACCTACACATCCTCTAGTATGTGCCACATATGATTTTTTGCAGTTTCAATTCCCTTGTAGATCTTCATGATTTCATTTTCATTGATAGCTTCCAACATTTTATCTTCACTCTGATCTTCACCTATGTTTTGCTCTTCCTCCTTGTCAACATCTTTTGGATCAATGTCTCCTCTTATCTTAAACATTTTGATCCTTTTTCTTGCAATGGGAATCTTTACTTCTATACCATCTACTTCAGACAAGCTGTAAGTAGCATTTTCATACACATGATTTACAACATACGTTCCAAATCATCTTTTTGAAAACTTACGCATGACTATGTGCTGGTTATCGAGGCTACTATCATACACTAAAACCTTGTCACCTTTGTCAATTGATTTACTCCTGAGCCGATGTTGCTTATCAAAGTAATCCTTGTTTTTCAAACTTGCATTTTTGAGTCGTTCTTTTGCAGCCTCAATGTCTTTAGGTCTTCTCTTTAATTGCCTTATGCGTAATGCAAGGAGACCTTCCTTACTAAGCCTCTCTTGCCACGGTAGTACATTCCATGTGGGAATTGTGTCTTCAATCGACATCACTAGCTTTTGACCATACATCAGCTCCGCAGGCATATAGCCAGTTACTGAGCTATGTGTTGTACGATCAGCCCATAAATCATATAGCAATAGTTTTGGCCACTCACCTACTCTTCCTTCATAAGCCTTGGCCAAAGCTTTGATGGTAGTGATAGCCGGTTGTTGAAACCACGCCTGCAACAACCAACCCCGATTGGGGAGGGAGCATAATACAAGGAAAATGATTAAAAGTAACATTTTTAACATGCACCACCACCCCTTCCATGCTTGCATGCAGTGGCCCCCCTCTCAGCTTGGCCACACTCAGTCCATCCCTCCTCCATTATCACCAGAGGACAAGATCTCTCTCTCTCTCTCTCTCTCTCTCTTGCTTGGCTCTACCAACCCACTATCTCTCCCTCTCTCCCCCTTGTTCATGTGTTACCAAGCCCAATGGGCACATAAAACAAGTTTTCTCTCTCTTAAGGGCAGCCATACAATGGGACAAGAGTATATATATCTCTCTCTCTCTCTCTCTCTCTTTCATTATTCACATACACACTCTCACACCTTCCTCCCTCATCTCTCCCCTCTCGTTCACACTCTCTCGTCCTCATCAAGATACTCTCTCTCTCTCTCTCTCTCTCTCTCTCTCTCTCTCTCTCTCTCTCTCTCTCTCTCTCAGTGCAGCCGTTTTTTGACCTAGTAGACAGCAGTCCACTCTTTTGATCATAATTTCTTCATCCGAACTCCGATTTGGGTGATCTATAGCCTCAATCGAAGAGCACGAAGTCCTCTACGCATTGATGTAAAGACAAAAATTTTCAGAGTTATGGAAGGCGTTTCTGTAGCAGCATTTTCGAAGTGAACAGGTTCAACAAAATTGATTCTCATCTCCTATTTTACATACAATGTCTTCCGGCACTCGCAAGGGTTCTTCTTCTTCAACAAGATCCACAACCATTGTGGAAAATGATCCAAAATCTCCTAAGTGTGGAGATAGCAACACAACCACCCAACCAACGACATCGGAAACCATGATCATGGCGTACTTGGTATCATTGCAAGAGACCGTAAACAAACAAGGCGAAGACTTACGAGCACTTGCAATGGAGAATGGCACACTAAGGGTACTTGTGGTTGAGAATGAGAATCTCAAGAGGACACTTGAGATGCAAACAACATGTTTGATGCAACTTGAAGAGGAAGTCAAGGAATGTAAACGCTCTCTTGTGGACTTGAATGCTTTGAAGGAGCGGATGAGCAAAGTAGAGCAAGACCATGTATTGAAAGAGGAGAAATTTGACACTATGAGCCGGGATGTATGCGACATGAAAAATGTATGCACAAACAAGTCTTGGGCTGATGTATGTGGTAGCAATGTGGTTTCTAATTCCTCACTCATGCAAGCTATGGTTCAAACAAAGAATGTTGAGAATGTAGATGTGGAGGAGTTGAAGGAACGGGAGCGACGTTCCAAGAACATTGTTATTCGTGGAATTCCCGAAGAGAAGTTAGAGACACCTCCTTCTCTTGCCATTGTTATTGAAGATTTCTTCAAAACCCACTTTGGCATGTCCGGAGTTATGGTCTATGGAGCACATAGAGTGGGGAAGCAAGGAGCTCCTCGCTCGGGAGAACGGCCAATTGTATGCACCATGCCGGATGAGACCAAGTGAAAGATTATCCTTGATAATAGTTGGATCTATTTGAGGAATACAAAATGTTTTGTATGTGAAGATCGCACTATTAAGCAACAAAATATGCGTCGCAAGGCATATGAGGAAAAGAATAATAAAAACAAGGAAATCTCTCATGAAGAAAATGTGCCCAAGGAGGAGGCAAGTCTCTCAAGCAAATAGGGATGCGTGACCTATGAGACCGAGTTACAATTGAAAATATGCTTTTGGAATTGTAATGGATACCCATGGAATGCGGGGGTTGGCATTGATGAACTAACAAGCAAAGTCGATGTTGTACTTCTTGTTGAAACTTGGGAGCATGATACACAAAGGATTAACGGCTTGGAGGATTACAATGTACATTCATTGATGTGGTCAAAGAATCTCAAGCAACGAAGAGGACAAGGAGGGTTAGCATGTATGGTTAAGAAAGGATTGGAAGATTTTGTATCAATTGTGAAAGATGACAAGTACAAACGTTATGTATGGCTGAAAATTATGACACCAAAAAGAGCACCCATTTTTGTAGCCGGTTGCTACATTCCTCATCATGATTCTCCCTTTTATGCTTGCATGGATAGAGATCAACCATTTTCTGATTTGAAAGAGGACATTGCTTATTTCAAAGGTGAAGGTGATGTTATTGTATTTGGGGATATGAATGCTCGCACAAAAACATTGCAACATGATACTCAACAATTTGATATGCCATACATTTCAAGGGAGTTGGAGGAAGTTCACTTGTATGATCGTACTTCAATGGATGAGAAAGAGCCGGATCACTATGGAAAGTTACTTTTACACATGTGTAATAGCACGGGTATGCTCATTGCCAATGGTGTATCTTTGTGGAGTGGAACCAATGGATTTACATGTAGAAGACATAATGGGGATAGTGTGATTGACTATATGCTACCCTCTGAAGCCATCATGTATCACATAAAGAGTTTTATGTTTGGTCAATGGACCCCGGAATCCGACCATCGCACCTTATGTATTGACCTTTCATGTGGAGAAGCAACTAAGCATGATAATCTCAGCCAAAGGAAAGAGAAGTTATCACTATGTATGGATTTCAAACAGGCACCAATGTACATTGAAATGGTTGAGCAAAAATTATGGATGACAAAGCTTCAATGTGATGCACCATTGGAAACTAAATGGGAAGCTTTCAAGAAAGCTATTTGTTCTTGTGCGGAAGAATGCTTTGCCATAAAGCATCTCCATGGTATCAACAAAGATAGATCACGCAAAAGGTGGTTTGATAAAGAATGTCAAGATGCTTGAAAGTCCTTGATAAAGCTTGATGCAACTATGGACAAAGACAACTATCAAAGTCATTTGCATACATACAAGGCATTGATTCAAAAGAAGAGAAGAAGATGGGAAGTAAAGCAACAAGAATTTCAAGTCCAAGAAAAGGCACATGCATGTGGAAGATTTTGGAGAAACTTGAGAGGCAAGCGGGTTGAGAATTTTGGTAACTTGAGTCTAGTGGATATGTACACACATTGTAGGCAATTATATGAGCAAGAAAATACTGAAAAAATGCCATTTTATGGTTCACTCCCATGTATGCCGTCTTTTTTTACTATTGAGGATGTATGCGGTGGGATTGAAAAGTTGGCCACTCGCAAAGCGGGAGATCTTCAAGGTATCAAGCCGGAGATGATCAAATGGACGGGAGATTTTACCCATGAGTGGATGTGTGATATGTTCAACCTTGCACTTCAACATGGTATGCCTTATGATTGGAGTACTAATTGGGTTAAGCCTTTGCATAAAGGAGGGGATGTAAAGAATGTAAGCAACTACCAGACTATAATGATTGGGTCTCTTATGGAAAAGTTATTTGGGTGCATAATGGAGATGAAATTGAGTGATTGGGCTGAAGAGAATGACAAGCGTGCAAAGGGACAAGCGGGTTTTCGTCGATGCCATAGCACCATTGATCATCTTGTCACTCTTCGTGTTCTCATGGAGGAAAGTCGGTTGAAAGGCAAGCGATTGTATTGTTGTTTTGTGGACTTTAAGAAAGCCTTTGATATGATTCCACGTAACAATTTGTGGAGAAGGATGGAAGAACTCCAAGTGCCAAGTGAGTTTATGCTTGCAGTTTCTCGAATCCATGAGAAGGTGATTTGTCAATTGCGCATGGGAAGAGAAATTTCAGAAATTTTTGTAAGCACTATTGGGGTTAAACAAGGATGTCCATTGTCACCAACTCTCTTTGGTCTATGCATCGATCAATTCGAACAAATAGTACTTGACTTTATGCAAGAAGAAGGCATTGAAGAGGTTACTATTTGCAATGTGGTAATCATGCTTTTGTTGTATGCGGATGATGTAGTGCTTCTAGCACACACTTTAGAAGATGCACAAAAGCTTATGGTTGTCCTTGAGAACTTTTGCTTGCATAGTGGGCTGATTGTAAATGAATCCAAAACAAAGGTTATGCTTGTGAAAACCAACCATAAGGAGAAGCCATGCATTGTGTACAACAACGAGACACCTGAAGTTGTTGAGAGCTTTAAGTACCTTGGCCTTGAGGTTCCATCCAATCACAAGTGGCATGAATGTGCTATGCGTCGTTTGGAAGCGGGAAAGAGAGCATATTGTGCATTTGAGAACATGTGTAATGCGGGAAACATCAAGTGTTGGGTTCTCAAGAAGTATCTTTTTGATGCATTGGTGACACCGGTTCTTCTTTATGGAGTTGAAGTGTGGGGTGGGAGCATCTCAAAGTCTACCTGGAAAGAGTTTGAGAATGTCCAAAAGCGTTTTCTTACAAACTTTCTCCAAGTTAAGACACAAACACCATATATGCTCCTACTTCTTGAGTCGGGATCTCTTCCAATTGAGGTTATGGGCATGGAAAGGGTTGTGGAGTACATGATAAAGATGCGTCAAAACCCCTCACATCGACTTCCTACAATTGCATGGGAAGCAAGCAAAAAAGTTCAAAAGACGCATAAAAGCAAGATCTTGAGCACGGGATGGATGAAAGACATAAAGAAGTGGTTTGGGAGATGGGATGCATTACACTTTCTACATGATGCTTCAATTGACTCTCAAGTGAATGAAGCTTTTCTACAACGCCAATGTATTACGGCTTGGGAGAAATCCGGTGGGTCACGCTTCATACATTACACCACCTATATTGCCCCCAACTACAAAACCATGTTCTTCGCTGAGAGAGGAAACCGTACTCACACTTACATGCTTGAGCCTATTCCCTTGTCCGCGATACGCACTATCGCAGCAATTCGGCTTAGCTCCCATTTCCTTCGATGCGAGATAGGGCGTTGGGGCAATGGAGAAGAGTCAAATCGATTGTGCACATTATGCTCACTGCAAGTTCGAGAGTCTGAGTACCACACACTACTAGAGTGCTCAGCTTTTGATCACATCCGAACTTGCTTCTCTCACATTTTCAGCCATAACTTAGACCTACACACTTTCCTCTCCCAGCCAAAGTGTGGGCTCTCCATTGCGACTCTCATCACTACAATTTTGGAGCATCGAGAGTCACTCATCAGCCGTACACATACTACATCACATGTAACTTTGGTCCCATAGGTCATATTTGACCTCCGAGGACGATAATAAAATCTATCTATCTATCTATCTATCTCTCTCTCTCTCTCTCTCTCTCTCTCCCCTTGTTTTTCAAACACGACGGGCCACCCACTTCCCCTCTCTTCCCATTAACCACACTCTCCCTCCCTCTCCCCTCGTTCAACCCCCCCTTTTTCGCTCCATAGTTGACTCTGTAATGGAATTGACATTTCTCTTAATTATTATAGCTGAGAGGTGGAAAAGGCTTGACCGAGCTAGGCCTATGCATACGGAAATATATTTCATGTATTATTCAAGTGCTCTTTATGATCTTCGGCCAATTTGTACTCACAATTGACCATCTAAGAAATCTATAAAACAAATACGTGCAAAAGGGAAATGGTCACTCTTGCACGGGGGGAGATTGAACCCAGTGTCTGCGTTCTTCTTCTCACCTCTCCTCTCTTGTCTCTCGTCGTCCGGTGTAGCACTCCACTCTAGGAGGTGCGTATGCACGCGCCCTATTGCTCTCTCTCGCACTCTGTCTCTCTCTATTCATGTATCTTGCGATTATGTGTCTATGTGGTTGTCAGGTATGTCGATTAGTCTGTTTTATGGTCTGCAATGTGCTATTTTGGGGCAACTAGGCTTCGGTTGTAGCAGTGGTATCAGAGCTATGGCTACGCTTCAATCAACCTCACATGGAGAAGACTACAGATGCAAAGATAAGTGTATTCTATGCATCGCTATCATTTATAATTAGCTTGATTAATTGTGATTAATTAGCGACATGCAGAATACTACGCATGCAAAGCTAAGTAACACTTTGAAGCTTAATTAGCAAGTTTATGAGTTAATTTTGTTGGATTTCAACAACAATACAAAAAATTGATTAATCACCTGGAGTGACGTTTGCGCATCTATTAACCCCAATGGGATTTGAACTCATATCTCCCTGTACAATACATGAGCACGACCATTTGTGCTATGGAGTTTCAAGCATAGAAATCGAGAAACTTAGACATGAGGAGATGATGAAGAGAAATATGGGGCAGAAGAGGACAATGTGTGCTGCAACGAGATTTGTCAACAACTCCAAGATACAACACAACTACCTCCTCATCGTACACTTGCTCATGCTTGCCAACTTTGCTCATCCCATGCAGGTTGAACAAACTATTGCAAACACAGTCTTCATAAACCTAGATCCCTTCCGACTCCCTGGATGCAAAGCGGTAGATAATGCAGTCTAGGTAGATCTTCTTCTCTACGTGCTACATGAGGCCTTCCCACTTTTTCTCGCTTCTTTTCCTTCACCTATTACAATAGCGTGCGTCGTAGTAAGCTGACAAAAAGGTGATGCAGCAGAAAATGCCATCGCTCAATAGCATGGGCGGCCCAAATTTTTTGAACATCCTTGCAAGCTATTGTCACCTACAACTGCTAGTCGTAACCATCTCGAAACACCCTTTCACCCAGTCGTTACAACATCATTAACACCATATCTATAGTTCAGGGCCGACATGACTGATTCCTACCAACCCTACGTTGCATGCAAAGGTGACCACCCACGGACGTCGAGAATGCAGATCCCTATGGGGCTGCCACCACCCATAGTAGAAAATTTTGTTAGGTAGCCCACCTTGCAATTACCTGCCTAGAATAACTCTCAACCACCCTAGCCCCTTTTTCAGCTCCAGTTACTGGCGGCTGATCCTTCTAGACCGCACAAGCCAAGCTTTGTAGTAGCCGTCGACGGCCAGTTGCCACTTAATGTGACATTTGTCTGCCTACAATTTTTGCCAGCTGCACCCATGCACCAACCTCATCCTTCCATTAAACTACGGTGCACTGACCCTACAGATCTGCAGAAGCAGCCAAATCGTGCCAACCTCATGCTCTCGCCCAACCAACTCACTGCCTAGCATGCAGGCACTGCGCGATGTAGTGCAACCTCCCCCACCAATCGATGGCACCACTAACCACCACATACACAAATCTCCATTTTTCTCTCTATACCACATAACAGTGGTGACCAACATACTGCGCCACAGAAAGTCGGCCCTTCTCATCACTTGACTGAACTAGCACCAGAGGTTGAGGGAGTCGTGTAGTCAGCAGATCTCTTCTCGTTGCCTGCTCTGCAAATAGGGACGCATCCTCCACTCTGGGCTTGTATTCTTCCTTGCCATGGTGAACAACCAACCCTGGCACCAGCAACTCTCTCTCTCCCTTGCTGCCAGTTGTCCAAGCGTTTCTTTCTCTCCTCACCCGCCGGTAACAGTCTCTCTTTCTCTCTCCCTCTCTCTATCACATGTGTACACACGACAGCAAGGCTGCTACTTGCAATGTTCATATACGGACATGAAGAGGAATCGACAGTGTGTTGATGCACCATCGCTGCAGGGAAAAAAAAAGAGTGCTTTACCGCCTTACGGTAAGGACTCGGGATTCCTTTGTTGTTGTATGAAAGTAGCAAGATTTTACTGGCTACAATGCCCTACGAAGTTTTGAAAGATGCAGTTGGCATGGACCAAATTGTGTTAAGAGATCCTCAAGGGGCTTTTGTTGTCATATACCTATATGGAGGATAGGTGACCTCGTGGAAGAATGTGCATGTGACGAGTTACTTTTCATGAGTAGCAAAGCAATTTTTTAAAACCACCAAAAGCTATCAGAGGTGACATACCTATATGTTTTATCCAGCAACCTTGGCTCCTTGGAAGCACATGGTTTTGCAAGAAAATTGGTTTTGGACCATTGATCCTAACCCTTCCCTACCTCCTGTTAATGGGAAAACAAATTATGTTGATCTTCTTTTAAAGCCTTA
The DNA here is from genome assembly GCF_014529385.1 of Adiantum capillus-veneris. Lineage (NCBI taxonomy): Eukaryota > Viridiplantae > Streptophyta > Polypodiopsida > Polypodiales > Pteridaceae > Adiantum > Adiantum capillus-veneris. The sequence goes on from NC_140953.1 coordinate 47,693,720, forward strand.
GGAGCTTGATATGAAGATATGGACTCAGAGTTTTGAGTTCCGGCTGCGTGTAGCTTTAGGAGTTTCCAATCTCCCACTTTCTCAGTATCATCATCATATTTGAAGCCATCCTAGGCTCTTCGACGTTGCCAAGGTAAGCTTGATCTCGATTTGGGTTGCTCTCTTCTATTTTGGAGAAGAAGCCACTTTATGAAGCTTTGATCTTTGATTATTGCATGATGAAAATGAGAATAAGAAGGGTCGATGGTTAAAGACAGCAATAGTGGGTGGTGGTGCTGGTGACCAAAAACACAAACGACGAGTACAAGGATGACGATGGGGTTGAAAGCTTTAGGATACTCATTCCTAGCTGAAATTCAACTGCAAGGGTTGTTTTCAACCTATCCAGAGGGCACTACTTTAGGGGAGGTGTTTTAGACGAAATCTGACACAATATTGAATTTTATTAGAATTTTATTTAATGTGGAGCTAGTAGGAGAGTCATTAGAAGGGCTGCAAGTAAATTCTATGTAATCATTTGGAGATGGAAGAATTCCAGTATTCTTCTTCCCCTACTAATGTTCACTTTATTTTTTATTTTTATTTTTTTATTATCAAAGGTGGTGGGTGAAATCTCACGCTACTTCTGTTAGGATTACAATCGTATTGGTTGCGTCGGTCTTTCCACTTGTACTACTCAAGATCGAACGATAATGCCCTTTGCCAGGTATCCTCGAGCATTGACGATGATGCTGATTTTACTCACGCTTTTAGGCTTTTGGTTTAAGTTTTTTTTTTTCCGTCTTTCACTTTACTTCATTTTATTTTTGTACCGCGGCATTGGTTTCGATCCACAAGGATTGTATTAGTGTGGTCTCATCCGTAGTTTTAGCATTTTGAAGACGGTTAATATAACATTTCATTTCATTTTCTCTGTCTCTCTCTCTCTTTCCCCCCTCCACCAAAGTACGGGCCCTTTCTTGGTATTCGATTGTTCCCAACCTCGCAAGTTGATGACCTTTTACCCTCCACACACACTCACTCGTCACTTCCGATGATATACACATACACACTCACACAAACACACACACACACACACACACAATCTCTCTCTCTCTCTCTCTCTCTCTCTCTCTCTCTCACACACACACACACACACACACACACACACACACACACATTGTAAGTGTTCTATATGGTCTTTCATACCTTGATGTTAATACTCGTGGCTATGTGGTGTGAGATTTGTGTGTCTATATTTAAGGTCGCGATAAGCGCTGCTATGTCTCTTGGTATTTTAGTGTCTGTTGTATCCATTCAAAGATGACCATCGAAAGTAGTTCCTAGAAATGTTTCACGAGAAATTCTCTTGGGATCAGAGTACTCATAGCAATGTTTGTTGATCGAGTTAGGGCTTGCGAAAAACAATTTTCCTAACTGCAGACAACAAGGGTACACTTAAAGCTCTTCTGTTTTTAGGCCAAAATTCAAAGATTTTCAGGCATTCACACTAAAATTTGTAAAAATTTACCAATTTACTTGAAAGAAATCATGGAATCTAGCCGATGTTTTGCTATTTTAGCTAGTTTCAATAACACTGGTGAAATTTTACTAGCTTTTAATTTTCTTGCGACAACAATCAATGGTTTAAAAACTTACTCACATATACAATCCACCTCACCGATATCTGAGACCCATTTGTATGACTTGAACTTTATGGCATTTGTACTTTGGTTTGTTCTAACTTGCATAATATTACTCAAATGATGAATTTTGCTGTTGACCTTTGTTCTCAAGAAATTATTTAGCATTTGACGATTTGAATACTAGTCACTTCTTCTCACCACCTCCAGGTACGTCTTTTATCATTGTTTTCCATGATATTTAATTCTCCTTAATGAATCCATTCCTATAAATATATATATAGCTACCATATTTCTTAAGATCTCATTTGCCTATACTACAATGCCATCCCTTACTATACTCCTACAATATTACTCACTTTCTCTACTTGCTTGGAAGTTTATTTTGTAATTGGTGCATATATTTAAGGACCCAAAGTCAAGCAATTTGCAATAGGGATAATACCATTGGACAATTTGAAAGAAAAAATATCTTTTACTTCTTTGTGTTTTCTTATGGCATATGAAATTAAGCATCCCTAAAGTTTTGGTTCAGTGTGCTTGCATTGCATGTACTTTCTATAGAGAGGATTTTGCATTAAGCTATGCAGCTACTCATATGAGCTACGGTTCTTTGAGTTAATGAACAACAATTTGTAAGTACTCTGCTACTCAACTATACTTCAATGTGGCATCACACAGGTAATACATTTTTTGTCCTTTTTATGTCTAGCCTAGTCCATTGGTCACCAACACACAGATTCGCTGATTTAGGTAGTGTGTAGATAATCATCTTTGTGCAGATCCGTCGATTTAGGCAGCACATGGATACATGGCAAATTACTAATTTTAACACAATATCAGATGCATATTTTCTGATTTAGGCAGCACCTCTTATTGGTGTAGACTCGCAGGTTGAGGCGACACCGCTCACAAAATCATGCTGCAGTGGCTGGCCACCACTGTGACTGGTATGATTTTGTTACCTGGGTACACAAATTAAAGGATATTTGAAATTGAATTTGAAATGGATCATTTGATTTGGATTTGGAATGGATATATGTTGATTTTCTATCGCGATAGTATTGAACTTGAGAATGATGAGAATTGAATTATTGAATGATGAGTGTGACCAATGATATCCTGCTTCATCAAGGTATGCTATATACTGTTTATTCTAGTGGTATGGGACACTAGGATAGGCAGTATGTCGATGATGGCAAGCATAAGCAATGTTATCTCGTTTCATAAATTTTTTATTTTTCAATATGCTATTTCTGACACAGAATACCAATCACTATTTTTGACAAGTATGGTTTGCAGATTTTTATCTTCGCAACTGAGGACAATTGCTTTCCAACGGAGAGGTATGTAATGGAATTGATATTTCTATTAATTATTGTAGCTGACAGGTGGAAAAGGCTTGACCGAGCTAGGCCTATGCATACGGAAATATATTTCATGTATTATTCAAGTGCTCTTTATGAGCTTCGGCCAATTTGTACTCACAATTGACCATTTACGAAATCTATAAAACAAATACGTGCAAGAGGGAAATGGTCACTCTTGCACGAGGGGAGATTGCACCCAGTGTCTGCGTTCTTCTTCTCACCTCTCCTCTCTTCTCTCTCGTCGTGCCGGCGTAGCACTCCATTATAGGAGGTGCGTCTGCACGCGTCCTATTGCTCTCTCTCGCACTCTGTCTCTCTCTGTTCGTGTATCTTGCGATTATGCATCTATGTGGTTGTCAGGTATGTCGATTAGTCTGTTTTATGGTTTGCAGTGTGCTATTTTGGGTATTATGCAGGGCAACCAGGCTTTGGCTATAGTAGACTCTCTCTCTCTCTCTCTCTCTCTCTCTCTCTCTCTAAATCTCTCTCTTTCTTGTTCTTTGTCCTCGGCAGCTGCGAGCCAACAAGAGTATATATCTCTCTCTCTAGGAACCCAAATTCCTCTCCCCCCTCATCTCTCTCCCCAACTCCCTCACCACATCCCTCCCTCTCTTCCCTTCTCGCTCGCTCATGCTCACTCCCTCTCTCGCCTTCCTGTGTCGCGGGCTAGCCAGGGTGCTCTCTCATAACCTCCACCACACACACCACTCACACCCCTCACCCCCTCCCTCTCCCTCCCTTCCCCCCCCCGCTCACTCTCTCACACTCTCTCCCTCGCTCTTGATGTCGGCACAGGCAGCCCATGCGGGCGCATATAATTTTCGCTCTCTCTTTCACTCTCTTTCACCTACACACACACACACACACACACACACACACACATCTACCCCTACACACACACAGGTGTGCGCGCACACGATCACACACACACACACACTCACCTCAACTCCCTCAGCCTCTTCCCCTCTCTCTCGCTCCTCACTCACGCCCTCTCTCCCTCATTCTCTGGTCGGCCAAGCTGATGTGAAAACAATAAAAATATATATAAATAAATTACTATCCCTCTTATACCCCCGTTCCCACACATACACACACTCATGTATACGAACACACATACATCTACACACACACACACACACACACACACACACACACAAAATACCCCCCCCCCCCCCCCCCCCCCCCCCCCCCCCCCCCCCCCCCCCCCCCCCCCACACACACACACACACACACTCCATCTTTCACTCACGCCTACCTCACCCATCTCTTGCTCTCTTTTTGTACACACATTAGCACACGCACACACACACACACACACACACACACACACACACACACACACACACACACACACACACACACACACACACACACACACACACACACACACACACACACACGTGCATGCATACAATCAAAGACACAGTACACGCACGTCATAGGCACACACAAAAAGAAAAAAACGAAGGAACTCAATGTCAACGCCCAACACAAAAGTAGAAGGACAACCAAATCACGCAATAGCGACGCCAAATCAAGAAGTGATGCCAAAGGCATGCCCCTGCGGCCCCGAAACTGGCGAACACACTACATCGACACACCAATGAGGCCCGCCATTCACTGGCATCTCTTCCATGATGCATCGTCGCAGTAACATTTGTAGGGTATTATTATTTTCCGGTTTCAAGCCAAAAATCTTGTATAAAAACCTATTGTATATTGCCACCTCTCTCTAGGTGATGGTCACAAAGGCCCACCTAGGAGATATCATTTTAAAAATTCTCTTAAGATAAAGCAAGGGTCAACCATCTGGGACCCTACTCCTTGCTTTGTCTCTCCTGATTAGGGCCCTAAACTAATCAAATTATCCTAAACTAATGCAACCTGCATCTATAAAAGGGCGCGAGAGGTCACTATCAGGGGGGCAACATATTGGGAGAGCACTCTGGGAGAGTGGTGTAGCATTTTGGGCGGTACTTGAGCATTGGGGTTTGGGAAGGTAGCAATATGAGAAGGAAGCCATGTCCACACCCTAACTCCAAGGGTTCCACATGCGCACAAGAGTAGAATCTCCGTGCTTATGAAATCACCTCTAGAGAACGCACTATAGGCTCTCTATCTCTCTATCTCTCTATCTCTCTCTATCACCATAGTCACCATCTCGCCGAAGCTAAGGTTTCTATAAATACTGCATTGAATCAAGTTTCCCTCATATCCCAAGGGGTTTTCATCACCTACATCTGTGTGTGTGTGTGTGTGTGTGTGTGTGTCTCGGTGTGCCGTGTTTGTGCTATTTTAAATCACCGTTGTCCACGTCCTAGCCGCTCAAAGCTAGGTGGTGCCCCCTTTTCATTTCCCATGATGAGCTTGGCATGCACGATCCTGGCCTAGAGGCCGTCGGGATCTATGTTGTGCTTTGCACTTGTCATTTGGTGCCCCCACTGAGGAGGGCTTCTCAGAAACCTCTAGTTTACAATGCTGAAAACAATGCACATCATCGACCATGGGCAAATGGCCACAACAACTCTCCAATTGGAGAATGGAGGAGGAGCAGATTGAAGAGACACTGACCGCCTTCATTGAAGTGCTACTGCTAGGTTGTAGCGTCATCAATATCCAAGAGGTAAGCTCCCCATCTTGCATTCCTCGTGCTAATCGCAAATCAAGAGCATCAAGTGGGAGGGCTACGAAATGTTATCACTGCTATCAACCAAAGCATTCTATCAATGAGTGCCGACAGAGGAGGTGAAGAAAGAACGGTGAGTTTTTCTTTTGAAAACCGCAACACTCTCAGGTCAATCAGATTTTGTGTAGCACCAAGTGTTTTCTCTCCAAACGGTCAGAGAAGAGTTGTCAGCTATATCAACCACAAAGTCCAAGACACAAAGCCTAAAGCATTCGGTGGAGGCAAGTGGGCCTATGCTCTCTCTAGGCCTAGAGAGTTTAAGTGAAGTGCGACCACCCAAGCGCCGCCGCCGCATGCAGAATGGAAAGCCGATTGAGGTAGAATCTTCTCGCCCAGTCTGTTTTGAACCTAATGTGGAGGATTGTGTGGACTTCAACAGGAGGTAGAGGCATGTGGTGAAGGTGTCACCTTGTCAACCCTTAAGGTATGCAACTCTAGTAATCAGTTCCCTACACTCGGCATGGATAATAACAATAGGCCAGAAGTCTTTCCTTTCCGTTTCTTGCAACACATGCATGTGAACATATATATTGATAGGAAGATATTCTACCATCAAAAGATTGTTTTCCTATTCAGAGAAAAAATGTTTGATGAAATCCCGAGATCTCCACGTCCCATCATCTTACCCCTTCTTTATTATACCACTCTTTTGATGTAAGCATATTCATTCTGTTCTAGCTTTGCGATCCTCTTAGCTCCTGTTTAAATCTATCACCCGACTCTGTAAGAAAGCTGCTATAAGCCGCCAAGTCATTTGTGTTAGAAAAAAAGGAGGTTTGTAATTTCTTGCGCATTGTTTTACCACCATGGCAAGTGTATTTTTTCTCACATTTAGTGGAAAAAAGGGAGAAGACATCACCATCGATTTTCTGGATGACTTTGACATCGCTTGTGTGGTTTCCAACAAGGATGATGATGCCTCACGGCTGCGAATCTTTCCTCTACTGTTGAAAGTAGAGGCCAAGTCTTGGTACAACTCTTTGCCCCAAGCTACCAAGAATGCCTGGGACGTACTACATGCTGCCTTTGTGAAAGGTTTGGTGGAGTCAGAACCTCAAAAAAGTTATTGCGGTTTGCTGACAGAGTTAAAGCAGGGAGGTCTGCTAGAGTATTCCACTTATGAATCCAAGTTTGTGGATTTGTGGGAGCGATGGGTTGCCTCACTGGAGGAAGGTGAAGGAGCGCCTAGTTTCTTGAAGAAGAACCGTTTTATTGCTGGCCTGTGGTCGCCGCTTAAAGATAAGGTAAAGGAGAGAATCCTTGCAACGTATGAGTTGGCAGTGGAATTTACGTAGCCTGCCTTAAAGATAAGAAGATGCGCATGCAAGCAAGAGTCTACGAGTCAAAGGAATTGAGCTCAGTCTGACTAACCCTAGTGACTACAACAACCGCTTAGAGAACCCAACCACAGGAGGCATCAGAAGAGCAACAAGACCTATTGAGTCGCATCACTACTCAGCTTGAAAGTTCATCTGTGCATCTGGTGCAGCAAGGGCATGCACCTGTCAAAAATCCAGAGCAAGGGAGAGGACAATGAAGGCAAAACCAAGAATACCACTGCTACAATTGTGGGGAGGATGGCCATGGCATGTATTACTACCCACATCCAAGAAGATAGAACTTCGATAGAGGAGGAAGATAGAATAAGATCTCTCCACCAAGGGCAAGACCACCACCACCCAGGCAACCAGGGCCCATTCCATCGGTCCAAATCCTTCGACCACCTATACAACCACCACCAGCACCACCACCACAACCTCTCATTCCCTTGCTAACTCCACCACCTGCTGCTGGAAACCAAGCAATGAGTGTCATTAGCCTGGAAGCTAAAGGGAAGGCAAAGGTAGAAGAGCCGATCCGAGAGAAGAACAAAGGAAAAGGAAAGGTAGAAGAAGTGGATGCCATGGGAGTGAATCATGCTAGGCACAAAGAAGCCTCTCAAAGGAAGGAGAAGATGAAAGGAAAAGGCGAGTCTAACAAGCAGGCATCTAAGACTTGGCAGAAGATCAACATTGTGGATTTTTCACTTGGTGAGTATGCTAAACCATATGACCTAGTTCACGATGTATTGATGCAGGGTCCAAAGATAACCTGGCCCCAATTACTCCATCTTGCACCAAGGATGGGGAGATGATGGACGAAGATGGCAAATACAAGAAAATCAAGACCAAGGATAGCTGGGGCTATCTCTGGGAGGAATCTTGGCAACATCCTACCAATCATGGATGCCCACATCAAGGGGCAACGTATTTCAAATGTATACATAGATGGTGGCGCACAAATATGCATTATGAGTGAGAAAATGATGCACCATCTAGGCCTAGAGGTAAGTAGGCCGGCACCCTGCCGAGCTAAAATGGAAAATAACGTCACAGTAAAGTGTGCAGGCATTGTGAATGCAGTCAAAGTGAAGGTATTCAACACAGAAGTGGAGGTGGATATTTTTGTCATGCCACACAAAGGGGAGGGCTACCCTATCATTCTTGGAAGACCGTGGCTCATGGATATGGAAGCTAAGCAAGACTGGAGTACCGGAATGATCCAAATGAAGGATATTAAAGGGAAGTCCATATTGTACAACATGAAGACTGGGAACCAGTGCAACATGAACTTGGAGGCATTGGAAGATAAGTTCACCAGTGACTCTTTGACCACCTCAAGAGAAGAGATGACAACAACCGAAGAAAGTGACAGTAGCATCAAAGTGATGGGAGTCATCCTCAAAGACACAAAAAGATTAACACAATCTAAAACACCACCAGAGAACCAAGAGGAACCATCAGGTACACAACCCTTGGTGGACACAAGTAAGTTACACTGAATGCTCTCCAGTGAGTTAACTAGTGAAGGGAGAGAAGAGTATATCTCTGTGCTAGGTAACTTCACCACAATGTTCATTGATGGTTATGACAAGATCACAGGCATCACAGTGGTACAACACTGCATAAGACTCAAGGAAGGAAGTAAGCCAGTAGTGCAAAAGCTCAAAAGGCTTGGGGTAATTCAGCAAGAGGCATTGCTCAAAGAGGTAAGGAATTTTCTACAGGTTGGTTTCATTTACCCCGTCGAGGACTCATAGTGGGTCTCTCCAGTGGTAGTCACACCAAAGAAGAACGGTAGTGGAGGGTTTGTGTAGACTACAAACCTCTCAATGCAGCAACAAAGAGGGATCATTTTCCCCTCCCATTCAAAGATGAAATTCTCAATGAGGTAGCAGGTCATGAGTGCTACACAGTATGTGATGGCTACTCAGGCTACTTTTAGATTAGCATTGCAAAAGAAGACAAAGAAAAGACAACTTTCATAACACCGTGGGGATGTTTTGCTTACAGGGTGATGCTTTTTAGCCTCACCAACGCTCCAGCCACATTCCAATGCTATGTAACTTTTGTCTTCCAGCCATACTTTAGCACACAATATGAGTTTTCATTGATGATTTTTGCACCTACAGTTCTCACTCCCTCCATTTGAGCAAGGTCTAGGATGGCTTGGCTAGGCTGCAAACCTTGGGTGGCTAGCTTAATGTAGATAAGTGTCACATTGGGGAAAGCAAGGTCACTCTTCTTGGCCATGTAATTTCAGCAAAAGCAATTGAGACTGACCCTAGCAAGATTCAAGCTTTAGTATCTCTGTCATCACCCACCACAGCTAAGAAATTGGTCTTTTTCCTTCAGAAGGTAAGGTATTTGAGCAGGTTCATTCACTTGCTTCCTCAGGTGGTTCTCCCTCTACAAAAAATCACCCATAAAGATGTCTTCCTATGGAGTGAAGAAAATGAGCAACACTTTATCGAAGTGAAACAGATCTTGGCTACACTTCCCACCAATGCGCCCCTTAGATGGGACGGGCCATTTTATGTTAACCTCAGTGTAGGAAGTGATACACTTGGAGCCGTACTAATGCAAAAGGACCCCCAAACCTCTTTCATGCATCCTATCTACTTCTCTAGTCGTGTCATGACTCCATCAAAAAAAGGATTCACCGAGGTAGAGCACATGGTGCTTGCATTAATGTTTGCCACTACAAAGTTTCACTCTTATCTATTGCCTAGACCCTTTGTAATTTGGATAATGGAAGAGGTCTTCCATATGTGATGCAACACACACGGATGTCTCATCTAGAATCTCTAAGTGACTTGCTAGATTACAAGAGATTTTGATTACACTATGCAGGTAGAAAACTCCACCAGGGCTAATCTAGTAGGCATTCTTACTCATCATCACTATGACAAGAAACTAAAGGTCAACACACAAGGTAAAGAAGTGACACCAATGGTAGAAATTCCTAAGCTAGAAAGAGCTCATTCTCTTTTCTTTGATGGAGTATAGAAAAGAACGGTGGACAAGGCTACTGGCATCATCATTTTCAATGAGCAAAAGGAAAATGTGTTCTCTATTGGGCAACTGCTACCCTCCCACTCAAGCAACCAAGCAGAGTACGCGGCTTTAATTCTTGGATTACAACAATGTGTTTTGCAAGGGATTCAACACTAAATGTGTTTGGCGATGCCATGCTTTTGATAAAGCAGATAAATGACACTTAGATTTGTAAAAATCAGGTTTTACTTGGCCAATTACGCCAAGTTAAGGATCTTTTAAGAAAGTTTGAAGCAATGCAGTTATTTCATGTCCCTAGGGTAGAAAATCAAGAGGCAGATGCTCTAGCCAAGGAAGGAATACAAGATGTTTCCATAGGAGCAATCAAACTGAAACTACCCCTCTTTCAAGGTAGCGATGCTATGCCTGATATCATCAGCTTCTTAGATACATAAGAATGTCCTGAAGAGTACACCAAGGGCCAGAAACAATGGCTTGTCCGAAAGGCAACAAGATACTGCATTGTAAACAACAACTTATATTGCAAGGGCAAAGACCAGATTCTTAGGCGAGTGCCAATCTCTAGTGAAATAAAGGACGTAATCTCAAGTTTCCATGATGGTGTCTGGAGAAAGGCATGTTAGTGTTGAGATATGACACTAGGAAATATAAGAAATTTCAACCCAGATGGGAAGGGCCATTCATTGTCAAAAGGAGATACGCCAACGGCAGCTACAAATTGATGAAAGCAGATGGTCAAATGCACAAGACCATAGTCAATGGATGGAGGCTCAAAAGGTACTTCTTAAGATTTGATCCAGAGTTCATGCTGGATATTCTAGAAGAGGGAGAACCCTCCAACTCCGCTGTTAGAGAATCAGAAGCATAGCTCGAAGCATGAATGCCTCTAGCCAGAAGGGAGAGCTAATAACAGCCGGTTTTCGAAACCGCGGCCCCAAGAACCAACCCCGATCGGGGAGGGACAATAATACAAGGAAAAAAATAAAAAAAACGTTTTTAAAGTGCAACACCACCCCTTCCATGCTTGCATGCAGTGGGACGCCTCTCAGCTTGGCCACACTCACTCTATCCCTCCTCCATTATCACCAGAGGACAAGTTCTCTCTCTCTCTCTCTCTCTCTCTCTCTCTCTCTCTCTTTGTTTCTCTTGCTTGGCTTCACCAACCCACTATCTCTCCCTCTCTCCCCCTTGTTCCTGTGTCACCAAGACCAATGGGCGCATAAAACAAATTTTCTCTCTCTCAAGGGCCACCATACAATGTGATAAGAGTATCTCTCTCTCTCTCTCTCTCTCTCATTATTCCCACACACTCTCACACCTTCCTCCCTCATCTCTCCCCTCTCATCCACACTCTCTTGTCCTCATCAAGATACTCTCTCTCTCTCTCTCTCTCTCTCTCTCTCTCTCTCTCTCTCTCTCTCTCTCTCTCTCTCTCTCTCTCTCCCTCTTGTTTGTTGAACACGATGGGCCACCCACTTTCCCTCTCTTCCCATTAACCACACTCTCCCTCTCTCTCCCCTCGTTCATCCCCCCCTTTTTCGCTCCATAGTTGACTCTCTCTCTCTCTAAATCTCTCTCTCTCTCTCTCTCTCTCTCTCTCTCTCTCTCTCTCTCTCATTCTCTGTCCTCGGCAGCTACAGGCCAACAAGAGTATATATCTCTCTCTCTCTAAGCACCCAAATTCCTCTCTCCCCTCATCTCTCTCCCCAACTCCCTCACCCTATCCCTCCCTCTCTTCCCCTCTCGCTCGCTCACGCTCACTCCCTCTCTATCCTTCCTGCTAGCCAGGGTGCAAGAGGATAATCCCCTCTCTCTCATAACCTCCACCACACACACCACTCACACTCCTCACCCCCTCCCTCTCTCTCCTCCCCCCCCGCTCACTCTCTCACACTCTCTCTCTCGCTCTCAATGACGGCACAGGGGCAGCCCATGCAGATGCAGATAGTTTTTGCTCTCTCTCTCTCTCTCTCTCTCTCTCACCTACACACACACACATCTACCCCTACACACACACACAGGTGCACACACACACACCCACACACTCACCTCAACTCCCTCAGCCTCTTCCCCTCTTTCTCACTCCTCACTCACGCCCTCTCTCCCTCATTCTTTGGTCGGCCAATCTGACGTGAAAGCGTTAAAAAAATATATAAATAAATTACTATCCCGCTTATACCCCGTTCCCACACACACACACACTCACATATACGAACAAACACATACATCTACACACACACACACACACACACACACATACACACTCTCTCTCTCACACACACACACACACATTCCCCCCCCCCCCCCCCCCCCCCCCCCTCCATCTTTCAATCACGTCTACCTCACCCATCTCCCGCTCTCTTTTCGTACACACATGCACACATGCACACACACACAGATACACTCACACTCACATAACATGCACACACACATGCATACAATCAAACACACACTACACACACGTCCTACGCACACACAAAAAGAGAAAAACTAAGGAACTTGACATTGATGCCCAACACAAAAGAAGAAGGACGACCGAATCACGCGATAGCAACACCAAATCAAGAAGTGACTCCGAAGGCATGCCCCGACCGGCCCCAAAACTGGCGAACGTGGTACACCGACGCACCAGCGAGGGGCCTGCCATTCACTGGTATCTTTTCCACGATGCATCTCCATAGTAACATCTGTAGGGTATTATTATTTTTTGGTTTTAAGCCAAAATCTTATATAAAAACCCATCGTATATTGCCACCTCTCTCTAGTGATGGTCAGAAAGGCCCACCTAGGAGATATCATTTTAAAAATTCTCCTAAGACAAAGCAAGGGTCAACCATCTGGGATCCAACTCCTTGATTTGTCTCTCCTAATTAGGGCCCTAACCTAATCAGATTATCCTAAACTAATGCAGCCTGCACCTATAAAAGGGCACTAAGAGGTCACTATAAGGGGGGCAACATTTTAGGAGAGCACTCTAGGAGAGTGGTGTAGCATTTTGGGCGGTACTTGAGCATTGGGATTTGGGAAAGTAGCACTATGAGAAGGAAGCCATGTCCACACCCTGACTCCAAGGGTTTCCACACACACACACACACACGAAGAATCTCAGTGCTTATGAGACACCTCTAGAGAACGCATTATAGGCTCTCTATCTCTCTATCTCTCTCTATCACCATAGTCACCATCTCGCCAAAGCTAAGGTTTCTGTAAATATTGCATTGAATCAAGTTTCCCTCACATCCCGAGGAATTTTCATCACCTAAATCTTTCTCTCTCTCTCTCTCTCTCTCTCTCTCTCTCGGTCTGTCATGTTTGTGCTATTTTGAATCACCATTGTCTGCATCCTAGCCGCTCAAAGCTAGGTGGTGCCCCCTTTCCATTTCCTGTGATGAGATCGGCGTGCACGGTCCTGGCGTAGAGGCCATCGGGGTCCGTGTTGCGCTTTGCACTCGTGAGTAGGTGGATGCCCTCTTTTACTCTTTCCATTGCTTTCAAGGTTGTAAGCTGTAGTAAGAGAAAGCTTGATTCCTAATTTGGAAAAGAACTCACTTGCTTCCTAGGCATCTAGTCCACCTCTGTTTGCAATGATCTTTCCCACACAACCATACGGCAAATCACCTCATCAAGAAGGAATTTGCATATAGCTTCTGTGGTTTTAGCTCTTAATGCTACCTTCAACCTCATTAGTTAGGTCCTCTCGTGCAAGAACTAAGTATCTCATTTGCCAGAGTCCTAAAGGAATTGTGACTAGATCTACAACCATTTATAGTGCATGGCTAGTGGATATGTAGGGTGCAATCCATCACGACGTCGGACATTTGAATACATTTGACAAGTTACACATGACTCTACAAATTGAGATACATCTTTATACATACCCTTCCACCAGTATTTTTCTTTCAACTTGGAGAAGGTTGCCCACGCACCCCTGTGTCCAGCCTATAGACTTTCATAAAACTCTTGCATGAGCTTTACTTAAGTCTCTTTTTTAAACATCTTTTTGTTTAGGATGCTTCCACAAGTAGCCATCCCTCAAAAAGTATCTTATTCATCCCATTCATCATATGTGCAACCGAGTTGGTTGCTCCTGACGAGCGCAAAGCACGACACGGACCCCAACGGCCTCAAAAACGCTAGGAGCCGATGCACGCTGCAAGCCGGTCCACGGTGAAGCGAACAAGGGGCACCACCTAGCTTTGAGCGGCTAGGACACAGACAACGGTGATTGGAGATATCACAAACTCTACACACCGAGAGAGAGAGAGAGAGAGAGAGAGAGAGAGAGAGAGAGAGAGAGAGAGAGAGAGAGAGAGAGAGAGAGAGAGAGAGAGAGAATAACACAGGTGATGAAAACCCTCGGGGTGTGAGGGAAAACTATTTTCTTGCAATATTTACAGCAACCCTATTTCCGGCGAGGTGGCACTCATGGTGATAGAGAGATAGAGGGAGAGATAGTGAGACTAATAGTGCGTTCTCTAGAGATGACTCACAGACATGGAGACTTTGCTAACATGAATGTGTGTGTAGTGACCATTGGATTCAAGATGTAGACATAGCTTCTTTACATAGTGCAAATTTCCAAAATTACTACACTAAGTCCCCTCTCTCGTGATGTAAGTGTTGCCAATCCCTCCCACCAAAATACTACCAAGTGCCGACCTCTGATGAAATTGCCGCCCTCTGATAGTGACCTCTCAGTGCCTTTTAATAGGTGCTAGCTGCTTTAGATTAGGGTAATCTGATTAGGTTTAGGGTCCTAATCAGGGGAGACAAAGCAAGGCGGTGGGCCCTGGATGGTTGACCCTTGCTTTGTCTTGGGGAATATTATAAAGGAAAACTCTTAGGTGGGCTCGCGGAGTTCACTATGTGTAAAACTACCATATCACGTGCGTTCAAGACATGTTTGTAAAACCCCTTATCTGTGAATTTTGTTAGGAATATAATATACCCTTTTCTTTTAAAATCTATAAGGTTTTTTCAAATTTGAAAAAATAATGCCCTTCTGTATATATATTTATGTAAGTTTCAAGAACTTGAAATGCCCTTCTGTTGAACTCACGTGATAGCTTACATTTTTATTAGGTGACCTCGCCATGTAGGTGGGCCTTTGTGGCCATCACCTAGAGAGAGGTGATAATTTACAAATTGGGATTTTTTTACAAGATTTGGTTTGAAAATTGGGAAAAAATGATGACAGCCTATGGATTTTACTGAAGAGAACGTCGTGGATGCAATGCCGGTGAATGACGGCCTTAGCTGGTGTGTTGGTGTAGGACATTCGTCATTTTCGGGGTCGGTCGGGGCATGCCTTCGGCATCTTTTCTTGTTTCAGTGTCGGCAACGCGTGACTTGACCGTCTTCTTTTTCTTTGGCATCGATGTTGATTATTCATTTTTTATTATTATTTTATTTTGTGTGCGTGCGTATATGCGTGAGTGTTGTTTGATTGTGTGGGTGCGCGTGCCGTGTACTTGTGTATGTATGTGAGTATGCGGGTGAGTGTGCTCGGAAAGTGAGTGGGAATGAGAGAGAGGGGAAGAAAGTAAATTTACTATGTTTATGTATATAATAAACTATATGTGTTTTTTTATTTATTATTGTGTTGGCAATGGCGAGAGAGAGAGAGAGAGAGAGAGAGAGAGAGAGAGAGAGAGAGAGAGAGAGAGAGAGAGAGAGAGAGAGAGAGAGAACGAGAGTGAGAGAGGGAGGGAACGCGGGCGCGGGGAGAGGGGGGGGTGAAGAGTGTGTGAGTGCATGCACGCGCGTGTGTGTGTGTAGTGAGTGTGTGTGTGTAATTGGAGAGAGAGAGTGCTCGGTGCTTTCCTGCTGCGCCTTCGGACCGACTCAGAGAGCGAGGGAGAGACAAGGCGGGGAGGTGAGATGGCGAGAGTAAGAGAGAGAGTGATGCAATGAGGGTGTGTGTGTGTGTTGCGTGTGTGAATAAGAGAGAGAGAGAGAGAAATTATGCTCTGATGCGGCGCCTGCACAGGCCGAAGAGAGAGAGAGAGAGAGAGAGAGAGAGAGAGAGAGAGAGAGAGAGAGAGAGAGAGAGAGAGAGAGAGAGAGAGAGAGAGAGAGAGAGAGAGAGAGATAGGGCGTGTAAGGGTGTGTGTGTGTGTGTGGATTGAGAGAGAGAGAGAGAGAGAGAGAGAGAGAGAGAGAGAGAGAGAGAGAGAGAGAGAGAGAGAGAGAGAGAGAGAGAGAGAGAGAGAGAGAGAGAGCGTGCTCGGTGATTTCTTGCTGCGCCTTTGGGCCAACTCAGAGAGCGAGGGAGAGACACGACGGGGAGGTGAGATGGTGCAGCCTGGTGTGTCCCGCCCATGGAAACGAGGGAGAGGGGGGAATGAAGTCAACAGGTGGTGGTCCGCTAGTGGTTAAGCCTAGAGGGGTGGTGAATGTTAAAAAAACTACCTTTTTTTTTTCCTTGGTAATGTACTCTCCCCTTCTTGGGGTTGGTTCTTGCGACCGCGGTTTCGTAAACCGGCCGTCATTAGGACTCCCGTCTGGCTAGAGGCATTCATGCTTCTAGCCCTACCTCTGATTATTTAGTCACGGAGTTGGAGGGTTCTCCCTCTTTTGGAATATCTAGCATGAACTTTGGATCAAACCTTAGGAAATACCTCTTTAGCCTCCATCCATTGACTCTAGTCTTGTGAATTCTCCCATCTGCTTCCATCAACTTATAACTACCATTGTCGTAGTGCCTTTTGACAATGAATGGTCCTTCTCATCTGGGTTGAAATTTCTTGTCCTTCCTGGTGTCAAATCTATTGTCGTAGCTCAATACTAACATGCCTTTTTCCACACCCTTTTCCTTCAGCCCTTGATTGAAGGTGAGCCGGCGTCGATCTACTTGCACTGCATAGTGATTGATTGCATCTTCCCTATCTAGTTGGAGCCTTTCCAGATCCAGGATGTGGTTGCGGAGATTGACTATTGGGCACTGTAATTGGCTAGCCATGACTCGCAAGCTGGCTATCTGTACCTCAATGGGTAGAATTGCCTCCTTTCCATAAACTAGATGGAAAGGGGTGAAACCTAATGATGTTCAAAATGTCGTCTAGTAGGCCCATAGAGCGGCCATGAGATGTTTATCCCAGTCACTTGTGTGGTTATTCACCTACTTTGTGATGATTTTATGGATCATTCTGTTTACCTTTTCCACTAGGCCATTGCACTGTGGATAGTACGATGTGGAATGTTGGCGTGTAATGCCTAACTTTTTCATCAGTTCTCCCACCAGATCGCCTCTGAAACCTGGTCCCCTATCAGATATTATCTCAAGAGGAGTGCCAAAACGGCAACAGATGTGCTCAAATATGAACTTTGCTACCTCTTGGACTGTAATGCGGGTGGTGACTGCTGCTTCCGCCCATCGGGTCATGTAGATTACACCAACTAGAATGTATAGTTTACCTGATTGGGCCCTTGTTAGAGGACCGATTGCATCTATTCCCCATTTCTCAAACGGACCATATGAGATGATAGGAGTCTGTGGCTCATAGGTTAGTGTGCGATCACTGGCCACTTGACAAGCCTTGCATGTTCTACACCAATGATGCACATCCCCGTTCAGACTAGGCCAAGAGTATCCTACCTATAGAATCTTCCTACTGGTGATATCTAAAGCAAAATGACCACCGCAGACACCATTATGGAAACTTAAAATTACCTCCGTGATCTCACTAGAGGTTGGTACTCGCCTAAGAATCTGATCCTTGCCTTTACAATACAAGTGTTTGTTTACAAGGCGGTATCTTGTAGCCTTACTTACCAGCCACTATTTCTGGCCCTTAGTGTATCCTTCAGGACATTCTCCTGTGTCTAAGAAGCTGATGATATCAGGCATAGCATCACTACCTTGAAAGAGGGGTAGTTTTAGTTTAATTGCTCCTATGGGAACGTCTTGTATTCTTTCCTTGGCTAGAGCATCTGCCTCCTTATTTTCTGTCCTAGGGACATGAAATAATTGCACTACTTCAAACTTTCTTAAAAGATCCTTAACTTGGCGTAGTTGACCAAGTAAAACCTGACTTTTACAAACCCAAGTGCCGTTTATCTGCTTTATCAAAAGTAGAGCATCGCCAAACACATTTAGGCATTGAATCCCTTGCAAAATACAATGTTCTAACCCAAGAATTAAAGCTGCATACTCTGGTTCATTGTTGGAGTGGGAGTGTAACAGCTGCCCAATGGAGAATACCCTCTCTTGTTGCTCATTGAAAATGATGATGCCAGCTGCAGACTGGTCCACTGTTCTCTTGTATGCTCCATCAAATAAAAGAGAGTGAGCTCTTTCTAGCTTAGGATTTTCTACCATTGGTGTCTCTTCTTTTCCTTCCGTGTTGACCTTCAGCTTCTTTTCATAGTGACGATGAGTAAGAATACCTGCTAGACTAGCCCTGATGGAGTTTTCTACCTACATGGTGTAGTCAAACTCTTGTAATCTAACCACCCATTTAGAGATCCTAGATGAGACATCCATGTGTCACATTACATACGGAAAAACCTCCTCCATTGTCAGAATTACAAAGGGTCTAGGCAGTAGATAAGAGCGGAACTTTGTAGTAGCAAACATTAATGCGAGCACCATGTGCTCTACTGCGGTGAATCCCTTTTCTGATGGGGTCATGACACGACTAGAGAAGTAGATAGGATGCATGAAAGAAGTTTGGGGGTCCTTTTGCATTAGTACAGCTCCAAGTGTATCACTTCCTACACTGGAGTTCACATAAAATGGCTCGTCCCATCTGGGGGGTGAAATGGTGGGAAGCGTGGCTAGGATTTGCTTTACCTTGGTAAATTGCTGCTCATTTTCTTCACTCCATGAGAAGACATCTCTCTGGGTGACTTGTTGTAGAGGGAGAACCACTTGAGATAGCAAGTGAATGAACTTGCTTAAGTATCTTACCTTCTGAAGGAAAGAGACCAACTGCTTAGCTGTGGTGGGTGATGACAAAGATACCAAATCTTGAATCTTGCTAGGGTCGTCAGCCTCAATCCCTTTTGCTGAATTTACATGGCCAAGGAGAGTGACTTTGCTTTCACTAATGTGACACTTATCCACGTTGAACTAGCCACCCAAGGTTTGCAGCCTGGTCAGGCCATCATAGACTTTGCTCAAATGGAGGGAGCGTGAACTATAGATGCAAAAATCATCTATGAAGACCCGTATTGATGTTCTAAAGTATGGTTGGAAGACAAAATTCACATAGCTCTGGAATGTGGCTGGAGCGTTGGTGAGGCCAAAAGCATCACTCTATAAGCAAAACATCCCCAGGGTGTTATGAAAGTTGTCTTTTTCATGTCTTCTTCTGCAATACCAATTTGAAAGTAGCATGAGTAGCCATCACATACTGTGTAGCGCTCATGACCTGCCACTTCATTGAGAATTTCATCTTGGAATGGGAGGGGAAAATGATCGCTCTTTGTGGTTGCATTGAGGGGTTTGTAGTCCACACAGACTCTCTGGAGAGACCCATTCTGAGTCTTTGACGGGGTAAATGAAACCTGCCGGTAGCAAATTCCTCACCTCTTTGAGTAGTGCCTCTTGTTGGATTACCCCAAGCCTTCTAAGCTTTTGCATTGCGGGCTTACTTCCTTCCTTTAGTCTTATGCGGTGTTGTACTACTATGATTCCTGTGATCTTATCATAACCATCAATGAACCATGTGGTGAGGTTACCTAGCATGGAGACATATTCCTTCCTCTCTTCAGAGGTTAACTCATTGGAGAGCATCCGATGTAACTTACTTGTATCCTCTAAGGATTGCGTACCTGATGGTCCCGCTTGGTTTGTTAGTGGTGCTTCAGATCGTGTCAATCATTTTGGGTCTTTAAGGATGACCCCCATCACTTCGATGCTACTATCAATTTCTTCAGTTTTTATTGTCTCTTCTCCTGAGGTGGACGAATAGTCACTGGTGGACTCATCTTCCGAAGCCTCCAAGATCATGCTGTGTTGCTTCTCAGTCGTCATGTCATAGAATATGGACTTCCCTTTTGCGTCCTTCATCTGAATCATTCCGGTACTCCAGTCTTGCTTAGCCTCCATAGCCATGAGCTAGGGTCTTCCAAGAATGATAAGGTAGCCCTCCCCTTTGTGTGGGATGACAAAAATGTCTACCTCCACTTCTGTGTTGAATGCCTTTACTTTGACCGCATTCACAATGCCTATGCATTTCACTCTTATGTTATTGGCCATTTTGGCTCGGCAGGGTGCTGGCCTACTCACCTCTAGGCCTAGATGGTGCATCATTTTCTCACTCACGAAACATATCTGTGAGCCACCATCTATGTAGACGTTTGAGATACGTTGTGCCTTGATGTGGGCATCCATGGTTGTTAAGATGTCGTCAAGGTACCTCCCAGAAATAGCCCCAGCTATCCTTGGTCCTGATCTTCTTGTACTTACCATCTTCGTCCATTGCCTCCTCATCCTTGGTATCTTTGGTCCCTGCATCAACACATCCTGAACTAAGTCATATGGTTTAGCATACTCACCCAGTGAAAAATCCACGATGTCAATCTGCCGTCGAGGCTTAGATGCCTGCTTTCTAGACTCGCCTTTTCCTTTCATTTTCTCTTCCTTTTGAGAGGTTTCTTCATGCCTGGCACGCTTCACTCCCATGGCATCCACTTCTTCTACTTTTGCTTTCCCTTTGTGCTTCTCTCGAACCGGTTCTTCTATCTTTGCCTTCCCTTTAGCTTCCAAGCTAATAACACTCACTGCTTGGTTACAACAGGTGGTGGGGGTAGTGGTGGAATAAGAGGTTGTGGTGGTGGTTGTTGTACATGTGGTCAAAGGATTTGGACCGGTGGAATCAACCCTGGTTGCCTGGGTGGTGGTGGTACTGCCCTTGGTGGAGAGATATGATTGTGTCTTCCTCCTCTATTGAAATTCTGTCTTCTTGGATGTGGGCAGTGGTACATGCCATGCCGTCTTTCCCGCAATTATAGCAGTGGTACTCTTGGTTTTTCCTTCATTGTCCTCTTCCTTGCTCTGGATTTGTGACAGGTGCATGCCCTTACTACACCAGATGCATGGATAAACTCTCGAGCTGAGTAGTGATGCAACTCAGCAGGTCTTGCTGCTCTTCTGATGCCTCCTATGGTTGGGCTCTATGAACGGCTGTTGCAGTCACTGGGGTTCGTCGGCCTGAGCTCGATTCCTCTGACTCGTTGACTCTTGCTTGCATGCGCAACTTCTTGTCTTTAAGACGGGCTACTTCCACTGCCAACTCATACGTTGCAGGGAACCTCCCCTTCACCTTCTCCTTAAGCGGTGACCACATGCCAGCAATGAAACGGTCCTTTTTCAAGAAATTAGGCTCTCCTTCACCTCCCTCCAGTGAGGCAACCCATTTCTCCCACAAATCCAAAAACTTGGACCCGTAAGTGGCATACTCTAGCAGACCTCCCTGCTTTAATTCTATCAGTAGCTGCCATAACTTTTCTGAGGTTGTGCCTCCACCAAACCTCTTCACAAAGGTAGCACGTAGTATATCCCATGCATTTTTGGTAGCTTGGGGCAAAGCATTGTACCAAGACTTGGACTCTACTTTCATCAATAGAGGAAAAATTCGTAGACATGAGGCATCGTCATCCTTGTTGGAAACCACACAAGCGATGTCGAAGTCATCCAGAAAGTTGGTGGTGATGTCTTCTCCCTTCTTTCCACTGAATGTGGGAAAAGAGACACTTGCCATGGTAGTAACTCAAGAAATTACAAACTTTTTTTTATATAACATTAATGACATTAGCGACTCATAGCGGCTTTTTATAGTATTGGGTGGATAGATTAAAACAAGATAAAGATGGAAACATTGAAGGAGTGGTGGTAATCCAATATGGGGAGAATGATAGGGTTTGGGGAAGTAAGGATTTCTCCTATCACCACAACACCAAACATATACACAATCTTCTGTTGGTAGAAGATTTTCCTATCTACATAAATACTCACATGCATGTGTTGCAGAAATCGAAACGGGAACGCTGTTGGTCCGTTTTCCATCATGCACAGAGGCTGGAGCACTTACTTATACTCTTACCATGCCGGTGTTGATGAGTTGACACATCCACAGGAGGTCGTCGCCTCTCATAGGCTCCACTTTTCCTTCATCGCTCAATACGTACGGGGTGATGGCGACGTGTTTAACTACTCCTAGCCTTTTAGCTAGCAGCAGAGCTGCAGGTAATTACCGTAGTCGGCGCATTGCATGAACTCCACTCCATTCAGCTGTAACTCGTCTCCAGCCCACTAGGTTTCACCTGTGGTGGAGAGTTTCTTCAGGATGAGCTATATGGGGAGAGGAGGAAGGCCCTCTACCCGTCCTCCAAAATAGCGAGAGCAGTAGCCAAACCACTCCTCCTTAGGGCATGGAAACCTTCTTATCACTTTTGCTTCAGGATTGTCGAAATGGACTGGCAGTGCTCGCATGAGCCGTGCGAATTGGTAGGCAAACTCTACCTCTTAGCCTCGGATGACCTTCTTTTTAGCAAACTGGGTACGACCCGGCTTCCCGAACTTGAAGCACTCGTGTGGCCAGATGATTCTTCCTTTGGGGTCATATGTTTCCAGATTGGCTTAGCCCTTCCTTCCCTTTGGCCCTGAGCAGCCTCTTTTGGCCACTTAGGAGTAGAGGTTATACCTTTGCTTGCAGTTTCCTTAGGATAGAGAGGCCTTACTGATCTTTTTCCTCCCTTGATATGGACGACCTTCTCGCGATGAATGTTGATGTAGATGATTTCACTTCCTTCGTTACCTTCATTGCTGGCACTCATTGAAGGTGTGCGTGTGCTTTGGTTGACAGCCAGTGATGGCACTTCATAGACTTCCCACCTAATGATCTTAATTTGCAGTTAGAACGAGCAACACGAGATGGGGAGCTTACCTCTTGACTATTGATGACACTATAGCCTGGCAGTAGTACTTCAATGCCTCTTTAGTCTCCTTCTACTCCGTTCTCTAGTTAGAGAATTCTTTCAGCTATTCATCCATGGTTGATGATGTGCGTTGTCTTCAACATTGTAAACTAGAGTTTTTCGAGAAGCCCTCGTCACTGGGGGCACCAAATGATGAGCGCAAAGCACGACATAGACCCCGACGGCCTCGAAAATGCGAGGAGCCGATGCACGCCACAAGCCGGCCACAATGAAGCAAACAGGGGACACTGCCTAGCTTTGAGCGGCTAGGACGCAGACAACGGTGATTGGAGATATCACAAACTCTACACACACACACACACACACACACACACACACACACACACACACACACACACACACACACACACACACAGAGAGAGAGAGAGAGAGAGAGAGAGAGAGAGAGAGAGAGAGAGAGAGAGAGAATAAGACAGGTGATGAAAACCCTTGGGGTGTGAGGGAAAACTATTTTCTTGCAATATTTATAGCAACCTTATTTCGGATGAGGTGGCAATCATGGTGATAGAGAGATAGAGGGAGAGATAGTGAGCCTAATAGTGTGTTCTCGAGAGATGACTCATAGACACGGAGACTTTGCTAACATGAGTGTGTGTATAGTGACCATTGGATTCTAGATGTAAACATAGCTTTTTTACAGTGCAAATTCCCAAAATTGCTACACTAAGTCTCCTCTCTCGTGATGTAAGTGTTGCCAATCCCTCCCGCCAAAATACTACCAAGTGCTAACCTTTGATGAAATTGCCGCCCCCTGATAGTGACCTCTCAGTGCCTTTTTATAGGTGCTGGTTGCTTTAGATTAGGGTAATTTGATTAGGTTTAGGGTCCTAATCCGGGGAGACAAAGCAAGGTGGTGGGCCCTGGATGGTTGACCCTTGCTTTGTCTTGGGGAATATTATAAAGTAAAACTCTTAGGTGGGCCTTTGTGGCCATCACTTAGAGAGAGGTGATAATTTACAAATTGGGATTTTTTACAAGATTTGGTTTGAAAACTGGAAAAAAATGATGACAACCTACAAATTTTACTGAAGAGGGCATCGTGGATGCCATGCCGGTGGAACGGCAGCCTTAGCTAGTGCTGACGGGAGCAAAGCGAACCCCAAACCCCGACGGCCTCTAAAACACCGGGGACCGAATGGCACGCCTCGAGCCTGTCATGGTAAAGCAAACAGGGGGCACCAGCTAGCTTCAGCGGCTAGGACGCAAACAACACACCACCATAACAAAGTTTTCATCCAAGAGAGATGGATGCTTGGGAGTAATGATGAAGAGGAAAGGGAATGAGATCAAGTGAGTGAGAGAGAGAGAGAGAGAGAGAGAGAGAGAGAGAGAGAGAGAGAGAGAGAGTGAGGGAGGGGGTATAGCGGCTTAGTACTTAGGCACCACAAAAGGATGGCGAATCCGCACACCCTTCACACATACACCAGCTCACTCCAAAACACAAGACTAGGTGGCGATTCCGCACACCTCACATGGGCAAAACATTGGAAGAAAACATACTCACAAAACCTCAAGCTTTATTTAGAGAATAAGGCGATGAAATGGGGAGCATAGGGTAGGGGAATGAGAAGGGAGAGAGTGGTAGAGCACATGGCGGATAGGTGGGAGTTGATGGCGAAGACTCGCACGAGGATTATGGCCATCATCCTTCATTTAGTTGCCCTTCATCTTCCATAGCCAAGGGTGTAGAGGTCATGCTCAAGACAAGCATGGTGATTGCGGTGATGGTGATGGTGTGGGTGTGTGTGTGTGTGCACTAGACACACACAGTGCATAGTGTGTTCTTTGGTGATATTGTGTGTTTTTGTGTGATGGTGACCCCTCTTTATATAGGGGAGGAGGGGGGAGAAATTCTAGAATTTAGAAATGAAGAAATCATTATCTACATAGGCCATGTGACTGTGGGCCCCACTTGTCTGGCTGTGTGTATATGTGCCAGAACAGCAGTCTCATGAGAGAGACTAAGAGAGAGAGATGGATTGATGAAAAAAAAGTGAGAGGTGACATGGAGAATAAAGTAATTACAAGAGGGGAGAGAGGGGAGTGTGCTCAGAGGTGAATCTGTGTGCAGATGTGTGTGAACACAAGAAAAATCAGGTAACCATCGTGTGGGGATGGGTCTATGGGCACCTTTTTCAGTGAAACTGAGTGTGTGAGTGTGGGGGAGGTTATTTAGCTACAAGACAAGAGACATGGCGCCCTTTAGAGAGAGAGGGGGGTATTTGGGTCATGGGATATGATAGGAGAGAGAAAGAGGGGGTGGGGTATACTATTTTGGAAGATTGGGTAAGTTGCATGTGAGTTAGGGTGCGTTATTGGTGAGTTATAATGCATTATTGGTGAGAGGTGGGGTAGCTTGAGGGGAGAGAGAAGGGAGCAAGGACAAAGGGAAGAGAGAGGGGGTTGACCTTTTGAGTGGAGGAGAGGAAAAGGGACACCCGGCGGGGCAACAGTGAAGAAAAAGGAGGCAAGGTGGGGATGGGCTACCCCGCAGGCATGAGGTGGCCTATTTTACCTTTTTTATATATTTACATAATCATACTTTATTTTTTTCTTACTTTTTCCAATGCCTTTTATCACTCCCTCCATAAGAGGCGGTTTTCATGGGGTGGGGAAGAGAGAAGAGGGGTATGGGAGCTTGGCTTGTGAAAAGCCCCCATCATTAGCCCTCCCCTTTTGGCTAGAGGCATTCATGTCTCTAGCTCATCTGTTTGATCATTATCGTCGGAGGTGGCGGCTGATGGTGTGTCCTCATCTGGAATGTCAATTGGTGGAGCCTGGTCAAATCGAAGAAAATAAGGTTTAAGTTGCCAACCATTTACCTTGGTTTTATGAAGTTTTCCATCAGCCTCCATAAGCTGGTAGCTTCCATTGGCATACTTTTTCCTGATGATAAAAGGGCCTTCCCATCGGAGCAGGAGTTTCTTATCCTTGCGCGTGTCGAAGCGATTGTCGTAGCGGAGCACCAACATTCCTTTCTTCAATTCTTTTTTCCGGAGATGCTCGTTAAAGCTAAGACGTCTATGCTTTG
The DNA here is from genome assembly GCF_014529385.1 of Adiantum capillus-veneris. Lineage (NCBI taxonomy): Eukaryota > Viridiplantae > Streptophyta > Polypodiopsida > Polypodiales > Pteridaceae > Adiantum > Adiantum capillus-veneris. The sequence goes on from NC_140953.1 coordinate 47,719,711, forward strand.
CTTGTGCTGCATAATAATTTATTGCTTCTTCTCTGTCCAGCTGAAGTCTTTCCAAGTTGATGATGTGATCTCTCAAATGCATGTTGGGTTGTTGAAGTTGGCTTGCCATTACTCTGAGACTTTGTAGTTGCACTTCAATGGGCAAGATTGCTTCCTTACCAAATACTAGATGATACGGTGTGAATCCCAAGGATGTACGAAATGAAGTTCTGTAGGCCCATAAAGCTGGTAGTAGATACTTATCCCAGTCTCCAAGATGATTGTTTACCTGCTTGGTAATAATTTTAGAAACCATTCCATTTACCTTTTCAACTAGGCCATTACATTGAGGGTAATATGGTGAAGAGTGCCTCCTTGTAATGCCCAGTTTCTGCATTAATTCTCCTACCAAGTCTGCTCTGAAACCTGGCCCTCTATCAGAGATGATCTCCAAAGGTGTGCCAAACCTACAACATATGTGCTCGTAGATAAATTTAGCTACCTCTACCGCTGTGATTCTAGTGGTGGCTGTAGCCTCTACCCATCTAGTCATGTAGTCGACCCCCATGATAATGTAGAATTTTCTTGAGTTGGCCCTAGGTAATGGCCCAATGGCATCGATACCCCATTTTTCAAATGGGCCATATGAGAGAATAGGTGTCTGTGGTTCAGGCATAAGTGACCTAGTGCCGGCCTTTTGACACAACTTACATGTTTTGCACCAGTGGTGTACATCACGGTTGAGGCTAGGCCATATGAAGCCTGCTTGCAAGATTTTCCTACTTGTTATGTCTAGGGCAAAGTGACCACCACAAACCCCATCGTGACAGCTAGCAATTACTCCCGTGATTTCCTGAGAGAGAGGGACCTTCCTGAGTATTTGGTCCTTACCCTTACAGTACAAACCGTCATTGATGAGTCGATACCTTGTGGCCTTCCGCGTCAGCCATTGCTTCTGTCCCTTTGTTAAATCTGATGGGCATTCCCCTGTTTCCAAAAAATGCATGATGTCAGGCAAGGCATCACTTCCTTGAAATAGAGGGAGCTTTAGTTTTATTGCTCCAACCACCACTTCCTGTAGTCTTTCACTTGCTAGGGTATCTGCTTCTTGGTTTTGAGCCCTTGGGATATGCTGTATTTGAACTTCTTCAAACTTATCCAACAAGGTTTTTACACCACTTAAGTGAGTCCTTAAACTAGGATTCTTGCATGTCCATGCTCCATTTACTTGCCTTACCAGAAGTAGAGCATCTCCAAATACATTAAGGCGTTGTACACCTTGTGAGACGCACCATTGTAGACCCTTGGTTAGTGCTGCATACTCAGCTTCATTGTTAGAATGTGAATCTAACAATTGGCCCAACGAAAATACCTTTGTCCCTTTGTCATCAAAGACCACTATGCCTGCAGTTGCTTTGTCGGACGCTCGCTTGTAGGCTCCATCAAAGTAGAGAGAGTATGCTCCTTCTACCATCGGTGGTACTGGAGGTAATCATACTTCTCCTTCCTTAGATTGCTTCTCCTTCCTTTCAAAGACTTGGTAGGTCATGAGTCCTGTACCGTGTAGTCAAACTCTTGCAGACGAACTAGCCATTTAGTAATTCTAGCAGACACATCCATGTGTTGTACAACATAGGGAAATATTTCATCGGTGGTTAGAATCACAAATTGCTTAGGCAGCAAATATGACCTAAACTTTGTAGTTGCAAATCTAAGAGCTAGGACTAAGTGTTCCACATGGGTGAAACCTTTCTCTCCTGCTGTCATCATTCGACTAGAGAAGTAGATTGGCCTCATGAAAGATGTCGTCGTATCCTTTGGAGTAGCACAGCCCCCAATGAGTCATCACCAACACTTGAGGTGACATAGAATTTTTCATCCCACTTAGGTGGTGAGATAGTTGGCAGAGTGGCTAAGACCTCCTTTACCTTGTTGTAGTGATGTTCGCTTTCCTCGTCCCAAGTGAAAGTTGATCTTTGAGTGAGTTGTTGCAGTGGTAGAACAAGTTGTGATAGTAGATGTATGAATCTACTTAAGTACCTCACCTTCTGTAGAAAAGAGACCAGTTGACGTGCGGTCGTTGGTGAAGGTAGGGCTATGAGTGCGGACACCTTACTTGGGTCGGCATTGATACCTTTTGATGAAATTTCATGGCCTAGTAGAATGACTTTACTCTCCCCAATGTGGCATTTATCCACATTTAATTTCCCACCTAGGCTCTGCAACCTGGCCAAACCTTCAGTTACCTTTTCTAAATGTGAAATACGGGAGCTATATATACAAAAATCATCAATGAACACTCTTATGGATGTTCCAAAGAACGGTTGAAAAACATATGTGACATATCTTTGGAATGTGGCAGGTGCATTTGTGAGACCAAATGGCATAACCCTGTATGCAAAACAACCCCATGGCGTGATAAAAGTGGTTTTTAGCTGATCTTCCAAGGCTATGCGTATTTGAAAGTATCCAGAATAACCATCACAGACGGTATAACATTCAAAACCCGCTACTTCATTCATAATTTCATCCAAGAAAGGGAGAGGAAAGTGGTCTCTCTTTGTAGTTGCATTTAGTGGTTTGTAGTCAACACAGACCCTCCACTTACCATTCTTTTTAGGCGTCACCACTACGGGTGACACCCATTCTGAGTTTTCTACAGGATAGATGAATCTTGCCTCCAACAGTTTCCTTACCTCGGCCAAGAGTGCCTTTTCTTGTATGACCCCCAGTCGGCGTAGCTTTTGCACAATTGGTTTTACCCCTTCCTTCAGCTTAATATGATGTTCCACCACTGTAATGCCTGTGATTCTTTCATAGTTGTCAATGAACAGGTTAGGAAACCCCATCAACATTTGCAAAAAACTATCTTTCTCCTCAAGTGTTAATTCCGTAGACAACATACCCTTCAACCTACTTCCTCCTAGGCCAGGTGCTTTTCTCTCCTCTTCATTGGGTTTCCCTTTTGGTGATGGATCACCAGTTGTGCTTACCCTTTGTGGATCCTTCATAATGATACCCATCACATCAATGGAACTGTCACTTTCGTCGGTGGATGTGGTCTCCTCCTCAAAACTGGAAGATTCGCTAGTGGTTTCATCTGCCGATGTTTCCAGATTCATTTGCTTCTGCTTGCCAATCCTCATGTCGTAGTAGATTGTCTCCCCTTTCTTACCGGTCATGCGTAGAAGGCCAATACCCCAGTCCTGTTTTTCCTTCATGGCCATCAACCATGGCCTTCCCAAAATTAGTGGATAGCCCTCCCTCTTAGTAGGCATTACAAAAACATCTACCTCTACCTCAGTGTTGAAAGCTTTGATTTTCACGGCACTTACCACACCCACACACTTTACTTTTGCGTTGTTTGCTATCTTTGCCTTGCATGGAGAAGGCCTGTCAACCTCGAGCCCTAATCGAAGCATCATAGCTTCGCTCATTACACAGATTTGTGCACCTCCATCAATGTAGGTGTTTCCAACCCTCTTTCCTTTTATGTTTACGAAGACAATTGGAAGGATGTCATCCATGTTGCATCCCGAAATTGCTCCGGCTACCTTTGTTTTGGAGCGTCTTGTACTTACCATTTTAGACCATTGTCGCCTTACTTTTGGTGCAAGATGTAGCAGGTGTGGCCATGTAATCTTTGGTCCTTGCTCTGCCACATCCAATGTTAGATCATAGGGCTTAGAACTTTCCCCTAGATGGAAGTCGGTGATGCCCAATTTCCGTCGTGGCCTGGATGGCCTCTTGCTAGTTTCTCCTCTCATGCTTCTCTCATCATCTGATTGTGTAGCTTTCTCCCTCCTAGCTCTTTTCACAGTCATGGCTTCAAGTGGTTCTAAAAAGGTTACCTTCTCCTTACCCTTGTCCCTCTCCTTTGCTCTGGGTGGATCCACTACTATGGCTTTTCCTTTCTCTTCTAGCCTTATGATGTTTACAGGGCGATCAGGTGGTGGGGCTGGTGGAAGAGGTGGGATGGATGCTTGTAGTGGTGTCTGGGGTGGACGTAGAATTTGTGTTGGTGGGGGTGGTGCTCGGGGTGGGGGTGTTCTTTTTCTAGGGGGTGACAATTGGTTCCTCCTACCTCCTCTATTATAGTTTTGTCGTGGTTTGGGACAGTAGTACATACCGTGACCGTCTTCTCCGCAGTTGTAGCAATGATACTCCCTGTTTTGTCGTCGTGCTCTTCCAGGGTCTTGATCTCTTTCTTGACTCCTCCCTTGTTGTATTAAGTGGACAGACAAATTCTGCAGTTGGTCAGTAATATGGGCCAACATATCTTGTTGGTCATCTCTTACCCCAAGAGCCGGTGGTGGTGGTGGAATGGTGGTTGTCGTAGTTGCTGGCCGACGCGATGTTCCTGATTCTGTTGACTCGGTTTCTTTGGCTTTCATTCGCAGCTTCTTGTCTTTAAGGCGAGCAATCTCAACGGCTAACTCGTACGTAGCCGGGAATCTACTTTTCACCTTCTCCTTGAGAAGCGGCCATAAGCCATGCGTGAACCGATCTTTTTTTAGAAAATCGGGTGCAGCTTCCCCCCTAGCCAGTGACTCAACCCACCGTTCCCACAAATCCACAAATTTGGACTCATAGGTGGCATATTCTAAAAGACCATCCTGCTTCAAGTCTCTCAACTTGTCCCACAACTTTTTTGAAGTGGTACCTCCCCCAAAGCGCCTCTTAAAAGCGGTTTTTAAGGGTTCCCAGTCATCCTTGGTTGCTTGTGGAAGTGCATTGTACCATGATCTAGCTTCTAGCTTCATGAGATGCTTAAAGATTCTAACCCGGGATTCATCCGTATCTTTGTTGCTCACTACACATGCTACTTCAAAGTCATCTAGGAAGTCTGTTACACTTTAAATGTTGGAAATGCTACACTTGCCATGATTACTGAGAGAGAGCTAGAAAGACACACTGCTTAACTTGAAAAAGTTTTTTTTCTTCTTTACAAGGAGGCGTGTATACCCTCTTATACTAGGACATAGATTAAAACTTCAAACGGTACATTGCCTTGTACCAAAGGTAAGACAAATGGTTGATCTGATGCCAGAACCTCCAAAAACCGCTCCCCACCCGGCATGGTGTCAATGACGTGCTGGTAGTGAGCCTTCAAATCCAGTATTACCTTGATTGAGTGTACATGTGTTGGTATGTGTGATCTGTCTTGAGGTAGGTTGTACTGATTCATGTGAAGCTTAGAGGTGCTTAGTCACTGTCCAAGCTTGTGGGAGAGAGTGGTGTTCTTTCCTGAAACAAACTCAGTAGATCCCTAGTTTCTCTAGTGAGAGTGTGAGCCAATGCTTCCGTTATCTGTGCTGCAGCATCAGGTGCGACTTGAAAACTGACTGTGATAATTACCACGGTGACTTGAGTTACCCGATTCTCAAAGTAGAATAGTGTTGATTCTGTATTGTGTAGAGCTCCTTTTATTTTGTTGTTGTGCGTTGGTTGTAGGTTGCAGACATGGTTTCGACCTTCTCCTTCTTCTTCTTGGCACTTGGCTTATGTATATCCACTGGGTTTGGCGTGTTGGTTGACTCTCCCACTGCAAATCGATTACCGTTACGCCTGGCACTCGAGCTTCGATGGAGATGCGGAGTTCGTCTAGTTGTGCTTGGAGCTCTTCTTCTTCTGTCGTCCAATTAGCAAATCCTGCTAGCCATTCATCCATTCACAATAGTTTAAGGGTTTCAGTCTTGTAAACTGAAGGGTTTCATGAAAAGATCCTCAGTGGGGGCACCAAATGACGGGAGCAAAGCGAACCCCGAACCCCGACGGCCTCTAAAACATTGGGGACCGAATGGCGCGCCTCGAGCCTTTCATGGTAAAGCAAACAGGGGGCACCACCTAGCTTCAGCGGCTACGACGCAAACAACACACCACCATAACAAAGTTTTCATCCAAGAGAGATGGATGCTTGGGAGTAATGATGAAGAGGAAAGGGAATGAGATCGAGAGAGAGAGAGAGAGAGAGAGAGAGAGAGAGAGAGAGAGAGAGAGAGAGAGAGAGAGAGAGAGTGAGGGAGAGGGTATAGCGGCTTAGTACTTAGGCACCACAAAAGGATGGCGAATCCGCACACCCTTCACACATACACAAGCTCACTCCAAAACACAAGACTAGGTGGCGATTCCGCACACCTCACATGGGCAAAACATTGGAAGAAAACATACTCACAAAACCTCAAGCTTTATTTAGAGAATAAGGCGATGAAATGGGGAGCATAGGGTAGGGGAATGAGAAGGGAGAGAGTGGTAGAGCACATGGCGGATAGGTGGGAGTTGATGGCGAAGACTCGCACGAGGATTATGGCCATCATCCTTCATTTAGTTGCCCTTCATCTTCCATAGCTAAGGGTGTAGAGGTCATGCTCAAGACAAGCATGGTGATTGCGGTGATGGTGATGGTGTGGGTGTGTGTGTGTGCACTAGGCACACACAGTGCATAGTGTGTTCTTTGGTGATGTTGTGTGTTTTTGTGTGATGGTGACCCCTCTTTATATAGGGGAGGAGGGGGTAGAAATTCTAGAATTTAGAAATGAAGAAATCATTATCTACATAGGCCATGTGACTGTGGGCCCCACTTGTCTGGCTGTGTGTATATGTGCCAGAACAGCAGTCTCATGAGAGAGACTAAGAGAGAGAGATGGATTGATGAAAAAAAAGTGAGAGGTGACATGGAGAATAAAGTAATTACAAGAGGGGAGAGAGGGGAGTGTGCTCAGAGGTGAATCTGTGTGCAGATGTGTGTGAACACAAGAAAAATCAGGTAACCACCGGGTGGGGATGGGTCTGTGGGCACCTTTTTCAGTGAAACTGAGTGTGTGAGTGTGGGGGAGGTTATTTAGCTACAAGACAAGAGACATGGCGCCCTTTAGAGAGAGAGGGGGGTATTTGGGTCATGGGATATGATAGGAGAGAGAAAGAGGGGGTGGGGTATACTATTTTGGAAGATAGGATAAGTTGCATGTGAGTTAGGGTGCATTATTGGTGAGTTATAATGCATTATTGGTGAGAGGTGGGGTAGCTTGAGGGGAGAGAGAAAGGAGAAAGGACAAAGGGAAGAGAGAGGGGGTTGACCTTTTGAGTGGAGGAGAGGAAAAGGGACACCCGGCGGGGCAACAGTGAAGAAAAAGGAGGCAAGGTGGGGATGGGCTACCCCGCAGGCATGAGGTGGCCTATTTTACCTTTTTTATATATTTACATAATTATACTTTATTTTTTTCTTACTTTTTCCAATGCCTTTTATCACTCCCTCCATAAGAGGGGGTTTTCATGGGGTGGGGACGAGAGAAGAGGGGTATGGGAGCTTGGCTTGTGAAAAGCCCCCATCAGTGCATCGGTGTAGCGCATTCATCATTTTCAGCGTCGGTCGGGGCATGCCTTCGGCGTCTTTTCTTGTTTCGGTGTCGGCGACGCGCGACTTGGCCGTCTTCTTTTTCTTTGGCGTCGATGTCGATTATTCCTTTTTTAAAAAAATTTTGTGTGCGTGCGTATATACGTGCATGTTGTTTGATTGTGTGGGTGCACGTGCCATGTACTTTTGTATGTATGTGAGTATACGGGTGAGTGCGCTCGGAAAGTGAGTGTGAACGAGAGAGAGGGGAAGAAAGTAAATTTACTGTGCATATATATATATAATAAAAAATATGTGTTTTTTTAAATTATTATTGTGTTAGCGATGGCGAGAGAGAGAGAGAGAGAGAGAGAGAGAGAGAGAGAGAGAGAGAGAGAGAGAGAGAGAGAGAGAGAGAGAGAGAGAGAGGGAATGCGGGTGCGGGGAGAAGGGGGGGAGGGTGAAGAGTGTGTGAGTGCGTGTGTGTGTGTGTGTAGTGAGTGTGTGTGTGTCATTGGAGAGAGAGTGCTCGGTGCTTTCTTGCTAAGCCTTTGGTCCGACTCAGAGAGCGAGGGAGAGACAGGGCGGGGAGGTGAGATGGCGAGAGTCACAGAGAGAGTGATGCAGTGAGGGTGTGTGTGTGTGTGTGTGTGAATAGGAGAGAGAGAGAGAACTTATGCTCTGATGCGACACCTGCACAGATCGAAGAGAGAGAGAGAGAGAGAGAGAGAGAGAGAGAGAGAGAGAGAGAGAGAGAGAGTGAGACAAGGCGTAGAGTGAGAGACAAGGCATGTAAGGGTGTGTGTGTGTGTGGATTAAGAGAGAGAGAGAGCGTGCTCGGTACTCTTGTTGCGCCTTCGGGCCTACTCAGAGAGCGAGGGAGAGATAGGGCGGGGAGGTGAGATGGCGTAGCCTGGTGTGTCCCGCCCATGGAAACCAGAGAGAGGGGAGAATGAGGTCAACGGGTGGTAGTCCGCCAATGGTTAAGCTTAGAGGGGTGGTGAATGTTAAAAAAAATACCTTTTTTTTGTTTTTTCTTGGTAATGTGCTCTCCCCTTCTCAAGGTTGGTTCTTGCAGCCGCGGTTTCGAAAACCGACCGTCACTCCCTGCGGCAAGGTACACATCCTTACCAAGCCCAAAGGTGTCTTCATGGTTGTCAAGTCTCTGCTTTCTATTGCTGCATGATGAAATTGATCATACCCTAAGTAGAGATCCCCCATTGAGTATATTTCCCTCCTTGCAAACACCTTTGCAAACTCATCCACGATCGGTTCTATACTTACATTTCTAATTGTCACCTTGTTCACTGCTTGCATATCTTGGATGAAGCATAGAGCACCACTCTTCTTTGGAACTATTGATAGCCGACTTTCGAAAATCAACCAAAAAAAGAGAAAAAAAAAACTCATTTCACCCCCCCACTCTTAGTAACCCCCCACCGTACCTTATTTTCCCCCCCCTGCCCTACGGGCATTGGATAAAAAACTCCCTCTCTCTCTCTCTCTCTCTCTCTCTCTCTCTCTCTCTCTCTCTCTCTCTCTCTCTCTCTCTCTCTCTCATTTTCCCTACATACCCCTCTCCCTAATATCTCTTTCTCTCTCTCAATTTACCCTCCCCGGCCAAGCAAAAGCCCTAAAAAAAAAAAAAAAAACTCCCGACCCCTCTCTTGTGCTTCCTCTGTGTGAGCCGCATGGAAACCCCCCCCCCCCCCCCCCCTTCCGCTCTCTGCATTCTTACACTCACCCTTACATTCCCCCTTACATAACCCCCCCCCCCACTCTTCCACCCCCCCCTTTGGCCCGCTAATATTCTCTCCCCGACGCCTCCTCCCTCTTCCCCACCCGCTCGCCTCACCCTCCATCGGCCTCATTCCCCTCTCCTTGGTCTCATTCCCCCCCCCCTCTTGGCCCACGGATATATTCCCTCACTCCACCATTGACTTATCCACCCCCTCGTCCTCAAGCTCCCATGCAAGACAATGAACCCCCCCCTCTCCCTCTCACCCACATATCTCCCATACCCCACTCCCCACCTCATCCCTCTCCCTCACACACACACTCTCTCTCTCTTATCCCAAAACCTCACCTCATCCCTCTCCCTCACACACACTCTCTCTCTCTTATCCCAAAACCTCACCCCTCCCTCTTCCTCACACACTCTCTCTCAAGGCTCAGCGCGGATACTCTTGCTCTCTCTCACCCGGGCGCTCAGGCCACGCAAGCAAGAATATCCTCTCTCTCTCTCTCTCTCTCCCTCTCACGGGCAGCGTCGCTGTGCGCTCCTTGCCGCACTGTCGAAGCAAGGGACTTGCCAATACACCGTATACGAGCCACAAACGGCTCCAAGCACACAACAAGCCTAAACTAGCAAGCTCAAGAAAACAAAGGGTGTGTCACTCACCGCTCTACGCTCGCCTTCGTGGTGGATTCCTCGCCGCGATGAAGAAGAAGCTGCAGTCGTGCCGCGCTCAACCGCTTCGCCGCCGTCGTGCCTTCGTAATGCTCGATCGCACACACACTCTCCCTCTCTCTCTCTCTCACACACACACACAAGGAGGTGTAGAAGAAGAAGATGGAGATGGAGCAAGAGCACTCTTCAATTGCACAAATGAGAGAATGAGTAAAAATTAGTTTTAGTTGGCTTTTATAGGAGCTCACCCCATTCACACTTGGGCGCCCATGCTTAACCAACTAATCCCTTGAATGTCCAAGTTAAAGTGCGCCTCTCATCGGCGATCACTCTACCTTTCCCTATTGGTCCGACAAGCCCGGTACCTGACTCTACCAAATACATAATACGCGTCCATCGTAGGTGATGGGTGTCCGTGAGCCGTGAGGGTTAACATGCCCCCCTTCCTGATGTAGATTCCGTCCTCGGAAGCTATTGAGTTGAAGCTGGGTCGTCGAGGTGGAAGAGCATTTGAGATGAATGTCCTTAGCCTTCTTCAGTCACTGCAAAATCAAACAACATTGGCACAGTAATTGAATTCTCTTAAAAAGCATATGCAGTTTTAGGTAGACACATTGATTGGTCAAAGAATTTCAAACAATTTGGTAGCAATGAACATTAAATTGCAATGTAATCAAATGCATAAACAGATGTAAAGGTAAAAAATTAAACAAGTCTGGGGTCGCTAATTTGACGGTCGAAAAGCACTAGAGATCAAATATTAATACCATGGGTAAGCTTCTTAATTTTTTGTGGTCAATTAAGTTGTTTAATCGCGAGAGCCAAGTATTCATGTTCAAGGGCTGACTAGAGGCTATATCTAGAAAACCTTGTAGTTAAGCTACCATAAAAGGAATTTCTCATGAAATCATCGCCTGACTGATTACTTTTTCTTTGACCCCCCAAAGTCTTTTCACATTGATTCAATTATGAAGTGGGTGCTTATTTTGTATGCCTTGGGTTTTTTGCTTTTCAAGGAAAAGCGCCCACACTGGGAACCTCTAGGGCTCTAGTACCATAGGCAATACATGTGAGTGAAGTACCAAATCAAGCTGAGATTTCTCTTCCAGCTTAAAATTTTACATTGTAGCACTTTGATTTTTTGTTTGTTCATTTTCAGCATTTTAATTTTGTAACTTTGGGGGGCCATATAACACTGCTACCCTCCCCAGGCTCATCACATTAGTAAACTCCCTTTATAATACTTAAGCTAAAGGTCAATAGGGTCAAGCCCACTAGAAAGCCCTAGTACATTTCATACAATGCTCCCTAAATCGGATTAAGAACCTAAGTAACCATTGCTTATTAGGAAGGCATTCCCCATGGTATTAAGAGAAGATTTCTAATACCTAGCTTGGTCAAACTAGCTTAGTCGGACTGCTTGATTTTTACCCCTAAACAAGTGATTATGACAAAAGATTGCATTGAATTAAATGTTTGATACTAAGCCAATGCGCTGAATATTATGCTACCAATCACAATCAAAGCAGACAAACATAGATGCAAAAAAGATAAGGGCAATGCTAATGGACAAGAAACACCTGTTTGTGTTGATGGTCGCGCTTGATTTGAAGGTTCCATGAAGGTCCAAATCCTATCAATAGCAACACGCTCCTGTACACACTAGGAAACAAAAGGAATACCTCCAGGAGGCACATCAGTGGGAAAAATTAAAACTCCTAAAAAACAAACTCAAAACACAATCTAGACCCCTAACCTACCTATCTGTCACCCCTTTTAGAATCAAGGAAAGAGGATATTATATAAACCGGGTGGCCACCCTAAGGCTAGGCCTCTATCCTCATCATCTAGATAAATAAAATCGTTGTCCGTGAGGCCATAGTCTTCCTCGGTCTCTATTAGTTCCTCTTCATCATCCTCTTGTGCAAGCATGCTAATCAAGAACCTCGTGATGCGTGGATACTCATCTTGTGCAAAAGAATAAGCATGTGCCATTGGAGACACATTCGCCACTGGGTAGGGATCACTAGTTAGCCATAGACGTATCAGCCATTCTAACTCCTCAAAATTTCTCTCACATGCAAGGCTCTCTATCAAATCCCATTCGCAAGAAAGTATAGGGTAGCATACGTAGAACACTTGTTGAAAAGACAAGGGGTACCTTTCATCAAAAATAGAAGTGCATGCCTCTGGTGAAGTAGCCATTTCTGACAAGACAGATAGATTTGGTTAGGCCTTTAAAACATAAGAGTTGTTTTTGTGTGTTGCTTGACTTGACACGGTGAATTTGGACTTATATGTAAGATCTGATAGGGTGCTCTCTCATTGCTAGGCGCTCTTGCTCTTTACTATTTTTGTTTTTTTTGCGAGTATAAGGCTATATATATACATTCCCTAAGATCGGAGATTGAGAGGTCAGGGAAAAAGGTTGAGAGGGAAACAAATGAATGATGACTGTCAGCAAACACTCCCCCCTTCCTTGGGTAGATCATACCGTTTGAAATGAGCTTGTCACCCTTTGAAACCAATTGTTCCAGTTGGTAATAGGTGAGGATTTTTGCCAGTAGTTTTCTATTACCCTAGGTGCCTCGTCAAGTTGTAAGGGTGGTAAGGTACTCTCCCAGGATTTTATTTGCAACGTTGTTGTAGGTGGTGAACTTACCCCGGAAGGTGCAAACTCTTTCGTGCTTGGATGGATATGTACAGTGGTAGGTGGAGGTTGTGTCGAAGCTTCTATTTGCATATAGGAACTACATGAAGAGCAAGAAGCTTCATTTGATTTCCCTGTTCCTGAGCTAGGTGGGACAAATCGTTCTTTCTTTGGTACCCAAACTAGCTCGGGAGCGGGTGTGTAGCATTCCATGATTTTTTCCTTTCCGCGATTTTCAATTTGTTTTGGAGCCACAGGATTGGGTTTACATGGGCCAGGTGACAGGTAAGAGTACACTTTACGTTTGGGCACCCAGATTTGATCATTTCCTTCATAGTATCCTTGGGCTTCCAATAGTTGTTTAGGAATCCAACGCAGCGTTTCTTTACATTTCTTGGAGTGAGTGGTACGGTTCTTACTAGGTTTCCGTTTTTTTGCATCAACCATGCTTACTACAGAGGTTTTAGGGACCCACTTGTATGTTTTCTCTGTTATATTAGGATGGTTCTTGTGTGTCTCAAGCTTTCTTTCAACTACATTAGTTGAAGCTCTAGAGAGTTGGGCTATGGGGACGTATGGTTCAACCTCCTGGACATGCAATGTCTTGGGTTTTATTTCCTTGGGCAATATCTCAGGGACTATGGCTTGAGTGGTAGGGCTAAGAGTTGGTTTTTGCGTTGTAACACCCCCAGTCCCCCAATCAATAGTGCATTTGGTGGCTATCATCCACGTGCGGCCTAGGTTTATATTACCCTCCATAGTTCCAGTAGGCATGACCAAAAAGTCTTGAGCTACCACCCCATTGTCATAACTGACAGAAGTGTGCCAGATTCCAAAAACCGCAGTTTTTTTCTTGTTGACACCCTTGACTTGGATAATACTCTCAGATAGAGGTGGCTTCCCTAACTGACACCACACCCCATAGGATAGCAGATTGTATTTAGCACCCGTGTCCAATAAGGCGTTATATAGCACTTTTCCATAGGCACTATTTAACTCAATGGGGTATCGTAGAGGTGTGTCAGAGTCCAACCCATCCTCTTCGATTTCCACGTGGAATGCATTTGTGACCCCAAGGTTAGCCTCTCGTTTTTGTCTTATACGTTGTTGTCGCTCCTTAGCCTCAGCTTGAGCTTGTATCTTGTTTAACTCGGTTTGTGCTTTGGCGGCCTTCTTTTGATGAATGGCCCGTAGTTCTTCTTGGCTTAAAGGATCATAATATCTTTTGAATTTACTCCCATTGAGGAATCCAATGGTTTCAACTCCATCAAGAGTTTCCACACGAAGGGTACCTTGTGGGGTAATTTCACATACTCTATATGGTCCTTTACCAGCATATTTCAACTTTTTCTTCTCTTTACGTACTCCATACATAAGGACTTTATCACCAACTTTGATATCCTTGTCCTTCACATGGCGATCAAACCACTTCTTTCTCCTATCCTTTTCCACAAGAGCATTTTGCACAGCCAACTGTCTCTCTTCGTCTAGTTTTTCTAAGATAAACAAACGCTCGGTTAAGGGGTTACCATTCCATCCTTCTTGCGAAGCTACCCTAAGACTAGGAATGACAAACTCCCAAGGCATAACCGCTTCTTGGCCGTATACCATTTTGAATGGCGTACAATTAATAGCCACTTTATAAGCAGTACGATAAGCCCATAGAGCAGATGTCAACTTCAAATCCCAATCAGTGCGATGAGCTTCTACCGTCTTGGTTAAAATAGAGATTAGAGTCTTGTTGGTGCTCTCGGCTTGTCCATTAGCTTGCGGGTAATAAGGTGTAGACTTATGGTGGGATATCATAAAGGTCGTGGTAAGCTCTCTTATTACCTCATTTATAAAATGGGTACCATTATCACTAACAATTTCAAAAGGGCAACCAAATCTTGTGATAATGTTCTCAAAAAGAAACTTAGCTGTTGTCCTCGCGTCAGCTTTTTGTGAAGCCTTAGCTTCAGCCCACTTTGTTACATAGTCCGTAGCAACTAGAATATATCGAGATTGAGTGTTGCGAGCTGCGGGACTAATTGGACCTACAAAGTCTAAGCCCCATTTTTCAAATGGTTGGGTTACTTTAATAGGATGTAAGGGCATTCTGTCCTTGCGCTGTGTGGTCTTGTAACGTTGGCACTCATCACACCCTTTTGTAAAAAGTGATGCATCCTTAAATAAAGTTGGCCACCAATAGCCTGATTGCAGCACCTTTCTAGCAGTCAGGTCCCCTGAAAAATGTCCTCCTGCTATGCCCATATGTGCTTCTTGCAAGATATACAAATATTCATCCTCGCGGGCACAACGCCTAAGAATATCGTCCTTGCCTAATCTATACAGGGTTCCGGCAATCAAACAATAGGGTTCACATTCTTTTACTAGCCTTCGAGCGATATCCTTACGAAGTTCCTTGGGTGGAAAACCATTAACTAAAAAGTTAACAATGTTCTCACTCCATTCAGGCATAGTCTCAACTATGAATAGGGAAGTATCGGGTAATTCATCATCAACTCCTGTAGGGGCTTCACCATTGGGTATGCGAGACAAATGATCAGCCATGACGTGCCTTTTACCGGGTCTCACTACAATCGTGAAATCAAACTCAAGAAGAATTAACAACCATCGTGTGATTCTTCCTGTGGAGCATGGCTTGTTTACCAGATACAGCAACGCTTGATGATCCACATAAAATACAAACTTGTTTGCCAGAAGGTAGTAGCGAAATTTCTTTACTGCATAAACCATTGCCAAACCTTCTCGCTCTGTAGTGGTGTAGTTCCTTTCAGCATCGTTCAATTGACGGCTTGCAAAGCTAATGGGATAGTCCAATTTATGTTCTCCTGGTTGAGTGAGAACACACCCAATAGCAAAGTTTGATGCATCAATATGCACATGGAAAATGACATCCCAGTTAGGTGTCCTTAAAATTGGAGCACTTGCTAGTGTTTTCTTCAATTGTTCATAGGCCTGGTCACACTCTTCAGTCCATTTAAATTCAATGAGAAGCTTGTACAAAGGACGTGCTATCTCAGCGAAAAATAAAATAAACCGTCGATAATAACCCACGTGTCCCATGAACCTTTGAACTCCCTTGTAATTGGTTGGTGGTGGTAACTCTAGAATCACTTTAATTTTGCTCTCATCGGTTGAGATACCATTCTTGGATACTATATGCCCTAAAATAACTCCATGCTTGACCCAAAATTGGCATTTGAACGGGTTCAATGAGATACGATATAACCTACATTTTTCAAACACCTTCCGCAAACATGATAGATGTTCTTTCCAAGAAGAGTAAACACAAAGGTCGTCTAAGAAAGCTTCACAAAACTCTCTCAAATATTCTTTAAAAGCAGTGTTTATTAATCGTTGGAATGTAGCAGGGGCATTTGTTAAGCCAAAAGCCATCACACGAAATGCAAACACGCCAAATTCTGTGATGAAGGCAGTTTTAGCTTGGTCCTCTAGCGCTATCGTGATTTGGTTGTAGCCTGAGTACCCATCTAGAAAGCTATAAGCTTCCTTGCCTGCAACTCTTTCGAGTACATGTTCGGAATATGGTAGGGGGTAATGGTCTCTTCTAGTAGCTGCATTAACTTTTTTGAGGTCCACGCACACCCTGAGTTTCCCATTCTTTTTTGGCACGATAACTATTGGCGACACCCATTCAGAGTGTTCAATAGGATATATGAACCCACATTTGATAAGCTTTTCTAGTTCTTCTTGAATGATCTTTGCGTACTTAGGATTCATCGGGTAGGGTCTTTGTTGTACGGGCTTCGCAGTGCTAATCATAGGGATTGTATGTTGGACCACAGAAGGCGGAACACCTTTCATATCATGGTATGTCCAAGCGAATACGTCCTTGAATTCCTTGAGAAGCTCTTTGAGGACCGCCTCTTCAACTTCTGTGAGGTCTTGGGCAATAAAAACAGGTTTTGATTCTTCACCGGGGTCAGCTAATTCTATTTCTTTAACTATTGCCGGACCATCATAGATTCCATTATTCCCATCGATAGGTATTCTTTGGGCTTTTGTGTACACAACCTTTGCTTCCCCTGTGGTGTAAGATTTGAAATGTTCTGGTGCAGGATGCAAGTCTGTGGATTCTGGTTGTGCGTTGGTTTGTGCTTCCATTTCTGCTTTCTTGTGTTGTCGAGCTAACTCTTGGTTTTGACGCCTCCTTGCAGTGCGGCTCAACTTTGGCTTGTCTATGATCTCTAATTGGGCTATGTCATGGGGTCGTGGTCTACACCACATAACATTTTGGAGATATTCACCCCAATTGTCTACCAATTTTCGATGAGCATCACATGCTCCTATATAACTGAGCCATTCTGCTGAGGATCTCTTCTTGTTTATCCTAGCACGTACATTGGCTCGATATCGACGCCTCTTAAGGTTTTTCTTTTTCTTATTTGAGACCTGCTTTTGATTTGCATTTAGATCTGGCTCACTAAAGGAGTCCTCGTTGGTGTCCTCTTCACTCTCGGAGGAGCTATCATCGGTTGATGTGCTCGATCCTTCCGAATGTTTTGACTGTGAACTTGCTCCACTCTCTAATTCATGAGATTCAGAATCCGTTTCACTCTGGGAGTCAGTGTCCAAGTCGTGTTGGTCAAAGTCTTCTATTGAGCTATCAGTGTCACTGTCAGATTGGTCCACAATTGCCTTGCCCTTAGAAGATGCATGTATGGCACTTATCATGTTCAGAGGTGCAATTTGTGGTACCTCTTCCCCCTCTGGTGTGACCCAAGTGGTTCCTCTATTTCCCCAGGTATCTATGGTTGCAGCTAGGTGTACCCAATCCACATTGTCCGACTCAGTCATCCCAGGTAGGATATCCATATAAGGAGAATCTTGGCCAATGTCTGTATCCTTCTTACAAGTGTAACAATATTGTAGTGGGGCCGAGTGAACTGTGGTGTCAGAGCGATGATCAATAATGGTTTTACTCCCTAAGGGGTGTACCTTACCAGTCACCAAATCCACTCTAAGGACAGAGTCTTGGAATTGCAAATAGACATGATTTTTAGACCAATCGTGAACCATTTGTGCTTCCCTCATGAATGGTCGTCCTAAAATCATTTCATATGACATAAGGTGTTTAGAGAAATCCATTACAATGAACGTATGTCGTACCTTGTGTCCTAGAACTTTGATCTTAAGATCCTTGAGCATCCCCATAGGTTTGGCTATGGTACCATTTGCCATCTTTACCACAATGTTAGTAACACTGAGGCGGGGTTTTCCCATGGATTCCCAACAATCTTTTGTAACGATGCTAACTCCCGCACCACCATCAAGAATTCCCTTTATAGTTAATCCCTTGGTAGTGATGGGTAGGGTCGCATTAGACTCGTCGCCTTCAAAATACTGCCCTAATTCGTTAATGGGTACCTCGATCACAGACTCGTGTCCATCTAAGTCAAGTGATTGCACATGATTTTCCTCATCAATCATAATCGAGTCAGGCCTATTTGGTTGCGCAAACTGCGGTAATCCCGTTCGTAGCTCTCCGTTAAGGAATGCTCGAAGTGCAAGGAATAACTCAGGATCTCCATACAGCTTTGCTATGATCGTGGTTCGGACCTCAGAAGACATGAAGTCCACTAGTTTGGCAACATTCATTGGCGTTTTGCAGGGTGTAGGTCCTTGACTAGGAACTGGTGAGGATGGAATCTCATATTCCTCAATGGGATCAGGTATTCCTTCGTTAAACATCCTTTCCAACAAGAAAGGTGTATGCTCACTTTCTGATGTCCCGTCCTCACTCCCTTCTTGGATGATACTAGATATGGCTAACGGTCTATGGTTCATGTGGGGTGGATGAACTTGCGTGGGAAACACTGTGTCATGAATTTTGACATGCATGGGTTCTGGTTCTAGTTTCCTTTGAGTCTCCTCCACTAAACCTCTTAGATGTTTCACCTGCTTAATCTCGTCTACTGGGTTTGGGTACGTCCCAATCTTCTTTTTACGATTCTTCCCTTTTTGCCCCTGCGGTTTATCTTGGGGGTCTTGGATTGGATTTGGAAACACTTGTGGTGTTTTCAGAGGCTCTTTATGGTTTTCTCTTATTCGGTTTTCATTTGGTTCCATGTTACGGTTTTCTTTGTCGGTCTTTCCCTTTGTGGTATTGGTTCTAGTCTCCATTGTCTCGACTGAATCTGAATCATCCTCGAGGTCATTCATATACACGGGGTCATCTCCTGTTCCTATGTTTGTTTTGGAACTTGGCTTTGAATTTTCCGTATTCTGCGACTTCTTCCTTCGTGTCTTCTTTTTCTTTGCTTGGATAACTGACGCGGTATCTCTCTCTTCGAGGATATGTCCTGGCCCTTGAAGCATGGACCGTGTAATCGCATAAGCGGGTGCGACGGGTGGTATTGGCGATGTCACACTAGCAATTTCGACCAAATTCAGGGGTGTGATTTTAGGCGCATTTGGGTTATAGGGGCATTGGGCAATCAAGTGATCTATGCCACAACGATTACATGTGAGTATTGGCATTGCAGACGTGCTCCCTTGATTCACTTGCATCTGTGCAGCATTCTTTTGCAGCCTAATAGGGCACTCCGCTACTCGATGTGGTCCACCACACTCGTAGCATTGAAGAGGTGGCCTCCTAGCCTGGGTGTTGATATTTTGACCTCTGGATGCGAGAGCAGCAGCTTGATAAACCGGCTTGACTTGTCCCCAACAATCTTCCATGTAGTATATAGGACACTCTTCCAATGTATCAAGTCCGTAGGCAATACTAGTGTCTATTTCCTCCTCACAACCATCTGCATAAGCATTAGATGGCTCGCAACCCACTTGGTTCATAGGGGCGACTCTTGGATGCGGGGGCTGCGGTCCTAGCACAGGAGGTGGTAACGGTGTAGCTTGTACAACATTTTGAGATCTAGGGACCATGTGTTGCGGTAGTTGCTCAACAGGTGGAGTAGGCATCAATACAGGAGCTCGAGGCGCATCCGTCCAGGCTACAGGTGGTCTATTTGCCATCATACGTTTGATCATTAAACAATCCTTAGCTTGGTGACCATACCTACCACATGCGTTGCAAGTTCCATTAAATTTTACTCTAAACGTAGGGCACTCACTAGTGCTATGTGGACCTAAGCAAATGGAACACCATTGTTGCTCCCTTCTTGGATACATGTGACTATTTTGAGGGGGTCGATTATCCTTAAGAGACTCTTGGATTGCCTTGGTGAGGTCTGTCAAGAATGTCTCAAATACCTTTGGCTCATTGGCAATGGGCTTTGCAGTCATGGGTTCATACTCAATGGCTTGTGAGCTAGTGGATCTCGTGTCAGTAGACACCCTCATGCCTGCTATCATCAAGTTGTCCTCTAATTGGATTGCATTGGCAGTGACATCTTCCCAGGTTGTGATACCTCTAATCACTAGTCCATTATAGATTCCTTCATTCCTCAACCCTCGAATGAATCGATCAAGCAGTTGGTTATTGTTGAAGCGCTCATTTACAGGGCAGCGAGAGTTTAAGTGCTTTAGACGACTAATGAAGTCCCTTACTGACTCTCCTTCCTTACGTTCGGCCTTCTGTAGCTGAGATGCTACACCCCAAAGCACACCTTCTCGTATGTACTCCTTTAGAAACAACCTTCGAAGGGTAGGGTAGATTGTTTTCTCGTCCACCCTTAGGGTCCTATACCAATCTCCAGCCTTCCCACTTAATGTCAAGCTTAAGGCATTGCACTTATGTAGTTCGTTGCGTTCCCCTAAGGAATCACATACTTGTTCAAACACTTCAATGTGTTTCCTAGCATCTTCGTCCCCATTGAATTTTTGCGTGAGTTTGGCAATTTGTACTGCCTTACTTCTAGGCTCTCTATCAGATGCATGACGCATATTTTCCGCGATAGATCGACCTATGGTTTGAGCAAACGCTGCCAAGTCACCTATGTGAGGAGGCAGGGCCGGTGGAGGTACTCTTGGAATCATATGTGGGAGAGGAACGGGTACCGGTCTTGGCATATGTGTGGATGATGCAGGATATGGAACATAACCGGGCATAGGTCCACTCGGATAAGAGCTAGGGAGCGGCACTCGAGGAGCATAAGCAAGTGGTACAATTGGAGGTGTGGGGGCCATGTGTGCATAAGGGGCTAGAGGCACATATGGTCGAGGCCCCATATTAGGTACTACGACACTAGGTAGTGGCACTGCGCTAACCGTAGATGTCATCGGTACATTCTCTGTCAGGCTTATCCCTGGAGTGAGCACTGTGTTTTCCTTGATAGAGGGTTGAGCCAAGTTAGGGAAGCTAAAGTTTTCGCTCGGAGGCTCAGATTGCATAGAGACCCCAGGTGAAATGACGTAAGATGGGTCCATGGGGCTCATTAGAGGAGTCTCCATTTGTGATAGAGTAGGCTGTTGAGCCTTGCTCGTATCCAGAAATCTCATGGGGCCAGTTGAGAGTATATTTACCCCTCGGTTTTGCCTTTCTGATTGAATAATGCCATGGATAACATTACAGATCATTTTCTGTTGATCTTCGATGCTCGTGGCACTAGAGGTGGATTGTACAATCTCTATCCATCCTACATGGTAGGCGTGGCCAGAGTGTAGATCCGTCAACACCTCAGTGTGGAGGTCGTATGTCCAATGATCATTAATGAACAATCCTTCTAGAGTCGACGTGTTAACGGTTTCTTGTGAGGTAGAAGCAATGTTGCTCCCCGTGGTTTTACTTGTCACCAACGGTACTCTAGAGGGAACTTCTGAAGGAGGCAGCTCAACAGGGCCTTCTTGGTAAGAAGTTGGTAGGATATCCACATGGACACTCTTTGGGGGTGTGGGGTCCACGTGCGATGTGAAAGGAGAGTCCACTTCCCCACCCCCTTCGTGTGCTTCATTTGCATCAGGTTCCGAGCGAGTAGCTCTACCTAATGTTTCCATGAAACGGCTAAACATACTAGTACTAGGCTGTGGAGCTTCGGGAGGTGCATGGCCTTCTCTCTCAGTGTTTTGGGTAGGGTATGCTTCCATGATTTCTGAGTCGGAGGAGGAATCACTAGCGGCTATTTTAGGGTCTTGGGTGGTGCTACCTTGTGTCCCCGCTGAGGGTCTAGAGCTTATCGTGGATGGGTAATGGGTGTCCGTATGAACAGAGGCACCCTCAATATGCTCGTGTTCTAGCACCCGCCCAGAGAGTAAGTGCATGTGCTTTTGATACCCTAAGGTGTCAAAAAGCTGCTCTAGGAGGCCTTGTGACTAGTTTTTAGCGTGTTTTTTGTTTGTTTTTTTGCTAGAATTTTTAGAGCGTGTCGTGGAATGGGCCGTGTGATAGCTCAAAACGAGCGTATCGGTCAGAGGGTTGTGCCGTGCTTTACAGCCCTCCGTTTGGTCACTCTATGCCCTCGGAATCCCTAAAACTGTCAATTTCCAGTAGGGAACTAGGCCCAAACTAGAAAGTCTAAGGGTGCAAGTGGGAAGAGAAAGGAGGAGAGTGGAGGACTTGTCCCACATGCTCTCATTCTCTCTTGAGGGAGTAGGGTATATATATAAGAGTGAGTCTAGTATATATCATAGGACTGAGGACTGAGGCCTGGGCCTGGGCTTGGGCTTGGGCTTGGGCTTGGGAAAATGATCCCGATCCCGATCTATCTTTTATACAAACCAACCCGTCCGTTTTAAGAGTCACGTTTTTTATTTTCGAAAAATATCGCCGCCCACTCGCTCGCGTTTTTAATTTCCGGATTTTTTTCCTTTTAATTTATTTTTCTTTCAAAATTATTTTTTTTTTCTCAAAAAACTTTTTTTTTCCATTTTTTTTTATTTTTTCTCTGTTGATGCAGAAAATACAGAAATTGAAAAAAACGCAGAAATGCAAAAATTGCAGAAAATGCGGAAAAAACGCAGAAATTGCAGAAAATGCAGAAAAAACGCAGAAATTGCAGAAAATGCAGAAATTGCAGAAATTGCAGCAAAAACGCAGAAATTGCAGAAAATTGCAGAAATTGAAAACGCCGAACTTGAAAATGCAGAAATTGCAGAAATTGAAAAAACACAGACAATAGCAGAAATTGAAATTTGACAGCAATTGCAGAAAACGCAAAAAACAGAAATCTCCACACACCCCTTCCCCGCCTTTCCTATGATAGAAATTGCACCACAAGGAAGCGTAAAGTGCTAACCGAGCTTAGTGTAGGGCATATCCCCGGCAGCGGCGCCAAAAATGTGCGCTCCTTGCCGCACTGTCGAAGCAAGGGACTTGCCAATACACCGTATGCGAGCCACAAACGGCTCCAAGCACACAACAAGCCTAAACTAGCAAGCTCAAGAAAACAAAGGGTGTGTCACTCACCACTCTACGCTCGCCTTCGTGGTGGATTCCTCGCCGCGATGAAGAAGAAGCTGCAGTCGTGCCGCGCTCAACCGCTTCGCCGCCGTCGTGCCTTCGTAATGCTCGATCGTACACACACTCTCCCTCTCTCTCTCTCTCACACACACACACAAGGAGGTGTAGAAGAAGAAGATGGAGATGGAGCAAGAGCACTCTTCAATTGCACAAATGAGAGAATGAGTAAAAATTAGGTTTAGTTGGCTTTTATAGGAGCTCACCCCATTCACACTTGGGCGCCCATGCTTAACCAACTAATCCCTTGAATGTCCAAGTTAAAGTGCGCCTCTCATCGGCGATCACTCTACCTTTCCCTATTGGTCCGACAAGCCCGGTACCTGACTCTACCAAATACATAATACGCGTCCATCGTAGGTGATGGGTGTCCGTGAGCCGTGAGGGTTAACAGTCGCATAGGACCACCCACCCACACAACACACACACACACACACACACATACACACACACACACACACACACACACACACACACACACACACACACACACACACACACACACACAATCACCCCCCCCTCCCCTCTCTCCCATCGGCACTCTGCGTAGCAGTCCGCATATCAGCCACACACCCACCCATTCACCTCGCACAGGCGCAGTCTGCAATACACACACACACACACACACACACACACACACACACACACACACAATACACACACACACCCTACCTACACACACATACACACACACACACACACACACACACACACACACACACACACACACACACACACACATACCACACACACTCTCTACCCCTATTACCCCCCCCCATCTACCTTGCGCAAAAAACAGGCTGCCGGCCATCTGCCAGAAAAAAAAAAAACAAAATAACTATATATACATTATATATATATAGCCCCCCCTTCCCACGCACGTTTTTGCACACACATACCTATACAAAACACACACACACCCACCCTCATGCACGAATACATACACACACACACACACACACACACACACACACACACACACACGCATATACGCATCGCACCACAGATACAACAAAGAAAACGAGTACGACATCAACAAACAAAAGAAGAAGGATCCAAAGCACGCGCCGCCAACAACAAAAAGAGAAAATGCATCGAAGGCATGCCCCGACCGACTCCGAAAAGAAGTACGCTCGTCACCGACACACCAGCAGCACGCCATTCGCCGGCAACACGCAACCACGATGCCATCCCAGTAATTTATAGGTTATTTCCATCATTATCTTTAGTTTTCACCCGAGCCATTGTAAATTTCCATTTTTTTTGTAAATATCCTCTCTTTAGGTGATGGTCACAAAGGCCCACCTAGAGATTCCCATCTTTTAATAACCTCCCAAAACAAAGCAAGGGTCAACCACACCGGGCCCACCACTTGCTTTGTCTCCCCGATTAAGCTTACCCTAACCACACTGGGATTACCATAATCCAAGCAGCCAACACCTATAAATTGGTACTAAGAGGTCACTATCGGGGGGGGGGGCAATTCATGAGGAACCAAGCATTTGGTAGAGTGTAGTAGGAAGGATTGACACTATCACCATCACGGGGAGGGGGCTTGTGTGTCGGTTTGCCTTGGGAATTGCACCATGCGAAGGGAACCACATCCATCTCTCGACTCCAATGGTCGATGCACACACGTATGCACACTCTTGGTGGTAAGTATTCACAATCATTGAGCCGCCTTAGAGAACGTACCAAATAGGCTGCACCACCTCCTCCCCCTACCTCTCTACCACCACGGCATGCCACCTTGTAAATATTGCAGAAATAATTCACCCTCACGCCCCCAAGGGTTTTCATCATTTGCAGATATTCTCTCTCTCTCTCTCTCTCTCACTCTTTCTCTCTCTCTCTCTCTCTCTCTCTCTCTCTCTCTCTCTCTCTCTCTCTCTCTCTCTCTCTCTCTCTCTCTCGGTGTGTAGGCTTGCGGTGTTCATATCATCGTGGTTTTGCGTCCTAGCCGCTCAAAGCTAGGTGGTGCCCCATGTTCACTTTACCGTGGCAAGCTTGAGGCACGCCATTCGGTCCTTGGCGTTTTAGAGGCCGTCGGGGTTCGGGGTCCGCTTTGCGTCCGTCATTTGGTGCCCCCACTGAGGAGGGATTTTCTAAGACCCTTCAGTTTACAATGCTGAAAGTGACGCCCACTATCAATCATGGACTAGTGGCTGAAGGAGTTTTCTAACTGGAGGACGGAAGAAGAGGAGACGAAGGAGGCACTAGCCGCCTTCATTGAGGTGCTACTGCCAGGCTGCAATGTCATCAGCGTTCAAGAGGTAAATTCTCCATCTTGTGTCTCTCATTCTAACTATAAATCGAAAGCATTAGGTGGGAGATTGGTGAAGTGCCATCACTGTTGTCAACCAAGGCACACGGTCGATGAGTGCTAGCAACGAAGGCAGCGAAAGGGCTGAAGTCATCTACATTGACATTCATCGTAAAGAAATCATTCACGTCAAGGAAGGGAAGCAAACGGTGAGGCCTCTTTTCCCTAAAGAAACTGCAGTCAAAGATATAACTCCAAAGTGGCCTAAAGGGGCTGCTCGAGCCAAAGGCAAGGAGAAGATAGGCTAGCCTGGAAACACATGACCCCGAAGGGAGAGGCATCTGGCCAAGCAAGTGCTTCAAGCTCAGAGAGCCGGGTTGTACCCACTTTGTCAAAGAAGAAGTCATCTGAAGATAAGCGGCGGAAGGTCGCCTACCGATTTGCACGAAGCATGCAAGTGCTACCAATCCACTTCGACAATCCAGAAGAAGAAGTGGTGAGAAGATTCCCATGTCCTAGAGAAGAGTGGTTCGGCTACTGCTCTCGCTGTTTTGGGAAGCGAGTGGAGGATCTTCCTCCTCTCCCTGTAAAACTTATCCTGAAGAATCTCTCTACCACGAGAGAGACCCAGTGGGCTGGAGACGAACTGCAGCTGAATGGAGTAGAATTCATGCAACACGCCGATTAAGGAAATTACCTACAATTGTTGTTAGCCAAAAGGTTGGGAGTGGTCAGACACGTCGCCATCACCCCGTACGTGCTGAGCAACGAAGGAAAGGTAGAGCCCATGAAAGAAGACAACCTCTTGTGGATGTGCCGACTCATCAACACTGGCACGGTAAGGGTATAAGTAAGTATTTCACCCTCTGTGCATAATGGAAAACTGACTGACGGCATTCCTGTTCAGATTCCTGCAGCATATGCATGTGAATATCTATGTAGATAGGAAAGTCTTCTACCAACAGAAGATCGTTTACCTATTCGGTGCGGCGGTACTAGAAGAAATCCTCAATTCCCCAAACCCTATCATTCTCTCCATATTAGATTACCATCATTCCTTTAATGTCTCTATTTTTATCCTGTTTTAACCTATCCATCCACCCCTATAAAAAGCCGTTATGAGCCGCTGCGGTTGATGTTAAAAAAAAAAAAGAGAGAAAAAGAAAAAGGTTTGTAATTTCCTGAGTCACCACCATGGCAAGTGTTTCTTTCCCCACGTTCAGTGGAAAGAAGGGAGAGGATCTCACCATCGACTTTTTGGATGATTTGGACATTGTTTGTGTCGTCTCCAACAAAGATGACGACGCTTCACGACTTAGAATTTTTCCTCTACTGATGAAAGTAGAGGCCAAGTATTGGTATAATGCATTGTCCCATGCTACCAAGAATGCATGGGATGTGTTAAGGGCTGCTTTTGTGAAGAGGTTTGGCGGAGGCACAACCTCGGAGAAGCTATGGCAGCTCTACTGACAGAATTAAAACAGGGAGGCCTGCTGGAGTATGCCACCTACGAGTCAAAGTTTGTGGACTTATGGGAGAGACGGGTTGCCACACTGGAGGAAGGCGAAGGAGCGCCTAATTTCCTAAAGAAGGACCGTTTCATTGGTGGTCTATGGTTGCCGCTTAGAGAGAAGGTGAAGGGAAGGTTTTCTGCAACATATGAGTTGGCAGTCGAAGTAGCCCGCCTTAAAGACAAGAAGCTGCGCATGCAAGCAAGAGTAAACGAGTCAGAGGAAACAAGCTCGGCCCGACCAACCCCAGTGGCTGCAACAGCCAATCATAGAGTCCAACCATAGGAGGCATCAGAAGAACAACAAGACCTGCTGAGTCCCATCACCACCCAACTAGAGAGTTTATCTGTGCATCTGGTGCAGTAAGGGCATGCATCTGGCAGAAACCCACAACAAGGAAGGGGAGCACGAAGGCAGAACCCAGAGTACCACTGTTACAACTGCGGGGAAGACGGCTATGGAATGTACTACTGCCCACACCCGAGGAGGAAGAATTTCAATAGAGGGGGGAGACAGAATCAGATCTCTCTGCCAAGAGCAAGACCACCACCACCCTGGCAGCCAGGACCAATCCCACCAGTCCAAATCCTGCAACCACCTGTACAACAACAACCACCACCCCAACCTCTCATTCCGCCACTACCCCCACCACCTGCTGTGAACCAAGCGGCGAGTGTTATTAGCTTAGAGGCTAAAGGGAAGGCGAAGGTAGAAGAGTCAGCTCGAGAGAAGCACAAAGAAAAAGCGAAGGTAGAAGAAGTGGATGCTATGGGAGTGAAGCGTGCAAGGCACGAGGAGGCATCTCAAAAAGAAGAGAAGATGAAAGGGAAGGCCGAGTCTAGCAAGCAAGTAGCTAAAACCACGGTGGAAGATAGACATCGTGGACTTCTCACTAGGTGAGTATGCACAACCCTATGACTTAGTTCAGGATGTGTTAATGCAGGGTCCGAAGATAACTTGGCCCCAATTACTCCACCTTGCACCCAGAATGAGGAGGCAATGGACGAAAATGGTAAGTACCAGGAAATCAAGACCACGGATAGCTGGGGCTATCTCTGGGAGGGATCTCAACGACATCCTGCCAACCATGGACGCTCACATCAAAGGGCAGAGGATTTCAAACGTCTACATAGATGGTGGCGCGCAAATATGCGTCATGAGTGAAAAGATGATGCACCATCTAGGTCTAGAGATAAGTAGGTCGGCACCCTGCCGAGCCAAGATGGCAAACAATGTAAGAGTAAAATGCGTAGGCATTGTAAATGCGGTCAAAGTAAAAGCATTCAATATAGAAGTGGAGGTAGACATCTTCGTCATGCCACGCAAAGGGGAGGGCTACCCCATCATTCTTGGAAGGCCTTGGCTTATGGCTATGGAAGCTAAACAAGACTGGAGCACCGGGATGATCCAGATGAAGGATGCTAAAGGGAAGTCCATATTCTACGACATGAGGACTGAAAAGCAGCGCAACATGATCTTGGAGGCTTCAGAAGACGAGTCCACCAACGCCTACTCATCTACCTCAAGAGAAGACACAACCACCACCGACGGGAGTGACAGTAGCATTGAAGTAATGGGAGTCATTCTTAAAAACCCAGACAGATTAATGCAATCTGAAGCGACCTCGGCAAACCATGAGGGATCATCAGGTATGCAGTCATTGGAGGATGCAGGTAAGCTACAAAAAATGCTCTTAAATGAGTTAACCAATGAAGAAAGGAAGGAGTACGTCTCCATGTTAGGAAACTTCACTACTTTGTTCATTGATGGCTATGATAAGATCACAGGAATTATAGTAGTGCAACACCACATAAAGCTCAAGGAAGGCAGTAAACCCGTACTACAAAAGCTCAGAAGACTTGGAGTAATGCAACAAGAGGCATTGCTTAAAGAAGTGAGAAGTTTGCTACAAGCAGGTTTCATCAACCCTGTCTAAGACTTAGAATGGGTCTCCCTAGTAGTAGTCACACCAAAAAAAAATGGTAAGTGGAGAGTATGTGTGGATTATAAAACTCTCAATGCAGCCACGAAGAGAGACCGCTTTCCCCTCCCATTCCAGGATGAAATACTCAATGAAGTGGCAGGTCATGAACGCTACACAGTATGCGATGGCTACCCAGGATACTTCCAGATTAGCATTGCGGAGGAGGATCAGAAGAAGACAACCTTCATCAAACCTTGGGGATGTTTTTCCTACAGAGTGATGCCGTTTGGCCTCACTAACGCCCCAACCACGTTTCAGCGCTATGTGACTTTTTTTTTCCAACCCTGCTTTGGAACATCAGGACGGGTTTTCATAGATGATTTTTGCATCTATAGCTCACGAGCCCTTCATTTAAGCAAAGTCTATGATGGCTTAACCAGGCTGCAAACCTTGGGTGGCCAACTCAACGTGGACAAGTGTCATATTGGTGAGAGAAAAGTCACTCTCCTTGGTCATGTAATTTCAGCAAAGGGAATCGAGCTAGCAAGATTCAGGCTCTAGTATCTTTATCATCACCCACCACCGCCAAGCAGCTGGTTTCTTTCTTTCAGAAGGTAAGATACTTAAGCAGGTTCATTCACCTGCTATCTCAAGTGGTCCTTCCCCTAGAACAACTCACCCAGAGGGATGTTTTCTCATGGAGTGAAGAGAATGAGCAGCAGTTTACTGAGGTGAAGTAAATCCTAGCTAAGCTTCCCACTATTTCACCTCCTAAGTGGGATGAGCCGTTTTATGTGAACCCTAGTGTGGGAAATGATACACTGGGAGCAGTGCTAATGCAAAAGGATCCCAAAACTTCTTTCATGCGCCCTATTTACTTCTCTAGTCGAGTCATGACCCAATCAGAAAAAGGATTCACCGGAGTAGAACACATGGTTCTGGCACTAATGTTTGCTACCACAAAGTTCCGCTCCTATCTCCTGCCTAGACCATTTGTAATTCTGACAATGGAAGAGGTTTTTCCATATGTAATGCGACACATGGATGTCTCATCTAGGATCTCAAAGTGGTTAATTAGACTACAAGAGTTTGACTACACCATGCAAGTAGAAAACTCCACCAGGGCTAGTTTAGCGGGAATTCTCACTCATCGCCATTATGAGAAGAAGCTGAAGGTCAACATGGAAGCAAAGGAAGGAACACCAGCGAGAGAAAGTCCTAAGCTAGAGTGAGCACACTCTCTTTTCTTTGACGGAGCATACAAGAGAACAATGGATCAGTCTACAGCAGGCATGGTCATTTTCAATGAACAGTAAGAAAGAGTATTCTCCATGGGGCAGTTATTACACTCCCACTCCAACAATGAAGCAAAATATGCAGCCCTAATCCTTGGGTTGGAACAATGTATTTCACAAAAACTTCAGCCCCTAAATGTGTTCTCGGCGACGCTTTGCTTTTGATAAGGCAGATAAATGGCACCTGGGAGTGCAAAAAATCAGGTTTTACTTGGTCAACTTCGCCAAGTTAAGGACCTATTGAAGAAGTTTGAAGCAGTG
Source organism: Adiantum capillus-veneris (assembly GCF_014529385.1). NCBI lineage: Eukaryota > Viridiplantae > Streptophyta > Polypodiopsida > Polypodiales > Pteridaceae > Adiantum > Adiantum capillus-veneris. Next base: position 47,749,718 of record NC_140953.1, read on the forward strand.
AAGCTCTTCCATGTCCCCATGCACTAGCTAAAGAAAGAATACAAGATGTTCCCGTAGGAGCAATCAAATTAAAACTATCCCTCTTCCAAGGTAGTGATGCTATGCCTGATATCATCAGCTTTCTAGATACAGGAGAATGTCCAGCAGGACACACCAAAGGCCCAAAAAAAAGGCTGGTAAGGAAGGCTACTAGGTACCGCCTTTTAGACGACCACTTGTATTGTGAGGGCAAAGATCAAATTCTCAGGCGGGTGCCAACCTCCAGTGAAATCACAGAGGTAATTTCAAGTTGCCATGACGGCGTCTGTGGCGGTCATTTTTCTCTAGATATCACCAGTAGGAAGATTCTACAGGCAGGATACTTTTGGCCTAGTTTGAACAGAGATGTACACCATTGGTGTAAAACATGTAAGGCTTGTCAAGTGGCCAGTGATCGCACGTTAACCTACGAGCCACAAACCCCTATCATTTCATATGGTCCTTTTGAGAAATGGGGAATAGATGCAATCAGTCCCTTACCAAGGGCCCAATCAGGGAAACTGTACATCGTAGTGGGTGTAGACTACATGACACGATGGGCAAAAGCAACGGCCACCACCCGCATTACAGCCCAAGAGGTGGCAAAGTTCATTTTTGAACATATCGTTTGCCGTTTTGGAACTCCTCTTGAGATAATATCAGATAGAGGACCAGGATTCAGAGGTGATTTGGTGGGAGAACTGATGAAGAAGTTAGGCATCACACGACGGCATTCCACACCATACTACCCACAATGCAATGGTCTGGTAGAGAAGGTAAATGGAATGATTTGCAAAATCATCACAAAACAGGTGAACAACCACACAGGAGACTGGGATAAACATCTCATGGCAGCTCTTTGGGCCTACAGAACAACGTTCCGAACATCACTAGGTTTCACTCCTTTCCATCTAGTTTATGGGAAGGAGGCAATTCTACCCATTGAGATACAAATAGCCAGCTTACGAGTCTTGGCTAGCCAGACACACCGTCCAATTGTAAACCTCCGAAACCACATCTTGGATCTAGAGAGACTCCAACTGGATAGGGAAGAAGCAATCAATCACTATGCAGCACAGGTAGAACGACACCGACTCACTTTCTATCAAGGGCTTAAAGAGAAAGGACTGGAAAAAGGCATGCTAGTACTACGATACGACAACATATTTGACACTAGGAAGGATAAGAAATTTCAACCCAGATGGGAAGGGCCATTCATCATCAAGAAGCGCTATGACAACGACAGCTATAAGCTGATGGAGGCAGATGGGAGAATTCACAAGACTAGAGTCAATGGATGGAGACTAAAAAGGTATTTTGTTAGGTTTGACCCAGAATTCGTGCTAGACATTCCAGAAGAGGGAGAACCCTCTAACTCTACAGCTGAAGAAGCAGAAGAAGGGCTAGAAGCATGAATGCCTCTAGCCAAAAGAGAGAGGGCTAATGATAGCCGACTTTTGGAAATCAACGAAAAAAAGAGAAAAAAAAAACTCATTTCACCCCCCCACTCTCAGTAACCCCCCACCGTAGCTTATTTCTCCCCCCCCCCGCCCTACGGGCATTGGATAAAAAACTCCCTCTCTCTCTCTCTCTCTCTCTCTCTCTCTCTCTCTCTCTCTCTCTCTCTCTGATTTTCCCTACATACCCCTTTCCCTAATATCTCTCTCTCTCAATTTACCCTCCCCGGCCAGGCAGAAGCCCTAAAAAAAAAAAAAAACTCCCGACCCCTCTCTCGTGCTCCCTTTGTGTGAGCCGCATGGAAACCCCCCCCCCCCCCCCCCCCCCCCCCCCCTTTCGCTCTCCGCATTCTTACACTCACCCTCACATTACACCCCCCCCCCCCCCCCCCTCTCTTCCACCCCCCCCTTTGGCCCGCTAATATTCTCTCCCCGACCCCTCCTCCCTCTTCCCCACCCGCTCGCCTCACCCTCCATCGGCGTCATTCCCCTCTCCTCGGCCTCATTCCCCCCCCCTCTTGGCCCGCAGATATATTCCCTCACTCCACCATACTTATCCCCCCCCTCGTCCTCAAGCTCCCATGCAAGACAATGACCCCCCCCCTCACCCACACATCTCCCATACCCCACTCCCCACCTCATCCCTCTCCCTCACACACACTCGGGTGAAAGCGTGGTTGGTGGTACAAAAAAAGGACCTATTTTACTTCTACCAATGAAAAAGTGGGGACTGGTAAATTTTTTGTAGTTTAGGTCAAAACTTTTCGGACCTTGTATTTTTAGATTCTCCTTTTGAAGATCTATCCACTGTATATTGATATAAAGTATGATAGGTAGTTTTTCATGTGACATGTAGAAATTGTAGCTCAAAGATTTGTCAAAGGTGTTGTCAAGGACAATCCTTTTTGTACCACCAAAGCATGCTTTTAGCCACTCCCTCTCTCTTATCCCAAAACCTCACCCCTCCCTCTCCCTCACACATTCTCTCTCAAGGCTCACCGCGGATACTCTCGCTCTCTCTCACCCGGGCGCTCAGGCCACGCAAGCAAGAATATCCTCTCTCTCTCTCTCTCCCTCTCACGGGCAGCGTCGCATAGGACCACCCACACACACAACACACACACATACACAATCACCCCCTCTCTCCCATCGGCGCTGTGCGCAGCAGTCCGCATATCACCCACACATCCACCCATTCACCTCGCACAGGCACAGTCCGCAATACACACACACACACACACACACACCCTACCTACACACACACACACACACACACACACACCCTACCTACACACACACACACACACACACACACACACACACACACACACACACACACACACACACACACACACACACACACACACACATACACACACACACACACACACTCTCTATCCCTATTACCCCCCCCATCTACCTTACGCAAAAAACAGGCTGCCGGCCATCCGCTAGAAGAAAAAAAAAAAAAAAAAAACTATATATACATTATATATATACAGCCCCCCCTTCCCACGCATGTTTTCGTACACACGTACCTATACAAAACACACACACACACCCGCCCTCATGCACGAATACATACACACACGCATATACGCATCACACCACAGATACAACGAAGAAAACGACTACGACATCAACAAACAAAAGAAGAAGGATCCAAAGCACGCGCCACCAACAACAAAAAGAGAAAATGCGTCGATGGCATGCCCCAGCCGACTCCGAAAAGAAGTACGCTCAACACCGACGCACCAACAGCACGCCATTGGCCGGCAACACGCAAACACGACGCCATCCCAGTAATTTATAGGTTATTTTCATCATTATATTCAGTTTTCACCCGAGCCATTGTAAATTTCCATTTTTTTGTAAATATCCTCTCTCTAGGTGATGGTCACAAAGACCCACCTAGAGATTCCCATCTTTTAATAACCTCCCAAAACAAAGCAAGGATCAACCACACCGGGCCCACCACTTGCTTTGTCTCTCCGATTAAGCTTACCTTAACCACACTGGGATTACCATAATCCAAGCAGCCAACACCTATAAATTGGCACTAAGAGGTCACTATTGGAGGGAGGGGGCAATTCATGAGGAACCAAGCATTTGGTAGAGTGTAGTAGGAAGGATTGACACTATCACCATCAGGGGGAGGGGGCTTGTGTGTTGGGTTTGCCTTGGGAATTGCACCATGCGAAGGGAACCACATTCATCTCTCGACTCCAATGGTCGATGCACACACGTATGCACGCTCTTGGTGGTAAGTATTCACAATCATTTCACCCTCACACCCCCGAGGAATTTCATCATTTGTAGATATTCTCTCTCTCTCTCTCTCTCTCTCTCTCTCTCTCTCAGTGTGTAGGCTTGCGGTGTTCATATCATCGTGGTTTTGCGTCCTAGCCACTCAAAGCTAGGTGGTGCCCCCTGTTTACTTTACCGTGGTAGGCTCGAGGCACGCCATTCGGCCCCCGGCGTTTTAGAGGCCGTCTGGGTTCGAGAATCGCTTTGCGTCCGTCACTATGAACCACCTATTTGGGTATGGAGCACAAGAAGGCTCCAAATTCCTATTTGGTTCTTTTCATTTAATAGCTCTACTAACTTGGGCAAATTAGACTTTGGAACCGGAATGGGCCGCAAATTCCAAGGCACATGAGGTATTGTAAAAATTACCATAGGAGCTACAATAGAATGATCAACACATCCTATCTCATGTGGCTCAAATGCAAAAGCCTTACCATGCTTTGAAATCATTTCTTTAATTAAAGCACTTTGTCTCCTCCTGTGTTAGAAACTCCTCGCAGCCACTCTGCAACTCTTGAAAAGACTCCTTTGTGAAGGTGTGTCCAATATTTTCAGGATTCCTCAAACTTGGTTTCAAACAAGCCTGCTCAATCTTTTCCCTGTTATTGGGTGGTAAGGGTGAAGCTCCTAGTTTCACCTTCTTTGCTACACTCTTGTATTTAGTTTCAACATGGCTTTTGGGCCAACTGTTTTCTTGAAACGTTGGTTTTCTTTAAAGGCTTCTATGACTTGATACATTTCCATAGAGTATACTTCCACAACTTCATTTTCAAAATGCAAACTAGACTCCATTATAGAATCAAGCTCACCCATAGTATCTACAAAAGAAACTTTCTCACACAAACCCAAAACACTTTTAGTAGGCTCTAATTACCCACTCTCTTTCACCCCTATTTGTACATTATGTACATATTGCCTCTCACATCTCTTCAAATCTTCAAGTTTTGTAAAACATACTGATCCATTCCTTGTTACCAAGGAGCCCATTGAGAAAGTTTCTGTGAGGTCCCCAATCCGCCAATACCAAGGATCGGGATGGGATCCTTGACAGGTCTCTAGGTCTAATAAAATTCAGAGTCTCTAAACAAGAAAAATCCAAGGAATAGACCTTTACCATTGACAATGGCTTGGGTCTATAGCCTTAGAAGAAGACCTAGTCCTGCCTCGCAACAGAAATGGGGCAACGTATTAAAAGTCCAAAAAAGACTATTTCGGCCCTATAACTGCCACAATTGGGCTAAGGTATCCTCAACCAATGCTTTTTTCCCCCTAACAGATGTGAGGGCACAACCGCTGGTGAACTCCTCTTCCAAGTGGAAGAAGTTTTCTTAACGTTTTAGTGCGCAGGGATGGATAGTTACCTGACTAATCAAATCCACCCGTCCATGATTGACAACCTTAGTCAATCCCCACTTACCACCCCGCACTCACACATGATTCTCTTGTTATCTAATTACTACCACGTTCTTATCACAATTAAAATAATTATTCATTTTATCCTTCATAACAGGATTTTATTAAAACAGCCCTTGAAAACACTATTAAAAACATTCTTTTAGCAAACAGACATCTTTAAACTTAAGACAAGGTACTGTCAATCAAAACATTGTCCATAATAACCATGACCAATACTCTTCTTGTCTCAAGACCACCTAAGGGTGAGAAAACGACACCCATTCCTTATTCACAATCCGGAGTGGATAAACCCCCACCCAAGGTTCCGGGTGCCCATACACCAAACCAATTTCCATACAACCGGGTGGCTCCCCTAGGATAAAAAAGGTATCCTAACTTATGTAGAAACATCAAGACATGACATGGAGTAGAAACTCAACGTTCATGGGGATAACCGACTTATCCGTGGCTAGAAAGCCATCAATATCATTCAAATATACCAAGGAGTTGGAGGTGTCTTGAGACAAGCTGTCTTAAGGATGATCAATCATATCTTTCCTAATTCAACCAATTTTAACCCAAACAATTCTTTCCTACATTATAAACAATGCACGTTGGAAGTTACTCTCCGTTTTTGGTCAATTATTCATTTTCTTATTCTTACTTACTCCTTACGTATGCAATGCTAACTTATAAAAGAACTTAAACTATTTAAAGACTTAATTGAATAATGGGAAACCCACCTGGGATTGATTGGCCATCTGCTGTTGCACTGGCACGTGAAGACTCTCCTCCGTAGGCCTACTACTAGGCCCGACTTCGTCGTCATGCGACGCTCTAGTTCATTTTGGAGCTACGTTCTCATCATCATATATGGAGGATTTTCTCGGGTGATTTTAGGTGCCATAACTTCTTATCCTTATTAAAAGGACGTCTAATCATTAGGTAAATTATCAGAAAACTAAACTTAACCTTTGTATCCAATTTTACCCAAATCTAGGTTAAATTTATAGTCTTAATTGGTAAATTCTTGACCTAGTAGTTTCTTATTTTCCCATATATGTATGATAACTTTTCTCACAGCTTCCTTAAGGGTTTTATAAGCTATCCTAATTTTCTTATAATTTTGTATATCTTTTTTCTAATTTTTTCATCGAATTTTAAGCTTGGAATCTGTTTATTTTGAGCTTAATTTTCAGCTAAAATTAGTATAATTTGACTTACATAAATATCTATACTAATTTCCTAACCTTAAATTAATTATCATGGCCTCCTTATCATGTAGTCTAACTCTCATAAATAGCATGTAATCATATAACATGATTTACTAATTACCCCCTTTAGTTTCTAGCTAAAATTAGTATAATTTGACTAAACTAAATACCTATACTAAGTTTCTACCCTTGACATAATTATCACCACTTTTTCATCATGTAATCTAGCTCTGATAAATAGCATGTAATCATATAGCATGAATTAGTAATTTCCCTCTTTAGTTTTCAGCTAGAGTTAGTATAATTTGACTTAGATCAATATCTATACTACTTTTCTAACCTTGATATAATTGTCACGACCTCCTTATCCTGTAATCTAACTTTGAAAAATAGCATGTAATCATATCACATGATTTACTAATTTCCCCCTTTAATTTACCCTCAAAATAGAGTTTTTCTACTAAGATAATTAGCTAGACTAATTATCTGTGGTTAAGATACCTATCATGGATTTGTTAAGATGTGATTTACCTCTGATAGTTATCTCAAAGCTTTTTAGTTTAATTTACTATTTTCTCCCATTAATTTTTCTTTAAAAATAGTGTTTTCCTACTGAGATAATTAGTTGAATTATCTAAGGTTAAGATAATTATCATGGGTTCTCTAAGATGTGTTTTACATTTGATAATTATCTCAAAGATTTTTGAATTAGTTTGCTATTTTTCCTCTTTTAGTTTCCCTTAAAATCAGTGTAATTCTACTAAGATAATTAATTAAACTAATTATCTGAGGTTAAGATAATTATCATGGGTTTTATAAGACATGTTTTTCGTCTGATAATTATCTCAAAGCAGTTTGGATTAGTTTGCTATTTTTCCTCTCTTATTTGCCTCTAAAAGCAATGCAATTCTACTGAGATAATTAGTTAAGCTAATTATCTAAGGTTAAGATAATTATCATAGGTTTCATAAAATTGTGTTTTCCTCTGATAATTATCTCAAAGCATTTTAAATCAATTTGCTATTTTCTTCCTTTTAATTTCTCTTAAAAAAAATATAATTAGGCTGAGATAATTAATTAAACTAATTATATGAGGTTAAGATAATTATAAGAGTTTTATAAGATGTGATTTACCTCTAATAATTATCTCAAAGCATTTTGGATCAATTTGCTATTTTTTCCTTTTTAATTTCCTCTAAAAATAGTGTAATTATGCTAAGATAATTATTTGAGAATAAGATAATTATCATGGGTTTTATAAGATGTGGTTTACCTTTGATAATTATCTCAATGCATTTTGGATCAATTTGCTATTTTTCCCTTTTTTATTTCTCATAAAAACAATGTAATTTTGCTAAGACAATTATGTAAAATAATTATCTGAGGTTAAGATTATCATGGGTTTCCTAAGATGTGATTTACATGTGATAAATATCTCAAAGCATTTTGGATTAGTTTGATCATTTTCCCCTTTACTTTTCTCTCAGAACCAGTGTAATTCTGCTTAATTAATTATGAAAATTACTCAAAAAATACAAGATAATTTTCCTAGCATATGACAGTCTAACACAACTTTGATAATTATCTCATCTTAATCTAAACATAATCAGTATAATTATCATTAATTTATGATTAAAATGAGTAATTTCAGTCCTAATATGATATAATAATTAATTAGCTTAGTATCCCTAAGCTTAATCACAATAATCAGCAGAGAATTTTGAATTAAGAGAGGATTTTTGAGTATACATAGGTTTAATCTTCAATTAATTAAAAAATTTGTAAATAGGTTAACCTAGCTTTGCTAATTAAGAAAGGTAAGTGCTAATTACTGTTGATTAACCAACTAGAGCTTTGCTCTCTAGTGATTTCTGCGTAGAGTTCTCTCTAGATGAGAGAGAATGTACCAAGGCTCCGAGTTGCTCCCAAAATTGTGAAGCAAGGGTCATATTTATAGGTTTCTGGGCACTCACAGGTTGGAAAATGGCAGTAACTTGCATCTCAAGCAGCCCTACAGCACCAAAAACACCCCCTGCTGCTAAATCTAGTTTGGGAAAGTTCATCATTACCCCACACAGTCCCCCAAATACACAAAATCGATTTTCTGCTAGTTTGTTGACTTCTAATGATTAATTTTGGAAATATCTGCAATTTCTAAAACCTTAGGATAAAAAGTCTTTAGCAGTAATAATTACTGAAAATATTCAATTTTACTTAACTAATTAAATTCATACTCTAACCTTTCAGAGCCCGTAACCTTTTTAGATTTTATCGGAATTCGGTTCTGAAAAATTCTAACCCTAGTAAAGCTTTGGTTACGGTTCCAAAAATACCAATATTTACCATAGTTGGATCCTTCTACAGTGTTTTCTTAACAACCAAGTTAATTTAATCAGGTTTTGTACAATTTCTAAGGTTTCAAAAACTGGAAACCTTACAGTTTCACTTATTTTTTGATCAGGCGAGACCCTTTTTCTTTATGTACCACTGCAATCCCGCTTTACAATGGTACTTGGCCAAAATCCATGATTTCCCTATGGTCATGAAACTCTGTGCTCACCTTTGGTAGAGGATGATCTTTGAGGTTGTCACGATTTCTTTCATGGTTTACGCAAACTTTGAGAAATTGAACAGCACGTTTACTACCTTTGCTTTGTATCTTGGCATAAGTTGAACCATCATCCATCACCTTTGTTTCCATTCAAACTCCCACAATGTAGGGTTGTCAAAGGATAATATGATATGAAGATATGTCCTGTATAAAGAAGTTTTGCTCAACCTTTACATCACCTATTGTCACATTTACACTTGGACATGCTGCATACAATTCACTCGATGAATTGTTTTCCACTCTGACCATCCAACAATGTTCTATGTCGATTGGCCATTTTCATTTGCTGTAAAGACTTTTTGACATTATATTTATTTCAAAACCATGGTCAGTTAAGGCAACAAATGGTTCTTCATGATCACCTACCTTGATCAATGTCTCTGTATTAGCCCGTGCCCAATGGATTTTGGAATAGTGGCTCCTAGGAGTACTTTGCGACTCTTCCCCATCATCAACAAATTTCACTTGCCTTCCATTCCAAGAAGATTGGTAGCATCCCACCATAGCTCCATCACCTTCTTTAGCATGCACTCCTTGTGTCTTCTCAGTATCGCCTTCAACTTGTGGACAAATAGGCTCTCCAAGTGTTTGCTTTTTTCTCTTGATGATGTCAATAATTTCTTCATGGAATTCACGCTTGGCTATGCCAAGCACCTCCCCCAAAAGTAAACTCAACCTTGCTATTCAAAATCCTCTCCTCTAGAACTTTCTTCAAGTCTGTAGAAAGCTCAATTTTAGATTGTAGTTTGTAAGCTGGTCCTTTTGGCTTACCTTTTGTTGGCTCCTTTTTCTTCCCTATTGTAGATTCTTCCATGGTAACTTCTAGTGAAGGTTACTGCTGCTGTGTTGGTGGTGCTCGCAAAGGTGCTGCATCATTCATCCCTCCACTTCTTGTAGCTCTTTTTGAAGGCCCTTCATCACCATTTTCACACCTACACTTTTCTCCTACAATGGTTTCATGGTTTTGGCAATTTGTAATGTAGGTATGGACAGGCATTTAATCCACTGGATCATTCCACCCTATTTCTAGAGGTATGCAATCACTTGCTTAATGTAGAATCTCTTTTGTAAGCTTTTCCTTTTTAGCTAATTGCATGAAATTTGGCCAAAGTCGACCATGATGGTCACTCACCTCTTCATCACTAAGATTCTCAATTTTTATTCCATAAGTAGCTGCCTCAACTGAAGAGGTGGCATGGTTATGTGCCATATCTTCAACTAAGGTTTGTATTCCCCACTTCAAAAAGTTAGTTCTCAAGGGTAGACCTGTCTCTCTTAAGTGGATTTTACTATCCTTAAAAAAGAGAACATCTTTGTCAAAGCATCATTAAAACTATCACAATCGCTTCTTACATGGTCTGTACTATCACACCAAATACATCTATTAACAACACCTTGTTTGGGCTGTTGTCTTTGCATAGGAAGTGGACCTGATGGTTGGCCTTTTTCTTCAAGCTTTGCAAGCTTCACCTTTAAGTCACGCATTCCCTTCACAAGCTCATCTAGCACAGACACATCAAAGTTAGGATCTATAAAAGTAGGCTTTACCATTTTGTCAGAAGTTGAGGTGGAAGGACTTGTAGTGTTTAATACCATCTTGTCCCTTCTTATTTGTCATTTGGCAAGCAGTGAGACAACACCTTCAACTTCATTCTGGTCGGTCTTTAGTCTTGCTCAACATCTTTATCTTCAAGAAGAAGCTCCAAAAAGACCATATTAGGTAAAGTGGGAAAATCCCAATTCCCAGGTTGGACAACTTTCAATATATCATGTACAAAATATAGAGATTTTGTCAAAAATTTGAGTTTTCTTAAGGTCTCATTCCACTTTATGCACATACAATACACAATGAAAACAACTAAAATACCATGGTTTCAATCAATTGGATTATTAGGAGACGAGTATATTGCATCCATTATCGTTTTCTATGTTCTACTGTCCCAACTACAACTTATCTCAACATGGAGAGCTTGGTTTCTAGGTCCACCACTTGTCCAAGTTAATGTAAAAGTGACTCAAGGTTCACAACTTGTGAAAGCAAGGATCCATTGAGGAATACAATCCACTTGGCTATTTTTCCTTAATTTATTGCATGTGACATTCAAGCAAGGTCCACTTCTAATCTATAACTTCTTAATTTGAGGCATGGGACATACATAAAATATGTAGCATATGCTCTATTGCCTCATAGGAAGGTTGGTTTCAAGGTGCACTTATCCATGCTAGCCTATCTTGGAGAAATGATGGAGCTTGCTTCTCTCCTTGTTTCAATGGAGACTAGCTTGGACAAGTGGTGGACCTTTGCTTCTCTCTATGTTTCAATAGAGTTAGCTTGGACAAGTGGTGATCTTGGAACAAAACCCCCATGTAAAACATATCATGGGTATTCCAAGTGATTAGAAAGATTACCATTTAAGATATAACCTTATAGGTTGGACAACTAGATCTTGGATTGGAGAAATGGTGGACCTTTGATTCTCTCCATGTTTCAATGGAGTCTATCTTGGAGAAATGGTGGAGCTTGCTTCTGTCCATGTTTCAATGGAGCCTAGCTTGAACAGTTGGTGGACCTTTGCTTCTCTCTATGTTTCAATAGAGTTAGCTTAGACACGTGGTGGATCTTCAAAATAAACCAACTACTATCAATGTTGCCTAGCTTGGACAAGTGGTGGAGTGTTTCTCTACTCCATGTTTCAATGGATCTTAGCTTGGACAAGTGTTGGACCTTAAAACAAAAACCCCATGTACAACATAGAATGGATTTTCTAGATTTCAATGGAGTCTAGCTTTAACAAATGGTGGAGCTTGTCTTCATCCATGTTTCAATGAAACTAGCTTGGATGTAACAAACCCTCCCATGTACAACATATCATTGGTTTTCTAAGTGATGGGAAGGAATACCATTCAAGATATAAACTTATAGCTTGGATAAGTAGTTGACTTTAAAACCAAATTCATCATAATACAATGAAATACAGATCAGCCAATTCCTAAATCTTGAGACCAAACCTCCCATGCTATTAGAGATAATATATTGGATAAGTGGTGGACCTTCTATTATTTTCCCATGCCTAGTTTAGACAACCGGTACACTTCGCAGCTATAAAGGTTGGACGAGTTGTGGAGCCTTGTTTCTATCCATGTTTTAATGGATCCTAGCTTGGACAAGTGGTGGACCTTGGAAAAAAGCTTCCATGTACAACATATATGAGGTTTTCCATGTTTTAATGGAGCCTATCTTGGACAAATGGTGAAGCTTTCTTCTCTCCATGTTGATTTTGGAACTACCTTAGACAAGTGGTGGAGCTTTTCTTTTCTACTCTTCATAATACAATGAAGTATATGTTGGTTACATGGTGAATCTTAAGGCCAAACCTCCCATTTTACTAGAGATGATAGGTTGGACAAGTGGATCAACCTTCTATCATTTCTCCATGACTATATTGGACAATTAGTAGACATAACATCTCTCTATGTTGTCTAGAGATGAGCTTGGACAAGTGATGGACCCTGCTTCTCTCTCCCCTTGGTTTACTAGTTTGAAGACTCAGTATATATACTTTCTTAGATCTAACTTGAACAAGTGGTGGACCTTGCATCCACAATCTTAATTCAATATAAAAAAGTATATGAAAAAATAACATAGGAATCTTGGTTTGAAGGTCAAGCAATTAGGTTCCAAATGCACATAATAATATATTTTCCACCCATATTAAAAGAAAGTTAAATATGCACATAATAATATATTTTCCAAATGCACATAATAATATATTTTCCACCCATATTAAAAGAAAGTTAAATATGTTATTACCAAATTGACAAAGGTAACGTCCAAAAATTATATCTTTCCATCTTGTCAGATCTAAATCTTCATCAAGGCGACATGCATGTATACATCAACTTTCAAGCCATTCAAGAATACATGCACTTAGATTCCATAGTTTTGTTTTCAAAGTCTTTTAGGTTCTAAAACTCTTTCACATAAAGTATGTAATGACAAAATTCTTGAAGCAAACATTTGTGCCCAAGAAAAAGATCCCTCTCACATATTTAAAGTCCATGAATTCTCTGATCCACACTTACAAGTTTTATTTTGACATCAAACATCAATTCTTTCATAGTTCCAAATAAATGCAACCTCATATGAATTGACAAAAAATGAATTTCTTTTACTATATGACCCAACATAGGCCCCAATCAAATAAAAAATGAGTCCCCAAAAATTTGGGTGCACTCTAGCAATACATCAGAGTCCCCTTACAATAGGATGCACTCCAATAGTACATTGAAGTCCCCTTAGAGTAGGGTGCACTCCATTCAAGTGTTCATAAAATTGACACACCTTTTATAAAAAAAAAAAAGACTATATCAAATTATACAAATGTTGAAAGATACACACTAGAATAAAAAAAGCATCTTATAGCCATATTTATTCAATGCTTTCGTGTTGACAAGTACACACCAAGGACATAATTTGTCTCAGAATCACTATACTGATTTACAATTGTGTTATATGTATAGACTCTCTTATCTCTTGCATACAACCATCCTACCAACCATGGAATTATGGTTCTCTGCAAGAAGTTTTGAAGTTGCTCGGAAGTTTGCCTCCACATCTTTGGAAATATAAGATATGTCCCTGGCATGTTCCACATCACCCTATATGGAGTGTCATCAAAAATTAAGGTATTGTTTGCATCCAAATCCTCAAATATCTTCCAAATATCACTCAGATTTTTGTGATAAACCCTTGTAAATCCTAACATGATATTTGGATTTTGGCAATTTTTGTTACTCATAAACACCTTGAACTTGGTATACTGCTCAGGAAAACACTTTTGTGTGATGCGTTGCACCCTTGTTAAGTTATAGCAACTCCATATCCATAGCTCAAAGTATTCAGCACAAAAATCCAAAAAACTTTGTGCGTCTGGTCGCACCACATGATAAACTTCATCTTTGTCCTCCACAAGTCGCATGTGTTGAGCCCAAGATGGCATAGAATCTCCATGTTTCATTTCAACTGTCTTGAGAAGTAACCCCTCTAGATCCAAGATAAGTACTCTTTTGATGTCCTTGAAAGCAAGTGGTAGGTGATAAGGAGGTGATTCATTCCTTGGACAAGGTCTTGGAGGAGGTTGGATGGGTAATTCAATAGTTTTCTTCAATTTATGCCAGCATATAGCCAATCCATTTTTCTGTAATGGTTCTGAAATTAAAGAACAAGAACACTTAATGCAAACACAACAATAGACATGATTTTTACATTGTCTACCCTAAGGTTTTATTAGATACCAAAATCCATCTATGATCTACTCATTAATAGAAAGAAAGTCAAATTAAAATCCTGACTCTTTTTTATGCTACACTCTCTCTTAGTCTCAATACCATGGAGTTCAACTAGATTTAAGTCAACTAATAACTACTACTTGTTGTTAAAGGTATGCTTGAAGTGTATAAGGCTTAACCAATGCTCTAGTGTAGAATGGGTATTTAGGTCTCAAGGTCTACCACTTATCCAAGCAAAGATCCATTTAGATATGGAAACCCAATTTTTCTTAATATAATGATATAGAGTGGACAAGTGGTGAATCCTGAGACCAAGCCACTCATGCTACTAGGGATAATAGGTTGGACAAGTGGTGGACCTTGAATGTAAACCCCCCATGTACAAAGTATCAGGGGTTTTGGGTATTTCAATGGACTCTAGCATCTTGGAAACATGGTGGAGCTTACTTCTCTCCATGTTTCAATGGAGTCTATCTTGGATAAATGGTGGAGCATCATTCTCTCCATGTTTCAATGGAGCCTACCTTGGACAAGTGGTGCATGTTTGTTTCTCTCTATGTTTGAACAGATCTAGCTTGGACAAGTGGTGGACCTTGGAACAAAATCCCCATGTAAAACATATCATGGACATTACAAGTGGTGAGAAAAAATACCATTCAATATATAACCTTATAGGTTGGAAAAGTGGTGGACCTTAACACCCAATTATTATTAATATAATGACATAGAGTGGACAAGTGGTGAATCTTGCGACCAAACCTACTAGGAAAAGTACGTTGGACAAGTGGTGGACCTTGAATGCAAACCCCCCATGTACAAAATATTACTCATGCTACTAGGAATAATTTGGTATTAAGGTCCATGTTTCAATGGAGCCTAGCTTGGAAAAGTGGTGGACCTTTGTTTCTCTCTATGTTTCAATAGAATTTTCTTGGACAAGTGGTGAACCTTGGAACAAAACCCCCATGTAAAGCATGTCATGGGCATTACAAGTGGTGAGAAAAAATACCATTCAAGGTATAACCTTATAGGCTGGACAAGTGGTGGACCTTAGCACCCAATTCCTCTTATTATAATGACATATAGTGGAAAAGTGGTGAATTGTGAGACCAAACCTACTAGGGATAATAGGTTGGAGAAATGGTTGACCTTGAATGTAAATCACCCATGTACAAAATATCATGGGTTTTGCGTATTTCAATGGAGCCTAGCATCTTGGAGACATGGTGGAACTTACTTCTCTCCATGTTTTAATGGAGCCTATCTAGGAGAAATGGTGGAGGTTCCTTCTCTCCATGTTTCAATGGAGCCTAGCTTGGACAAGTCGTGGACCTTTGTTTCTCTCTATGTTTGAATATGGTTAGCTTGGACAAGTGGTGGATCTTGGAATGAAACTCCCATGTAAAACATATCATGGGCATTTCAAGTGGCGAGAAAGGATACCATTTAAGATATAACCTTATAGGTTGGACAAGTGGTGGACTTTAACACAATATAATGACATAGAGTGTACAAGTGGTGAATCTTGAAACCAAACCACTCATGCTACTAGGGATAATAGGTTAAACAAGTGGTGGGCCTTGAAATAAAACCCCCTAGAGTGTTTCAATGGATCCTAGCTTGGAAACATGGTAAAGCTTGCTTCTCTCCATGTTTCAATGCAGCCTATCTTGGATAAATGGTGCAGCATCATTCTCTCCATGTTTCAATGGAGCCTAGATTGGACAAGTGGTGGACCTTTGTTTCTCTCTATGTTTAAATAGAGTTATCTTGGAAAAGTGGTGGACCTTGGAACAAAAACCCCATGTAAAACATATCATGGGCATTACAAGTGGTGAGAAAAAATACCATTCAATATATAACCTTATAGGTTGGACAAGTGGTGGACCTTAACACCCAATTATTCTTAATATAATGACATAGAGTGGATAAGTGGTGAAATTGGGACCAAACCTACTAGGGAAATAGGTTGGACAAGTGGTGGACCTTGAATGTAAACGCCCCATGTACAAAATATCACTCATGCTACTAGAAATAATTTGGTATTAAGGTCCATGTTTCAATGCAGCCTAGCTTGGAAAAGTGGTGGACCTTTGTTTCTCTCTATGTTTCAATAGATTTATCTTGGATAAGTGGTGTACCTTGGAACAAAACCCCCATGTAAATCATGTCATGGGCATTACAAGTGGTGAGAAAAAATACCATTCAAGCTATAACATTATAGGTTGGACAAGTGGTGGACCTTAACACCTAATTTCTCTTAATATAATGACATAGAGTGGGCAAGTGGTGAATCATGAGACCAAACCTACTAGGGATAATAGGTTGGACAAGTGGTGAACCTTGAATGTAAACCCCCCATGTACAAAAAATTATGGGTATTGGGTATTTCAATGGAGCCTAGCAACTTGGAGACATGGTGGAGCTTATTTCTCTCCATGTTTCAATGGAGCCTATCTAGGAGAAACAGTGGAGGTTCCTTCTCTCCATGTTTCAATGAGCCTAGCTTGGACAAGTGGTGGACCTTTCTTTCTCTATATGTTTTAATAGAGTTAGCTTGGACAAGTGGTGGACCTTGGAATGAAACCCCCATGTAAAACATATCATGGGCATTTCAAGTGGTGAGAAAGGATACTATTTAAAATATAACCTTATAGGCTGGACAAGTGGTGGACTTTAACACATATTTCTTCTTAATATAATGACATAGAGTGTACAAGTGGTGAATCTTGAGACCAAACCACTCTTGCTACTAGGGATAATAGGTTGGACAAGTGGTGGACCTTGAATGTAAAACCCCTCATGTACAAAATTATGGGTTTAGGGTATTTCAATGGAGCCTAGCTTGGAGACATGGTGGAGATTGCTTCTCTCAATGTTTCAATGGAACCTATCTTGGAGAAATGGTGGATCATCCTTCTCTCCATGTTTCAATGGAGCCTATCTTGGACAAGTGGTGGATGGAGTTAGCTTGGACAAGTGGTGGGTCTTGGAACAAAACCCCTTTGTAAAACATAGCATGGACATTACAAGTGATGAGGAAAAATATCATTCAAGATATAACCTTATAGGTTGGAAAAGTGGTGATGGACCTTGATAAGTGGTGAAGGATACCATTTAAGATATACCCTTATAGGTTGGACTAGTGGTGGACCTTAACACCCAGTTATTCTTAATATAATGACATAGAGTGGATAAGTGGTGAATCTTAAGACCAAATCACTCATGCTACTAGGTATAATACGTTAGAGAAGTGGTAGACCTTGAATGCAAACACCCCATGTACAAAATATCATGGTTTTAGGGTGTTTCAATGGAGCCTAGAATCTCGGAGACATGGTAGATCTTGATTCTTTCCATGTTTGAATGGCACCTATCTTGGAAAAATGATGGAGGTTACTTCTCTCCATACTTCAACGGAGCCTAGCTTTGACAAGTGGTGAACCTTTGCTTCTCTCTATGTTTGAATAGAGTTAGCTTGGACAAGTGGTGGACCTTTGCTTCTCTCTATGTTTGAATAGAGTTAGCTTGGACAAGTGGTGGACCTTGGAATGAAACCCCCGTGTAAAACATATCATGGGCATTTCAAGTGGTGAGAAAGGATACCATTTAAGATATAACCTTATAGGTTGGACAAGTGGTGGACCTTAATACATAGTTCTTCTTAATATAATGACATAGAGTGTACAAGTGGTGTATCTTGAGACCAAAACACTCGTGCTACTAGGGATCCTAGCTTGGACAAGTGGTGGACCTTGGAAAAAAGTCCCCCTGTACAACATAGATGAGTTTTTTCATGTTTTAATGGAAGAGAGATTCGACAAATGGTGGAGCTTGCTTATCTCCATGTGGATTTTAGAACTAGCTTGGACAAGTGGTGGAGCTTTGCTTTTTTACTCTTCATAATACAATGATGTATAGGTTGGTTACATGGTGAATCTTAAGGCCAAACCTCCCATCTTACTAGAGATGATAGGTTGGACAAGTGGTCAACCTTCTATCATTTCTCCATGCCTATAATTAGACAATTAGTAGAACTAGCATCTTTCTATGTTGTCTAGAGCTGAGCTTGGACAAGTAGTGGACCTTGCTACTCTCTTCCCTTGGATTATTAGTTTGAAGACTCATTATATATACTTGCTTAGATCTATATAATTACTCATTAGTTAGGTTACAAGTGGGTATGTAATTTGTTAGCCTCAAGGGACTTTGAATATTGAATAGTAAGACCAAGTGCTGGTTTGAAGATCTTTTGCTTATCTAAACTAGACTCTAACTCAATAATAAGTTTCATAAGTTCCACGAATTGTCCTATCTAGGCTCCAAAAGAGTCTTAATTGGTTTGTGCTAGATTATAACTTCCTTGATGGGGTAGAATCCTAGAAAAATGAGGCACTATAAGTTTTACCTTAGCTCAAATGGATTTTTCACTTAAACTCGACTGCAATTTGGCTATCTAGTCTTTGTCTCGATGGAGTTTAACACTAGATACATAGTAGTGATATTTAAGCTTCATGTCTCTTCACTTGATCGAGATATGAGACCATACTTTCAAGGTCACCACTTGTCTTACCTAAAGACCAATGTGAGACATGGGAGCAAGAAAGCCATCCGATATTGTTTTAAGGACTATTACATAGGCAATCAATAACTTAAGTAAAGAAAAAAAACTTGGATCTTTCACAATTAATAACTTAAGTAAAGCCAAAAAGACTTGGATCTTTGACAGTTTTTTTCAAACTAAAAAAGCACAATCTCATGCTAACAAAACTATAAATCACAATTGAAAGGTTTGAACAAGAAAAAGATCAACAATCTTAATAAGACGGATACTTTTCATTTCATTTGATGATTACAAACTAAAATAAAGTCTCTCAAGAAATTGATAAACAAAAAATGTAGGTGACTGCTTCATTATTTTGAGCAAAAATATCAAAATCTCTATTGATTGAGCTCCATCTAGTAGTATCCTTTGTAAGATCCTGCAAGAAGGAATAAAAAGAAAGATTTGTTAGATACCATGCACATGAGTGTTCAAGCATGTGTATCAAGAATATATGACATGTCACTAGTACCTTAGGGTTGCTTTCTATCCAGCCTTAGAAGATTGTTCTCAGCTTTCACCTTATTTATATAAGCCTTTGCTGTGGTTGCCTTCAAAACTCCTTTTGTGTTACAACCCAATTGCCTAGCTAAAGTGGTCAATTGTGACGCCTTCATGCTTTCAATGGGTGTACGCTCCTTTGCCAAGATCTCTTGTATTTGGGCTCTTCTCATTTCATTGCGGTGGCTTGTGTCACTTGCATCTTCAATGATAGTTTCATCTCTGTCACCTTTTGCAGGTGGTATTCTTCTTGTAAAGAACACCTTAGCTGACCAAACATCATTTTTCTGCTTCCAATACTCCATGATTTGTTTGTATTCACTATCATTTGTCACTATAGGTTGTCCATAACGATTAGAAGCAATTAAATCACGCACATCCCTTCTCTCATCAAGCTGAATCAAGTATGGCAGTAGCTCCTCCAAGAGCATATTGTCAACCATCTTCTCAGCATCAAATTGTGGTGGAAAAATGCAATTGTTTGCTGGTGAAATACATCCCTTGTAAGGAGAGTCATCAATAAGCACTGTTCTTTGTGGATCACATTCAAACCCCATGGCAATTTTGGCTAGAGGCTTGAACATTGCCTCAACGTTTGGATTGTCGGGTCTAAACAATTTTTGAGTTTGAGCGGTGTAGCAAACATCTTGCGACCAAATTGCAAAGAAAGGCAATGTATCCTCAGCTAAGTTGTTTAGTGCTGCAAGGATTTGATACACATTATTCCTAGTAGCTGTCGACCAAATTGCAACATTAAACCTTTGTAAAATAGTCTTCAAGAATTGGATGCAACCTGGCCTGAGTATAATATATCTTTTTGAATCCATTTGCACTGAGTTGTGGTGTGAGGATGGTTGAGGGGAACGTTTCAACAATAGACCATTTAAATCCAATATAATTGTAAGCATGGATTTCTCAACATCTACGCTACATGACGTAGTACCAATTGGCAATAGCTCGTGAGTGGACTTTTCAGTCTCTTTTGATGTATGTTGCATTTTTGAAGCATCGATTTCTTGGTTCTCATTATTGGAAGCTTGCTCAAGTTGCACAACACTAGACTCTAGTATAGAAATATCATCCATCTTGGGCACTTTAGAAACCATAGAATCTATGGATTCTATAGTTGTTGACTGAACCATAGGAGCGTTATCCATCCCAGTTTGTGAATCTAAGAAAACACACACACAAATGGTATCTCAAAACCACTAGAATTTTATTCACCATATTTATATGTAGAACTCCTAGTAAGAAATTTATTTAAGGTAAAGTCGTTGTTAGAATCCTTGCAACCATTTTTCAGCATTCGTACACCAAACACCACTTGTCTAAAATACAATCTACTAACTCAACATTTTCCATTCCTACACTTTATTAAAGATGAGTACTTAAAGTGAAACTAAAAGCCACCCTTGTTGAGGAAACATGGATACAAGGTCCACCAAATGTCCAACTAGACTACAGAAAATAATTAGAGATTTGGCTTAGATTTGGATTTCAAAGGCCACCACTTATTCAAGTAAGATAACTCCACTTGTTTAAGACAGTAATGTTTGAAGCCCCACCACTTGTCCAACCTAGACATTGATTAAATTTTGGTAAGATTTATCACAAATCTAGAGTAGAATCAAGATTCTATGGCCAAGGTAGTCAAATATGTTAGACAACACACAAAGCATAAGAGCACTCTAGATTCTCGTTGAGCATAAACTAAACAATAATCAAATGTTATATTCACTTGAGATTTCATCCATGAAAAATGAAAATGATGCATGTACTTGAGATTTTCCATCCATGTACAATACTTTACAATGTCAAGTAAAGTTATAGTCAGCAAACAACTCTTCTCCTGCTTCAACTTGACAAATAGTCTCAATGCATACATGGCCATATTCTTCTGACTTGATGTGTGAAGAGGTGCATTTATGCCAGGTGGCAAATTTGGATCAAATGTATAGCGTACGTTGGGACAGACATTTGTACTGTGAGAACTATTTATATAGCCCGACACGTTTCCTTCTTCTACACAACAATAATGTATGATTGATCTTCCTCTTCTTCTATGTTTGGATCCTCTAGAAGAGAATATTTATAAGCTCTTGGAAATATTTTGCATATCTTTTTCCAGTCTTGAAATCTATACTTATGCCCTCCATAGTTAGAATAGTCAAACCACTTTCCAGGGTAGTATGCACAAATAGCATATCCAGCTCCTTCAATACATGAAAGTCGCACTTCAAAATCCACACCGTTAATATGGAAAATTACATCTTTGGGAATAGGAAAAGTTGTTGTGTCCCAAAAGGATCTTCATGCCAATCATAGTGTGAAATACATCTAGATTTTATATCACTTAACTCCTTTGTGTCTGCAAAGAAAGAAAATATTATGCATAAAATAATGACAATATCAAAGAAAGATATCATTATTTTATAGTCCAATAGGTCCATTGTATGGAAGACTTAGAGTGCTCTTACATGGTCTGCTCAAGGTTTCCAAAAAATAAAATCATTGGAAAAAAAAAGGCCACTGTGTCTCCAATCTATTGCCCATTTGAAGCATAGAGAGAACCAAGGTCCACCACTTGTCAAGCTAGACATGGAGCATTGACACAAGATCCAACACTTATCCAAGAACCCTATAGTATATTTGGTAACATGGGATGCATTGATGCAACAAAAGTAGTCTAGCCTCCTCATCCATCTCTTTTTTCTTGTAGCCTAGAGGGATAGTTTCAAGGTCTATCACTAGTCAAAAACTACACATAGAACATTGATACAAGGTTCCACCACATGTGAAACCTATCATCTCTAGTAGCATGGATGGTTTGATATCAAGGTTCATCGCGTGTCCTACCTATACTCTATTGTAGCATATAGATTCTGGTTTGGTGGTACTACACTTGTCCAAACTTGGCTTGTTGTTGATATCTGGAGGTAATCAAGGGTCCTCCACTTGTCCAAGTTAGGCATATAAAACCAATTGCAAGGTCCACCATGTGTACAACATATGATTGATTTAGCATGCATGGTCTTATTTCATGGGCAACCATCTTCTCTCCAACATGTGTCCAACTCGGCTCCATTGAAGCATGGAGAGAAGCAAGGTCCACCACTTATCAAAGCTATTATTTTCTCCCAGTGCTTTCAAAAACCATAATACGTTGTACATGGGGGGGGGGGATTCTTGTTTCAAGGTCCACCCCTTGGCTAAGATTGGATCCATTGAAACATTAAAGAGAAGCAAGCTCTACCATTTGTCCAAGCTAGGAGCCATTGAAACATGAAAACCCCATAATATGTTGTATACGAGGGGTGTTTTTCAAGGTCTACCACTTGTCTAAGCTATGGTCCATTGGAACATGGAGAGAAGCAAAGCTCCACCACTTTTCTAAGCTAGGATCCATTGAAACATGGAGAGAAGCAAGCTCCATTGTTTGTCTAAGCTAGGCTCCATTGGAACAAGGAGAAAAACAAGCTCCACCACTTGCCTATTATTGCATAGAGATTCTGGTTTGAAGGTCCACCACTTGTCCAACCTTGCCTTCATGTATGGAGATAATCAAGAGTGCAATGCTTCTCTAAGCTAGGGACATAAAAGAGTTTCAAGGTCCACTACATATACGATCTATGATGGGTTGTAGCATGGGAGGGTTTCATTTTAAGGTTGACCACTTCTCAGCTCCGCTTGTCCAACCTCAGATCCATTGAAGAATGGAGAATAAAGGTGTACCAACTCTCCAAAATAGGCAGGACAATCTCTATAAAACCCATGAATTGTTAATATATGCTATGCTGTGGAGTTTTGTTTGAAGTTCCACTCCTTATCCAAGCTACAATCCATTGAAGCATGGAACTAAGTAAGATATATCTCTAGTCCAAGATAGGATCCATTGAAACATAGAGAGAATCAAGGTCCACCACTTGTCCAAGCTATGCATGGGTAATTGATATAAGGACCACTACGTTTTCACCTATACTATGCTCTATCATGGATGGTTTCATATCCTACCAATTTTCCAACCTATTTAGTAGGTTGTATTATGGGGGTTTGGTTTCAAGGTACTTCACTTGTCTGAGGTGGGTTCCATTGAACCATGGAGAGAAACTATGTCTACCACTTGTCCGAAATATGCTCCTTTTAAAACATAAAAAACAAGGTCCACCACTTGTCCAAGCTAAAGTTTCTCTCCATTGAAGCATGGAGAGAAACAAGGTCTACCACCTGTCCAAAATATGCTCCATTGAAACATAAAAGCAAGGTCCACCACTTGTCCAAGCTAATATAACAAATGGGTGTTGGTTACAAGGTGTACCACACTTGTCTAAACTAGTCTTCATGCAAGGTCTACCACATGTCCCAAGCTATATGAGCTTGTTTTGAAGGTCTACCACACCTCTTGAAATTAGGATCCATGTAAGGTCCACCTTTTGTCAAGCTATGCATTTAATGAGTACTAAAACTAAGTAAATTGCAGTACTTAAATACCTTTCCAAGCTCATTAAGATTTTGGTCTCTAAGGCCGGCCACCACCACATGTCTAATCTATGCTCTAATTGATTACTTATGCTATTTCTCTCAAAGTCCAAACATAAGCTCCCTTCTAGCAAGGTTAGTTTAAATTTAGGCTCCAGCACCTGTCTAAGCTAGGTTCAATTTATGAACATCCATTTAACCATGCTACGATCATGCTAATCATCAATCAAGGGGGTATTGATAAAAGGTCCAAAACTTATTGAGTTCAAGCTCTTAAGTAATTAAGTCTTTGTGAGTATTAAATGTTTTAGTTTTAGTCTACAGATCCACCATTCAAAAACTCAAGTAATTTACTATTTACATTCAAACCTTGAATGCTTGAGATAAAAAATACAAAGCTCAATCAATACTAAAAAAGCAAAATCTAACATTAAGAGTATCAAATCAGTAACAAGAAACACTAACATGCACAAGAAACTCAAAACATACGTGTCTCCATTTCCAAAAAGTCCTCCATTGACAGATGATGGTGTTGTTGTTGTTCTTCTTCTCTTTGTGGAGAGCACTCCTCTGTAACAGGCACAATGTCGCCTGATTGCGAAGTGGATTGTTGAAGTCCAGCCCATTTTTCTATATCTTCATGAGACTTAACAAAGTCTAGCAGCATGGTCTCCATGCTTTTTGCCTCCTCCACACTATCAATTAAGCAGATGACTTCTTTTTTCTGTTGTATTCCTTCTTGTGCAACCAAGGAGCCATCACCAAAAACATCAACAAGCTTGCGGTCTTCAAAACAATATGTACGAATGTAGTGCTTGACCAAAGCTCTTTTTTTGGCCTCCAAATATTGCAAATCTGACATATCGTTATCTGCTACTTGAAGAAGAGAACAATCAATTGGCATGGGATGTTCCTCTGATCTTCTTCTCAGGTCTTCAAATGCATTGCCTTGTCCCAAGAAGGCAATAACTGTTAGGAATTGAATTGCTCCTTTGCAAGGAGCTGATGGAAAGTGATGCAATGCACCACAACAATGGTAGCTCAAATTATCTCCCATGGCGTGAAAGGCACATTGCAATTTTGTGAAGTTAGTGAAATCCACAAATGCAAGAAAGACAAATCCAGGATCTGTTGACCCTCCAGCAATAGCCAAGATCCCATCCAAAGCATTGTTAAATGTCTCCTCACTCCACTTCAAATTGCCTCCAACGTTTTTTGTCATATCTAAAACACATAAGCCAATAGGCACTTTATTATTGAAGTGGCGCATCAAGTAGAGATTGCCTTCCATTTGTAGGCTCACCACATAGATTGACCATGGCAAATCTCTAGGCTCAGTTTTCTCCTTTTGAAGGTGAATTGCCCATTGCATGTATTTTATTGCTCCATCTGGAAAAGCCATTTTCTTTGTTCCACGCGTCAAACTAGATCTGATCCATTCCTCGCATAGCATTAAAATTGTTTTATAAACAACATCATTGATGTTATACATTTTGACCACCTCCTCCCAGTCTTTACATGGTGAAGACTCATTCAAATTGTTGAAGCCTTCAAGAAGTGCATCTTGAATCAATTTGTCTTGCTTCAACTGCTTGATTCGATCATACATGTCAGTTGCATCACCATCCTTTGCACTCTTTGACAGTAAAATCTTCTCATCTCTAATCTCTTCTTGAATAGTCTTTACCTCTGATTCCTCAAGGCCACAAAGATATCTAAATACAGTTGTTGGGGGTTTCTTATTCTCCTCTTCTAGATTTTCAATGATTTCTATCCAGCAATCATAAACTAAATCAGAGTAGGTGACCATGTGTGCCTGTTTAGCAATCCAACTTGCTGCTGCACTCATTCTTGCCAATCGAAGAAAACCCTGAAAGAAATAGAGAAATAATTAAACTATTGAGCAAGATTTGTTAATTAAACACTATCAAAAAGACAAAGAAAATAACTTACATCCCATCCGGCACGAGATGCATGTCCCTCTGCAATTCCACTTGCTGCCTTTGGTGGTCGTCCTGCGAAGATCCATTGACTCCGTAAATGTCTCAATATTTGGCTGTAAGGTTGCTTGACATACAATGCCTGAGCCTCCTCATTTGCAATGGCAGATATAGCAGTTGCAACAAATGGAGGAGCATTCACAACAATGCGAGCCTTTCTAAATTTATACACGCTAATCAGTCTTTCAAAGATCTCTTTGTTGTTTTGTTCATTGTGAAGCAAAACTTTTGCAGCATAGATTGAATGCTGCCCATCAAGAATCCAATAATGATAATCTTTAATTTTTTGCTCCTCTACCTCTTCTACTGCCAAAGGAGTCCCCTTCTTTGATTTTGCATTTCGAACAGGCATCAAATATGCACATGCTGCAGGCTTGGTCGTACTCCGTGAAAATCCAAATAACACACTTTCAGCGTGTTTTTTATCCATAATACGTGCATTATAGTGATCAGGAGCAAGCCAACAATTTTGAATAGGGATATCAAATTCCCTATATTGGAAAGGAAAATAATTTATGTACTTATTCATTCCACCTGTATCTTTTTCTTGTCCTTTCATGGCCTCAGCTTCTAAAACATCTGGATCCACAATTCTCATCTTTGACATTGAACCCTCTGTTGATGAGGATGCCAAAGATGCCTTGTCTACATCCAAAATGGAGCTAGTTCGCTTAGCTTCTACTTTCTGCACTTTTGCTTGCTTCTTTGTGGATGGTGGTCGTGAAGCTTTCACCTTTTTTCGTTGTAGTGTGGCAATGATGGAGCTTTGAAGTTGATCTGCTGTGATATTTGGATTTGATTCTGCAAACTTCCATCCTCGAGAAAACATTGTCTCTTCTTTGTTTCTAGACATGCGCTCCAATGCATATGCTCCTGGAGATAGTTGAAATTCTAGATTCATTGGAACTAGAATGTCAATGCATTCCACCTCTGGATGACTATCAACTACAGAGACAGATGCTTCCACAACTTGTCCAACATCTTCAAACAAGCTGTCATTATCCTTTTTGGCAATAAATAGATGCACCTTATGAAATTGTGCACCCTCTATACCATGTATGTCCAAATACCATTTCCTAAGATCATTGCAAGTATAGTCAACTGAGACAGCAACCCTTGCAACCTGTTTTTTTGGAGCCATCTTTCCTGAAACAAAAAAAACCAAATGTTATTTTAACATATACTTTTTTGTAATGGATTAAGTTTGTGTGAATACAAGTTCCACCACTTGTTCAAGCTAGATCTAAGCAAGTATACATAGTGATCATTTAAGCTAGTAAACTAAGGGAAGGGAGAAGTAAGGTCCACCACTTGTCCAAGCTTAGCTCTAGACAACATGGAGAGATTGGAGGTCTACTAATTGTCTAATATAGGCTAACTATATTGAAACATAGAGAGAAGCAAAGGTCCACCACTTGTCCAATCTAGGGTCCATTGAAACATGGAGAGAAGGATGCTCCACCATTTGTCCAAAATAGGCTCCATTGAAACATGAAGAGAAACAAGATGCACCATGTCTTTGAGATGCTAGGCTCCATTGAAATACCTTAAACCCATGATATTTTGTATATGTGGGGTTTAAATTCAAGGTCCACCACTTGTCCAACCTATTATCCCTAGTAGCATGAGTGGTTTGGTCTCAAGATTCACCACTTTTCCACTCTATGTCATTATATTAAGAAGATCTGGGTGTTAAGGTCCACCACTTGTCCAACCTATAAGGCTATATCTTAAATGGTATTATTTACCACCACTTGGAATGCACATGATGGGTTTTACATAGGGGTACGGTTCCAAGGTCCACCACTTGTCCAAGCTAACTCTATTGAAACATAGAGAGAATCAAAGGTCCACCACTTGTCCAAGCTAGGCTCCATTGAAACATGGAGAGAAGGATGCTCCACCATTTGTCCAAGCCAGGTTTGATTGAAACATGAAGAGAAGCAAGCTGCACCATGTCTCCAAAATGCTAGGCTCCATTGAAATATCTTAAACCCATGATATTTCGTACATGGGGGGTTTACATTCAAGGTCCACCACTTGTCCAACCTATTATCACTAGTAGCATGAGTGGTTTGATGTCAAGATTCACCACTTTTCCACTCTATGTCATTATATTAAGAAGATCTGGGTGTTAAGGTCCACCACTTGTCCAACCTATAAGGCTATATCTTAAAGGGTATTCTTTCTCACCACTTGGAATGACCATGATAGGTTTTACATGGGGGTTTGGTTCCAAGTTCCACCACTTGTCCAAGCTAACTCTATTGAAACATAGAGAGAAGCAAAGGTCCACCACTTGTCTAAGCTAGGGTCCATTGAAACATGGAGAGAAGGATGCTCCACCATTTGTCCAAGATAGGCTCCATTGAAACATGAAGAGAAGCAAGCTGCACCATGTCTCCAAGATGCTAAGATCCATTGAAATACCTTAAACCCATGATATTTGTACATGGGGAGTTTACATTCAAGGTCCACCACTTGTCCAACCTATTATCTCTAGTAGCATGAGTGGTTTGGTCTGAAGATTCACCACTTTTCCACTCTATGTCATTACGTTAAGAAGATCTGGGTGTTAAGGTCGACCACTTGTCCAACCTATAAGGGTATATCTTAAAGGGTATTCTTTCTCACCACTTGAAATGTCCATGATATGTTTTACATGGGGGTTTGGCTCCAAGGTCCACCACCTCTCCAAGCTAACTCTATTGAAACATAGAGAGAAACAAAGGTCCACCACTTGTCCAAGCTAGGCTCCATTGAAACATGGGAGAAGGATCCTCTACCATTTGTCGAAGCTAACTCTATTGAAACATGGGGGGTTTACATTCAAGGTCCACCACTTGTCCAACCTATTAACGCTAGTAGCATGAGTGGTTTGGTCTCAAGATTCACCACTTTTTCACTCTATGTCATTATATTAAGAATATTTGGGTGTTAAGGTCCACCACTTGTCCAACCTATAAGGCTATATCTTAAGGGTTATTCTTTCTCACCACTTGGAGTGACCAGCATAGGTTTTACATGGGGGTTTTGTTTCAAGGTCCACCACTTGTCCAAGCTAACTCTATTGAAACATAGAGAGAATCAAAGGTCCACCACTTGTCCAAGCTAGGGTCCATTGAAACATGGAGAGAAGGATGCTCCACCATTTGTCCAAGATACACTCCATTGAAACATGAAGAGAAGCAAGCTACACCATGTCTCCAAGATGCTAGGCTCCATTGAAATACCTCAAACCCATGATATTTTGTACATGGGGGGTTTACATTCAAGGTCCACCACTTGTCCAACCTATTATCTCTAGTAGCATGAGTGGTTTGGTCTCAAGATTCACCATTTTTTCCACTCTATGTCATTCTATTAAGAATATATGGGTGCTAAGGTCCACCACTTGTCCAACCTATAAGGCCTATATCTTAAACTTTATTCTTTCTCACCACTTGGAGTTACCAAGATAGGTTTTACATGGGAGTTTGGTTCCAAGGCCCACCACTTGTCCAAGCTAACTCTATTGAAACATAGAGAGAAGCAAAGGTCCACCACTTGTCCAAGCTAGGCTCCATTGAAACATGGAGAGAAGGATGCTCCACCATTTGTCCAAGATAGGCTCCATTGAAACATGAAGGGAAGCAATCTGCACCATGTCTCCAAGATTCTAGGATCCATTGAAATACCTTAAACCCACGATATTGTTTACATGTGGGGTTTAACGTCAAGGTCAGTCACTTTTCCAAGCTATTATCCCTAGTAGCACTAGTGGTTGGGTCTCAAGATTTACCACTTTTTCACTCTATGTCGTTATATTATGAAGATCTAGGTTCTAAGGTCGACCACTTGTCCAACCTATAAGGCTAGATCTTAAAGGTATTATTTCTCACCACTTGGAATGACCATGATATGTTTTACATGGGGGTTTGGTTTCAAGGTCCACCACTTGTCCAAGCTAACTCTATGGAAACATAGAGAGAAGCAAAGGTCCACCACTTGTCCAAGCTAGGCTCCACTGAGACATTTAGAGAAGGATGATCCCCCATTGGTGGAAGATAGGCTTCATTGAAACATGAAAAGAAGCAAGTTGCACCATGTCTCCAAGATTCTAGGATCCATTGAAATACCTTAAACCCACGATATTGTTTACATGTGGGGTTTAACGTCAAGGTCAGTCACTTTTCCAAGCTATTATCCCTAGTAGCATGAGTGGTTTGGTCTCAAGATTCACCACTTTTCCACTCTATGTCATTATATAAAGAAGATCTAGGTGTTAAGGTCAACCACTTGTCCAACCTATAAGCGTATATCTTAAAGGGTATTCTTTCTCACCACTTGAAATGTCCATGATATGTTTTACATAGGGGTTTAGTTCCAAGGTCCACCACTTATCCAAGCTAACTTTATTCTTCTCATAGAGAGAAGCAAAAGGTCCACCACTTGTCCAAGCTAGGCTCCATTGAAACATGGAGAGAAGGATGCTCCACCATTTGTCGAAGCTAACTCTATTGAAACATGGAAGGTTTACATTCAAGGTCCACCAGTTGTCCAACCTATTAACGCTAGTAGCATGAGGGGTTTGGTCTCAAGATTCACCACTTTTTCACTCTGTGTTATTATATTAAGAATATTTGGGTATTAAGGTCCACCACTTGTCCAACCTATAAGACTATATCTTAATGGTTATTCTTTCTGACCACTTGGAGTGACCATGAAAGGTTTTACATGGGGGTTGGTTCCAAGGTCCACCACTTGTCCAAGCTAACTCTATTCAAACATAGAGAGAAGCAAAGGTCCACCACTTGTCTAAGCTAGGGTCTATTGAAACATGGAGAGAAGGATGCTCCACCATTTGTCCAAGATAGACTCCATTGAAACATGAAGAGAAGCAAGCTGCACCATATCTCCAAGATTCTAGACTCCATCGAAATACCTTAAACCCACGTTATTTTGTACATGGGGAGTTTACATTCAAGATCAACAATTTGTCCAACCTATTATCGCTAGTAGCATGAGTGGTTTGGTCTCAAGATTCACCACTTTTCCACTCTCTATCATTATATTAAGAATATTTGGGTGTTAAGGTCCACCACTTGTCCAACCTATAAGACTATATCTTAATGGTTATTCTTTCTCACCTCTTGAAAGACTATATCTTAATGGTTATCCCTAGCTATTATTGCTAGTAGCGTGAGTGGTTTGCTCTCAAGATTCACCACTTTTATTAAGAATATGTGGGTGTTAAGGTCCACCACTTGTCCAACCTATAAGGCTACATCTTAAAGGTTATTCTTTCTTACTACTTGGAGTGACCATGATAGGTTTTACATGGGGGTTTGGTTCCAAGGTCCACCACTTGTCCAAGCTAACTCTATTGAAACATAGAGAGAAGCAAAGGTCCACCCCTTGTCTAAGCTAGGGTCCATTGAAACATGGAGAGAAGGATGCTCCACCATTTGTCCAAGGTAGGCTCCATTGAAACATGAGGAGAATCAAGGTGCACCATGACTCCAAGATGCTAGGCTCCATCGAAAAACATTAAACCCATGATATGTCGTAGATGAGGGGTTTACATTCAAGGTCCAACACTTGTCCAAGCTATTATTGGTAGTAGCCTGAGTGGTTTGGTCTCAAGATTCACCACTTTTCCACTCTATGTCATTATATTAAGAATATGCGCGTGTTAAGGTCCACCACTTGTCCAACCTATAAGGCTACATCTTAAAGGTTATTCTTTATTACCACTTGGAGTGACCATGATAGGTTTTACATGGGGGTTGGTTCCAAGGTCCACCACTTGTCCAAGCTAACTCTATTGAAACATAGAGAGAAACAAAGGTCCACCACTTGTCCAAGCTAGGGTCCATTGAAACATGGAGAGAAGGATGCTCCACCATTTGTCCAAGATAGGCTCCATTGAAACATGACGAGAAGCAAGCTGCACCATGTCTCCAAGATGCTAGGCTCCATCGAAATACATTAAACCCACGATATTTCGTAGATGAGGGGTTTACATTCAAGGTCCACCACTTGTCCAAGCTATTATTGCTAGTAGCGTGAGTGGTTTGGTCTCAAGATTCACCACTTTTATTAAGAATATGTGGGTGTTAAGGTCCACCACTTGTCCAACCTATAAGGCTACATCTTAAAGGTTATTCTTTCTTACTACTTGGAGTGACCATGATAGGTTTTACATGGGGGTTTGGTTCCAAGGTCCACCACTTGTCCAAGCTAACTCTATTGAAACATAGAGAGAAGCAAAGGTCCACCCCTTGTCTAAGCTAGGGTCCATTGAAACATGGAGAGAAGGATGCTCCACCATTTGTCCAAGGTAGGCTCCATTCAAACATGAGGAGAAGCAAGGTGCACCATGTCTCCAAGATGCTAGGCTCCATCGAAAAACATTAAACCCACGATATGTCGTAGATGAGGGGTTTACATTCAAGGTCCACACTTGTCCAAGCTATTATTGCTAGTAGCCTGAGTGGTTTGGTCTCAAGATTCACCACTTTTCCACTCTATGTCATTATATTAAGAATATGCGCGTGTTAAGGTCCACCACTTGTCCAACCTATAAGGCTACATCTTAAAGGTTATTCTTTATTACCACTTGGAGTGACCATGATAGGTTTTACATGGGGGTTTGGTTCCAAGGTCCACCACTTGTCCAAGCTAACTCTATTGAAACATAGAGAGAAACAAAGGTCCACCACTTGTCCAAGCTAGGGTCCATTGAAACATGGAGAGAAGGATGCTCCACCATTTGTCCAAGATAGGATCCATTGAAACATGACGAGAAGCAAGCTGCACCATGTCTCCAAGATGCTAGGCTCCATCGAAATACATTAAACCCACGATATTTCGTAGATGAGGGGTTTACATTCAAGGTCCACCACTTGTCCAAGCTATTATTGCTAGTAGCCTGAGTGGTTTGGTCTCAAGATTCACCACTTTTCCACTCTATGTCATTAAATTAAGAATATGCGCGTGTTAAGGTCCACCACTTGTCCAACCTATAAGGCTACATCTTAAAGGTTATTCTTTATTACCACTTAGAGTGACCATGATACATTTTGCATGGGGGTTTGCTTCCAAGGTCCACCACTTGTCCAAGCTAACTCTATTGAAACATAGAGAGAAACAAAGGTCCACCACTTGTCCAAGCTAGGGTCCATTGAAACATGGAGAGAAGGATGCTCCACCATTTGTCGAAGCTAACTCATTGAAACATGGGGGGTTTACATTCAAGGTCCACCACTTGTCCAAGCTATTAGTGCTAGTAGCACGAGTGGTTTTGTTTCAAGATTCACCACTTTTTCACTCTATGTCATTATATTAAGAATATTGGGTGTTAAGGTCCACCACTTGTCCAACCTATAAGGCTATATCTTAAAGGTTATTCTTTCTCACCACTTGGAGTGACCATGATAGGTTTTACATGGGGGTTTGGTTCCAAGGTCCACCACTTGTCCAAGCTAACTCTATTGAATAATAGAGAGAAGCAAAGGTCCACCACTTGTCCAAGCTAGGCTCCATTGAAACATGGAGAGAAGGATGCTCCACCATTTGTCCAAGATAGGCTCCATTGAAACATGAAGGGAAGCAATCTGCACCATGTCTCCAAGATGCTAGGATCCATTGAAATACCTTAAACCCACGATATTGTTTACATGTGGGGTTTAACGTCAAGGTCACCACTTTTCCAAGCTATTATCCCTAGTAGCACTAGTGGTTGGGTCTCAAGATTTACCACTTTTTCACTCTATGTCGTTATATTATGAAGATCTAGGTTTAAGGTCCACCACTTGTCCAACCTATAAGGCTAGATCTTAAAGGGTATTATTTCTCACCACTTGGAATGACCATGATATGTTTTACATGGGGGTTTGGTTTCAAGGTCCACCACTTGTCCAAGCTAACTCTATGGAAACATAGAGAGAAGCAAAGGTCCACCACTTGTCCAAGCTAGGCTCCACTGAGACATTTAGAGAAGGATGATCCCCCATTGGTGGAAGATAGGCTTCATTGAAACATGAAAAGAAGCAAGTTGCACCATGTCTCCAAGATTCTAGGATCCATTGAAATACCTTAAACCCACGATATTGTTTACATGTGGGGTTTAACGTCAAGGTCAGTCACTTTTCCAAGCTATTATCCCTAGTAGCATGAGTGGTTTGGTCTCAAGATTCACCACTTTTCCACTCTATGTCATTATAAAGAAGATCTAGGTGTTAAGGTCAACCACTTGTCCAACCTATAAGCGTATATCTTAAAGGGTATTCTTTCTCACCACTTGAAATGTCCATGATATGTTTTACATAGGGGTTTAGTTCCAAGGTCCACCACTTGTCCAAGCTAACTTTATTCTTCTCATAGAGAGAAGCAAAAGGTCCACCACTTGTCCAAGCTAGGCTCCATTGAAACATGGAGAGAAGGATGCTCCACCATTTGTCGAAGCTAACTCTATTGAAACATGGAAGGTTTACATTCAAGGTCCACCAGTTGTCCAACCTATTAACGCTAGTAGCATGAGGGGTTTGGTCTCAAGATTCACCACTTTTTCACTCTGTGTTATTATATTAAGAATATTTGGGTATTAAGGTCCACCACTTGTCCAACCTATAAGACTATATCTTAATGGTTATTCTTTCTGACCACTTGGAGTGACCATGAAAGGTTTTACATGGGGGGTTGGTTCCAAGGTCCACCACTTGTCCAAGCTAACTCTATTGAAACATAGAGAGAAGCAAAGGTCCACCACTTGTCTAAGCTAGGGTCTATTGAAACATGGAGAGAAGGATGCTCCACCATTTGTCCAAGATAGACTCCATTGAAACATGAAGAGAAGCAAGCTGCACCATATCTCCAAGATTCTAGACTCCATCGAAATACCTTAAACCCACGTTATTTTGTACATGGGAGTTTACATTCAAGATCAACAATTTGTCCAACCTATTATCGCTAGTAGCATGAGTGGTTTGGTCTCAAGATTCACCACTTTTCCACTCTCTATCATTATATTAAGAATATTTGGGTGTTAAGGTCCACCACTTGTCCAACCTATAAGACTATATCTTAATGGTTATTCTTTCTCACCTCTTGAAAGACTATATCTTAATGGTTATCCCTAGCTATTATTGCTAGTAGCGTGAGTGGTTTGCTCTCAAGATTCACCACTTTTATTAAGAATATGTGGGTGTTAAGGTCCACCACTTGTCCAACCTATAAGGCTACATCTTAAAGGTTATTCTTTCTTACTACTTGGAGTGACCATGATAGGTTTTACATGGGGGTTTGGTTCCAAGGTCCACCACTTGTCCAAGCTAACTCTATTGAAACATAGAGAGAAGCAAAGGTCCACCCCTTGTCTAAGCTAGGGTCCATTGAAACATGGAGAGAAGGATGCTCCACCATTTGTCCAAGGTAGGCTCCATTGAAACATGAGGAGAATCAAGGTGCACCATGTCTCCAAGATGCTAGGCTCCATCGAAAAACATTAAACCCATGATATGTCGTAGATGAGGGGTTTACATTCAAGGTCCAACACTTGTCCAAGCTATTATTGGTAGTAGCCTGAGTGGTTTGGTCTCAAGATTCACCACTTTTCCACTCTATGTCATTATATTAAGAATATGCGCGTGTTAAGGTCCACCACTTGTCCAACCTATAAGGCTACATCTTAAAGGTTATTCTTTATTACCACTTGGAGTGACCATGATAGGTTTTACATGGGGGTTTGGTTCCAAGGTCCACCACTTGTCCAAGCTAACTCTATTGAAACATAGAGAGAAACAAAGGTCCACCACTTGTCCAAGCTAGGGTCCATTGAAACATGGAGAGAAGGATGCTCCACCATTTGTCCAAGATAGGCTCCATTGAAACATGACGAGAAGCAAGCTGCACCATGTCTCCAAGATGCTAGGCTCCATCGAAATACATTAAACCCACGATATTTCGTAGATGAGGGGTTTACATTCAAGGTCCACCACTTGTCCAAGCTATTATTGCTAGTAGCTGAGTGGTTTGGTCTCAAGATTCACCACTTTTATTAAGAATATGTGGGTGTTAAGGTCCACCACTTGTCCAACCTATAAGGCTACATCTTAAAGGTTATTCTTTCTTACTACTTGGAGTGACCATGATAGGTTTTACATGGGGGTTTGGTTCCAAGGTCCACCACTTGTCCAAGCTAACTCTATTGAAACATAGAGAGAAGCAAAGGTCCACCCCTTGTCTAAGCTAGGGTCCATTGAAACATGGAGAGAAGGATGCTCCACCATTTGTCCAAGGTAGGCTCCATTGAAACATGAGGAGAAGCAAGGTGCACCATGTCTCCAAGATGCTAGGCTCCATCGAAAAACATTAAACCCACGATATGTCGTAGATGAGGGGTTTACATTCAAGGTCCACACTTGTCCAAGCTATTATTGCTAGTAGCCTGAGTGGTTTGGTCTCAAGATTCACCACTTTTCCACTCTATGTCATTATATTAAGAATATGCGCGTGTTAAGGTCCACCACTTGTCCAACCTATAAGGCTACATCTTAAAGGTTATTCTTCTATTACCACTTGGAGTGACCATGATAGGTTTTACATGGGGGTTTGGTTCCAAGGTCCACCACTTGTCCAAGCTAACTCTATTGAAACATAGAGAGAAACAAAGGTCCACCACTTGTCCAAGCTAGGGTCCATTGAAACATGGAGAGAAGGATGCTCCACCATTTGTCCAAGATAGGCTCCATTGAAACATGACGAGAAGCAAGCTGCACCATGTCTCCAAGATGCTAGGCTCCATCGAAATACATTAAACCCACGATATTTCGTAGATGAGGGGTTTACATTCAAGGTCCACCACTTGTCCAAGCTATTATTGCTAGTAGCCTGAGTGGTTTGGTCTCAAGATTCACCACTTTTCCACTCTATGTCATTAAATTAAGAATATGCGCGTGTTAAGGTCCACCACTTGTCCAACCTATAAGGCTACATCTTAAAGGTTATTCTTTCTTACCACTTGGAGTGACCATGATAGGTTTTACATGGGGGTTTGGTTCCAAGGTCCACCACTTGTCCAAGCTAACTCTATTGAAACATAGAGAGAAGCAAAGGTCCACCCCTTGTCTAAGCTAGGGTCCATTGAAACATGGAGAGAAGGATGCTCCACCATTTGTCCAAGGTAGGCTCCATTGAAACATGAGGAGAAGCAAGGTGCACCATGTCTCCAAGATGCTAGGCTCCATCGAAAAACATTAAACCCACGATATGTCGTAGATGAGGGGTTTACATTCAAGGTCCACACTTGTCCAAGCTATTATTGCTAGTAGCCTGAGTGGTTTGGTCTCAAGATTCACCACTTTTCCACTCTATGTCATTATATTAAGAATATGCGCGTGTTAAGGTCCACCACTTGTCCAACCTATAAGGCTACATCTTAAAGGTTATTCTTTATTACCACTTGGAGTGACCATGATAGGTTTTACATGGGGGTTTGGTTCCAAGGTCCACCACTTGTCCAAGCTAACTCTATTGAAACATAGAGAGAAACAAAGGTCCACCACTTGTCCAAGCTAGGGTCCATTGAAACATGGAGAGAAGGATGCTCCACCATTTGTCCAAGATAGGCTCCATTGAAACATGACGAGAAGCAAGCTGCACCATGTCTCCAAGATGCTAGGCTCCATCGAAATACATTAAACCCACGATATTTCGTAGATGAGGGGTTTACATTCAAGGTCCACCACTTGTCCAAGCTATTATTGCTAGTAGCCTGAGTGGTTTGGTCTCAAGATTCACCACTTTTCCACTCTATGTCATTAAATTAAGAATATGCGCGTGTTAAGGTCCACCACTTGTCCAACCTATAAGGCTACATCTTAAAGGTTATTCTTTATTACCACTTGGAGTGACCATGATAGGTTTTACATGGGGGTTTGGTTCCAAGGTCCACCACTTGTCCAAGCTAACTCTATTGAAACATAGAGAGAAACAAAGGTCCACCACTTGTCCAAGCTAGGGTCCATTGAAACATGGAGAGAAGGATGCTCCACCATTTGTCGAAGCTAACTCTATTGAAACATGGGGGGTTTACATTCAAGGTCCACCACTTGTCCAAGCTATTAGTGCTAGTAGCACGAGTGGTTTTGTCTCAAGATTCACCACTTTTTCACTCTATGTCATTATATTAAGAATATTAGGGTGTTAAGGTCCACCACTTGTCCAACCTATAAGGCTATATCTTAAAGGTTATTCTTTCTCACCACTTGGAGTGACCATGATAGGTTTTACATGGGGGTTTGGTTCCAAGGTCCACCACTTGTCCAAGCTAACTCTATTGAAAATAGAGAGAAGTAAAGGTCCACCACTTGTCCAAGCTAGGGTCCATTGAAACATGGAGAGAAGGATGCTCCACCATTTGTCCAAGATAGGCTCCATTGAAACATGAAGGGAAGCAATCTGCACCATGTCTCCAAGATGCTAGGCTCCATTGAAATACCTTAAACCCACGATATTGTTTACATGTGGGGTTTACATCAAGGTCACCACTTTTCCAAGCTATTATCCCTAGTAGCACTGAGTGGTTGGGTCTCAAGATTCACCACTTTTTCACTCTATGTCGTTATATTATGAAGATCTAGGTTCTAAGGTCCACCACTTGTCCAACCTATAAGGCTAGATCTTAAAGGTTATTATTTCTCACCACTTGGAATGACCATGATAGGTTTTACATGGGGGTTTGGTTTCAAGGTCCACCACTTGTCCAAGCTAACTCTATTGAAACATAGAGAGAAGCAAAGGTCCACCACTTGTCCAAGCTAGGCTCCATTGAAACATAGAGAAGGATGATCCCCCATTGTGAAGATAGGCTCCATTGAAACATGAAAAGAAGCAAGTTGCACCATGTCTCCAAGATCTAGGATCCATTGAAATACCTTAAACCCACGATATTGTTTACATGTGGGGTTTAACGTCAAGGTCAGTCACTTTCCAAGCTATTATCCCTAGTAGCATGAGTGGTTTGGTCTCAAGATTCACCACTTTTCCACTCTATGTCATTATATAAAGAAGATCTAGGTGTTAAGGTCCACCACTTGTCCAACCTATAAGGTATATCTTAAAGGGTATTCTTTCTCACCACTTGAAATGTCCATGATATGTTTTACATAGGGGTTTAGTTCCAAGGTCCACCACTTGTCCAAGCTAACTCTATCTTCTCATAGAGAGAAGCAAAAGGTCCACCACTTGTCCAAGCTAGGCTCCATTGAAACATGGAGAGAAGGATGCTCCACCATTTGTCGAAGCTAACTCTATTGAAACATGGAAGGTTTACATTCAAGGTCCACCAGTTGTCCAACCTATTAACGCTAGTAGCATGAGGGGTTTGGTCTCAAGATTCACCACTTTTTCACTCTGTGTTATTATATTAAGAATATTTGGGTATTAAGGTCCACCACTTGTCCAACCTATAAGACTATATCTTAATGGTTATTCTTTCTGACCACTTGGAGTGACCATGAAAGGTTTTACATGGGGGGTTGGTTCCAAGGTCCACCACTTGTCCAAGCTAACTCTATTCAAACATAGAGAGAAGCAAAGGTCCACCACTTGTCTAAGCTAGGGTCTATTGAAACATGGAGAGAAGGATGCTCCACCATTTGTCCAAGATAGACTCCATTGAAACATGAAGAGAAGCAAGCTGCACCATATCTCCAAGATTCTAGACTCCATCGAAATACCTTAAACCCACGTTATTTTGTACATGGGGAGTTTACATTCAAGATCAACAATTTGTCCAACCTATTATCGCTAGTAGCATGAGTGGTTTGGTCTCAAGATTCACCACTTTTCCACTCTCTATCATTATATTAAGAATATTTGGGTGTTAAGGTCCACCACTTGTCCAACCTATAAGACTATATCTTAATGGTTATTCTTTCTCACCTCTTGAAAGACTATATCTTAATGGTTATCCCTAGCTATTATTGCTAGTAGCGTGAGTGGTTTGGTCTCAAGATTCACCACTTTTATTAAGAATATGTGGGTGTTAAGGTCCACCACTTGTCCAACCTATAAGGCTACATCTTAAAGGTTATTCTTTCTTACTACTTGGAGTGACCATGATAGGTTTTACATGGGGGTTTGGTTCCAAGGTCCACCACTTGTCCAAGCTAACTCTATTGAAACATAGAGAGAAGCAAAGGTCCACCCCTTGTCTAAGCTAGGGTCCATTGAAACATGGAGAGAAGGATGCTCCACCATTTGTCCAAGGTAGGCTCCATTGAAACATGAGGAGAATCAAGGTGCACCATGACTCCAAGATGCTAGGCTCCATCGAAAAACATTAAACCCATGATATGTCGTAGATGAGGGGTTTACATTCAAGGTCCAACACTTGTCCAAGCTATTATTGGTAGTAGCCTGAGTGGTTTGGTCTCAAGATTCACCACTTTTCCACTCTATGTCATTATATTAAGAATATGCGCGTGTTAAGGTCCACCACTTGTCCAACCTATAAGGCTACATCTTAAAGGTTATTCTTTATTACCACTTGGAGTGACCATGATAGGTTTTACATGGGGGTTTGGTTCCAAGGTCCACCACTTGTCCAAGCTAACTCTATTGAAACATAGAGAGAAACAAAGGTCCACCACTTGTCCAAGCTAGGGTCCATTGAAACATGGAGAGAAGGATGCTCCACCATTTGTCCAAGATAGGCTCCATTGAAACATGACGAGAAGCAAGCTGCACCATGTCTCCAAGATGCTAGGCTCCATCGAAATACATTAAACCCACGATATTTCGTAGATGAGGGGTTTACATTCAAGGTCCACCACTTGTCCAAGCTATTATTGCTAGTAGCGTGAGTGGTTTGGTCTCAAGATTCACCACTTTTATTAAGAATATGTGGGTGTTAAGGTCCACCACTTGTCCAACCTATAAGGCTACATCTTAAAGGTTATTCTTTCTTACTACTTGGAGTGACCATGATAGGTTTTACATGGGGGTTTGGTTCCAAGGTCCACTACTTGTCCAAGCTAACTCTATTGAAACATAGAGAGAAGCAAAGGTCCACCCCTTGTCTAAGCTAGGGTCCATTGAAACATGGAGAGAAGGATGCTCCACCATTTGTCCAAGGTAGGCTCCATTGAAACATGAGGAGAAGCAAGGTGCACCATGTCTCCAAGATGCTAGGCTCCATCGAAAAACATTAAACCCACGATATGTCGTAGATGAGGGGTTTACATTCAAGGTCCACACTTGTCCAAGCTATTATTGCTAGTAGCCTGAGTGGTTTGGTCTCAAGATTCACCACTTTTCCACTCTATGTCATTATATTAAGAATATGCGCGTGTTAAGGTCCACCACTTGTCCAACCTATAAGGCTACATCTTAAAGGTTATTCTCTTCTTACCACTTGGAGTGACCATGATAGGTTTTACATGGGGGTTTGGTTCCAAGGTCCACCACTTGTCCAAGCTAACTCTATTGAAACATAGAGAGAAACAAAGGTCCACCACTTGTCCAAGCTAGGGTCCATTGAAACATGGAGAGAAGGATGCTCCACCATTTGTCCAAGATAGGCTCCATTGAAACATGACGAGAAGCAAGCTGCACCATGTCTCCAAGATGCTAGGCTCCATCGAAATACATTAAACCCACGATATTTCGTAGATGAGGGGTTTACATTCAAGGTCCACCACTTGTCCAAGCTATTATTGCTAGTAGCCTGAGTGGTTTGGTCTCAAGATTCACCACTTTTCCACTCTATGTCATTAAATTAAGAATATGCGCGTGTTAAGGTCCACCACTTGTCCAACCTATAAGGCTACATCTTAAAGGTTATTCTTTATTACCACTTAGAGTGACCATGATAGGTTTTACATGGGGGTTTGGTTCCAAGGTCCACCACTTGTCCAAGCTAACTCTATTGAAACATAGAGAGAAACAAAGGTCCACCACTTGTCCAAGCTAGGGTCCATTGAAACATGGAGAGAAGGATGCTCCACCATTTGTCGAAGCTAACTCTATTGAAACATGGGGGGTTTACATTCAAGGTCCACCACTTGTCCAAGCTATTAGTGCTAGTAGCACGAGTGGTTTTGTCTCAAGATTCACCACTTTTTCACTCTATGTCATTATATTAAGAATATTAGGGTGTTAAGGTCCACCACTTGTCCAACCTATAAGGCTATATCTTAAAGGTTATTCTTTCTCACCACTTGGAGTGACCATGATAGGTTTTAAATGGGGGTTTGGTTCCAAGGTCCACCACTTGTCCAAGCTAACTCTATTGAATAATAGAGAGAAGTAAAGGTCCACCACTTGTCCAAGCTAGGGTCCATTGAAACATGGAGAGAAGGATGCTCCACCATTTGTCCAAGATAGGCTCCATTGAAACATGAAGAGAAGCAAGATGCACGATGTCTCCAAGATGCTAGGCTCCATCGAAATACCTTAAACCCACGATATTTCGTAGATGGGGGGTTTACTTTCAAGGTCCACCACTTGTCCAAGCTATTATCGCTAGTAGCATGGTTTGGTCTCAAGATTCACCAGTTTTCCACGCTATGTCATTATATGAAGAATATCTGGGTGTTAAGGTCCACCACTTGTCCAACCTATAAGGCTATATTCTAAATGATATTTTTTTTGACCACTTGGAATGTGCATGATATGTTTTACATGGGGTTTTATTCCAAGGTCCACCACTTGTCCAAGCTAGATCTATTACATATATATTATACATACAATATTCAACTAGATTCCCTACCTATCATGTCCAGTAGCATGGATGCTCTAGCTTGAAGGTCCACCACTTGTCCAACCTATACTCTCTTATGTAAGGGAGATCTCGCTATAAATTCAAAACCTTCCCGCCTAAATTTAAAATATCCCTCCCAAATCTTAAATATCCCGCCTAAATTTTAAACTATCCCGCCCAAATTTTAAAATTCAAACTTTTTTATAAAAATTTAAATTTTACTACTTAAATTTAAAATATTCCACGCAAAATTGATTTTAAATTCAAGTTTACCACAAAAAGATATCATTAAACCACCTAAATTCAAATATGCAAACCTCAAATCATTATATTGTACATAAATTCAAACAAATTCAAATTAACAAGCCTAAACTGATATTAGTTTGCATAGATATGAATTTATCACACCTAAATTATGTCACCATGTTAGAGAGAGTGGTTAGAGAATTTGAACAAGGTCCAACACTTGTCCAACCTAGATACCAAGAAGGATTGAGTGTACAAGGTATTGTTTGGAGGTCCTTATAGTCCATTGGTCTTAAGGTCCACCACTTGTGGTAAGGGTCACCAAAAAGTGTATATATTCATCCAAAGAAATACACGTATTTTTGGTCTACATGTCCTAGTTTAAACCATTTATGTCCATTAGGTGTATCACTAAACAACACTACTATTTTTGAGAAACAGAAGTTACAATCATATCTACAAATGGATTAGAGGAAAATCAGCTCAGCATACATCCAGAACTCGCTACAAGAATCGACTTTAACAGATCACGCAAGTAAGTCTTCCATTCAATTTTACTAGTATTACAATGTGTTAGTTATTTGTGATATTTATGTATGTATATATACTATGTGTGCATATCGTAATTAAGTGTAATTG
The DNA here is from genome assembly GCF_014529385.1 of Adiantum capillus-veneris. NCBI lineage: Eukaryota > Viridiplantae > Streptophyta > Polypodiopsida > Polypodiales > Pteridaceae > Adiantum > Adiantum capillus-veneris. Next base: position 47,793,221 of record NC_140953.1, read on the forward strand.
TGTATCTGCATTATGTATGAGTATTACAATGAAATAACACAAATATACATACATACACATAGATAACACAGACGCACACATACATGAGCATGTATTTTCAAGAGAGAGATAGCAAATACAGAGATAGATAGATAGAGAGAGAGAGAGAGATAAATAACTGTTTTTTAGAGAGAGGAGAGAGAAAGATAACAGATTTCACTGTGTTTATGTATGTGGAAGAGAGGAAGACGATGTATGGGAATATGTGCACGTATTTTCAAGAGAGAGACAACAAGATAACAGATTTCATTGTGGTTATGTATGTGGAAGTGAGGAAGACGATGTGTGGGAATATGTGCATGTATTTTCAAGAGAGAGACAGCAAGATAACAGATTTCACTGTGGTTATGTATGTGGAAGAGAGGAAGACGATGTGTGGGAATATGTGTATGTGTGCGGGGATACGTTTAAACTATGTATCTCTGTCTTTTGACGAGAGAGTGTGTGTGCAAGAAGAGTTACAGAGAACCATCTTCTCTATATGGAGAAAGACAGAGAGTGAGAGAGAGAGAAATACCTGTTTTTTCTCTATTCGTGAGGTGTGCAATGTCTCCTGAGAAGACTACCCGATCCTGCCCTTCTGGAAAGCGTTGTGTACGCTGCTGTTTCTTTGTCTTGTGCGCGAACTTTCAATCCTGTGCACTCCACCTGTGTGTTGTGTACGATGCCGAGCTTGCTCCTCTACGCGCGCGTATACTCCAACTGTGTGCGATCCGTGTGCGCTTTCTGTGTTTTTGCTGCTCGCCTGCTTTCTCTATGTGCGTTTCTCGTGCGCTCTCTGTGTGCCTAATCTTGATAGGGTTTATTAGAATGCCACGTATGCTACAAGTCCATGTTTTATCATAGGATTAAAAAAAACAAAAGCAATAAAAAAAATTAACCAATTCACACGGCCAAAATTAAAGAAATCATGGTTGAAAATATGAAAAACATGCATAACTCTATACTAGGAATTCACTTAAAAAAAAATAAATCTTTGGGCGCTGCCCCTCGACCCCGCCCGGCAGTCGCGCCGGGAGGCGACAAGGGGCTGCCGCCCCTTGACCCCGCCCGGGGCGCTGCCCCAGGACCCCGCCCAGAACAATATCCCAAAATCAACCTCCCAAGCCCCGCCATCGAGAGCGCTATATTCCACATCCCCATCAAGAGCGCTATCCCCAAACCTCACGTGGAAGCGCTGCCTTGTCACCCCATTGTGGCATTGCCCTAAGACCCCGCATCTGGAGTGCTAAATGGGAACATTCTTCATTAGTGAAATTTTGAACATAAATTATATTAGCACATACTTAAATATAATACAAATATTAACATATTAGCTATACTACTAATTTACTATAGCAGTTCTAGATTATGTCCCATACTATATTTAAGGTGCCAAAGGTTTGGCCTTATGGTCCTAGATTTAGCCAAGTGGTCAACACATATAGGACCAAGTGCACACTGTGCCACAAAACTTGGCCACCACTTCACTTGCCAAAGTTTAGGCCACATGGTCAATCCTAACTTTCCAATGTTCTTATTATGTCACCTTTTGCCTCGTGGAAAACCTAGGCTTGTTTTCACATACTCAGGCACTTCAAGCCACAATAAATTGTCATTACTCTTCGACAACCCTTTTGTTCAAGTCTTTGAAAAAACATTGTTTAAGGCCACCCTAAACCATTTTCATTTAGGGGTGTCTAAAACTAGCTTTTTGGCAATTCGAGAAGAAAATGGTCAAAGTTTTATACTTAGTTTTAACCACTTGACCAATTCAAATATTGGAAAGCAAGGTCTTGTAATACTTTTCTTTGGACATCACACATTAAAACTAGGTCCCTCACTTGTCCAAGCTATGCTCTAATACAATAAAGGGCTTTTGGTTTCAAGATGCACCACTTTCCCAACCTTGATTCCATTAAAGAAGCTAGCTCTACTTAGACATTTAATAGCAAGGTCTTGCAGCAGTTCAGATTGAACATTTTCCATGGCAGCTAGGTCCACCACTTATCTAAGCTATGCTCTAATAGAGTAAGGGGGTTTTGGTTTCAAGATCCACCACTTGTCCAAACTTGATTTGGGAAGCAAGGTCCTATAATAGTTTGCTTTGGACATTCACCATTACAACTAAGTCCACCACTTCTCCAAGCTATGTTCTAATACACTAAGGAGGTTTTGGTTTCAAGGAGAACCACTTGTACGACTCTGTTTTTGGAAGTAAGGTCTTTACATAGTTCACCTTGGACCTTGGACATTGGATACTACAACTAAGCCCACCACTTGTCCAAGATATCCTCTATATATAGCCAAAGGGTTTGGGTTTCAAGATTCACCACTTTTCCAACCTTTCTTCCATTAAAGAAAGGAGGGGCTTTATAACTAGGTCCACCACTTGTCCAAGCTATGCTCTGATATGGAAAGGGGATTTTGGTTTCAAGGTCCACCACGTGTTCAACCTTGCAAGACTCAAGGGATACTTGGACATTGGAAAGCATAGTCCTATAGTAGTTGATAGGTGGCAGTGGGTATTACAACTAGGTCCAACCTATGCTCTCATATCGCAAAGAGGCTTTGCTTTCAAGGTCCACCACTTGTCCAACCTTGCTTCCATTAAAGAAATGAGGGGCTAGTAAACATTGGCAAGCAAGGTAGCAAGGTTCTAAGGTGTTTCACCTTGGATATTGGGCATTATAACTAGGTCCACCACTTGTCCAAGCTATGCTCTGATAAAGAAAGGGGATTTTTGTTTAAAGGTCCACCATGTGTTCAACCTTTCTAATATAGAAAGGGGATTTTTGTTTCAAGGTCCACCACGTGTTCAACCTTGAAAGACTCAAGGGATACTTGGACATTGGAAAGCATAGTCTTATAGTAGTTGATAGGTGGCAGTGGGTATTAAAACTAGGTCCAACCTATGCTCTTATATAGCAAAGAGGCTTTGGTTTCAAGGTCCACCACTTGTCCAACCTTACTTCCATTAAAGAAATGAGGGGCTACGTAAACATTGGCAAGCAAGGTAGCAAAGTCCTAAGGTATTTCACCTTGGATATTGGGCATTATAACTAGGTCCACCACTTGTCCAAGCTATGCTCTGATAAAGAAAGGGGATTTTCGTTTCAAGGTCCACCATGTGTTCAACCTTTCTAATATAGAAAGGGGATTTTTGTTTCAAGGTCCACCACGTGTTCAACCTTGAAAGACTCAAGGGATACTTGGACATTGGAAAGCATAGTCTTATAGTAGTTGATAGGTGGCAGTGGGTATTAAAACTAGGTCCAACCTATGCTCTTATATAGCAAAGAGGCTTTGGTTTCAAGGTCCACCACTTGTCCAACCTTACTTCCATTAAAGAAATGAGGGGCTACGTAAACATTGGCAAGCAAGGTAGCAAAGTCCTAAGGTATTTCACCTTGGATATTGGGCATTATAACTAGGTCCACCACTTGTCCAAGCTATGCTCTGATAAAGAAAGGGGATTTTCGTTTCAAGGTCCACCATGTGTTCAACCTTTCTAATATAGAAAGGGGATTTTTGTTTCAAGGTCCACCACGTGTTCAACCTTGAAAGACTCAAGGGATACTTGGACATTGGAAAGCATAGTCTTATAGTAGTTGATAGGTGGCAGTGGGTATTAAAACTAGGTCCAACCTATGCTCTTATATAGCAAAGAGGCTTTGGTTTCAAGGTCCACCACTTGTCCAACCTTACTTCCATTAAAGAAATGAGGGGCTACGTAAACATTGGCAAGCAAGGTAGCAAAGTCCTAAGGTATTTCACCTTGGATATTGGGCATTATAACTAGGTCCACCACTTGTCCAAGCTATGCTCTGATATAGAAAGGGGATTTTTGTTTCAAGGTCCACCACGTGTTCAACCTTGAAAGACTCAAGGGATACTTGGACATTGGAAAGCATAGTCCTATAGTAGTTGATAGGTGGCAGTGGGTATTACAACTAGGTCCACCACTTGTCCAACCTATGCTCTCATATAGCAAAGAGGCTTTGGTTTCAAGGTCCACCACTTGTCCAACCTTGCTTCCATTAATATAGCAAGGAGGATTTGGTCTCAAGGTTCACCACTTGTCCAACCTATGCAAACCTTTTTCATGTTGTAGCATGATTTTTGGTTTGAAGAGTATTTTTCTATAACTATGGATTTAACAATGTAATCTTTTTACTTACAGGATGGACTTCGAATCTGGGGAGAAAGTACATATGATACTTGACAATGAAATCGTTGGTATTGGTTGTGTGTGTAGAACAGATCCATATTCCACTTGTGGTGGTACAAAGATAGGGCTGGGAAATGTCTCCATACTAGTGGAGGAATGCTTGAAGGATGTGGTCCTACCTTTTCCTACAATGGATACTTCATCTCTCCAAGGCTCATTATGGAGTGCTGTTCGATGGTCAAAGCTTCTTTTGCAATCTTTTGTATTAAATGGGAACTTAATTGATCCACACGAAAGCTACAATGGTGATGAAGAACATGATCATTCTGATCCTCTAGTTACAGATGCAATACCTATGACAAGCCCAGAATTTGAAGCAATGATTCGAGAGTCTTGGAGAAATCAGAGGGTCCTTTTAAAAGATGACACAATGATGCAAACCATGAATGAAGGGACCATCTTATATGTATTTCCACATGATTATGTCAACTTTCAGGAACTTGGTCCTGATTGTGTGGGTGTGGGTATTGAAAGAGAAAATGCAAGCATTCATGATGTGGTTGAAGTGGGTAGCATCACTTTGCTAAAGTGGCCCATCAAGCAGACAACAATGTTGAATGGGAGCCCATTACAACGCTTTGTTCCTGTTGATGGCATGCATGCTACATATGAGGATGTATCCAACGATGGCAATGTTGGAAAAAAACTTGATGGGAGTAATGTTGTCCAGTTGTCAAGGAAGAGACGATACACTTTCATGAACAGGACTCAAAAATCAAAAGCAGCACCAGCTTCGACTTTTTACCTTTCAAACAAATCAATTCAAAGGGTATCATGCATTGATTGTTGTGCACAAAAATGCTGCCAATTTGCAGATCGTGATATGGTGACAAGGTTACGACAACAATTTTGGGGAGAGTCTCAAAAATCACGCACTAATTATGTTTATGATGTTCTTTCTATATGTTATCAGAAAGATGAGAAGTCACGATACCAATTCAGGCTAAATGGCTCTATTGTTTGTTGTAGAGCATGGTATGAGCTACATGGAATACCAAAGACATCATTTTATCGATACAAGGAGAACTTTGAAAATGGTGTGCGCCAATATGTACATGGGAACACATGTACATTGAGAAGGGGACTTCAACATACTAGTTTAGCAAGAGCACTACTAAACGAGTTTGTGGAAAATAACTCTGAGAAAATGCCACATAGAAGTAGAACACTGCTAGATGGCTCAAGAGAGACTCAATTGGTGATTCCATCAACATACAAACAAGTGGATATTTTATGTGAAATCAACACGACACTTGACCAAATGGGCTATGAGAAGAAGCTATCCCAATCTTCTTTTGGTAGAATTTGGAACAAAGAGTACCCACATGTCACTTTAACAAAGACGAGTGAGTTCTCTAAGTGCAATATTTGTAGTTCAATCAAGGCAAGGTTAGAAGCTAAACCTTCTCTTGAAGAGAGAGCTCTTCTCTTGAGGGAGAGAGAAGTTCACATGGCACAACAAAAGAGTTGCAGAAGCCTATATTATGCATGGCGCACGTATTCAGAAACTCAACCACAAAAATATGTATGCATAATCCATGATAAGATGGATCAAAAGAAGACTGCCATTCCTAGATTACGCATTGTTCCCAAGGGTGTGGATTCAGGATATAATCTGCAGGTGGCATTGATTGGCATGATCACTCATGGACATGGAGAAGGTCATTACGGACACTTTGTCTTGAATGGTTTGTGGCCAGCTGATCCAAATCTTACAATTGGCTCAATTGCTAATTGTTTACATAACCTCGAGAGGATAGATAAGCATCCTCTTGGTGATCTAGTAACAAATGGACTTCCAAGGAGCAATATTTCACTACTACATGCTTTGAACTCAAGGGATGCTTTGGACTACCATAACTTGAGTGATGGAAAAGAGCCCATTGTGCAGTCGTCAGAAATTGCAGAAGAGGAATTGGGGTCAACATTTCGCAGATTGCCAGAGAACTTGTTGCTACAATTGGATAATTGTGCAGGGGAAAACAAAAATCGATACTTATTTGCCTATTTGTCAATGCTTGTTGCAAGGGGTGTTTTCAAAACCATCCAGCTGGGATTTTTAATGGTTGGGCATACACATGAGGACATAGACGCCATGTTTAGTAGGTTTTCAGAGAAGTTGAGAGTTACACAAACCTATACTTTGCCACATTTGATGGATACATTACGAAACAGCTCATCTTCATCTCCAGCTCCATTTTTTCTCACAAAGATCCCTGATTTCAAGCAATATTGTGATGGCTATCTTTGTGATGGACAAGACATACTTGTTGGACATTCCAAACCGCTTCAGTTCAGGTTCTTTATGCAGGATGAGACACCAATGATGCAATATAAGGCACATGTAGGTGTATCAAGTTGGAGTGGAAGTATTCGCCTTTGGAAAACAGACACAGAAGGAAAGCCAATGTTACCACATGGAGATCCACCTCTAGTACAAATGGCGGAGTATGTCAAGGCCCACGAAGAAGTCATTTTGGGGCTAAAGAACTATATAAAATTTTGGAAAAATTTAGGGAATGGTTCAAGTATTCCGCGATATTATAGACCCGTGATAGATTATTGGAGTAAGGTAATTGAAGAGATTGGAAAAGCAATCATATCAGAGGGAGTCTTGTATGAAATATTTTGGCCAAAAACTCAAGAATATTCTCATCTACAAAGCACTACAATGAATTTGCAACAAGGAGCAGAAAGATTCCTAGGCCTTGAAGAGTTGAACGATCATTTTTGTGGGCCTCAACGAGATAGGCCAAGGGAAGAGTTTGACCCTATGTCTGATGTGCACCAAGGTGACTTTCTTATGCTTGTTCCGAGTGACACAGAAATCTATCCAGTGTGGCTTGCAATGGCTTTATCTGACATTGATAATGAGCCTACATCACCAAACTACAGAACTCTTGATTCAATATTGGGCACCTTGCGCGAGAAAAAGTGGGATGACAGATACTCAAGCTTACAATAATTGTTGGAAGGGTTATTGGGCTGTCAACTATAAGGACCCACAAGTGTGGGAAACTATAGATGCAATTGTTTGGTCCTGGAGACCCAACAAAGAAGGACCATTTTCTAGAATAAAGATTCCAGAAAGACATGCTCTAAAAGCCAAAGAAGGCCTCACTCGTGCACATCAGCCACACTTGGATCAAAGTTCAGATATGGTATCAAATGTGGAGTAGAATTATGTGGAGCTTCTATTGTGACTATACTAGTCAATTTGTAAACAAAATCTTTTTTGTATCTTCCTTTGTTTTATGTAATTTATAGTTATTATTCAAATCCATGTGTTGTACATCCTCTTGACTTTTGGTGTTTATCAACACCACAATCCTATGAGATTTTCACTTTATTTACTAGCCACACACCTCAATTTTTCCCACTTTAAGTGGAAAATTCCCAAATTACATGAATTCGGTCGATTTGGAGATTCCCATAATGTGAGATTTTTACCAAAATACCTAATATGGTCTTCAAATTTTCTTAAAACTCTTTACCTGCAGCTTGTAAGAAAATATCTGTTTTGTCTGCATCTAGTGTGGCCCTTTCTGTCTTGGTGAGTTGTGCATAGCGCCACTTAAATTCCCTAAGTAGCTCTATTATTGATAGTCCTTGCTTTGGCTTGACTACACATTCTAAGAATGTCATTTTGGTCACTCTCTCAGAGTCCTCCATGAGATATTCCTCCTTTAATGCTACTTTGAGTTCTTCCTAGTTTCTGCCATGGCCATCTTTAATTGCCCTAATAGACATAATAAGGATTTCCTATTGGATAAAGCCAATTGAAAAAGAGGTAAGTTTTATGGGCACAAACACTCAAATTTCACCCCAGTGAACCCACAACCACGAGTGGAAAGGCCAAGACCGGTGTTAGGCCATCAACCACCACTACTTAGAGAAGATCATGTAGTAGTGAGGTATTTGTATCCAGATTGGTACCAAGAAGAGAATGCTCTAGTATCAGTATAGATGTATTACGAAGAGAAAAATCACGCACACTACCACCCAAGAGACACACGTATCCATCAACAAGGGTCATGCAATCCTATGAACTGAAGAGTGTTGTTTCATCCTCTAGAGCTTTAGCAGTTATGATGGGAAATGTAAATCAAAGTGAAGGGTTTATCCTAAGTCAAGAAACAATAATGTTCATAGTTAATCAGGGTGAGGCTAAAATAAAAGCATATCCCCAAAGACCATATGCTCAACAACCTAAACAACAACAAATTGTGGGACCTTGTTACAGATATGTGGGGAGACCCTTTAGCTAGAGATTTCCCTAAGCACCAACCAAATGTTGTAGTTAATACTCCTTATGTGAAGAAGGGTGATAGAGGATATTGTCGAGAGTGCAAAATTAAACACTTGTACCCAAATTTCCCTCATAGCCTAGACAAAGGAGGAAAAGTGACAATGAACGTTCTGGAGGTCTTACCATCTTCAAGTGGGTGAGACTCAGAGACAAAAATACCATTGAAAGATATAACAAGAGTGTAGGCAAAATAGAAAGTGACAAGCGAGAAAGAGGGTAGCGACTCTCACAAATCTGTTAGTACAAAATTAGTCAAAAAAGCCACACAAGATAGAGTTAGAACCCAATATCATGAAAAGTTAAAGACTAATATAGTTAAGCTATCACAAGCTCAAGAGCAATCACAAAAACCAACAAAACCCATATCTAGTATCATCCTAGAGGAAATACCTAAGATGGAACAAAAATTGAGTGAAATAGAGCCAAAAGAACCTAGTCTCGGAGGATGGATACTAGTCGATACGAAATTTGAGCCATTGGAAGAAATTATGAAGGCATACGAAGATAGAATAAACAACCACCAGAAAAAATGGAACATAAATGACTAACATATTTTAATGCACGGTGGGAAAAGCTTCAACTAGAGAAGTGCAAAAATCTGATTGAGAATTATCAAGCCCTCATGGAGCCTCCAACAACTTGCGTGTCCAAGATAGGATAATACCTCAATCATATACAGACCTTAAGGACCTCAATGAAGGGAAAGAAGAGAGTGAATGAGAACGGGGTCATGAGACTCTAGTTGTTGCAGGCAAACACTGACAAGAAACACCAAACAAATGAGACAAGGAAAAAGAGCCAAAACACCTTGAAGAGGGAGAACATGTAGATAAAAGCCCAAGAGGGTTGACAAATCAAGTGGTAGAGAACACAACGGATAATTTTGTTTACCAGACACCGCCTAATGTGCCAAAATTCAAAGACACTTGGCCTAAAGAACTATGGGATATAGTCAGGAAGGCTAGAGATGATAGTAAAAAATGAGGGTCGACACCCATTGCTGAAGTCAACCTTGACAAAGGCATGATGGATGTCAACATGCAATCCATGTGTGGTCATCAAGGTTCAGAGAAGTTAGAGGATAGTAGGGAGGAAATCTTTAGGGAGTTTCCTTCTTACTTAGGTCATATGAAGAGAAATTTGATGTTATGACCCTACTATCACAACGAGGAACCCTCAAACCAATCATCAATTCTTAGGGGTTGCAAGAACTCATGTCTACACTAGTGAAATGTACACAGTGTTCAAACTGCTAAAAGTAAGATTGCATATGTGGAAGGATGTTGAAAAATGTCTTGAGAAAATGGGAATCAAAAACCCAATTGAAACCCTAAATTGAGGAATGGAGGATTGAAACCAACCCAAAAAGAATGCAAAATTGAGGAATGGAGGATTGAAACCAACCCAAAAAGAATGCAAAACCAGCTCCAATAAACAAAGTTGGTGATTATTACAAAGGCAAAGAGGGGAACACCACACTACCCATAGAGTACCAAGGACTAGAAACCATTGATATCGTGGATAGTGGAATGGGGGTTGCCATTGCTATTAAACTGATTTGGGAGAAATCTGAAAAACATTCCCTTCAAACAACATGGTTGAAATTGCAACTAGTTGATGGCTATATTGCAAAGCCTATTGGTATCCTAGAACTAGTCTCGAACAAGTGGTCATGAATTCTTGTGGAATTGAGTATGAACATACATTTACAATAGTAGATTTTGGTATTGAGAATAACTATGATGTTATTCTAGGAAGTTTGTTCATGTGCTAGTTAAAGATGGTTCAGGATTGGAGGTATGATTATATCTGCTTGCACAATATGGAGATCACTACCCACATCAATTTTAGCGACCATAGCTATAGAGATGTATAGAGAACACTTGTAGAGGATTTTGATTTGGCTACAGAGTCTGAAGTACCTACGTGGTTGAATTCTAAAGCTCACTATGGATGTCAGGAGCTTTAGACAGTGACAGTTGTATAAAAGACGACTACAAACAAGATAGACCATTTGAAGATTTTGAGTATATACCTGAACCTTTTCTCAAAGAAATAATGGAACCCTTTGAGTGGACTTAAATTTTGGCCACCTTAGATGTGTGTGCTAATGAGACCACACCTACCAAGTTTTGGATGAAAATGGCCTCAACTTGGTTCCTCTTTGCAGGATCAATGTGAGCCTGGAAAGAGATATTTAGGAAACAACTGGGAATAATAAAGTGACATGAGATTAGACACTAAAATTTAGTGGTTGCATACCCAAGATGAGATTTCTATTCAAGATCTTACCATGGAAAATGACTCAAGCAATGTCCTAGAGGGGAATCTTGCCAAGTAGTGAATGTTACTATGACACCTTCGACACTCAAGAATACTTAGACTTTGAAGCAGACGGTGCTAAATCAGAATTTCATGAAAGTGATCCTAAAATGAAATTCAAAAAGTTCTTTGATTTTCCAAATCAGAAGCCCATCAGGAAACAACGATACAAGAACAAGTGCATAAAATGGGGGGTAAGAAAAAATCCAATGCGACGTATTGATGGGGCACACTCGTACTTGAGATTAGTGGGAGCCCTTGATTGCATAAAGGACAAAGTAACCGGAAAACCCTCAACACTTCCTTAGCCAAGTAATTGAAACCAAAAAAAGGACAAACGACAAAACCTCCCAAGGATGCATCTAAGAAGGAGGATGTTGCTCTAACGAGCCTCGATGGACAAAGGTTGAGCAAAAAAAGAAATATAGAGAACTAAAATGGACGTTGAAAGAGGTATGGGTGATGAAAATGGATAGTAAAAACAAAAACGGGGAAGAGTAAAAAAAGGACTAAATAAGTGTACCATCTCATTAAAGGGTGAAAGCATGTTAATATGTCATGCTTTTTGTGCTAGTTAACATATGCCAACAAGCACATCTTGTAAGCATAACACATGGATAGGAAAATCATGTTTTTCAAGTGTGTGGGCCACCATCATGAACTATACAAAGTGTATTCTTGGACTTCAAAAAAAGAATCGTAATATTTTTAAAATCTCAAACAGTTAAGCTCAATCGTTACGTTGAGGTAGGGGTGTAGTCATAAAGCATGGAGGGAAGCACGTCACAGGGCCCACAGGTCAGAGAGAGGGAGGAAAGCAATTGTGAGCTACAAGCAGGTCTGTAGTTAGAGGCTAGTAGTCAGCCCAAGTGGAGGATAGCTCACCACTGGATCCAGCCACCTTCAACAACAATCTTGATAGTACTCCACCGAGAAGGAAGTCAAGGGGCAAAGGTTCCATTGCTTCTCCTCCACCCTGTAAAAAATTCCCAAGGATTCCCAATGTCAAAGTACATGCATGCAGGGAAGGGGAAGCAGGACTCTGGTACTCTCTCTCTCTCTCTCTCTCTTCAATGAGGGGGCCACATTTGGAAGTTTTAAATCAAGCAAAGCATAACACATTTCTCTAGCATGCCCCGACTACTAATCTGTTAGTAGTGAATCCTTTCACCCATGAGAAAATTGTGTTGCTAAGCATATGCTGCAATCACCACAGAGGACTATGCATTCATCTTATATGCTTGTTTTTGCAGTAGCCCCTAGCTGTAATCTTGTTATGGATTCTCTCACACTGGTTAGGTGCTTGTGCATTGCCTTAGGCATTCAAGGTGCATGCTTAGATGATTGCATCTAAGATGAGCCCGCACAATTGCTTGTGTAAAAATTACTTGACATCCCTATTCTAGTGGGGTTTTGTAAGGTTTTAATCTTATAATCCTGTGTGGTGTGCAGGTCAATGGAAATCTCCCAAGCTGAACATCCCACTGTAGGAAAAAGTTTGTGTAACCGCAGAAGATTTTAATGTTGTCCATGGCCTCTCCATGGACGGTGTCGACCCCAAATTGGTGAAGTGGGAGCAGATTATAGATGTGGAGTGGTTCAGTGTATTCAGAGAGGCAAAGGATCGCAACAAATATCACTTCAAATGCAGTAGCCTTCATAGTGACATGTACAACCAAGTACTTCAACTGCACTATAGAGTGTACCAGAATGCCCCCACCAACATGGAAATTAATTCGGCTTTTGCGAAGGGTTTTGTAAAACAATTCAGTCTAGTGGCAATTGCAAGTGGCTCAATCATGCAGTTCAATTGGGCTGAGTTTGCTGTCCAGCATTTTCAAGACCTTCGAGAAAAAGGATACTACAATGCCCATATTGAAAAGTGGAGGGTGCATAATACCCACCCCTCAAGTCAAAAAACAGAGGAGGGCTTCGCAAAAACAAAGGATGATTGCGCTAGCCAAGTAGCTCCGAATGTTGTTTTTGCTGCCAGGGCAACACCCCTCTTTATTAACAGCTCTCACAAAGTGATAGCAAGCTTGTCATATTTTGGGCTCTCTGATTTGTAGCACATCATGAGTGCAAGTGACCATCTCAAAAATCAACTACAGGATGCTAAACAACAGCTCAAGAATGCGGGTCAAGAGCTTGAAGCTTGAAGCTGTGAAAGCAAGCCACGATATGGTCAGCTCTGTAGTACTTTCTATGAGACAGAAGCTTCATGATGCTGAGAATGAATTCCCGTGTTTAGGCCTCACTGAGACTATCGATTCAAGGAGAGAAATAGCGCTCAAGGTAAAGATCAAGACACTAAAAGAGACACTGGATGGTTTGGGGTTTCCTCTCATAGTGAGGACACTCCCATTGCTATTGATATAGACATAACCTATCTTCTTGTAAGTGCCGATGGTTTTTGTGATTGAGCCTTATGTTTTGAATATGTGCACAACTATCCTATGTACTTACCATGCCTCTATTTTGATTGGTTTGTAGATTAATGTGGAGGTGCAGAAAGCAAAAGTGAACTCTTGCGATAGTCAATTGCAGCTGCTCATGCAGATAAGTAGGATGACACAAGGCTCCTTCATCCCCACTTCCCTATGCAAGATAGCTATGGACACTTTTACAGAGTGTAGAGAAGGGGTACACGATGGGACAACAAACAACATGTGTACTGGCTGTGGTCTACCACTAGAAGTACACAAAATCAATGCAATGGTCAAAATGCCATGTGAGCATACCTATTACCTAATCTGCTTTGTTGCTACATGCTCCTTGGGGACCGAATGTAGAGCTTCCACAGAGGATACCAGCTGAATGGTGTGGAAAGGTCACATGGCAAGGACCTCCAATCACAAAGACTTCTGGTAAGATAATGTAAAGGAATAGTTATCCAGTCCTGATTCCTACACTAGCCCTGTGTATGCTAGTTAGCTAGAAGGTATGCTAGTTATCTTAGTGGGTATAGTGGCTATCATAGTGTGTATGGTAGTTGGCAAACCTAGTTATGCTAGTTAGCATACTATGAGATACAACTAGCAAACATTGTCATGGTGGTAAGCATACTGCTAGTTAGCACAGCTAGTCATCCTAGCTAACATATTGTGAATACTAGTTGGCATTTTTTGTATGCTAGTTAGCATACTGTGTATGCTAATAAGCATACCTTCTATGCTAGTTAACAAACTATGCATGCTAGCTAGCATAGAGATTTTCCCAATTGTGTACGATGGCTAGCGTGCAAGTATGATAACTAGAAAATAAGATATGATAATTAGCATACTCAGTATGCTAACTAGCATACCTTGTATGCTAGCTAGCATTTGGTGCATGCTAACAAGCATTCAAAGTTTAGTTAGCATACCTTCTTTGTTAGCTAGCATAATGTGTATGCTTGTTAGCATACATTCTGAGCTAGCTAGCATAATGTGTATGCTAGTTAGCATACCTCTTTGCTAGCTATCATAATGTGTATTTTAGTTAGCATGCACAATATGCTAACCAACAAAGACGGTATGCTAATTAGTAGAGATGTTATGTTAATTAGCATAATTTATCTTCTAGTTAGCATACCATCTATGGTAGCATATATGGTATGCTAATAAGCATACAAATGTGTATGCTAATTAGCATAGCATGTATGATAATTAGCACACCATTAGTAATAAGCATACCATTAGCATACACACAATTTTTCCTATTAACATTGTATGTATGCTAGTTAGCATACATTCTCTGCTAGCTAGCATACACACTATATTCACACTTCCTTGCTAGCATATTTTCTATGCTAGCTAGCACACTTTGTATACTAGTTAGCATAGACAATATGAATGTCAACATGATATAGATGCCTACCATACATGGAATGATACTTTTCACACTATGCATACAAACAATCATAATGGTATCGATGAAAATTAGCAGATGAATGGAATACACAGGTATCAATGCAAACCTGACAAGACACCTGTCAATCAAAGGATAGAAGAGAAGCTCTATAATGATGAATTTGATGAGTTGGATAGAAAACATGAAAGGGTAGATGTAATGCCACAACATGCGACAACGCACGAGGCTCTTGCAGATGGTAAAGAAACAGATGATGATGATGAAGATTTTATCATTATTACTCATCCCAAACCCAAGCCCCCTATAGATGATCAAACAAGCATCTCAGAGGAAACAATTAGGAGTGTGCAACAGGAAGGTAGGAGTGCTCAAGAGGAAGGTTTAAGGACTGGCAGTGGGCTGACTGCGCAAGACGCCGGTGATGACAGCCCCCTACAGGGTTTTGTAAACAAAGTGAAATTAAAGAGAAAAGGTGGCCTGGAATAGATTCTGGAAGATCGTGGGGACGAGATATGTGCTTCCCCTCTGAGCACCCTGGATGACATAAACGAATGCAGCAGAGGTGAAAAGAAAGCCATTCGCTCACGTGCTTGCAAGAAATTATGTTGAATCTGTTCCCCGTTGTATCCAAGTTATGTAGTGCTAACAAGCTCCACACCCTGTGGCATGTATCTCTCTGAATATTTATAATGAAGAAACTCTTTTCAATATTCTTTTATTGTGCAACAGTTCAATAGTTTTTGCTTATCCTTTATGATGTCTTTATTCGTCGATACCATTTTGTGTCACACGGCAAGATAAAATGTAGTTAGTTGCTCTGCATGATTTGAATTATGCCATTGCATGCAAAACCATACGAAAGTGGCGTATTGCCAAGACAAGACAACTATGAAAAGAAAAATCTGAGATTGAGAAGCGCATGGCTAGCTATTGAAGCGGTCCGGGGTGGGCAACAAGAAGAGAAACCTCTAGACACCCTTCAAGGCCCCCGTGCTGCTCAATGGGGCTGGGGCACAACACAACACAAACCAAAACAACAAACCCCCAGCCAAATCCCAACTACACAAGGGGCACCACCTAGTTTAAGAGCGAACTAGGACGCAAAAGAGGAGAATCGTTAGAGCAACCCACAAACAAGCAAGGAATTTACACTAACCCTAACACCAATGGAACACTCTCATACACTAAAACACGAGAGAGAGAGAGAGAGAGAGAGAGAGAGAGAGAGAGAGAGATGGTGCTCGGGCTGCTTTGAAGTGTATCGTTAATGATCAAGCAAACATAAATATATATATGTAAGAAAGAGAGAGAAGGGGGAAGGGGGTGCTTGTTGCACTAATGCCTACTTACAAATCTGTCATGACCAATCAAAGTGAGATTAGTATTTGTTCAACATAGCCTGAGTAAACTACACCACAACACATCACAAGAAAAAAGCCACCCCAATCACTGTCTTAAGGCCAGGGGAGTCCTCTCCACCCTGTCGCCCTCTTACAGCATGTGGGATTTATGGCTAAATTGATAACAGTACCCGGAGACAAGCTATCAAGAACTTACATAAAACACCAAGACACTTACACATCATTATTGTCCATGACTTCACGTTGGAAGGGCGACAAGGTATCCATGCTTAGTCCAAATTCACCCTCCTTGATTCAGCAAATGTTGGGCTTACTCTAGTAGGAGAAATGATAGATTTCCTACTCTCAATTTAATGATCACTCTCTCATACAATGGCATAGAGTTCCCTTGCTAATCACCCCTAATACAACACATACATATGCCTAATGCCAATGAGATTCCACTCAAGAGCTCCTTCTCAAGAGGTTGAGCTTGGCTTCTCAAGCTATAGCATAGTGCTCTTTCTTCTCCCCCCTTTTTGTGCTAGCTACACCCTCCTTTTATAGCAATTTTGAAGGCTAGGGTTACTCCTCTAACCATGGTTGGGTTAGATTTTCAGCAATTTATCTAATTTCTTTTGCTTGGAATTATCAAGAAGTTGGTGGGGAAAGAGAGAGGAGAGAAATGGAGGTGATAGGACTTTTCATAGTGGGTTAGTGTTAGTAGAGTTAGTATTAATTTACAAATGGAATTGGATATTTACAATGGGAGTATCCATGTAGGATACAAATAAGGAAGAAAAACTCTTAAGAGGTAAGAAAAGGTGGATTTCTTACAAGCTTGATGCTCCAAGTGTCTTGAGTAGGGCCAATTTTGATGCTTGTTGACGGTCCACTAGCTTTGACGGTACATTTTTTCTCCACTCTTGACCTTCCTTGAGAGACAAGGTAATTGAAGCTGAGTAATCAACCACCATGATGCTATCTTTTAAGAGAAGAGGCTGAATTTTGTGGTTTTTTTGATAGATATGGGTAATTTGGAGGAGGAACAATGAGACTAGGTGGTCAATTTTGGAATGGAATTGTGTGTGGGAGGTATGAGTTCACCATGGTTTCTCTTATTCTTCAAGGTTGAGGAGAAGGTGAGTAGGGTGTAGAGAGGAGTGGTGAGAGAGGTGGGCATGATGAGTGGAGAAGTGTGTCTGAAAGAGGAAAATGATAAAGTGGAAGAGAGAGTGTGGCTGCATAGCATGGGAAAAATGGGGTCCACTAATAAAATCATAGCTCATAGCTCATAGCTCAAAAAAATATGAAAAAATTTGAGGCAAAAGTTCAGCCCACGAGCTACAACTGTTGTTTGTATCACCTTTTCAAATTCGGAGAGCAAGTGAACTTTAAAAATTCAGCAAAACCGACCGTTTTTTTCCACTGCACAAGGTCCTTGTGGGGTCCTTCTTTGGATGATTCTTTTGAATACCTCCAAGAGTGAGCCCTCCATAGTGCATGTATGCATGCCACCTACCCTTGACTTTATTTGGTAGGTCTATAATTGAAGATATTGTTGAGATCATGATATAAGTGAATAGTACAACTAAGAAAATCAAATATTGAGGGGTCTAAAAAATATGTACATGTCAAATATAAATAATATAAGTGGAAAAAATATAAAGGGGTCAAAAGAAATCTCTCTCATTATGAAGCTACCATAAAAAGATAAATATTTTTGGTGTTCTAATTTTTTAGAAAAAAAACAAAATAGATGTAGGAAGGGAAAAATCACAATAGTGAAAAAATATACACATAAATAAAACTAGTTTTTCTGGATTTTTGTTGGGGTGGAGTTACACCAAATATAAGAGAAGCTTACATGAAAATATTTCTATATGGAATAAAGAGTATGAAAAATGGTAAGAAAAATTGTGGTAATGGTGAGGCAATGTACAGAGCATAAATAACACACACCTAGGTAAAAATATTTAAATAAATACCAAAATAATTATGAAAAAATCTTTTATTTAGGCCCTATATACAAAGAAATATTTACATACGCATGGGCCATAATATACTTATATTTTTTATATTTTTTATTTTTTTGGCTCAACTAGCCCAATGCCTAGCTAATTGAGGGTTTTTTATTTGAGTAAGGAGATATGGGAAAAGTCCCCTAACTCACACGCACCTATATACAGTGAGAGGGTGAGGGTAACCACAATGTTTGAGTGATTTGATAGGGGGGGATAACTCACTATGGCAATCACAGAGAGCCGAAAAACGGCTATCATTAGCCCTCCCCCAGGATGATGGTATATTCATGTACCATCATAAAGAATCTTTTCCAAAGAGAGTGCTTCAGAGTCCTTGACAAGATCTTCATTGTTTGGCCCCTTGGAATTTTGGTTTGTGTTACACTCATGCTTCATGGAACAATACTTACATGGGATAGTTTCCTTTTGCTCTGGTAGATCCTTTGGTAGAAGGCGACTCAAGTAAGGCTTCAAGTGATAGCCGTTTACCTTCCTGGAGTGCTCTTTCCCATTCAAGTCCATAAGTTGATAGTAACTTGAATTGAAAGCCTTCTTGACTATGTATGGCCCCTGTCATCTTGTTTCAAATTTGGCATCAAAATGATTATCGAGTCGATTGTCATAGCTTAGCACAAGATCTCCTTCATTGATGCCTTTGTCCTTCAGTTTCTTGTCAAGCTTCTCCTTTGTCTGTGTGGCTTTCCTCTTATAGCACTCGTATGATGCTTCTCTTTTCCACTCAAGCTCAGCTAAGGTAAGAAGTCGATCCATCCATGCTTCTTGATCATCTTGTGCTGATTTGCCATGAAGTCGCATTGTTGGAATGTTTAGCTCAATTGGCTGTAAAGCCTCTTGACCATAGACCAAGTGAAATGGTGTGAACTCCGTGTCTTCCCTATATGTGGTTCGATACGCCCACAAGGCACCATCCAAGAAGTCATCCCACAACTTTGTCTTGTTTTTCACCATCTTTCTAATGATGCCTGCAATGACACCATTAGCTTTTTCTACCAAACCATTTGATTGGGGATAGTAGGGTGTACTGTGACGATGTAGAATGCGAAGTTCTTCACAGACTTCTGTGAGAAATCCCTTTCTAAACCTTGGACCATTATCAGAAACAATCTCCAAAGGTGTGCCAAATCTACAACAAATGTGAGTGTAGACGAATTTGCTCACTGTCCTCTCATTTACCTTTGCCACACTTTGTGCTTCCACCCACCTAGTCATATAGTCTACAACCACTAGAATGTAGAGTTTACCATTTTTTGTCCTAGGCAGAGGACCCATAGCATCAATGCCCCACTTTTCAAAGGGTCCATTTGCAAGCACGATTTGCCTTGGACCATAAATCAATCTTCTATTGCCATTTACCTGACAATTGTGACAACTTTTACACCAATGTTGGACATCCACATGTAGACTTGGCCAAACATACCCCGCAAGAAAAATCTTCTTTACAGTTAATTCTTGGGAAAAATGACCACCACATGCCTCTTCATGCAAACCTTTTAGAATGTCTGGAATTTTCGCGATAGTTGGTACTCTTCTGCACACTTTATCCTTCCCTCTTTGATAGAGGGAGCCTTCTAGGAAGAGATACATGCTTGCCTTCTTCATGAGTCTCCTCTTCTGAGCTTTTGTGAAGTCTGGTGGAAACTCACCCTCCAAAATGTAGCCAATGATGGGAGCCAATGACTCCAATCCCTGGTACCTCGGTTGCTTCACAGCAATCTCCACCATGATGACCTGCACTTCTTTCTTTACACATGCAACGGCTTGTTGTGCAAGTAAATCAGCATCTTCATTTTGTTTCCTAGGAATATGATATAATTGCACCTCCTCAAATTGATTAAATAGCCTACGGATGGTATGAACTTTGGCCCTTAGTCTTTCATTTTTGCATGCCCAGATGCCTAAAATCTGCTTCACAATGAGAAGTGCATCCCCTTTTACCATGAGACGTTGTATACCATGGCCAATGCATATTTTTAAACCATGAAGTAGTGTGTCATATTCTGATTCATTGTTGCTAGCTGAACTTGGTAGATTGAACTTCTCTTTCATGACCACCTCTCCACTTGGGTTGAGCAACACTAGCCCTCCCCCTGCTTTTCCTGTGGCTCGACGAAAAGCTCCATCAAAGAACAAGGTAAAAGCATTAGGAATACTTTTTGGTGGTGGCAATGGTAGGGTCTTTACTTCAGGAACCTTAATCTCCTTTTCATGCACCCTATAAGTGAGAATCCCTGCCAATTGTGCACGCACTTTATCTTCTACATTGAAAGAGTATTGAAACTCTTGCAACTCCATAATCCACTTTGAGATCCTAGTACTAAGATTCATTTGAGATGACACCCAAGGGAACAAATTCTCTGCGGTGAGGATTACAAAAGGTTTTGGGAGCAAGTAGGATCTAAACTTCCTTATCGCAAACATGAGAGAAAGCATCATGAGTTCTGCCTCTGTGTAGCCTCTCTCTAAAGCATTCATGACCCTACTAGCAAAGTAGATGGGCCACATCCTGGTACTATAGGGATCTTGTTGTAACAAAACTGTACCAATTGTTTCTTTCCCAGCACTAGAGCTAACAAAGAATGTGTACTCCCAACAAGGAGGCATGAGTGTTGGTAGCTCTGACAAAATGGCTTTAATGTTACAAAAGTACTCTTCAAGCTCATCAGACCATGCAAATTCTACTTGTTGTGTCAAATTTTGCAAAGGGTGAAGTAACTCCGAGGCTAAGTGAATGAAGCGTGACATATACTTCACCTTTTGAATGAATGAGATGACCTCCTTAAGACTCTTGGGTGATGGTAGCTCAATAAGAGCCTTTGCCTTCAAAGGATCCACTTCAATGCCTTTGTAAGAAACTTTATGACCAAGCAAGATTACTTCATCCTCACCTATATGGCATTTGTTGGGGTTGAGTTGACCTCCCATGTTGTAGAGCTTCTTTAAACCTTCTTCTACCCTTTGTAGATGCAATGATTTTGAGCTATAAATACAGAAATCATCAATGAACACCCTAATTGACTTTCCAAAGAATGCTTGAAACACCATATTCATGAAACGTTGGAATGTTGCAGGAGCATTTGTCAGACCAAATGGCATGACTCTAAAAGCATAACAACCCCAAGGAGTGATAAAGGTTGTTTTCAATTGATCCTCCAATGCAATCCCTATTTGAAAGTAACCTGAGTAACCATCGCACACAGTGTACTTCTCATGACCAGCTACCTCATTTAGTATCTCATCCTGGAATGGGAGGGGAAAGTGATCTCTCTTTGTTGCCTCATTGAGGGGACGATAATCCACACACACCCTCCACTTGCCATTTTTCTTAGGAGTGACAACAACAGGAGAGACCCACTCTGAATTCTCCACTGGATAAATGAAACCTGCTGCTAGAAGCTTTCTTACCTCCTTAAGTAGAGCCTGTTCCTTTATAACTCCTAGCCTTTGTAGCTTGTGAGCTTTAGGTGTGGCCTCAGGCTTTAACTCAATCTTGTGTTGAACAACATCTACCCCACGCACGTCGGTGTAGTCTTTAGCAAAAAGCCTAGGAAACTTCCTTAGCACACATTTGAACTCCTCTCTTTCATCCTTTGTAAGTGTTGTTGATAGCATACCTCCCAGCATCCCTTGATCTTGAACACCTTCGTTCTCTTGAGGACCTACCTCCTCCAAGCCTTGACAAGAGGTCTCTTGGTTGCTTGGCTTAAACCTTACCCCCATGACTTCGATGGAAGACTCCTCTTCAGTAATGCTGCCGCTACTTTCTTCTTCTGAAGTGCTATCAGTCCAACCTTCTTCCATCTCACTTTGAGATGATTCTTCATGGAGCTCCTCTTGGCGTTGCTCCTTCATGTCAAAGACAACCTTCTTATGATTGTCATTCCTGCAAATTAATTTCCCACTCTCCCAATTCTGCAAAGCTCGCATTTTCATTAGCCATGGTCTTCCTAGGATAAATGGATAACCACTTCCCTTGGTCGACATAACATAAAAATCCACCGCTTTCTTAATGCCAAAGGCCTCTACAAAGACATTTTTACAAATGCCTACAAACCTAGCCTTGCTATTGTTTGCCATCTTGACTTTGATTTCAGGTGTCTCATGGATGTGCATGCCTAGTCTTTGCATGAGTCCCTTTGTCATGATGCAAATTTGTGCACCCCCATCCACTAGACCTTTCCTAACCAATCTTCCTTTGATGTAACAGTCTAGCACCGGTGTAATGTCCTCATTCATTTCAGCTTGTGCAATTTTTACAACATGCACACTCTCTTTTACCTTTCTCCTAGTGCTAACTGCCCTTGTTAAATCCCTCCTTACTTGTGGACATAATGCAAGAAATTGAGGCCATGAAATATCATGTCTTCCAACAATTAGTACGGAGCCATACCATGTCCAAGAGGGAAGTCTTGGAGGTTGATACGACGTCGAGTCCTCTTGGTTTCCTTGGTCTCCTTTGCATTTTTTCCTTGTCCATGGTCACTCTGTGATGTGACTCCTTCTTTCTCTTTACCTTTCCCTCGGCCACGCTTAATGCCATTGGCTTCCATGTCAACCTCATTTGAATTTGTCACCTCTACTACATGCACATTTGGATCTGGCAAAGGTGGAACTCCTTCTACACCTTGTGGAGGTGGTCTTGGTCCATTTGGCCTTTGTAGAAGCCTTGGTTGTTGACCAGCTCCTTCTCCTGCATTCATCACTGGGTAATTCAAGTTAGGTCTCCCTGGCTCTCCACGGGGCCAAGGAAAATTATACATCCCATGTCCAGACTCTCCGCAATTCCAACATTGCAAGACTCTCCTAGTTTGTGGCTCTCTCTCTTCTGACTTCTTTGCTTGTCCCTTTGGACCTACAGCTTGTGCAAGGTGAATTGACAGGCTGCTTAAAGATTCATTTAACTTCTCAATCACTTCAGCCGTTACCTCAGAAAGCTCCCTAGATGTTGATGCTCGTGACTTACCTTTGGGTCTAAGACCTTCTATTGGAACCTCTCCCCTTAAGCACTTGAGTTTCCTATACTTCCCAGCAGCCCTAGTTTCCACTGCATCAAAAGTAGCAGGTGCACCCGCCTCAACTTTTACCTTAAGGTCAGGAAAGAGTCCGGCTATGAACCTCTCCTTCTTTAAAAATTCTGCACCATCACTAGGGTTAGCAACATTTCGAATCCATAGAGCCCAAAGACGTAGAAACTCTTGCTTGTACAAGTAGTAGTCATCTAAGTCTTTTTGCTTATGAGAAGCAATGTCTTGCCATAGTTTTTGAGTGTTTTGGGGATCAAAGAAGTATCTCTTAAAACGATTCAAAACTTCTGTGTAATTCCCCTTAGCTTCCTCAGGCAAAGAGTCAAACCAAGTACTAGCATCTTTCTTAAGGACCACCTCAAACATTTCTACACGTTCTTGATCGGTTACTATCCTCTTGATACGGCAAGACATCTTGAAATTTGCTAAAAATAATTCTACATCCTCTCCAGGCTCTCCAAAGAAAAGAGGATATCTAGACATTTGGCGTTGGCTCTCCATTATCATGAAAGATTACAACAGGAGTTACAATAAGGGATACAATAGAGATTTAGAACCACTCGCCTGCAAATGAAGAAGTAAGAAAATACCACTCTAGGTTTTCTTCTTCAGCTATCCAAGCTTCAATGAGGTCTCGATTTGTTTGATCAAAACAAAAAGGTAGACTATTGATGAGCTCTAAGAAGGGTTGAAATTCTTCAAAGCTAAGGCGATAAACAGAAATCTCTAGAACTTCATTTTCTGGATCCAAAAGAGCAACCACGTCCCAAGTGATAAATTGCACTTGCTCTACAATTCCCAACGCACAAGCGGTTTGTATAAAAACTAGATCTTCATGCTCGTCGAAGGCTGTGAGAAAGTAGCAATTGACTAGGAGCTCCTTTCCTTCGAGTTCCACACAGTCGGAGTGAGGCAACCTTCTCAAAATTTCATAAAGAACATCCTCATCAAGTCCAATCAAGTTTGCAAGATTTAAAGACTCCACTTGTGCTACAAAATTCCTGGACAAAAACTCCTTAGGATTATGGTTAAATCATTCAAAAGCATAAAGAGATTTACAATGTCTCTATGAACAAAGTGTCATAGAAAGTAGAGAAGGATGAGAATTTATACAAATTTGCAATCTTCTCTATGCTCTCTTTATTAAGACAAGCTCTGAATAGCTCCCTATCTCCTTTGTTGAAAGCGAAAGGAAGACTATTAATAAGACGCAAATGAGGGAAAAATTCACCAAATGTGAGTCTATGAAGCATGAACTATGGCCGCAAGTTTCCTGAAGAGTCTTCCTCAATGGTGAAATGCACTCGCCAAACACCAAATTTCACTCTATTTACCAATCTTAGGGCACACACTAGTTGGATGAATGCGCGGTCTTCCTTAGTGCCCAACAACAAGAGGAAAATGGAATCCACGCGTAGGACCTTCCGTCTTAACTTCACCACCCTCTTGTTATGAGGGAGACGCCTTACTACTTGCTCCTACAACTCAATTGGTAATAGAGCTAGGTCTCTAAGGATTGAACTTTCACTGCACACACATTCCCAGTTAGAACAAATGATCGTTTTTTTGTTTCTTGTAACAACTTGGACAAAGAAAAAACAAACATACACACTATTTTGCCGGGCTGTACTTCATTTTAAAATAAAATGAACACATGTACATCAAAAGAAGTGTGGTAGTTGATGAGAGGTAGAATGACAGGGTTTGGTGATGCAAGAATTTCTCCTACTCTTTGGGCACCAAACACGAACACCATTCGTTGTTGAAAATGGATCTTTCTACTAATTGCAATGTTTATTCTAATGTGTGGAGTAAAATGAAAGGGAAAAACCTCTATTCCTGGGCCATTATCCATGGCCTATGCATGTCCTAATGCTTAAAATAACACAAAAATATAGACGTCCAAGCTAATATCGTACCTAATGAGAGGCAAAATAAAAGGATTTACCGAAGTGTTTATCTCGGCTAACCTAAGAGGACCTAAAATTCTACGAATTACTCGCTGAAATTGCAACTTAGTACTAACAATTATGTGTACCTTTTGCCTTGCAATGGGAATGAAGGGATCATACAAATTCTCGTGATTCATGAAAGCTACTTGATTATGCTAAAGGTTGAGCCTTCACAAAACATACACAAGCCTATCCTCAGTGGGGGCACCAATTTGAAGCGGTCCGGGGCGGGCAACAAGAAGAGAAACCTCTAGACACCCTTCAAGGCTCCCGTGCTGCTCAATGGGGCTGGGGCACAGCACAACACAAACCAAAACAACAAACCCCCAGCCAAATCCCAACTACACAAGGGGCACCACCTAGTTTAAGAGCGAACTAGGACGCAAAAGAGGAGAATCGTTAGAGCAACCCACAAACAAGCAAGGAATTTACACTAACCCTAACACCAATGGAACACTCTCATACACTAAAACATGAGAGAGAGAGAGAGAGAGAGAGAGAGAGAGAGAGAGAGAGAGAGAGAGAGAGAGAGAGATGGTGCTCGGGCTGCTTTGAAGTGTATCGTTAATGATCAAGCAAACATAAATATATATATGTAAGAAAGAGAGATAAGGGGGAAGGGGGTGCTTGTTGCACTAATGCCTTCTTACAAATCTGTCATGACCAATCAAAGTGAGATTAGTATTTGTTCAACATAGCCTGAGTAAATTACACCACAACACATCACAAGAAAAAAGCCACCCCAATCACTGTCTTAAGGCCAGGGGAGTCCTCTCCACCCTGTCGCCCTCTTACGGCATGTGGGATTTATGGCTAAATTGATAACAGTACCCGGAGACAAGCTATCAAGAACTTACATAAAACACCAAGACACTTACACATCATTATTGTCCATGACTTCACGTTGGAAGGGCGACAAGGTATCCATGCTTAGTCCAAATTCACCCTCCTTGATTCAGCAAATGTTGGGCTTACTCTAGTAGGAGAAATGATAGATTTCCTACTCTCAATTTAATGATCACTCTCTCATACAATGGCATAGAGTTCCCTTGCTAATCACCCCTAATACAACACATACATATGCCTAATGCCAATGAGATTCCACTCAAGAGCTCCTTCTCAAGAGGTTGAGCTTGGCTTCTCAAGCTATAGCATAGTGCTCTTTCTTCTCCCCCCTTTTTGTGCTAGCTACACCCTCCTTTTATAGCAATTTTGAAGGCTAGGGTTACTCCTCTAACCATGGTTGGGTTAGATTTTCAGCAATTTATCTAATTTCTTTTGCTTGGAATTATCAAGAAGTTGGTGGGGAAAGAGAGAGGAGAGAAATGGAGGTGATAGGACTTTTCATAGTGGGTTAGTGTTAGTAGAGTTAGTATTAATTTACAAATGGAATTGGATATTTACAATGGGAGTATCCATGTAGGATACAAATAAGGAAGAAAAACTCTTAAGAGGTAAGAAAAGGTGGATTTCTTACAAGCTTGATGCTCCAAGTGTCTTGAGTAGGGCCAATTTTGACGCTTGTTGACGGTCCACTAGCTTTGACGGTACATTTTTTCTCCACTCTTGACCTTCCTTGAGAGACAAGGTAATTGAAGCTGAGTAATCAACCACCATGATGCTATCTTTTAAGAGAAGAGGCTGAATTTTGTGGTTTTTTTGATAGATATGGGTAATTTGGAGGAGGAACAATGAGACTAGGTGGTCAATTTTGGAATGGAATTGTGTGTGGGAGGTATGAGTTCACCATGGTTTCTCTTATTCTTCAAGGTTGAGGAGAAGGTGAGTAGGGTGCAGAGAGGAGTGGTGAGAGAGGTGGGCATGATGAGTGGAGAAGTGTGTCTGAAAGAGGAAAATGATAAAGTGGAAGAGAGAGTGTGGCTGCATAGCATGGGACAAATGGGGTCCACTAATAAAATCATAGCTCATAGCTCATAGCTCAAAAAAATATGAAAAAATTTGAGGCAAAAGTTCAGCCCACGAGCTACAACTGTTGTTTGTATCACCTTTTCAAATTCGGAGAGCAAGTGAACTTTAAAAATTCAGCAAAACCGACCGTTTTTTTCCACTGCACAAGGTCCTTGTGGGGTCCTTCTTTGGATGATTCTTTTGAATACCTCCAAGAGTGAGCCCTCCATAGTGCATGTATGCATGCCACCTACCCTTGACTTTATTTGGTAGGTCTATAATTGAAGATATTGTTGAGATCATGATATAAGTGAATAGTACAACTAAGAAAATCAAATATTGAGGGGTCTAAAAAATATGTACATGTCAAATATAAATACAATAAGTGGAAAAAATATAAAGGGGTCAAAAGAAATCTCTCTCATTATGAGGCTACCATAAAAAGATAAATATTTTTGGTGTTCTAATTTTTTAGAAAAAAAACAAAATAGATGTAGGAAGGGAAAAATCACAATAGTGAAAAAATATACACATAAATAAAACTAGTTTTTTTGGATTTTTGTTGGGGTGGAGTTACATCAAATATAAGAGAAGCTTACATGAAAATATTTCTATATGGAATAAAGAGTATGAAAAATGGTAAGAAAAATTGTGGTAATGGTGAGGCAATGTACAGAGCATAAATAACACACACCTAGGTAAAAATATTTAAATAAATACCAAAATAATTATGAAAAAATCTTTTATTTAGGCCCTATATACAAAGAAATATTTACATACGCATGGGCCATAATATACTTATATTTTTTATATTTTTTATTTTTTTGGCTCAAATAGCCCAATGCCTAGCTAATTGAGGGTTTTTTATTTGAGTAAGGAGATATGGGAAAAGTCCCCTAACTCACACGCACCTATATACAGTGAAAGGGTGAGGGTAACCACAGTGTTTGAGTGATTTGATAGGGGGGGATAACTCACTATGGCAATCACAGAGAGCCGAAAAACGGCTATCACTATCTTAAACGCTTAACAATAATTCTTGAGTACTTCGGTTATGTTCAACCCTCAGGGGAATTTATTTTTGCTGAGTGGTATGCATTGCCAGAACCAATATGTATGCCAAAGCCATTGCCAGACGAGGGGTGCACTTTGGTTCTTGATTTAAGCAGCCTGCTTGTTCAAGTTGTAGAGCCAATGCACGGTGATTCCTCCTAAACATGAATGGGAAATGATAAAGTACAATGTGCAAGATAGGAGGTATGTATTTTGTCGCGCAAAGACAACCACAAATTTTTGGATTGGTGCATGCAATTTTTCCATGTGTATATATGGAGCACCAGTATGGCACCTAAAGTGAATGAAATATTAGAAATAATATTCAAAGAGCAGCAGGCTAAGCTAAGAGGTGTTTTTTCACAAAATTATTGTAGTGGCCAGCCTTGGCAGATATATAATAAGCGTGCATTCTTGAAGGATTTGAGATTGTTTTGGAAGAACTGCAACTTTGGGCCCCAAAACAGCCTAATTATTGACGATAGTATGTAAAAAGTGCACCAAAACCTTGGTTTGTTCCTTCTAACATAGAGGACCAGACCAAAGAACAACGACAAAACTTCTTGATAGATACTTTGAGCAATTGGATATTCGTATAGCTACAATCAGAGGATCATGTAGCGTATACAATTGAAAATGCATTTGATACTGCCCCAGATTTGTTTTCACAAGAAGTGATCAAGAAGCTGGAATCAGAAATGCAAAAGCGCAATGAGGCCTAGCGTAAGGAAGCCTTGCGTAGGAGACAAAGGGAGGCTGATGAAGAAGTTGAAAGACATAAGAGAGAGAGGCTATAGAGGGAAAAAATAGAGAAGCAACAAGAAGAAGAAGAAGAAGAAGAAGAAAGAGACTTGCAAGAGCCAAAAGCTCAGTAAGAAGAAGAAAGAGAGCAAGACCAAAAAGCTCAACAAACAAAGAAGCAAACGGACACTGGAAAAAAGTGAGTGTACAAGCGCACTAAACCATGATCTTATCCAGAGTAGGAGGCTCTCTACAATTTTGTAACATTATGAGGGAAATTTGAAAATTTCTTTTCCAATGTTTGTAACTATTTCGACATTCACTTCAGATAGTAATGATCAAATCCTGTACTATTATTTTTTTGAAGACAATACTATGTGTACTGTTGGCATTCTTTTTTGTCTTGTAAACATTGAATTTGTATACATTCTCGTTGGAAATCAGCAAAGGTATGCTAGTTAGCATAATGTTTATGCTAGTTAGTAGACTATTTATGCTAACTAGCAAAAATAGTATGCTAATTAGCATATCGTGTATGCTAATTAGCATACCCACGATAGCTAATTATAATACATTCTAATTAGCATACTACACATTTTTTTTGTGCTAACTTCCCCTACAAAATAACATAGTATGCTAATTAACATATACAATATACAAGAAGCTACCATGTTTTCTCCTTGACACCAGCAATGGTATGCTAATTAGCATACTGTCTATGCCAACTGGCATAAATAGTATGCTAATTAGCATACATGGTATGCTAATTAGCATTCCTTCAATTAGCATACTTTGAATTTTTGTTTTTGTTAACTTCCACTCACAGCATAGTATGCTAATTAGCATACACAGTATATAGAAAGTTGCCATCCCTTCTTGAAACCGGCATACAATATGCTCATTAGCATACATGGTATGCTTAATAGCATACACAATATACAGAGAGATGTTATCTCTTCTCCTTAAAGCCAGAAAAGGTATGCTAATTAGCATACGATCTATGCTAATTGGCATACCTTCAATTGGCATACTGTACAGTTTTGTTTGTGCTAAATTCCACTCAATATAGTATGCTATTTAGCATACACAGTATACAAAAAGCTACCATCCCTTTTTCTTGAAACCAATAAAACTATGCTAATTAGCATACTGTTTAAGCTAGTTAACTATGCTAATTAGCATACCCATAGAATGCCAACTGGCATAAATAGTATGCTAATTAGCATACACGGGATGCAGAGACCTGTCATCTCTTCTCCTTGAAACCACAAAAGATATGCTTATTAGCATACTGTTTATGCCAACTGGCATAGACAATATACTAATTAGCATAACATCAATTAGCATACTTTTGTGCTAACTTTTACTCACATCATAGTATGCTAATTAGAGCACACAATATACAGAAAGCCGTCATCTCTTCTCCTTAAAACCAGCAAAGGTATGCTAATTAGCATACTATTTATGAGAACTGGCATAAACAATATGCTAATTAGGATACACAGTGAACTAAAATCTTCCATATCTTCTCCTTAAAACCAACAAAGGTATGCTAATTATCATACACAGTATACAGAAAGCTGCCATCTCTTCTCCCCTAAACCAGCAAGGGTATGCTAATTAGCATACTATTATACCAGTTGGCATAAATGGTATACTAATTAGCATTCCAATCACAACATAGTATACTAATGAGTATACACACTATACAGAAAGCTACCATCTCTTCGCCTTGAAAACCAACAAAGTTATGCTAATTAGCATACTGTTTATGCTAACTAGCATGTATAAGTTTATGCTAATAATCAGCATAAACAATATGCTAATTAGCGTTAGCATACATAGTATACAAGAAGTTGTCATCTCTTCTCCTTGAAAACCAGCAAAAGGTATGCTAATTAGCACATTGTTTATGCTAACTAGCATAAATAATATGCTAATTAGCATACCATTTATGCTAACTAGCATACCCATAGAACACAATTAGCATACCTTCTTATTATCATATTGTGCAAACCACTGGCCTTCTTTGTACACATATTTCAAACCTTGATGCATTTCTTATAAGCTGGGTGTGCCTTCTTTTACATTTTCCATTTATATTTGTGGGCTACCTGCCCAAACCATATGGAGTCCTGCTGTAAAAAGCGTAAATTGTAAGACACCAAAGGAGGCGGATTTTGAGCTTGTTTGATCACCTCACTAGAGCTACATTATCTTGATGAGCTCATATCCTCTAGGTTTAATGAGACAAGTTGTACAAATGATATCTCTTAAACTGAGACCCCTCTGTGATAGACACCAAAGCCATGTATACACAAAGCACACAAGAGACAAAAGATACCCAAGTTTTTGAGAAAGCTTGATAAAACTGCATTATCTCCGAGCAAGAAGTATATTGAAGATGCAGTGATTACAACTCGAAAGCTAAAGGGCATGCTATTATAGATTGCTTCATAGCTTTCTGGGTTGATTGTGTACACCTACCATCTCCTTGGGATGTGCTCCATGGGTAGTTGATACATTGTACCAGATGTGAAAGTATGTGGACGATGGGCTGCTTGTGGTCTAGCTTGAAGGTGTATGCATCCAATTGCTCGTAATATAGACCTTGCACAACATATGAGCCTTTATAAATTTCATTGCCCCACTCATCAAGGTACCCCTTCTCCACCTTCTCCTTTGCTGCAACACACTTGACTAGGTAGAAATCCATATCCTCGACGTTGGTCGAAGCATCTGGATTTACAGTAAATGTGTCGCCAACACATAGAGCACTACTCAACACATCATGATGACCTTCCTACTAAAGTCATCCTAGGTAACTGCTTCATTTTCCGGCTCAAAATATAACACATCCTCATCAGGTAATGGCAGTAGAGTATGATAATCCTATTCAAGGCTGCACATGAGCTTTATTGATGCAACAATTCCATCTTCCATGCATGCATGCATCAGAAAAGCATGCCAAGGCTCTTGTTGCAAGGGCAGTTGGATCCCCAGGTTTGTGACCATGAAAAGCATGCAGAGAGTGAGTTTTTGCCACAGTGACACAATTCCACATAACCTCCCTATTCACTTCCCCCTCTTTAACCTCCTAGAACGCACGGACACATTCCCTTTTTTTTGAAGGATAGTGTGAAGGTGCTCCTTGCGATAGGTTGGCTTGGCAATAAGCAACCACATCGGTTGCACACTACAAAATAGCTCCATTAGTTTTTAGCTGTTCATGGGTCAAGGTTCTTTTCACAAATCCTCTTGCACTCTCCCTTGCCATGCCCTAATCCAAAGAAGAACCAGCTCATCCCAATCTCTGTGAGTCCACCATATCTTGCAACAAAGTAAAAAGGCCTGGCTCCCTTGAACTGTGAGGCCGCACCATCAAACCACACCCAATGTTGCTTAGGAGTGACACCCTCTTGTTGTAAC
The DNA here is from genome assembly GCF_014529385.1 of Adiantum capillus-veneris. Taxonomy (NCBI): domain Eukaryota; kingdom Viridiplantae; phylum Streptophyta; class Polypodiopsida; order Polypodiales; family Pteridaceae; genus Adiantum; species Adiantum capillus-veneris. Next base: position 47,825,442 of record NC_140953.1, read on the forward strand.
TAGTCACGGTGTAGCATGAAGTAGTGTTGCACGAACAACATGTAATGCACCTTGTCATCTGATATGAAGAAGTGGATGGTTTTGACTACCCATCCTGTGGTAGTACGTTATGTGTACAAAAATGGTTACTTGACTAGAGTGCTAATGCATTGACTAAATCGCATTTTGTTCCTTGACGGCATAATTCTCTACAAAATCAACAACTGACATGACAACATTTTCTGAAAACAGAAGAAGGCAATCCTTGAATTGTTGTCCTTGCCATCGAGCCACATAGTTATGAGTGATAAAGAGCTCCAAATTGGTCTTCAAGAGTTGAAGAAACTCCCAGCATTTCATTTCTTTGTGCAAAAGATCCTTTTCCCCTACTTGGCTTGAGCTTGTACATATGCAAATACTTTCACATTAATACTATTACTTGGATTTGCTTTCTCCAAGCAGCATAATTCCAACCTATTCACTCCACATGTCAAACACTCTCCCATTAGGCATTCCCTTCTATGGAAAGCTGCATTTGCAGGCTTTGGACAGAGAACAGACTTCCACATATGTGTGACACCTTTGAACATGTGATGTGAAGCCAAGCAACCCTTGCTAATGTTCTCACCAAGGGTACAGATATTGCATATATAGTCACAACCTATTCTATGTAGCCCAAAAGCAGGAGAGTGCATGTGGTTTAGTGTGTCCTTCAAAAAGGACATTTGCACATGGTATTCGCAACAACATGTGTATCTATCCTTCAGCCGCCTACAAAAGAGTGGCTTCAACATCTCAAACATTCTCATCCCAATCTTGCAATCTGGATGTTGTTTTTTGAATCTACGCAAGAACTCAACTTGCAACATCCAAATGATGATCAGTATTCAGATTGCTAACTAGGACATCCAACATTTTCATGAAAAAAAATCGTAGTGTTAAATAGCACAATCAACATCCTAATGTGCATGCAACAATGTATGTTAACTAGCATAAAGAGTGTTAATTAGCATATGTCTTGTGTTTACCAGGTAAGTCTGTATGCTAGGTAGAGCACAAGGCATGTTGACTAGCACAGACCATATGCTAACTAGCATACTCATTAGGACACCCATCATGCTATTGAGCATACTAGGTGTTAACTAGTAGAAATTATGTTAATTAGCATACATCTTGTGCTGACTAGCTAACTCTGTATTCTAGGTAGAACACAAGGCATCTAACTAGCATGCTCCATATGCTAACCAGCATAATCCATATGCTAAGTAGCATACCCAGCCCAGCTGCTGCTAGTTCTAACTAGCATAACCCTTGTCTTAAATAGCATACCCATCATGCTAGTGAGAATACTAGGTGTTAACTAGCATAAGTGCTGTTAACTTGCATAATTTTTGTGTTGACCAACTAGCTCTGTATGCTATTTAGAACTCAAGGCCTGCTAACTAGCATAATCCATATACTACCTAGGAAAATGCATAATCACTTTCTATTAGACAACATACTTAGCATGCAGTTGAGCATACTAGGTATGTTAGTTAGCATACCAGGTATGTTAATTAGCATACATATTGTGTTAACCAACTAGCTTTGTATGCTATTTAGAACCCAAGGCATGCTAGCTAGCATACTCCATATGCTAACTAGTACAGTCCATATGCTAACTAGCACAACCCATATGTTAACTAGCATAGTCCATATGCTAACTAGCATACTCCATATGCTAACTATCATACTCACTATGCTAACTAGTATACGCATTAGGACACCCATCATGCTATTGAGCATACTAGGTGCTAACTAGCCCAAATAATGTTAATTAGCATACATCTTGTGCTGACTAGCTAACTCTGTATGCAAGGTAGAACACAAGGCATGCTAACTAGCATACTCCATATGCTAACCAGCATACTCCATATGCTAACTAGCACACCCAGCCCACCTGCTAGTTCTAAATAGCATAAGCCTTTTATTAAATAGCATACCCATCATGCTAGTGAGCATACTAGGTGCTAACTAGCATAAGTGGTGTTAGCTTGCATACCTTTTGTGTTGACCAACTAACTTTGTATGCTATTTAGAACTCAAGGCCTGCTAACTAGCATACTCCATATGCTACCTAGCAAACTCCATATGATAACTAGAATAATCACTTTCTGTTAGACAACGTACTTATCATGCAATTGAGCATACTAGGTATGTTGACTAGCATACTAGGTATGTTAACTAGCATACCAGGTATGTTAACTAGCATACCATGTATGTTAATTAGCATACATATTGTGTTAACCAAGTACATCTATATGCTATTTAGAACCCAATGCATGCTAACTAGCATACTCCATATGCTAACTAGCATAGTCAATATGCTAACTAGCACAGTCCATATACTAACTAGAAAAAGCCTATAGATCTACACCAAACTCCTTGAGTTCCTAGACCATGTTGTATCCCATGTGACCACATGTGCCAAAAAGAACCATACCATGTAGGTCTATAGTTGTTTCAACAAGAGTCAAACCTATCACGGTATCTTGATGAACAAGGAAGAGAGAAAATATCATTATTTTCTCAAATTGCTTGCTCTTACATGACCTTGTCACTTGGATAAAGAGCAGCTGGATGAAAGCCTTCTAGCTCAAACATCCCGTTTATAGAACTTAAGCAAACTTAATTGGAAAGGAAAATAGATCCAAAAAACATGTACCTACCATGAGGTGGAAAGTACTTGATACTTACCCAAAATTCAAGTAGATCCCTCAACTTGTAAGCTTACCATATCAAAATTTCTTTGATTTGCTAATCACTAAAATTAGAGATTAGTGAAGATAAAGAAATTTAACTTGTAACCCTTCGTGTTGCCTTGGCAATCCAACCTTGGGTATATTTTGCCAAACCAACCTCCTTGGTGAAAGTTTGGAAAGATTTTTTGAATACCCTTGGCATATAGTTTTCTTGAAAAATAAAGTGTGAAGGTGTCCAAAAAATGACCATCAACACATACCACTTGAGTGATTTCATAATCACATGTGTGGTACCACCAAATATGTGCTCCTATATGCACGACTAGTGCTATAGAGAAAATAGGAGATCCACGGAGAGTGGAACCCCTAGCTCTATGAACAACCATGCTGTTTGAAATGCTAGCTGCATTGATACTCTGTGTTATAGATCAGCCTATGCGAGTGTAAGGTCATCAAAACTCAACTCAATCTTCATACCAAAACATGTAGTGCTTACAAAATACACAAAAACATATGTAATGGTAAGACTCTTGCTTGGCCATTAACATCAATGGGGAGTCAACTAGGTAGATTTGTTCAAACTCGAGAACAATCACCCAAGAAATGCCAATAGTTGGGTCTTAATTTGGATTGCGTCTTGGCCAATTTCTAGTTGAGAGTTAGAACAGCTTGGCTCAGGCTGACACTCAAGAAAAACATGTATCAAAATCTTCTTAGAAAGTTTTTATTATTCTTCGAGAGAAGTAAGAGAGAGAGAAAGAGAGCATGCTGGGCTGAGGAAATTTCCTTAAACGACTATGACGTGTATAGTTGATTGCCATGCTCTTGTGCATCTTATGCCTAATGTGCAACTTATCCTATAAGCATGCAACAATTTTCTGCTATGATTCTCTCATCAAGAAATGTAACAGAAAAACACAAACAAGTCACAGATTGACCCACCTACCCTGTATGTGGTTGTGACGCACTAGTGTGACTTAATGATAACACTTTGCCTTTGAATTAAGTCCACGTTTTAGGGTCTTTTTAGTGTTGTTGTGTTTGGACAACAACCCAAAAGTCATGTTAAATAATCCAAAACTTATCTTGTCCTTGACAAAGTGTCTAGTGTTATAGCGGAATCATAAACCAAAAAGTGGTGGAGGTCACTTGGCTAGCATGCCTTGCATGCAGAGTGGTAATCCCTTGGCGAGAATAAAGGCCTCAAACGTGAGGGCCAAAATCGGAAGTGCCTTGTGCAGTCTATACTGGTAGGGATTTTGTGAGGTGATATTCCCTATGTTACCAATTTATCCAAACTTGTGTGCAAATGCCCATTGATTCCAAGTCAGTGGACAATATCTTGGCACAAGTGAGAATCCTTGCTTTGTATTAAATTGTCAAAGAACTTTGGTTTGCACAAAAATAGTAATTTCCAAGCAAAGGTGTAAACATGGAAAAATAAGAAGAACTTAAAATTGGCTAACCTAGTCGTTTGCGGTAACCACTGGTCCTGAGATGTGGAAGGAAAAAACTCATTCCGAAACAACTCATAGCCATATCTACTTTGCGAGTGATTGTTTTTGCAAGAGAGTTACTATGTATGCACATACACCCTCTTGTATCATATACATCCATCTTGTACGCAATGAGACAACTTGCAAGAATATTTCCAAATCCTTCCCAAATATGTATGCTCATAGAATATGCCAAAAGTGGGAAGGCTCAATGCAAAATGCAGAAATGGAAGCCGTGCTTCACATAAGTACGGATTTGTTAGCCAACAGATGCTGCTGCCAACGTACAGATATCATGGTAAACAAAGATTGACCTTATCAATGGACATTGGCTAGTGCTGTGTGGTTAGCATCTTTGCCGACTTTTGGAAGCAGTGATAAGAAGTTGGCCATGCCGAGCCCTATGCACCCTTCATCAAGATGAGCCACATGGTGTGCCGATCTCCTTGAGAGTCCATTGGCACAAAAATTGAGCTGTTGATGATCGTGCGGTAGATCAGTGTGGCAGATACTCAATCCATGCTTGAGTCAATCTCGCAAGTTAAGCATTGAGGTGATGCCAACAATAAATGCCAAGAGCACCATACTAGGCACATACCTTACTGGGTGTTGAGATACCTCCACTACCACTTATCACTCGAGGAGTTAATACAAGCCGTGATTGTAAAAGACAATCAAGTTGTGCTTGTTACATGTCAACAAACCATAATAAAAAACAATTGATTGCATAACTAATTCAAAAAGTAATTCAAAAACGTAAACAGAAATACATGGAATCATGTCAAAAATCCATGAAGGCAACACAGTATTGGAAGGCTCCTGCTCTAAGTCAAGCATGTCAAACATCTTGACTGTCTTCATCAATCCTTGTTGGCATTGGTTTTTCTCTCGAAAGCATTTTTCCACGAGCATAATCCTTGGTCAAAGTGCAATCATTGGTGATTGTGGAATAAAGGCACCCTTGGAAATCTCTTTCTGATGAGATGTGAAAGCACTTTGCTTCCTCTCTATTGTACTGGGCATGCCATGCAGCCATGGCCCTTTGCTGAGGCTCGAGCATGAGCATGCATGATAGAGCATACCTTGGAAAAGCCACCTTTGCCTCCCTTTGAGGCAAAGCTCACGTGCATCCTGGCAAACCGGGCAGGGCGTCCTTGAGTGGCCCTTTCACCTTTTCAAGCCTTCCATGCATTTGTGGGTGACCCGACAACCGGCCCTTGGTGGGGCGGGCCCCTAGGGAAACCCGTTTGGGCACCCTATTGCGCTTAGGGCGCCCATAATCCAAAACAATAAAAAAAATAAAAATGGTATGAACCTGATTAGCCATGGATAATCCTGTCGGGCAGCACAGAGAAGGGTGATTCCACTCCCAGATCGTGCATCAGGCCTCCATGGCACTCGTGCCAGTGACAAAAATGCTTCTGCTTGGCAGAAAAAATCCATCAAGGACACCTATATGCAACTGTGTGCAGGTCAAATTGAGACCTCCTCTTTGTGCTAGGGTCGCTTCCTTCTCGCGCTCGTCTCGACACCCAAACATTTTGCCATAGCCGCGGCTTTAGAGAGGGGGAGAGAGAGAGATCTAGATGAACCTGCCTCTTCTTGCCAGGCATGCAATAACACCACGACTTCCTCCTTCCCTCCACCATAGCTGCAACTTCCCTAAGCTCTGATACCTATATGAGACCACCGGGTAGACATACATACAAATAACCTCCCAACCATCCTATATATAGGCCCTTGGCCCTCTTCCATATATAGACCCCTTTACTGTATGTGTGTCCGGCACGTTGCCAGGGCCATGCCTGCCTATTCGTACCCTTGGCATGACATAATCCGCTATAGGTACCACATTTGGGTAGCCATTTGGCACTATTGGTTTACCTTGATCATCTTCTTTTCAGAACTCAATTCCTCATTCCCTTGGCATCCAACATACCACTACTGGATTCTCTCTGGTTAGCACTCCATCATAGCAACTAGAGATTTTCCATGCAACAAGAGCACCAAGTACGCTTTAAGGAACGAGTTCAACATTTTTCAATAAAAGCATTTCATTTACTTTGCAAATATTGAAGGTTCACATTTTGTTAAGTGATAAAGCGTTCCAACAGAACAATCAGATAGAAAATCAAACTCTGGAACCATCAATTATGGTATTTATTCACTTGAAAACAATAGGTTGATGAGAAAACTTAAGCCTCAAGTCTATTTCTAAAGATGAGAGTTGACACTTAAGAAACAAGGAGTATTTTTAGGAACGGGAGACGAAAAGAAAATTATTTTTAGAAGAGAAAGAGTAGAAGGAATATTTTTTGGAAAGAAGGAGTATTTGTAAAAAGAAGAGAGAGAGTCAAGTTTAGAGTTCTTGTCTTTGGAAGCCAAGCTTCTTCTAATATTAGAGAATCAAAATCGTGCATTGGAATGCTTCTCTCTCATTTTTCTTTTAATAGAACCGCGAAGGTGCGCGAACTTATCTTTATATTTTTTGATATTCTTAGCTTATGCTTTTGGATCTTGAGAGCTTATATAAAGACTCCTCTTCCCTCACTTTCAACACACACACACACACACACACACACACACACACACACACACACACAAAAGTTCTCAGAAGTTGAAGCTATCTTTCCATAACGTTGGAGCTACCCTCTCTCCCTCAACCCATCTCCATCTCCAATTCCCTCTCTACCATCCTCGTGTTGCCCTTCGGATTCTTGAGTTCTCTTTCTCTCTTTCTCTTTTCTCTACCTTGATACGATGGCCCCAAAGCGAGTGACTCAAAGCTCAAAGGATGCTAATGTCATTCCAAGGAAGGTGCAAAAGAAGTATCATCTACTCCAATCATAACTCAAGCAGAGATATCGACTCCGAAAGAAGGTGAAATCGTCCAAACTCAATCACAGAAGGTAATCAAACATGCCGCTAATACAGTAAGACAAATTTATAATTCTGCATTGCTATTCATGTTGACTGGGGAAGCTAAGCATAGGGATTCCCTTAAATTGTTCAAGAAACGTGATTCTATCATAAGAAACAAGCATATGTTTTCATAGATTAATGAAAGAACTATTTGAAAATTTATCACTATTTGTTAAATTGTTATTGTTTGATAAATTGTTATTGGATAAGTTGATATTGGTTGATATGAAGAGTTGGTTGATCATGTCTCAAGAATCTTTCAAAGAGAAGAATTATTGGAAGAATATATTTTGTGCCTCGCGGTTAGTGAGATGATTTTGCGGTTAGCGGAGATTAAACTGAGGTTACCAGCTCTCTTTTGTTCCTCACATTTAATAGGATGCCTCACGGGTAGCAGGATGCGTGGAAGTTAGCAAGATGCCTCACGGTTAGCAGGATGCTTGGCAGTAGCAAGATGCCTAGTAGTTAGCGGGATGCTTCATGATTAGCGAGATGGGAAGGTTGCACCATTCGCGATTAGCGAATAAATCCTTTGCAAAGACTCTGTTGGTTAGACAAAAAAAATCCGCCGGTAGCGGCAAACTCATAAGAAATTGGAAAAGTTCTTTTTATTGATATATAGGGATGTCTTCATGAGGTGTATTGTTTTAAGGGCTGTATAAAAGAACTTTTTTCTGGAATTACTTAAGGAACATTGTTTGTATATGTAAAATAGTGTGGTAGTAATTAGAAAGCAAGCTAAAAGTGTGAGTGTGGGGTGGAAAGTGGGAAATGGATCAGGTTGCCATTCAAGGATGGGTGGTGTCTCTTAGTTGAGAAACTCTCCACTCACTTGTATTAAGAGAAGTGAAATTAGAAACTCATTGTGCCAAGAGTCGAGAAGTCCCAAATATATGTGCCCTTGAAAGCTATGGACCCGATTAGTCGGGTACTTTTTACAAGATTTCTAGTTAGTTTAGACTAAGTCTCATTTTATGTTTATGGTTTATGGATGGTGGCCGTGCCTCTTGAACGTGAGAAAAAAGTTGTTGTTTATGAATTCTAAACATATGAATGGGACTTCATCTTTATGTTAGGAAGTAGCTTTTATTAGAATCCTTGATTTATCGACATGGCTTGTGGTGTATGACCCTTATAACCACAAACATGATGGATAAAGGACTTCCTCTCTTCTGTTTCTTTTGTGAAAACGACGTAGGGTGTTGTCAACAGACAAGGAGAGTAAAGGAAGGCCATCTATCAAGTCACACCAATCTTCTTGGGGTTGGGAACCTCACAATTGGTATAAGAGCCTAGGTTAAAAATATTTAAGTGGCTACTTCAAGATTCCTCATGTGTATGGTTTTCTATACCCATTACCCAACTCGTAGAGATATTACATTATGTCGATTAATGTGTACCATAGTTTTATTGGAAACCTCTATTATGTTTTCTCATGGAGAGATCTTTTGTAGACTCCTGTATGACATTCTGATGACTTTAAGAATAGAAGATTGATTTGTTTTTCTATAAAGAAATTGTTTGACTAGTTAAGTCATGTAAGTGAGTTTTTTTGGTATTGGATAACCCATGACTGCTGAAGTCACGTGATTGAGATAACTATGCCTGGTTAAGTCATATGATTGAGTTTTGATGGATTGGATAAATCAAGATTGGTTAAGTCATGTGATTGTGTTTTAATGAATCGGATAAGTAATGATTGGTTAAGTCATATGATTGAGGTTTTAGTGGACTGGATAAGTCTAAGTTTGGAAAATACCCTATTGATGTGAGTTATTATAAACATTGATGTACACTCAGGGGAATCCTAAAATCACTTCTACGTTAGAAAACCCTCAGAACGATGCTATTTACGCAGAACTTCAAGAAAATAAATTGTTGCTCAAAAAAATGCAACCACCTTTTTTTAAAAGAGAGGGTGATGACATTGAGAAAGATGCGGAAGTATGGATTAAAGCTATGGATGATTACTTCTTTGCTTGCTGTAAGGACCACACCTGCAAATCAAGCGATGCTAGCGATGTTTTGTCTCTTAGGGAAAGCAAAATTATTGTGGAAACAACATTGTCGTGAAATGGGAGTGTTGAAAAACTCTTAGAGTTGGTGGAAAATCAAACAAGCGGTGAAGAAAAGATACTTATCCCCTACCCATGAAACGATATAGATGAATGAGTTCTTTAGCTTGAAACAATAGAGCTTATTCTTGGAAGAGTACTACTCAAAATTTGTAAGGTTAGACGTTACGCACCATCAATGACCATAGAGGAGCAGGTAGCTCGCTTTTCTCAAGGTTTAAGAGAACCATCTAGCTCATGATTGGAAGCTCTCAAAACCTATCACTGTACAAGATGCTTTACTACGAGCCAAACCTTTAATGAAGGAACAAGGGATTACAAGAAGAGTTGAACAGAATCAGAGATTCAAAGATAGATAACCACAAAGTTTTTATGCCGCCAATGCGCAAGATCCTCCACACTTGAATGTTTGATGCTTTGAATGTGGAGAGATGGAACATTATCGGAATGCTTATCCACGTCTGACCAATGGGGCAGGAGTAACTGAAGCAGACTAAGGACACCACTCTTTTGGACTGATGATGATTGAGATAATAATTAGAGTAGAAGTATCCTCATTTTTTTCTTGAGATGAGGACATCTGGAATGCCTAAGTTGGGAAGATTTTAATGTACCCAACATTTTTCAATAAAATTATTTCATTCACTTTGCAGATATTTAAATGGGACTCTAGAACCATCAATTATGTTCTTTTCTCACTTGAAAACAATAGGTTGAATAGAAAACTTAAGCCTCAAATCTATTTCTAAAGATAAAAGTTGACACTTAAGAAAGAAGTAGTATTTTTAGGAAAGAGAGAGGAGAAGAAGAGTCTTTTTAGAAGAGAAAGAGTAGAAGGCATATTTTTAGGAAAGGAGGAGTATTTTTAGAAAAGAAGAGGAGAGAGTCAAGTTGAGAGTTCTTGTCTTGGAAGCCAAGCTTCTTTTAATATTAAATAATCAAAAATCATGCATCAATGCTTCTCTCAAAAAAAAAATTAAAAATATATTTTTTAATAGATCCGCGAACGTGCGCGAACTTATCTTTCTACTTTTTGCTATTCTTAGCTTATGCTTTTGGCGCTTGAGAGCCTATATAAAGACCCCTCTTCCCTCACTTTCAAGACACACACACATACATAGAAGTTCTCAGAAGCTCAAGCTCTCTTGCAATAACGTCAGTGTTACCCTCTTTTCCTCAGTACATCTCCATCTCCAACTCCCTCTCTACCATCGTCGTGTTGCCCTTTGGATTCTTGAGTTCTCTTTCTGTCTTTCTCTTTTCTCTACCTCAATACAATGGCCCCAAAGAGAGTGACTCAAAGCTTGAAGATTTCTCATGTTGTTCCACCTCTAAGGAGGTCCAAAAGAACGTATCATCTACTCCAATTGTAACTCAAGCGGAGATATTGACTCTGAAAGAAGGTGAAATCGTCCAACCTCAATCATGGAAGGTAATCAAACATGCCGCTAATCCAGTAAGACAAATTTATAATTCTGCATTGGTATCATGTTGACTCGAGAAGCTAAGCATAGGAATTCCCTTAAATCGTGCAAGAAAGGTGATTCTATCACAAGAAACAAGCATATGTTTTCATAGATTATTAAAAGAACTTGATAAATTGTCACTGTTTTTTAAACTGTTATTGCTTGATAAATTGTTATTATTTGATAAGTTGATACTGCTTAATGTGAAGAGTTAGCTCATCATGTCTGAAGAATCATTTAAATAGAAGAATTATTGAAGAATATCTTTTGTGTCTCGTGGTTAGCGAGATGATTTTGTGGTTAGCAGAGATTAAGTTGAGGTAATCAGCTCTCTTCTGTTCCTCGCAGTTAGCGGGATGCCTCGCGAGTAGTGGTATGCCTCGGTTAGCAAGATGCCTCATGGTTAGCGAGATGGGAAGGTTACGCAATTTGCGGCTAGCGAATAAATCCTTTGTAAAGGCTCTGCTGGTTAAATAGAGAAAGTGTGCGGGTAGCGACAAACTCATAAGAAAATGGAAAAGTTCTTTTTATTGATATATAGGGCTGTCTTCATATATATAGAAGTTCTTTTTATTGATATATAGGAACTTGAAGAAAAGAACCTGTTGCTCAAACAAATGCAACCACCTTCTCATAAAAGAGAGGGTGATGACATTGAGAAAGATGTGGAAGTATGGATTGAAGCTATGGATGATTATTTCTTTGTTGCAAGTACCACACTTGCAAATCAAATGATGCTAGGGATGTTTCGTCTCTTAGGGGAAGCAAAATTATTGAGGAAACAACATTGTTGTGACATGGGAGTGTTGAGAAACTCTCAAAGAAATCAAACAAGCGGTGAAGGAAAGATACTTACCCTCTGCCCATGAAGCGATAAAGATGAATGAGTTCTTTAGCTTGAGACAATAGAGATTATCCTTGGAAGAGTACTATGCGAAATTTGTAAGGCTTAGACGATACGCACCATTAATGGCCAAAGAGCAACAAGTAGCTTGCTTTTGTCAAGGTTTAAGAGAACCAACTAGCTCGTGATTGGAAGCTCTGAAACGTACCACTGTACAAGATACTTTACTACGAGCCAAACCTTTAGTGAAGGAACAAAAAAAATCAAAGATTCAACTATTTGCAAAGGATTTATTTGCTAACCATGAATTGTGCAACCTTCCCATCTCCCTAACCGCGAGGCATCCCTCCACCCGCGAGACATCTTGCTAACCACCAAGCATCCCGCTACCCGCAAGGAATCTTGCTAACTGCAAGGCAGCTCACTACCCACGAGGCATCCCACTAACCACGAGGAGAAAAAGAGAGCTCATAACCTTAGCCTAATCTTGACTAACCATCATTTAGCTGATTCTTCAAACTTATCAAACAATAACAATTTATTTAGCAATAACAATTCAACAAACAGTGACAATTTATCAAACATTTCTTTCACTAATCTATGAAAACATATGTTTGTTTCTTGTGATAGAATCACGTTTCTTGGATAGTTTAAGGGAATCTCTATGCTTAGCTTCCCAGGTCAACATGAATAGCAATACAAAATTATAAATTTGTCTTACCGGATTAGCAACATGTTGATTTCCTCCCGTGTTTGAGGTTGGATGATTTCACCTTCTTTCGGAGTCAATACCTCCGCTTGAGTTATGATTGGAGTAGACGATACCTTCTTTTGCATCTTCCTTGGAGGTGGAACAACATGAGCATCCTTCAAGATTTGGGTCACTCCCTTTTGGGCCATCATAACGAAGTAGAGAAAAGCAAAAGAGAGCTCAAGAATCCAAAGGGCAACACAACTATTATAGAGAAGACTTGGAGATGGAGATGGCTTGAAGGTAAGATCTTGAGGGAGAGAAGGTAACTTCGACGTGAAGGCAAGAGAGCTTCCGCTTCTGAGAGCGTTTGTCTGTGTCTTCAAAATGAAGGGAGAGGGGTCTTTATATAGGTTCTCAATGCCAACTAAGAATAGAGGGAAGCAAAGAGAGATAAGTTCGCGTACGTTCGCGGTTTTTTTTGGCAGACACAAATTTCGATGCGCGATTTCAGTTCTCATATTTTAAAGGAAGCTTGGCTTCCAAGACAAGAACTCTAAACTCTCCCTCCTCTTTCTTTCCTAAAAATACTCATCTTTTTCTAAAAATACTCCCTCCTTCTTCAAAGTCAGCTTTTATCTTTAGAAATAGACTTTAGGCTTAAGTTTCCCATCAACCCATTGTTTTCAATTGAATAAGGGTCATAATTAATAGTTCTAGATTTTGATTTTTGATCCGATCATTCCGTTTAAAAGCTTCAAGACTTGACAAAATACGAACCTTTAATATTTACAAAGTAAATGAATACTTTTATAAAAAAATGTTGGGTACATTACAAACTTTGTCAGCCGCAATATCTTGTTTAAGGATTTCAAGTTTAAAGAACACCTAATTTTAGATTCCAAAGTATCTAAAGTTTTGATTAATCTTTTTTGTCACACTCTTAGAAAAAAATAATTACAAATAACAGATTTAATAAATGACAACACATCTACACCAAATTTATTTTTATGCTCCTCATTGTCTAGAGATTCCTAATCTTTATCTAGCTCCATTAGTTCTTTGTCCATGATGGTGGTGTCTAGAAGTATACTTGGAGAAACATTTATGCCTTTAAGCTCTAGAACACATGTTTCTATTGCACTATCTTCTTGCATTGGATGATTTCCTTGGAGAGAATTTACTAAGTATCTTACGGCCTTAAGGCCATAGGGTGCTCTTTGTTGATATCTCTATGACTTTAAGATAATCCAAAATATGTCTCTTTATGGCCTCATGGCCATAGGGTTAGGATTATTAGAAACATATAAATAGATATATGGCTTCAAAGCCATATGGTATTTTATTTATGTGCCACCCTGTGGCCCTAAGGCGATAGGTTGTCATGGGACCACAAGATGCCCTCTATGAGCACTAGTAAGAAACCATATATTCTCTATGTTGGCACCCTATGGCATGAGGGCCACAAGGTGTGCCTCTTATGATAGTAAGAAACCCTTTATGCTATATGTTATTACTCTATGGCCCTTGGGCCATAGGGTGCCCTCTGTGCTAGTAAGAAATCCTCTATGCTCTATATTTTCACCCTATGGACCTAAGTCCACAAGGTACCCTCTATGCTAGTAATGCTCAATATTGAAATGCTATGGCCCCAAGGCCATAGGGTGTCCTCTATGGTAGTCAAAAAAACCCTCTATGCTCTATGTTGCCACCCTATGGCAACTTGAGGGCCACAAGGTACGCCTTCTACTGCTACTAAGAAACCATGTATGCTCTATGTTGGAAGCATCAAATGGACCCTAGGCCACAAGGTTCCCTCTATGCTAGAAAGAAAACCTCTACGCTCTACATTGGCATCCTACAGCCCTCAGGCCATAGGGTGTATCAAATGGATCCTAGGCCACAAGGTGCCCTCTATGCTAGAAAGAAAACCTCTACGCTCTACATTGGCACCCTCGGCCCCAGGGCCATAGGGTGTCCCCGATGCCTAGTAAGAGACCATCAAAAGTCTATATTAGCATCTAAATACCGTAGGCCACAAGGTGTACTCTATGCTAGTAAGAGACCATCTAAACTCTATGTTGGTAACCTATGGCCCAAAGGCCATAGGGTGGCAAAGGAGCCCTTTAGGAGCATTCCCTTCAAAGATCACCTTATGGCCCCAAGGTGATTTAGTGGCCTCGGTGCTCTTGTTAAGAATCTTCTATTTTGGTATCTTGTGGCCCCAGGGAAATAAGCTATCCTCTATGCTAGCAAAAAACCCTTATGCTCTTTGTTGGAACCGTATGGCCCCAAGGCCATAGGGTGCTCTCTATGCTAGCAAGAAACCCTCCATGTTGTATGTTTGCACCCTATGGCACCAAGGACACAAGGTGTCCTCCATGATAGTAAGAAACCCTCTATGCTCTATGTTTGTACCCCATGGGACTATGTTGACACCCTATGGCCCCAAGGCCATAGGGTGCTCTCTATGCTAGTAAGAAACCCTATATGCTCTCTGTTGGCACTATATGGTCCCAAGGTCCATGGGGTAGACAATGTGACCTCTGAGAGTATTCCTTACCACATTTGCAAAGACCACCTTATGGTCTCAAGGCCATTCAATGGCCTAGATGCCATCATAGAGACTCTATATTGGCAACCTATGACCTAGGGCCATAGGGTGCCCATTATCCTAGAAAGAGACCCTCTACGTTAGCAATAACCCCTCTATTCTCTATGTTGGTACCCTATGGCCCTAGGGCCACAAGGTGCCCTTCATCCTAGGAAGATACCCTTTATTCCCAACAGTGATACTCTATGGCCCTAGGGTCATAGGGTGCCTTCTATGCTAGTAAGCTACATTATATGCTCCAGGTTGCTACCTTAATGGCTAGGGCCAAAAGGTTTGCTCTATGAAGAAACTATGTATACTATATGCTGGCAGTATATGGCCCTAGGGCAAGAAGGAAACCCCCTAGGGCTATAGGGTGTCCTCTATGCTACTATCATATGGCCCAAACACTAGATGGTGGCCAAGGTGCCCTTTGTGAGAGAATTCTCTACTACATATACAAAAACCACTTTATGGACCTATAGCATCCCAAGGGCAACAAGGTGCTAGTAAAAGGACCTCTATGCTCTATGTTGGCACCCTATGGCCCCAAGGCCATAGGAGGGCAGCCTCTATGCTAATAAAATTCCCTCTATGCACTATGTTTACGTTTATAATTGTAAGAAGCCATTTATGCAGTATGTTGGCATCTCATGACCCTAGATCCATAAGATGTCCTCTATGGTAATAGAAGAAACCATACATGGGCTATTATGGCACCCTATGATCACCTAGGTTTATAGGGTGTCCTCTATGCTAGCAAACGCTCTATGCCTAATGCTGGCACCCTATAACCCTAGGGTTACAAGGTAGCCCTCAAGGGTAATATACACCCTAATGTTTCACGTTTGCACCCTATGGTGCTAGTACCACAAGATGTTGTCTATGCTAGGAAGAAACCTTGTGTGCTCTATGTTCACAACCTATTGCCCTAGGGTGCCATATATGCTAGTAAGAAACACCATATGCTCTATGTTGGAATCCTATTGCCCTAGGGCCATAGGGTGCTATAGTAAGAAACCCTCTATTCTCTATGTTGAGACCCTATGGCCCTAAGGCCATACGGTGGCTAGGGTGTCCTTGAAGAGCAGACTACTTTATGGCCCGAGAACCATTGAGTGACCTAAGTGCCCCTTTAGAGACTCTATATTTGTATAGTATGGCCATTCAGTGACTTACGTGCCTCTTCAGAGACTCTATGCTAGATCCCTATGGACCTAGGGTCATAAAGTACTCTCTACGCTAGTAAAAGACCCTATACGATCTTTAATGTCACTCATGGGGCCATAGGGTTCCCTCCATGTTAGCAAGAAATTACATATGCTTTATATTGGTACCGTATGGCCCTAGGTCCACAAGGTGCCCTCTATGCTAGTGATAGCCGACTTTCGAAAACCAAAGAAAAAAAAGAAAAAAAAACTCCCCCCCCAACTCTTAGTACCCCCCGTAGCTTATTCCCCGTCCCACCCGACGGGCATTGGATAAAAAACACCCCCCCTCTCTCTCTCTCCCTCATTTTCCCTACATACCCCCCCCCCGCCTAATATCCTCTCTCCCAATTTACCCCCACTCTCAAACCCCCTGGCCAGGCGGAAGCTTTAAAAAAACCCCCCGACCCCTCTCTCGTGCTCCCTTCGGCACTGAGCCGCATGGAAACCCCCCCCCTCCGCTTTCCGCATTCTTACACTCACCCTTACATTCCCCCCCCCCCCCCCCCCCCTTTTTTTGGCCCACCAATATTCCTTCCCCGACCCCTCCTCCCTCTTCCCCACCCGCTCGCCTCACCTTCCCTCGGCCTCATTCCCCCCCCCCTCTTGGCAGCTGATATATTCCCTCACTCCCACCCATTGACTTGTTTCCCTCCCCTCGTCCTCAAGCTCCATGCAAGACAGTAGAACCCCCCCTCTCTCTCTCACCCACATCTCCCCTACCCCACTACCTCACCCCTCCCTCTCTCTCATCTCTCTCTCTCTCTCTCTCTTATCCACACCTCACCCCTCCCTCTCCCTCACAATCTCTCTCTCTCTCTCTCTCTCTCTCTCTCTCTCTCTCTCTCTCTCTCTCTCTCTCTCTCAGCTCAGTCCGCGGACACCGCTCTATCTCTCACTCGGGCGCTTAGGCCACGCATGAGGAATCCTCTCTCTCTCTCTCTCTCTCTCTCTCTCTCTCTCTCTCTCTCTCTCTCTCTCTCTCTCTCTCTCTCTCTCTCTCTCCTTCTCACGGACAGCAGCAATAGGACCACTCTCTCTCTCTCTCACCATACACACACACACACACAATCACCCCCCCCCCCCCCCCCTCTCTCCCCTTCGGCACCGCAGCAGGCCATACACACACACACACACACACACTCTCATCAACAGAAAAAAAACAAAACAAAAAAAACTATATATATATATATTATATATATAGAGCCCCCCTTCCCACGCACATTTTTCGCACACACATACATATACATACACACACACCCGCCCTCATGCACAAATACATACACACATGCATATACGCACCGCACCAAAAATACAAAGGAGGAGAAACGACTACGACATCGACGAATAAAGAAGAAGGATCCAAAGCACACGCCGCCAACAACAAAAAGAGAAAATGCGTCGAAGGCATGCCCCGGCCGACTCCGAAAAGAAGTACGCTCGACACCGACACACCAGCAGCACACCATTCGCCGGCAACACGCAACCACGATGCCATCCCAATAATTTATAGGTTATTTTCATCATTATCTTCAGTTTTCACCCGAGCCATTGTAAATTTCCATTTTTTGTAAACATCGTCTCTCTAGGTGATGGTCACAAAGGCCCACCTAGAGATTCCCATCTTTTAATAACCTCCCAAAACAAAGTAAGGGTCAACCACACCGGGCCCACCACTTGATTTGTCTCCCCGATTAAGCTTACCCTAACCACACTGGGATTACCATAATCCAAGCAGCCAACACCTATAAATTGGCACTGAGAGGTCACTATCGGGGGGGGGGAGGCAATTCATGAGGAGCCAAGCATTTGGTAGAGTGTAGTGGGAAGGATTGACACTATCACCATGACGGGGAGCGGGCGCTTGTATGTTGGGTCGACCATGCACACACGTATGCACGCTCTTGGTCGTAAGTATTCACAATCATTGAGTCGTCTTAGAGAACGCACCAAGTAGGTTGCACCACCTCCTCTCCCTACCTCTCTACCACCACGACACGCCGCTTTGTAAATATTGCAGAAATAATTTACCCTCACACCCCCAAGGGTTTTTATCATTTTCAAATCTCTCTCTCTCTCTCTCTCTCTCTCTCTCTCTCTCTCTCTCTCTCTCTCTCTCTCTCTCTCTCTCTCTCTCTCTCTCGGTGTGTAGGTTTGCGGTGTTCATATCATCCTGGTTTTGCGTCCTAGCCGCTCAAAGCTAGGTGGTGCCCCCTGTTCACTTTACCATGGCAGGCTCGAGGCGTGCCATTCGGCCCCCGGCATTTTAGAGGCCGTCGGGGTTCGGGGTCCACTTTGCGTGTGTCATTTGGTGCCCCCACTGAGGATCGAACTCAAGACCTTCAGTTTACAATGCTGAAAGTGACGCCCACTATCAATCATGGACGAGTGGCTGAAGGAATTTTCTAACTGGAGGACAGAAGAAGAGGAGACGAAGGAGGCACTAGCCGCCTTCATTGAGGTGCTACTGCCAGGCTGCAGTGTCGTCAGCATTCAACAGGTAAATTCTCCATCTCGTGTGGCTCGTTCTAACTATAAATCGAAAGCATCAGGTGGGAGATTGGTGAAGTGCCATCACTGTTGTCAACCAAGGCACGCTATCAATGAGTGCCAGCAAAACGAAGGCAGTGAAGGGGCTGAAGTCATCTACATCGACATTCATCGCAAAGAAATCATTCACGTCAAGGAAGGGAAGCAAACGGTGAGACCTCTTAGTGGCCTAAAGGGGCTGCTCGAGCCAAAGGCAAGGAGAAGATAAGCCAGTCTCGAAACACATCACCTCGGAGGGAGAAGTATCTGGCCAAGGAAGTGCTTCAAGCTCAAAAATCCGGGTTGTACCCACTTTGTCAAAGGAGAAGTCATCCGAAGCTAAGCAGCGGAAGGTCGCCTACCGATTTGCACGACGCATACGAGTGTTACCAATCCACTTCAACAATCTAGAAGAAGAAGTAGTAAGAAGATTCCCATGTCCTAGAGAAGAGTGGTTCGGTTACTGCTCTCGCTGTTTTGGGAAGCGAGTGGAGGACCTTCCTCCTCTCCCTGTACAACTTATCCTGAAGAAGCTCTCTACCACGGGAGAAACCCAGTAGGCTGGAGACGAGCTGCAATTGAACGGAGTAGAATTCATGCAACACGCCAATTACAGAAACTACCTGCAATTGATGTTAGCCAAGAGGCTGGGAGTGGTCAGACGCGTCGCCATCACCCCGTACGTGCTGAGCAACGAAGGAAAGGTAGAGCCCATGAAAGGAAACGACCTCTTGTGGATGTTCCGACTCATCAACACTAGCACGGTAAGGGTATAATTAATTATTCCACCCTCTGTGCATGATGGAAAACGGGCAGACAACATTCCCGTTCAGATTCCTGCAGCATATGCATGTGAATATCTATGTAGATAGGAAAGTCTTCTACCAACAGAAGATCGTATACCTATTTGGTGCGGCGGTACTAGGAGACAATTCCCCGAACCCTATCATTCTCCCCATATTAGATTACCATCATTCCTTTAATGTCTCTATTTTTATCCTGTTTTGACCTATCCATCCACCCTTGTAAAAAGCCGCTATGAGCCGCTACTGTTGATGTAAAAGAAAAGAAAGAAAAAAAGAAAAGGTATGTAATTTCCTAGTCACCACCATGGAAAGTGTTTCTTTCCCCACGTTCAGTGGAAAGAAGGGAGAGGATCTCACCACCGACTTTTTGGATGATTTCGACATTGCTTGTGTCGTCTCCAACAAAGATGACGACGTTTCACAACTTAGAATTTTTCCTCTACTGATGAAAGTAGAGGCCAAGTCCTGGTATAATGCATTGCCCCAGGCTACCAAGAATGCATGGGATATGTTAAGGGTTGCTTTTGTGAAGAGGGTTGGTGGAGGCACAACCTCGGAGAAGCTATGGAAGCTACTGACAGAATTAAAGCAGGGAGGCCTGCTGGAGTATGCCATCTTCGAGTCAAAGTTTGTGGACTTATGGGAGAGATGGGTTGCCACACTGGAGGAAGGCAAAGGAGCATCTAATTTCCTAAAGAAGGACCGTTTCATTGCTGGTCTATGGTCGCCGCTTAGAGAGAAGGTGAAGGGAAGGTTTCCTGCAACGTATGAGTTGGCAGTCGAAGTAGCCCGCCTTAAAGATAAGAAGTTGCGAATGCAAGCAAGAGTAAACGAGTCAGAGGAAACAAGCTCATCCCGACCAACCCCAGTGACTGCAACAGCCAATCATAGAGTCCAACCGTAGGAGGCATCAGAAGAACAGCAAGACCTACTGAGTCGCATCACCACCCAACTAGAGAGTTTATCTGTGCATCTAGTGCAGCAAGGGCATGCATCTGGCAGAAACCCAAAACAAGGAAGGGGACAATGAAGGTAGAACCCAGAGCACCACTGTTACAACTGCGGGGAAGATGGCCATGGAATGTACTACTGCCCACACCCAAGGAGGCAGAATTTCAATAGAGGGGGGAGACAGAATCAGATCTCTCCGCCGCCGAGAGTAAGACCACCACCACCTAGGTAGCCAGGACCAATCCCATTGGTCCAAATCCTTCGACCACCTGTACAACAGTAACCACCACCCCAACCTCTCATTCCGCCACTACCCCCACCACCTGCTGTGAACCAAGCGGTGAGTGTTATTAGCCTAGAGGCTAAAGGGAAGGCGAAGGTAGAAGAGTCAGCTCAAGAGAAGCACAAAGGAAAAGCGAAGGTAGAAGAAGTGGATGCTATGGGAGTGAAGCGTGCGAGGCATGAGGAGGCATCTCAAAGAGAAGAGAAGATGAAAGGGAAGGCCGAGTCTAGCAAGCAAGCAGCTAAACCGCGGCGGAAGATAGACATCGTGGACTTCTCACTAGGTGAGTATGCACAACCCTATGACTTAGTTCAGGATGTGTTAATGTAGGGCCTGAAGATAACTTGGCCCCAATTACTCCACCTTGCACTCAGAATGAGGAGGCAATGGACGAAAATGGTAAATACCAGGAACTTAAGACCCAGGATAGCTGGGGCTATCTCTGGGAGGGATCTCGATGACATCCTACCAACCATGGATGCTCACATCAAGGGGCAACGGATTTCAAACATCTACATAGATGGTGGCGTGCAAATATGCGTCATGAGTGAAAAGATGATGCACCATCTAGGTCTAGAGGTAAGTAGGCCGGCACCCTGCTGAGCCAAGATGGCAAACAATGTAAGAGTGAAATGCGTAGGCATTGTAAATGCGGTCAAAGTAAAAGCATTCAATACATAAGTGGAGGTAGACATCTTCGCCATGCCACACAAAGGGGAGGGCTACCCCATCATTCTTGGAAGGCCTTGGCTTATGGCTATGGAAGCTAAACAAGACTGGAGCACCGGAATGATCCAGATGAAGGATGCTAAAGGGAAGTCCATATTCTATGACATGAGGACTGGAAAGCAGCGCAACATGATCTTGGAGGCTTCAGAAGACGAGTCCACCAGCGACTACTCGTCTACCTCAGGAGAAGAGATGATCACCACCGATGGAAGTGACAGTAGCATCGAAGTAATGGGAGTCATTCTTAAAGATCCAAACAGATTAACACAATCTAAAGCAACCTCGGCAAACCAAGAGGGATCATCAGGTATGCAGTCCTTGGAGGATGCAGGTAAGCTACAAAAAATGCTCTCAAATGAGTTAACCAATGAAGAAAGGAAGGAATACGTCTCCATGTTAGGTAACTTCACTACTTTGTTCATTGATGGCTATGATAAGATCACAGGAATTACAGTAGTGCAACACCACATAAAGATCAAGGAAGGAAGCAAACCCGTAGTACAAAAGCTCAGAAGACTTGGAGTAATCCAACAAGAGTCACTGCTTAAAGAAGTGAGATGTTTGCTACAAGCAGGTTTCATCTATCTCAAAATGGGTCTCCCTAGTAGTAGTCACAAAAAAAAAAAGGTAAGTGGAGAGTCTGTGTGGATTATAAACCTCTCAATGCAACCACGAAGAGGGACCACTTTCCCTCCCCATTCCAGGATGAAATACTCAATGAAGTGGTAGGTCACGAACGCTACACAGTATGCGATGGCTACTCAGGATACTTCCAGATTAGCATTGCGGAGGAGGATCAGAAGAAGACAACCTTCATCACACCTTGGGGATGTTTTGCCTACGGAGTGATGCCGTTTGGCCTCACTAATGCCTCGGCCACATTTCAAGGCTATGTAAATTTTGTGTTCCAACCCTACTTTGGAACATCAATACGGGTTTTCATATATGATTTTTGCATTTATAGCTCACGAGCCCTTCATTTAAGCAAAGTCTATGATGGCTTAACCAGGCTGCAAACCTTGGGTGGCCAACTCAACGTGGACAAGTGTCACATTGGTGAGAGAAAAGTCACTCTCCTTGGTCATGTAATTTCAACAAAAGGAATCGAGGCTAACCCTAGCAAGATTCAGGCTCTGGTATCTTTATCATCACCCACCACCGCCAAGCAGCTGGTTTCTTTCCTTCAGAAGGTAAGGTACTTAAGCAAGTTGATTTACCTGCTATCTCAAGTGGTCCTTCCTCTACAATAACTCACCCAGAGGGATGTCTTCTCATGGAGTGAAGAGAACGAGCAGCAGTTTACTAAAGTAAAGCAAATCCTAGCTAAGCTTCCCACTATTTCACCTCCTAAGTGGGACGAGCCATTTTATGTGAACCCTAGTGTGGGAAATGATACACTAGGAGCAGTGCTAATGCAAAAGGATCCCAAAACGTCTTTCATGCGCCCTATTTACTTCTCTAGTCAAGTCATGACCCCATCAGAAAAAGGATTTACTGAAGTAGACCACATGGTTCTAGCACTAATGTTTGCTACCACAAAGTTCCGCTCCTATCTCCTGCCTAGACCCTTTGTAATCCTAACAATGGAGGAGGTTTTCCTATATGTACTGCGACACATGGATGTCTCATCTAGGATCTCAAAGTGCTTAATTAGACTACAAGAGTTTGACTACACCATGCAAGTAGAAAACTCCACCACGACTAGTTTAGCGGGAATTCTCACTCATCGCCATTATGAGAAGAAGCTGAAGGTCAACATGGAAGCAAAGGAAGGAACACAAGCGATAGAAAGTCCTAAGCTAGAGAAAGCTCACTCTCTTTTCTTTGACGGAGCATACAAGAGAACAATGGATCAGTCTGCAGCAGCAGGCATAGTCATTTTCAATGAACAACAAGAAAGAGTATTCTCCATGGGCAGTGATTACACTCCCACTCCGACAATGAAGCAGAATATGCAGCCCTAATCCTTGGGTTGGAACAATATGTTTCACAAAGAATTCAGTGCCTAAATGTGTTCAGCGACGCTTTGCTTTTGATAAGGCACATAAATGGCACCTGGGAGTGCAAAAATCAGGTTTTACTTGGTCAACTCGCCAAGTTAAGGACCTCCTAAAGAAGTTTGAAGCAGTGAAACTCTTCCATGTCCCCATAGCAAAAAATCAAGAGGCAGATGTGCTAGCTAAAGAAAGAATACAAGAAGTTCCCGTAGGAGCAATCAAATTAAAACTACCCCTCTTCCAAGGTAGTAATGTTGTGCCTGATATCATCAGTTTTCTAGATAGAGGAGAATGTCCAACAGGACACACCAAAGGCCAAAAACAATGGCTGGTAAGGAAGGCTACTAGGTACCGCCTTATAGATGAACACTTGTATTGTAAGGGCAAATATCAAATTCTTAGGCGGGTGCCAACCTCCAGTGAAATAACATAGGTAATTTCAAGTTACCATGATGGCGTCTGCGGCGGTCATTTTGCTCTAGATATCACCAGTAGGAAGATTCTACAGGCAGGATACTTTTGGCTTAGTTTGAACAGGGATGTACACGATTGGTGTAAAACATGTAAGGCTTGTCAAGTGGCCAGTGATCGCATGTTAACCTACGAGCCACAAACCCCTATCATTTCATATGGTCCTTTTGAGAAATGGGGAATAGATGCAATCGGTCCTTTACAAAGGGCCCAATCAAGTAAACTGTACATCATAGTGGGTGTACACTACATGACTCGATGGGTGGGCAGAAGCAACAACCACCACCCGCATTACAACCCAAGAGGTGGAAAAGTTCATTTTTTAGCATATCGTTTGCCGTTTTGGCACTCCTCTTGAGATAATATCAGATAGAGGACCAAGATTCAGAGGTGATTTGGTGGGATAACTGATGAAGCAGCTGGGCATCACACGTAGGCATTCCACACCATACTACCCACAATGCAATGGTCTGGTAGAGAAGGTAAATGGAATGATTTGCAAAATCATCACAAAATAGGTGAACAACCACACAGGGGACTGGGATAAACATCTCATGGAAGCTCTTTGGGCCTACTGAACAACGTTCCGAACATCACTAGGTTTCACTCCTTTCCATCTAGTTTATGGGAAGGAGGCAATTCTACCCATTGAGGTACAAATAGCTAGCTTACGAGTCTTGGCTAGCCAGACACATCGTCCAATTGTAAACCTCCGAAACCACATCTTGGATCTAGAGAGACTCCAACTGGATAGGGAAGAAGCAATCAATCACTATGCAGCAAAGGTAGAACGACGCCGGCTCACTTTCAATCAAGGGCTTAAAGAAAAGGGACTTGAGAAAGGCATGTTAGTTCTGCGATACAATAACAGATTTGACACTAGGAAGGATAAGAAATTTCAACCCAGATGGGAAGGGCCATTCATCATCAAGAAAATATATGACAACGGCAGCTATAAGCTGATGGAAGCAGATGGGAGAATTCACAAGACTAGGGTCAATGGATGGAGGCTGAAAAGGTATTTTCTTAGGTTTGACCCAAAATTCGTGATAGATATTCCAGAAGAGGGAGAACCCTCTAACTCTACAGCTAAAGATGCAGAAGAAGGGCTAGAAGCATGAATGCCTCTAGCCAAAGGGAGAGGGCTAATGATAGCCGACTTTCAAAAATCAAAGAAAAAAAAGACAAAAAAACTCATTTCCCTCCCCCCCCCCCCCCCCCCCCAACTCTCAGTACCCCTCGTAGCTTATTCCCCCTCCCACCCGACGGGCATTGGATAAAAAACACCCCCTCTCTCTCTCTCTCCCCCATTTTCCCTACATACATGCCCCCCCCCCCCCCCCCCCCCCTAATATCCTCTCTCCCAATTTACCCCCACTCTCAAACCTCCCGGCCAGACGGAAGCTTTAAAAAAACCCCCGACCCCTCTCTCGTGCTCCCTCGGTGTGAGCCGCATGGAAACACCCCCCCCCCCCTCTCCGCTTTCCGTATTCCTACACTCACCCTTACATTTCCCCCCCCACTCTCATTACCCCCTCCCCCCCCCCCCCCCCCCCCCCCCTTTTTTTGGCCCACCAATATTCCTTCCCCGACCCCTCCTCCCTCTTTCCCACCCGCTCGCCTCACCTTCCCTCGGCCTCATTTCCCCCCCCCCCCCCCCCCCCCCCCCCACCCGCTGATATATTCCCTCACTCCCACCCATTGACTTGTTTCCCTCCCCTCGTCCTCAAGCTTCCATGTGAGAGCGGATTTTTGAGATGGGGCTCAACTCAAGGCTCCCACCAGACAAACCACTCCGTGAGGCCCTACACATGCATATTTCTTAGGGGCACCACCCTCTTTTATGGAGAAAGAAGGAAACCAAAACAAACCATATGCAACACACACACCTTCCTTATGTGCTTCAACACAAAATGCCCTTCAACCATTCAACACACACTCCTTAAGCGATCCCTTTGAACACTGCACAAACTCACATGTAAAGAGTGACCTTCACCATATTAGTGCTCATATACTTCTAAGAAAAGCAAGCACACAACCTCTTAGCAAAGCTCAAAACACCATAATGCACAAATACTTGACAACTCCTTTCCTTTCCCAAAAGAAGAGACTACTTACACACATAAGGCAGCATGCATAGAGAGCTCTTCTCCATCTATGCAGCCCCA
Organism: Adiantum capillus-veneris; assembly: GCF_014529385.1. Lineage (NCBI taxonomy): Eukaryota > Viridiplantae > Streptophyta > Polypodiopsida > Polypodiales > Pteridaceae > Adiantum > Adiantum capillus-veneris. The sequence goes on from NC_140953.1 coordinate 47,851,391, forward strand.
AGACTTACTTACACACAACATAAGGAGAGAATCCAAGCAAATAGACACCATGGTGCACAAAAAAAACTTTCTCAACAAAACAAGCAACCCAATGAGCACAAAATATGAGAAGCAGTCAAGATATTCTTACCAATTTTACACGCATTTAGAGCAATAGTGTGACGACGACACCCGAAGTGCAGCAATTTGTTGATCAAACCATGAGATAGATCATTGAACTTGATATCCTTGCTCTCATATAGAAGCTAAAATCCTTATTTAGGGATGAGTATGGTAAGAGGAATGTTTGCAAGAGAATGGTGGCAATAGCATATTGATGCTCTCTCTATGGCAACGCTTATGATAGCGAGCTTAGGAAATGGATAGGGAGACGAGAGGAGAGAGAGATTAGGGCTTCCCTAACCTTAGAGGAGCCTATTTGTAGCAATGGAGTAGGTGTGTATGTTTTTGTGCTTGCCAAAGGGCATTTTCATAGCTCTACAAGACCTTGGGTTAGGTTAAATTTGACTAGGGTAGGTAATTAACCATAGTTAGGTTCCCTTTTGACCATTCCTTCAATTATGCAAATAAGGGACTTATTTTCTCATTAAAAATAGCTTTTTAAGTCGTGGAGGCTCCATAAGGGTTGATAATGTATGTGGGCCCCACCATGATGTCCCTCCAGTGGCTCTTGTAGAGTGTCCCCATCCTATTTGTTGTGTCTCTGGAAGAATCTTGAGCCGACCCCTCCACATGCAAATGGTTTTTAACTCCCCATTGGTATTTTAGAATGTTGAAGAAGTCAAGAAAAATTTTCACCTTTGTGGTTTACCTGATTGTAACTTTGACCTGCAGTAACAGTGTCCGCAGCACCTTGTTTTCACCATAACTTTCAGCCTGTAACTGAGAATTGGGTGTTGTAAAAGGCAGAGTTGACCTTCTCAAAGTATTTAAGTTGATTTTGGAGTGTTCCTCAAGTATATCCACGAGCTAAGGAATTCAAGATACATCCAAAACACCTTTTGAACCAAGTCTCCTTGTAGGGGACCCTTTAGCATGCATCTAAGGTGTAGCATGCTTTTTCAAAAGAGAATCCACCTTAAACAAATGAGGTAGGCTCCAATAAAGTTTGATTTATTGGGGATATACATTATATTTAAGATTTGTTGACCAACACAAGTAAATGATCCAAGAGTTGGGTCACATAGTGGTGGGGAAGGGAAGGCCTACAAGGTTAACCCTACCCTTGAGAGAAGATGGGTAAGATAAGTGCCCATAAATTATTTATTTACAAATTATGGGATGTAGATATCTATTTAAATTAGTAAAGGTAATTAGTTAAAAGAATATGCAGTAAAAATTTAGGAGAGTAGAATTAAGTTACTATTTACATTTAGCATGAAGAGAGAAATATGATGTAAATGCATAAAGATCTAAGAAGGGTAAGGTTTTTGTATGGAAAAAGGCTATTACGGAAAGAGAGAATGAACACTAGGTTAAAACTTTGATAAGAAATATATACATTTGAGTAAAAATGTAGTGCAAATGCAAGGTTACCGTTTAACGCTACTCATATTAGCCCTCCCCCTTCATCTAAGATCATTCATGCTCCTAGATGAAACAAAAGAGTTTTTTCCTTTTTTTCTTTCTTTTTTTCTTTCTTTTTTTCTTTCTTTTTTTCTTTTTTTTTCCAAAAAAAAGGAGGAGTGATATGCACTCTTTTACTCCATTAGACCCGCTTTTCATTACCTCAATCCCATAAATCGAAGATGGAAGGGTTTCCTTGGGTATGTTCAGATTCCAAGGCTGGTTCTTCTTTGCACATCAAAGCTTTAAAAATAGGTGGAGCATTTGCCAAGACGAAAGGAGCCATGCCAATTTGGAGCTTAGACGATGTAGGTAGATGACTTCCTATCAACGGATTGATACGTTGAAAGTAGGGCTTTAATCTCCATCCATTGACTCTGGTCTTGTGGAGTTTTCCTGATAAATCTGCTAATCTGTAACTACCATTCCCAAACTTTGTTTTTATCATGAAAGGTCCCTCCCATATTTGCAAAAACTTTTTGTCGAGTCGAGTATCAAGTCGGTTATCACAGCGAAGAACCAACATACCTTCCTTCAATCCTTTCCCCTTGAGCTTCTTGTTGATTTTGTCCCTTTGTCTTGTGGCTTGGGCAATGTAATAGTCGATGGACTCTTCTCTATCAAGCTCAAGTCGTTGAAGATCTAAAATTCTTTCCTGCAAAGCTTCTTTTGGCCTCTTTTCTCCCCGTGAGAGAATGCGTAGGCTTGCAAGCTCCACCTCAATAGGAAGGAGTGCCTTCTGTCCATATACCAAATGAAAAGGAGTGAATTGAGTGGATACCTTGAAAGATTGTCTATATGCCCATAGAGATGCAGTCAAATGACGATCCTAGTCGTTTGGTCGATCTGAAACCTGCTTAGAAATGATCTTCCATATCATTCCATTCACCTTTTCAACCACAACCAACCCATTGTACTGAGGGTAGTAAGGTGTAGAATGCAAATGTTTGACTTTTAACTTTGCCAAAAGATTATCTAGGAGCTCTGCTCTAAACCCTGGACCACGATCTGACAAAATCTCTAATGGTGTGCCGAATCTACTGCGTATGTCTTCAAAGATAAATTTTGATACCTCCTCGGCTGTAATTCGTGTTGTACTTGCTGCCTCCGCCCATCGTGTCATGTAATCTACTCCCACAATGATGAAGACCTTCCCGGTAGATGTGCGAGGTAAGGGGCCTATTGCATCCACACCCCACTTCTCAAAAGGACCATACAAAATTATTGGAACTCGAGGCTCGTAAGTGAGTCGTCGTTCTCCACCAATCCGACACCCTTTGCATGACTTACACCAATGCTGGACATCACGATGTAGACTTGGCCAAACAAACCCTGCTTGCAAAATCTTCCTGTTTGTAATATCATGAGAAAAATGACCCCCACAGACATCATCATGGCATGAAAAGAGGATTCTCTCTATTTCTTGAACAGAGGGCACCCTTCTTCTTCTTAGCACCAACTCTTTCCGTTTATGATACAGATCATCTCCTATGAGTTGGTAAGGAGTTGCCTTTTTTACCAACCTATGCCTTTGCACTTTATCCAAGTGTTTAGGGCACTCACCAGTTTGGAGGAAAAATATGATGTCCTTCAATTCCTCTTGGCCTTGGTACTTTGGTTCGTAGAGCTTCACACATCCCACCACGTTCTGAAGTTTCTCATTGGCGAGATAATCTGCTTCCTTGTTGAGGGTTCTCACAACATGCTGTACCTGTGTAGCTTCAAAGTTCTTTATCAAAGCCTTCACTTGTCTAAGCCACTCCACTAGAGGAGGGTTCTTGCACTTCCATATACCTGGGATTTGCCTAATAACTAGTAAGGAATCACCTCTTATTATAAGTCTTTCCATGCCAAGTTTTTTGCATTCTTCAAGCCCCAACTTTAAGGTGACATACTCAGCCTCATTATTAGAATGAACATTTTCCAAGGTGATACCTTTCTTAACAAGAACTTCCCTTTGTGGACTTAGAATAAGAACCCCCCCTGCTGCCTGTTCGTGTTGCCGTCGGTAAGCTCCATCAAAGCACAAAATGTGTGCATTGTCCATCTCCTCCTCATTATTTTGTGGTGTAGCTTTGTCTCCTGCCTTTGGTGACTCTTTCCTTTCTCTCACTTTGTATGTGAGAATGTCTGCAAGACCTGCCCTTGTGCTATCTTCCACAAGAAAAGTATATTCGAACTCTTGAAGTTCTAGAACCCATTTGGCTATCCTAGATGAGAGGCTCATGTGTTGCACAACATATGGTAAATTGTTTTCCATGGTGAGAATGACAAATGGTGCAGGTAAGAGATATGATCGGAACTTTCTTACCGCAAACATAATTGTGAGTACCACCTTATCCATATCGGTATAGCCCTTCTCTGCAGCGGTCATGACTTTGCTTGCAAAGTATACTGGCCTCATGTAGCATGTTTTTGGGTCTTTTTGCATGAGAACTACACCGATGGCCTCCATTCCTACACTTGGCGTGATGTAATATGTATCCTTTGGATTTGGTGGAATTATTGTTGGAAGAGAGTTGAGAATACCCTTTACTTCAGTAAAGCATAATTCATGTTCCTCTCACCATTCAAATGTGGGTTTGTTTGCTAGCTTGTGCAAAGGTGCAATAGCTTCCGCTAGAAGGTGAATGAAATGAGACATGTACTTTACTTTGTGGTTGAAAGTCATGAGCTCCTTGGTTGTCGATGGTGGTTGTAGTGACAAGAGAGCATTTACTTTTGATGGGTCCACTTGAATTCCTTGCAAAGAAACCACATGACCTAGCAATACCACTTGTGACTCTACAATGTGACACTTCTCAGGATTAAGCTGTCCCCCAAAGTGATGAAGCCTCCTAAGCCCCTCCTTACCTTTTTTGCAATGAAATCTTTGGCTACTATAGATACAGAAGTCATCCATAAAAACCCTAATTGACTTTCCAAAGAAGGGCTGAAAGACAAGAGTTGTAAACCTTATAAAGGTACTAGGAGCATTTGTAAGCCCAAATGGCATCACTCTATAGGCAAAGCAACCCCAAGGTGTGATGAAAGTGTTTTTTAACTGATCTTCTTCTGCTATTCTGATTTGAAATACCCTAAATACCCATCACACACTGTGTAACATTCATAGCCGGCTACTTCGTTTAAGATTTCATCTTGGAAAGGAAGAGGAAAATGATCCCTCTTTGTTGCAGCATTGAGCGGTTTGTAGTCAACACAGACCCTCCATTTTCCGTTCTTTTTAGGGGTTACTACAATTGGGGACACCCACTCAGAGTTAGACACAGGGTAAATGAAACCAGCTTTGAGGAGTCGGTTAACATCTGTCAAAAGTGCCTCTTGTTGTATTTTTCCTAGGCGCCTTAGCTTTTGAGCCACAGGTTTAGTACCTGGTTTTAATTCTATGCCATGCTCTATAACATCCACACCTCTAATTTGTGAGTAATCAGTGATAAACAAATTGGGATACCTCTTGAGCATATCGATGTAGGACCGCTTCTCCTCAGGGGTAAGATCTTTTGCAAGCATCCTCTCAAATTCTTCAAAGTGCTTTTGGTCACCTTTGTCATCATTTGTTTGCTCCTTTGTTGGATCAACCTCTATTGATGGAGTTTTTGATGTGTGAAAGATGATTCCCATTACCTCCAAAGATGATTCTTCTTCGCTATTGGATGTAGTGGTTGAACTTTCCTCGTCGCTTGAGACAAAACTCTCTTCACTTTCTTCATCAGCCGTGGGCTCATAGTTGATATCGAGCTGCTTTCCTTCATGCCAATCGTATACTACATGGTGCCCCTTTTTGAGAATCAATTGTCCTCGTCCCCATTTTTGATCTGCACTCACAGCAATGAGCCAAGGCCTTGAGCCAAGGCCTCCCTAGGATGATGGGATAGCGCTCCCCCTTGGCCGGCATAACATACATGTCCACACGTGCATCTATATTACATACAAAAACTTTTACATTCTCGATGATCCCTAGGCACTTCACACTTGCATTGTTGGCCAGCCTAGCTTGACAATTAGAGGATTTAGTGATTTCAAGCCCTAGTCTATTCATGGCTCTTTCCGTGATCACACACATTTGTGCTCCACCATCAACATACACATTGGATACCTTCCTACCCCTTACATAAGCATCTACAATAGGTTCCACATCTTGTTGTGGCTTTGAAGTCAATGCCTTTATTGTCATCTTTTCTTTCTTTCTTGGGAGTCTTGTGCTTACAAGTTTGGACCAGTGCTTTCTCACCTTGGGTGATAGATGTAGGAGTTGAGGCCAAGAAATATTGGGCTTTTGAGTTTGCTGATCTTCTAAGATGTTGTAGGGTTCCATATTCTTTCCTAATGGAAAATCATTGATGCCGATCTCCCTTCGCCTTGATCTGTGCTTCTTGTCTCCTTCCTCCTTCTTCGAATTTTTCTTCCTCTCCTTCCTTGCAGGTTCTGACTCTTCATTCCTTGTGTCTTCATCCTTGTTGTGTGCTCTTGTGCGCTTTTCTGCTGGCATAACATCAAAATGTATAGGGCTCACCTCTATCTCCTCTTCCAGCCTTATGACGTTTAGTCCTCTCTCTTCCTCCACTGGTGGGACAGGAGGGATGTTTGCCACTGGAGGTGGTGGTGGTCGACGAAGAATTTGTGGGGCTTGAGCATGATCTTGCTGCACCATGAGCGGAGGGGGTCTAGGAGGGTATATGTCCCCTGGAAGCCTTCGAGGGTGAGGGAAATTATACATGCCATGACCAACTTCGTTGCAATTCCAACATCTCAACTCTTGTGCTTGACGTCATTGATTGCGATTCCCTTCTCTTGGTTGTCGTTGTTGAGGTAGGCCCTGCACTAGATTCAAGGTGAGACTCTCTAGTTGTTGAGTTAATCTTTGCAAGATCTCTTGTTGTGATCCTTCCCCTATTTGTGAAGTTTGGGCAAGAGAGCCCCTAACTTGTGCTCCCATGCTTGGTGAAGAATCCCTGTCAATGACTTCATTTAGGTCCCTTGTTCTATGTGCTTGAAAATTTAACTTCTTGAATTTGACCATGGCCACCTCACGTGCTTCCTCAAATGTTGATGGGAATTTTAACTCTACCTTGGTCTTCAAAATTGGATACAAGCCAGCCATGAACCTATCTTTCTTTAGAAAGTTTGGTGCACCACCTTGGTTTTGTAAGGTAGCCTCCCATCTATCCCATAGGTTAAGGAAAACGGCCTCATAAGATGGGTAGTCTTCAAGGAATACCTGTTTATGTTGAAGTAGACACTTCCAAAGACTCTCTAGAGTATCTCCTTGCCCAAATTTGGCAAGAAAACTTGCACGTAGCCTCTCCCAATTGGTTTTGTTTTGAGGTTGCAAGGCCTCATACCATGCCTTAGCCTCCCCTTTGAGAACGAGTGGAAAAGCATGCAGCTTTACCTCTTCTTGATCTCTCCCAGAGATGAGGTGTGCCATCTCCAAATTATCCAGAAATTCTTGTGCATCCTCACCATTTTTAGAATGAAAGGTAGGAAAAGTGCTTGACATTTTTACAATACAAGGAGGCTTGTGTACCACAAAGTTTTGACTACAATGAGTGATCACATCAAAATGAAAATATATACATCAAGTGTTAGTTCATAATTTATCATAGGCAAAATAAAAGGGTTGATTGAGGCATTAATTTCATTAAGGCGAGTGGGTCCAAAAATTCTCCTAATGGTTTCTTGAAATCTAAATTTTGTAGCAATTATGATGTGCACCGATTGATGAGCTATGGGTGTAAAAGGAGAAGCAGCTCCAGGTTGGTTCATGTGACAATGTGTTCTTCTTTTTCTTTCTCTTGAAGAAAGTTTCCTTTTGAGTGGATCGCTATCTAGGCGCCTCTTGGCCCTGCCTCAAAACAAAGTAAAAACATGGACATCAATTGAATCATCATAATTAATGAATGGAAGAATGATGGTATTTGGAGATGCCAAGGTTTCACCAAGTCTTTCTGCTCCAAACATAAAAACAATGCGTTGCTGGTAAAAAAATTTGCGATCTACACAAATGTTAATTCTGATGCGTTGTCCAAAATGAAAAGCATATGGTGCAACTCTATTGTTCATGAGGAGAATAGAAGGCAATTAGGAAAGTTCCTCCATGGGGGCACCACTTTTATGAGAGCGGATTTTTGAGATGGGACTCAACTCAAGGCTCCCACCAGACAAACCACTCCGTGAGGCCCTACACATGCATATTTCTTAGGGGCACCACCCTCTTTTATGGAGAAAGAAGGAAACCAAAACAAACCATATGCAACACACACACCTTCCTTATGTGCTTCAACACAAAATGCCCTTCAACCATTCAACACACACTCCTTAAGCAATCCCTTTGAACACTACACAAACTCACATGTAAAGAGTGACCTTCACCATATTAGTGCTCATATACTTCTAAGAAAAGCAAGCACACAACCTCTTAGCAAAGCTCAAAACACCATAATGCACAAATACTTGACAACTCCTTTCCTTTCCCAAAAGAAGAGACTACTTACACACATAAGGCGGCATGCATAGAGAGCTCTTCTCCATCTATGCAGCCCCAAGACTTACTTACACACAACATAAGGAGAGAAGCCAAGCAAATAGAAACCATGGTGTAAAAACAAAACTTTCTCAACAAAACAAGCAACCCAATGAGCACAAAATATGAGAAGCTGCCAAGATATTCTTACCAATTTTACACGCATTTAGAGCAATAGTGTGACGACGACACCCCAATTGCAGCAATTTGTTGATCAAACCATGAGATAGATCATTGAACTTGATATACTTGCTCTCATGTAGAAGCTAAAATCCTTATTTAGGGATGAGTATGGTAATAGGAATGTTTGCAAGAGAATGGTAGCAATAGCATATTGATGCTCTCTCTATGGCAACACTTATGATAGCAAGCTTAGGAAATGGATAGGGAGACGAGAGGAGAGAGAGATTAGGGCTTCCCTAACCTTAGAGGAGCCTATTTGTAGCAATGGAGTAGGTGTGTATGTTTTTGTGCTTGCCAAAGGGCCTTTTCATAGCTCTACAAGACCTTGGGTTAGGTTAAATTTGACTAGGGTAGGTAATTAACCATAGTTAGGTTCTCTTTTGACCATTCCTTCAATTATGCAAATAAGGGACTTATTTTCTCATTAAAAATAGCCTTTTAAGTCGTGGAGGCTCCATAAGGGTTGATAATGTATGTGGGCCCCACCATGATGTCCCTCCAGTGGCTCTTGTAGAGTGTCCCCATCCTATTTGTTGTGTCTCTGGAAGAATCTTGAGCCGACCCCTCCACATGCAAATGGTTTTTAACTCCCCATTGGTATTTTAGAATGTTGAAGAAGTCAAGAAAACTTTTCACCTTTGTGGTTTACCTGATTGTAACTTTGACCTGCAGTAACAGTATCCGCAGCACCTTTTTTTCACCATAACTTTCATCCTGTAACTGAGAATTGGGTGTTGTAAAAGGCAAAGTTGACCTTCTCAAAGTGTTTAAGCTGATTTTGGAGTGTTCCTCAAGTATATCCACGAGCTAAGGCATTCAAGATGCATCCAAAACACCTTTTGAACCAAGTCTCCTTGTAGGGGAACCTTTAGCATGCATCCAAGGTGTAGCATGCTTTTTCAAAAGAGAATCCACCTTAAACAAATGAGGTAGGCTCCAATAAAGTTTGATTTATTGGGGATATACATTATATTTAAGATTTGTTGACCAACACAAGTAAATGATCCAAGAGTTGGGTCACATAGTGGTGGGGAAGGGAAGGCCTACAAGGTTAACCCTACCCTTGAGAGAAGATGGGTAAGATAAGTGCCCATAAATTATTTATTTACAAATTATGGGATGTAGATATCTATTTAAATTAGTAAAGGTAATTAGTTAAAAGAATATGCACTAAAAAATTAGGAGAGTAGAATTAAGCTACTATTTACATTTAGCATGAAGAGAGAAATATGATGTAAATGCATAAAGATCTAAGAATGGTAAGGTGTTTGTATGGAAAAAGGCTATTACGGAAAGAGAGAATGAACACTAGGTTAAAACTTTGATAAGAAATATATACATTTGAGTAGAAATGTAGTGCAAATGCAAAGTTACCGTTTAACACTACTCACCATGCAAGACAGTAGACCCCCCCTCTCTCTCTCTCACCCACACATCTCCCCTACCACACTACCTCACCCCTCCCTCTCCCTCACAATCTCTCTCTCTCAGCTCAGTCCGCGGACATTGCTCTCTCTCTCTCTCTCTCTCTCTCTCTCTCTCTCTCTCTCTCTCTCTCTCTCTCTCCTTCTCACGAACATCAGCAATAGGAACACTTTATCTCTCTCACACACCATATACACACACACACACACACACACACAATCACCCCCCCCCTTCCCCTCTCTCCCCTTCGGTGTTGTGGGCTCAGTCCACAGGACCACCCACTCTCCCACTCGGGCGCTCACGCACCGTAGCAGGCCATCCATACACACACACACACTCTCTCTCTCTCTCTCTCTCTCTCTACCCCTACCCCATTCCCCCTCCCCCCCCCTCCGCCTCGCGCAGTAGAAAGCAGGCCATCGGCCATCCACCATCAACAGAAAAAAACAAAACAAAAAAAACTATATATATATATATATATATATATTATATATAAAGCCCCCCTTTCCACGCATGTTTTTCGCACACACATACATATACATACACACACACCCGTCCTCATGCACGAATACATACACACACGCATATACGCACCGCACCAAAAATACAAAGGAGGAGAAACGACTACGACATTGACGAATAAAGAAGAAGGATCCAAAGCACGCCCCGCCAACAACAAAAAGAGAAAATGCGCCAAAGGCATGTCCGGGCCGACTCCGAAAATAAGTATGCTCGACACCGACGCACCAGCAGCACACCATTTGCTGGCAACACGCAACCACGACGCCATCCCAATAATTTATAGGTTATTTTCATCATTATATTCAATTTTCACCCGAGCCATTATAAATTTCCATTTTTTGTAAACATCCTCTCTCTAGGTGATGGTCACAAAGGCCCACCTAGAGATTCCCATCTTTTAATAACCTCCCAAAACAAAGCAAGGGTCAACCACACCGGGCCCACCACTTGCTTTTTCTCCCCGATTAAGCTTACCCTAACCACACTGGGATTACCATAATCCAAGCAGCCAACACCTATAAATTGGCACTGAGAGGTCACTATCGGGGGGGGGGGGCAATTCATGAGGAGCCAAGCATTTGGTAGAGTGTAAGTGGGAAGGATTGACACTATCACCATCATAGGGAGGGGGGGCTTGTATGTTGGGTTTGCCTTGGGAATTGCATCATGCAAAGGGAACCACATCCATCTCTTGACTCCAATGGTCGATGCACACACGTATGCACGCTCTTGGTCGTAAGTATTCACAATCATTGAGTCGTCTTAGAGAGCGCACCAAGTAGGCTGTACCACCTCCTCTCCCTACCTCTCTACCACCACGGCATGCCGCTTTGTAAATATTGCAAAAATAATTCACCCTCACACCCCCGAGGGTTTTCATCATTTGCAAATATCTCTCTCTCTCTCTCTCTCTCTCTCTCTCTCTCTCTCTCTCTCTCTCTCTATGTGTAGGTTTGCGGTGTTCATATCATCGTGGTTTTGCGTCCTAACCGCTCGAAGCTAGGTGGTGCCCCCTGTTCCCTTTACCGTGGCAGGCTCGAGGCGTGCCATTCGGCCCCCGACGTTTTAGAGGCCGTCGGGGTTTGGGGTCCGCTTTGCGTCCGTCACTAGCAAAAAGATCTATATGCTTTATGTTGGCACCCTATAGCCCTAGGGCCACAAAGAGCTCTCTATGCTAGCAAAAAACTCTACATTCTTTTTGTTGGCACCGTATGGACCCATGGCCACAAGGTACCCTCTATGCTAGCAAGAAACTCTACATGCTTTATGTCGGCACCCTATGGGTGTAGGGCCACAATGTGCCCTTTATTATTTATGTTGGCACCATATGGCCCTAGGGCCAGAAGGTGCCCTCTATGGTAGAAGAAAATCCTCCATGCTCCAAGTTGGCCTATGACCCAAGGGCCAAAAGGGTGTCCTTAATGCTAGTAAGAAACACTATATGCTCTAAGTTCGTATCCTATGGCCCAAGGGACATAGGGTGGCCAAGGTACTACATAGGTACATTCACAAACGGATTTTGATTACGATGTCATTAAAGCACATAGAATTCTTTCTAATATTAGTAATTTCAATAAAATATGCAATTTCTTTTAGTGATTTTAAATACCATATATATAGGTGATATAATTTTTTGACATAATTTTCAAGGATGAATACACATTATTAAAAGTTTTCATAATAAAATAGTCATGACAAAATCCAAGTGTATATATACATTAAAATAATTATAGGTGGTATATATCAACTTAGTTAGGCAAAAAATATTAGTAATTTCAATAAAATATTCAAGTTCTTTTAGTGATCTTAAATACCATATATATAGGTGATATATTTTCTGACATAATTTTCAAGGATGAATACACATTATTAAAAGTTTTCATAATAAAATAGTCATGACAAAATCCAAGTGTATATACACATTAAAATAATTATAGGTGGTATATATCAACTTAATTAGGAAAACATAGTGAGTGGCATAAAATGGTAACCATCTTTTTGCAACATTTGTCATCCTACTCAACGTCCTCTTCCTCATATGTGTATATATTTTTCTACGCTATTAAGTTATCTAGAGTAAATTCCCCCTCTTCGTTTAACCTTTGTGGCGACACATACATTGTACTCTTCCCAAAAATGTCACCTTAGTCATATATTTATATTACCACCCTTTTCTTTTTTGCTTTGTAAATAAAAGTAAGCATACAATAACCAACTATCTACCCCCAAACTTTCTTACCTCTTGTGAATTAGTAGTAGAAAAATAATATATCCATCTTCCATCCCATATAGATAAATTACCATGGAAATCAACTCTCCACTTGTCTTTACCAAAGATTATGGTCCCTTTGTACAAGTCTTCTATGCCCCCTACATAGGTGGCCCAATATCTCTTAAGAATATACATATAGTTTTTATCATTTCAAAAAGACTCCAATTGTATATTGTTTTCACAAGAAAATAATATTGGGCCCTCCTCTATTTGTTTAAGCATCATAGCCTTTTGAAAAAGCATGATTCCCCTTGGATGCCATTAGGAGATTTCGGAGGTCTTTTGGAGGGCCTTTTGGAAGAGAGAGGAAAATAAGCTCCTCCAATGAGAGAAGAGCCTACGTTACGTAGAAAAATAGATTGATATTAACAAAAATATAAAAGGTGTGCGTCTCCTCATTTAATAATCTAGTGGTCCTTGAAGACGATCACTCTCTTTCATTTAATGCGAGCACCTTTTTCAGAAGGTAGATGCGGTGCATTTGATACGGCTTACGTCATCACTAGAATTCAAAAAGTTACAAAACTATCAAGTGGTGAAAGATTTTGAAACTTTTGATACTGTCAATGCCACTACAAGAGGCTATTCATATTAGCGACGCTCACACAGCGACGCTTATAGCGACGCTTATAGCGACGCTCATAGCGACGCCGACTGGGGTAAAAAAATAACCGAGCGCGCCCAAAAACTCAGATCTGAGATCTGAGTTTTTCGGCGCCCTCAAGCAAGAAGCAGGTAACGCTCTCCCTCACTCTCTCTCTCTCTCTCTCTCTCTCTCTCTCTCTTTTTCTTCTCCACACACACACACACACAAGAGGAGAGGAAGGAGAGCCAGGCATGCTCCTTCCCTCTCCTCATTCTCATGTTCCCTTCCCCTCTTTCTCTCTCCCTCTCTCTCTCTCTCACACACACACATAGTGTTTTTGAGAGAGAGAGAGAGAGAGAGAGAGAGAGAGAGAGAGAGAGAGAGAGAGAGAGTACAAACAAAAACAAAAACGCACACACACATACATAAACAAAGAATGCACACACACATTGAGAGAGAAAAAGAGAGAGAGAGAGAGAGAGCATGCATAAACAAAAAATGCACGCATTGAGAGAGGAAAAGAGAGAGAGAACATGCATAAACAAAAAACGCACACATTGAGAGAGGAAAAGAGAGAGAAAACATGCATACGATCCAAAAAAACGCACACACATTGAGAGAGAAAGAGAGAGAAACTAATTTAACGTCGTACGAAACTAATTAAAATTAAAAGACCTAAAGATCTAGCAGACGAGGAGTTGAACTCAAGACCTATTATTCAAGAGGGAAATGGCATAATCAATCTATCATACTTGGCATGGGTGATAGAAAGGTTATACCATTTATCTCTTTTTATTGGCACACACATCCACACACGCGCACACACACAAGAAGAAGAGAGTTATAACGTCGTAGGAAACTATCTTAAAAGACGTTAAAGATTAGGTTATATGTAGACTTACATTAAATTAGATTTAGGTTTATTTTTAACTAGATTTACGTTTATTTAAGCTAGATTTAGATTTACGTTATATTAGATTAGATTTAGGTCTCCATAGACTGCGATGCCTGCATGAAGCGGGTGAAGAAAGCCCTCAATGGAATATAGGGTATTGCTGCCTTCACTCATGGTGGGCTCCGTCGATCCAAAATTACTGGTGAAATGTCTTCAGAAGATAGGGAAGAAGGTGGATCTTGAGAGCGGCAAGAGTCACTACAACCCCGACACAATGACCATCTAGACAACCTCTAGTCATTAGACTTACGTTAAATTAGATTTAGCTTTATTTTTAGTTAGATTTACGTTTATTTAGATTTACGCTTATTTACGTTAGATCGAGTCCACGCAAGAATTACTTACGGTTTAGGGTTTAGAGTTAGACGAACAGTGAAAAGATCTACTGTGAAAAGATGTTAAGATGCTGTGAAGTGCTACAGCTAGAGAAGAGGCAAAGGGGTTTTGTCCACTACATGCACTATCATGTAGACGTGGGTGTGTAGATTTCTTGTACCCACAAATATAGGTATTGACCAATAAAGACGAGATTATAACCCCGTGGTTCTGATCTCCGTGCACCTCTAGACCGAGGTGTGCGGGGATTGGACATGACTAGAGAATGTGAGGTAAAGAGAGAGAGAGAGAGAGAGAGAGAGAGAGAGAGAGAGAGAGAGAGAGAGAGATAAGACGAAGAATGCCAATAGAATATTAAATTTGTTGTCCAGGTTATAAGTTTTTTATCCTCATTATGAGTAGCGACGAGGATGTGGGACCGTCCAACCGAAACACCTATCTCTCAATGAGGGTCTTATGTCCTTGTAATCAATGCAAGCATGCTGTGCGACGGACAAGACGTGTTTCTTTGCAGCACGTTCGCGAATTTGGCGAGTTCGATCCATCTATTATAGATCGAGTTGTTGCCAATTATAACTCGTCGGACTCTGACGCTGGCCAACAAGCAGCAATCTTGCAACCCAATAGACGTGTTCGCAGGCGCTTTGGTCAAGCAGCATATGTGAGGCCACAAGATGTAGCCTCTGACAGCTCGGGGGATGATCATGCAGAGCACATTCCCAACGAGGCAATGTTTGAGCCCGAGATTGATGAAATGATCGAGACGATCATGGATTCAGAAAGGCTTATCTATGATGATATGAAAAGTGAAGCCGATACGCCATTGTATAATGGAGCACGTATGTCTAGATTGAAAGCACTCCTAGTTCTTCTCAACATGCAGGCAAAGTTTGGATGGAGTGACACTAGCGTCACAGCGCTTTTCAGGTGATCTATTACAATTAGTTTACTTTAATAGAACTCTAAATGTATAATGATCTGATAGATTTTTACACGACTGTATCATATTTTTATGTTGTGTAGATTGCTGAAAGAGCACATACTACCAGCTGACAATGTGATGCCAGATTCCCGAGATGAAGCAAGAAAGATTTTGTGAAACTTGGGGATGGATTACAATTCTATCCACGCTTGTCCTAATGACTGCATTCTTTTCAGAGGGGAATACATAGACATGGAGAAGTGTCCGAAATGTGATTCCGAAAGATATCGAGTAGATCTCCACGGGACAAAAATTCCACAAAAGGTTTTGCGACCTTTCCCTCTGCTTCCTCGCATCAATTATTTCTTCGAATGTAAGTCCATGGCCGCCCTAGCATCATGGCATGAGGAGAATAAATCTTCGGATGGCGTGCTACGAATTCCTGCAGATTGCGTAGCGTCGAAACATATAGATGGAACATGGTCGGATTTTTCCAGGGAAGCTCGAAATTTGCGCTTCTCATAATCTTTGTTCGTTGTAGTATAAGTCATACACAACAGCATGGTGTAAAGGTCGACATTTTAGGGTGGAACGAATCGACAAAAAGCGTTTTACTCAAGATTGTGGAATCATGGCAAAATTTGAACAGTCTAGTCGACGACGTTCCTCTGATGCAGATCCTGTGGTGGCGGAACTCACTTACTTCGGCACGCTGCAACAGATTTTGAGGATCGATTACAGAGGATTTTTTGTCGACTTGTTCGACGTGCAATGGTTCAAGATAATCATGGAGGGTCGCAACGCTACTGTGCGTAGAGGAGAGTCTGGTTTTCTTGAGGTGGATTCTACTAAGAAATGGACTGACCTAAGAGACACTTTCGTACTACCCGAGCATTGTGAACAAGTAAGTATGTAAATAGTTAACATCCCCCATTTACAAGTTATGTGCTTGAAAGCTCTCATGTAAGTTATGTGGCTCTAGCAGGTAATATTTCATCCTACAAAGTCTACATCAAACTGGTGGTACGTCATAGAGGTAGCCCCTCGTAGTGCAAGGACGTATGAAGGCTACCATGTGCCAATCACAACGACATCAATGGAGGAGATCAGAGAAGATGCTCAATCAGAAGCCGCTGCGGTGGTGCCAGACGAGCATCAAGATGCTACTACTCTATATGGGGTGCAAGCAGAGGAGCTACAAAATGAAACAGAGGATATGTGTTTAAACGGAGAGCTCTATATAGATATAGGAAGTTATGCTGAGTTATGCGAGGATGAGAGAGAGATCTCTTAAAGCCACAAATATTGTATTTGAACAATTTTGCTCCGTGTTGTAAAAGCTCTGGCTCTCTAAGTACCTTCCATGGTGTATAACGCTCTTTTCTACTCGCGCTCACATCTTTTGATTGAAAATTCTGAGTTTTCGACTTGCCTCTTCTATCACTCAATTCATTGCGTTATTGTATTTATATGCGTCATTACGTCATTGTATTTAATGGTCTTTGCGTCATTGTCTACTCTATTCATTCAATATTAAGTTTAAATATTCGTGTGTTTAATGTAGGTATGGATGATGAGGAGTTTCTTTCTTCTTTGTCACCGCAGCAGAGACAGTGGTACGTGGAGCGTCATCGCTCTGGCGCATCATCGCGCGTTCCTACTCCATCCGCATCTCCCTCTCTTTCGGAGCATTCAGTGCGCTCCGAAGCTTCGGCGTCGACGAGACGAGCTTCACACTCGTCTAGACACCGGCGCTCTAGTGGTGGCGGTGGCGGTTGTTGTGGGGATTCCGCCACCGATGCCTCCACACCGCCTCGTGTTCGACGAGGCTCTTTACCCTCCCCTTCTTTGCCCGCCCCCACACCAGCCACAGCATCGCCATCTACGCCAGGTTTTGCACGACTGACTGTTCCTAGAAGCTACACACCTCTACCTACTCCGCCAGGAGCCACCCCACTCGACACTCCTCGCTTCGGGGCCCAGATGTCGGTGGAGACACCTGACGTCTGTACCCCCATCGACACGCCGCTAGAGACCCCTGCCGGGACACCCAGGTTCACGCGTCACCGGCCAGAGGGCTTGCCTTACTGCGTCGACATCAGCGGCGGCATCATCATGGATGATGACGGCAAGAAGGTGATCTCGCGCATGCGTGGTCTTTGCTCTCAGCTGTTTAGACACTACATACTAAACAAATGGAGTGAAGTACCAAGTGATTTAAAAAACAGAGTCATCAGCATACTTCATGATGAGTTTCCCATTCCAACACGGGATCAGCGCTTCAATGAAGACCTGATGAAGATTCGAATGCGCGAATACTTCAAACACAAGCGTTCCGAAGTGCAAAAAGCAATCAAGAATGGGTGGAACAGGCCAGATTGGCTGGCCAAAGAAGATTGGAAGAATGCGAAGAAAGCAGCGCGCGAGAATCCCAACAAGTGGAAGCAACAAAAGGATGCAGCCAGAGCGCGAGTAGAGGCAGGGAGCTCGCACCACTTGGGGAGCGGTGGATGGGCATCACTTGAGGCCGATTTTGTAAGTGTTTTCACATTGCTCTTTATGTTCGATAGTTTAGGGTTTATGAGTTTTTTAGTTCTAACATAATGAAATCTTTGTATGTTTTGACAGTGGTCAATGACAGGACGTGATCCCACACCGTACGAGCGCGAGTACGCAGGCAGGAAGGGCTTAAACGCCCTGATGGACATTCTCAGTTCTCGCGGCGGCATGGTTAGTATTAGGGTTTACTCTTTTTTATTGTTTGTATTGTTTTATAAATGTCGTTATATGTTTATACTTACTGAAAGCTGTCTTATTGTCTTCTTTTGCAGAATCCGACAGATACGCCACTTGGACGCGATGAGACGTCTGACTAGACGACGTCAGTTTAGCCGTAGCTAGATAGCATTAGTTTAGGGTTTCTCATAGGTTATGTATCATGAGACGGATTTTATACGTCTTTTTGAACCATGTATATTATTACATTTGTCACCGCAGTTCCTTTTGCCAATCAATTCTTTATGACTATGATGTTGTACAATTGTCATTATTACATTTGCCAATCAATTCATTTTGCCTATGATGTGTACAATTGTCAATTTTGCAAACAATGCGTCTTGTGGGTGACTATTTTGGGTCTATTATCTACCCTTGCACTTTTTTTAAAAAGTGAATCAAGTACAATATGGTTGATGGGTGGCAGGGCATTCAATGCCCTGCCACCAAAAAAAAATTCTCTCGGGCGTCGCTATAAGCGTCGCTATTTATGGCTTTGTAGCGTCGCTATAGTCTTCTGTGTAAACGTCGCTATATAGCGACGCCTACAGCGACGCTCATAGCGACGCTCTCGTAGCGACGCTCGTAGCGACGGTTTTAGCGACGCCGGGGGTTATAAAAACCCAGTGTATTTCCGTCGCTAACAGCGTCACAAGAGCACACAACCTCTTGTAGTGTGCGTCCGGAACGCCCAAATATCCTAGAAATGAATGTCCAATTGCCTAGCTCCGACATCCAAAGAGGCAAAGAATGTCAATAACCCTTAAAAGAACATTTTACTAACGGCGCGCGAGGGGGCATTCCAAAACTTTGGAATGCCTCATCGCGCGCCGTTAGTAAAAAGCCCCTTTTTTCCTCTTTTAGAGAGCTTTTTGAGAGGAAAATGTCAAAAAATCTCTAAAAAGGCCTCCATCTATCACATAGGTTTTTTCTTCATCATCTTAGCCTTAGAGATCATAATTTCGAGTCTATAAGAGTGAGCACACACACCCATTGTTACAATTCTACAAAGTGCATTTTGATCACACACACACACACACACAGACAGACAAATATAACATACACACAAACACACAGAGACACAAATATAACATACACACACATAGACATACACACACACTCACAGACACACAGACACACACATAAACACAAAGAGCCTCTCTTTCTCTCTCTCTCTCTCTCTCTCTCTCTCTCTCTCTCTCTCTCTCTCTATACTATAGGCGCGCGTAGAGAGGCACAACTGGTGTGCATGTCTCTATGCGCGCCTTTAGTACTGTGCATCCACCAGTGTATGTGTTTATGTGTGTATGTGTGAGTGTTATAGAGAGAGGAAGTAAGGTGGGGGAAAGATAGAGAGAGAGAATCTTTTTGTTACCTTATACTAACGGCGCGAGGAGGTGTTTTTTGAGGTCAAAACATGCTCCACCCGCGCCGTTAGTAATGGGAGTCTCTCACTCTCTCTCTCTCTCTCTCTCTCTCTCTCTTTAAATATGCTAAGCTATAGAAAGGAGAGAGAGAGAGAGAGAGAGAGAGAGAGAGAGAGATAGAGAGAGCATGGTGCAAAAGTGCAATAGAGAAACATGGCTAGGCTTTCTTGAAAGATAATTGTCCAAAAATCACTAAAAGGAGCTTTGTACTAGCGGCGCGCAGAGGGGCATTCTAGCATTTTAGAATGCCTCCTCGCGCGCCTTTAGTAAAAAGCCCATTTTTTGGGGTTTTTTGATATTTTTTGCCTCTCCAGATGTCGGAATGAGACAAGTAGACATTCGTTTTTAGGGTATTTTGGCGTTCCGGACGCATTGGTGGTGTCAAAAGCCTCAAAATCTATCACTATTTGACAGTTTGTGACTTTTCAACTTTCAGTGATGACGTAAGCTGCCTTGAATGCGCCGCACCTGCCTCTTGAAAAAGACGCTCACATTAAATAAAAAAGTGACTCTTTTCAAGGACGATTGGGAATATAAATCTACTTTTTAAAGTGTCTGGTTGTCCTTCTAGACGTACTCACAAGGTGCAAGTGCATTTTAGAAAACGTTTCTAGAGAGAGAAATACAATTTCTTACAAGGCCCTCCAAATGACCTCCGAAATTTTCTAATGATACAAGCAAAGGGCCCATACAAGAAGACTTGGAAGCAAAAGGTTCCCTAGCCTAGTGTGGACCTTCCAAACCGAATTCCTTGGTGCATGGGCGTGAAGAATAATCTAAATTCATATCAAACATGTTAAGAAGGTCAAATTTTCCTTTTGAAGCATGTCATTCCGAGCTACAGGTAAAAAGTTATGGTCAAAATAGTGTAAATATGTCAGTTTCGCAGCAAAAGGGAACTGTAACTCAAGTAAATCAAGAGGGTGAGATATTATTTTTCCCCTACTCATCTTCTAGAAGAGCAATGAGTGTTCAAGGTCACTTGCATGTGATGGGACCAACCTAAAGATGCTTTCTAAATGCCAAGTTGAGATACCCCGCAGGAGCCACTCATAGGGCCTCATGGTGGGGCCCACCTACATTATGCACCCCTATGGAGCCTTCACGGTCTAAAATGATATTTTTGGTGAATAAATAGTCCCTTTTATGTCCAATATTCAATGAGTGGTCAAAGGACACTTAATTAGGGCTAATCACTTACCCTAATTAAGTGTAGCATAATCCCACTCCTACACAACTATAAATAGCCCCCCTTGGAGAGACTCAAGGACACACACCTATATTTTCAACTTCATGTTGTTTCTTGATCAATAGTAGAGAAAACCCCAACTCTCCCTCTTTCACATCCTCCCTCCTAACCCTCCTCTTTGGAGGAAGTGTAACTCTATCCTGCACTTTTTCTATTCTACAATCTCTTACTCCATCAACCCAATAAATCATTTGTAGCACCTCAATAACTTGTAAATACATCATGATCTCTCTCATGGTTATGTTAATGATCATTAAATCATCTTCAAAACTTTCAAGTGTCGCAATTCGTGATGGTTAGCCAGCGTCTGTCCTCCCCTTAAAAGGTGTGCGAGAAATCAAATAAGTTTTCTATTCTCAATTTACCATTGGTTTGTTTCTCCACAATTATTCAATTGGTCTAAAGAAATTTCTCACTCCAAGTCTCTTTTGCTTCATTACATATGCATGTGGCTACCTCTCATGGTGATTTTATTTGTGTCACGGCATTGCATAGATGGAGATGAGCTCTCTATGCAAAGTGTGTTAGTTTGATGTAAGTGATTCTCTTGTGTGTTTGAGAGGCAAGCCTTGTGCGCATGATTTTTTTGATGAGTGCTTGAGAGAGGAGGAGTTTGGATGTATTATGGGTATTCTAATGGGGAGAAGGTGAATGCTATTTCACAAATTGCATATTTCATTTGATGCACGGCATTGGGTTGCATAATCGTTGATGGTGTTCAAGTGTCCAAAGTGTATGTAGAGTAAGGGGGTTTTCAAAGTGTGTTGCTTGAGTGGGTGAGTGCAAGTGTTATTTTGATTGGTTTCCTTCTCCACTCCCAAAAGAAGGTGGTGCCCCAAGTAGTGTGCGTACCTCTTTATGAACATTTTGTGAGGGTAGGCCCATTGGTTTAGGTTTAGAGGCCCCATTTCAAAAAGCTCGCCCTCATAAAGTGGTGCCCCCACGGAGGAACATAGTGATGAACAATGGAGTTCCCATCTATCCATTTCATTTTGCACAACACATTAGAGTAAATGTTCACATAGATAGAAAAGTCTTTTTCTAGCAACGCATTGCTTTTATGTTTGGTGCAGAAAGACTTAGAGAAATACTGGCATCACCCAATCCAATTATACTTCCAATCATCAATTATGAAACTTCTTTTGATGTTCACATTTTCATTCTGTTTTAAAGGCAGGAACAAGGAGTTGTGAAGGGGTACTCAAGGGCCATATGAAGGAACGAGGTCTTCAAACCAACAATGAGGAGTAGCACATGAATCACGATCAAAACAATGAACCTTTTAGGCCTATTGCTCGGCAATCCATTCATATAATCATTGCAACTAAGTTTAGGTTTCAATCTATCATAAGGAGGATATTTGGATCCACTCGCTTCAATGAAATCAATGCTTCAATTAATCCATTTATTCTACCTATGATAAAGTACGAATTAACAATGGATGTGTACATCTTCATTTTAATGTAATCAGATTTATAGTGTCAACAATCTTGTGCGGCCCGTAAGAGAAAAGTTTCTTGAAAAAAAAAAATTCTGAAATTCTAAACAAAATGTCAAGTTCTTTCCCCACGTTTTATGCAAGAAGTGGGGAAGATGCGCAAGAGTTTCTTGACAACTTGGAGATGGCACATCTCATATCCTGGAGAGATGAAGAGGAAGTAAAGCTACGAGCCTTCCCGTTGGTTCTAAAAGCAGAAGCTAAAGCATGGTATGAGACCTTGCAACCCCAAATCAAGTCCAACTGGGAGAGACTGCGAGCAAGCTTCCTCTCCAAGTTCGGGCAAGGTGATACTTCTGAAGGACTATGGAAATGTCTTATTGGACATAAGCAGGTATCACTTGAAGACTATCCCTCTTATGAAGCAACCTTTGTCAATCTATGGGGTAGGTGGGAGGCTACATTAGAAAATCATGGTGGTGCACCTAACTTTCTAAAAAAAGAGAGATTCATGGTTGGCTTGTATCCACTTTTAAAGGCTAAAGTAGAGCTAAAATTCCCATCCACCTTCGAAGAAGCACGTGAGGTAGCCATCATCAAGTTTAGAAAACTACACTTCCAAGCACATAGAGCAAGGGGTTTGAATGAAGTGAGTGAGAGGGAGTCTTCACAAACCATGGAAGCACCAATTAGGGCCCCTCTTGCACAATATTCACAAATAGGAGATAACTCTCAACAAGAGGTTTTACAAAGGCTAACTCAACAGCTTGAGAACCTCACTTTGAATCTAGTACAGGGCCTACCTCAACAACGACAACCAAGAGAAGGGAATCGCAATCAACGAAGACAAGCTCAAGAGTTGCGATGTTGGAATTGAAATGAAATGGGCCATGGCATGTACAATTGTCCACATCCAAGGTGACTTCCGGGAGACATATATCCCCCCAGACTGCCTCCTCTCACTGTGCAGCAAGAACTAGCTCAAGGCCCACAAATCCTTCGTCGACCACCACCACCAGCAAATATACCTCCCGTCCCACATGAGGAGGAAGAAAGAGGAGTCAACATCATCAAGTTAGAAGAGGTAATAGATGAGCATACTCTAAACTTTGATGTTATGCCGGTGTGAGCGGGATGGAAACAGACACAACGCCTCTATAATGACCCGACACACACTCTTGGGATGATACACACACACACATTATGGGGCACCAGTCGGCTTACACAACCATCCTGGCCGAGACAGGAAACACACAGACGGAGTGAGAAGAGAGAGATTCCTACTTGCCCACTCAACACTCACACACACACTCTCAATTCAGCTCAAAGGAGACAAATTTTTGTTTTTTAGACTCAATTAAGCTCAGCCCAACACCAATGGGGCAAATAGTTTACACAGTATTGAGGAAATACACCAGATACAACCACAAAGTTAAGTAGAGGCTTCACTCACCGGAGAAGATTATACAGAAAAACAGCAGAAAATCTGTGAGGAATTTGGCAAAATGGACAGCGCCATTGCGTCCGGAACGCCCAAAAACCCCACCCTACAATGTCACAGTGCTCAAATCCGACCTCGGATGAGCAGTTTAGGGCAAAAACAGGCTCCAAAAACCCCAAAAACACACCTACGGCTGTTCCTGCACACCTACGGCTGTTCGTGCTCTCTTCTCCACATTTTTTCTGGTCTTCTCTCAGTTTTTTCAGTTCCCACACTTAGCTTTATTAGTTGGGCACCCTTGGCCTTTTAGATGACCTCAAACGGACCCTGAACAGGCCAAAAACTGACCTCGCAGTGCATAGTTGTCACCTTTTTTCATCATCTGCACACTTGGCACTCAGTTTTTCCAAATAATGCATCCCGCAACCACGTGAAGTGGCCCAAAAAAGTGGTCCTCATGATAACCTTTCTGCATAAGTATCACAAGAAAACACCCACGTCGTGTCCATACTTCTCCGCGTGCAAGTATTGACCCCGTTCGACCTCTTGACGCACTAGATGCCATCTGACGCACCTACTTACCTCATGTCGTCGGCCCACGGATAGCTTCCTCGAGAAGTTTTACGCGCTACCAAATCCTCCTTATTGTAGAAAAAACACAGTGGTACTGGTAATAGTGAAAATCGATGCACTATGTACACCCTGTCCTACCTGTACACATGTGGGCCCCACGTAACCACCTGGCTCTGAAAAATGGGCAATTCTTTATTTGATGCACCATGCATGTATATGTACATATGCGCAATCCCTTGCTCCAAAAAACTCCTGACATAATTTGCCCATCCCCTAGTCTGCTAGATCATTCATGATCAGCAGCAGCAAAGAGAGATATGAGACTCGTCGCATCACAGGTCTCCTCATCCCTCACCAACACTGCTTGATCCACAGACAACTCATCTTGCTCCACCATCATCAATCTAGCATGATACAATTTTAGATGCAATCCATTTACCCTTGACTAATGTAGAACACCATCCAGGTTAGCCAGCTGATATGTGCCATTTGGAAAACACTCCACTACCTTGAAAGGGCCTTCCCACTTAATTTGAAACTTCTTTTGGAAGGTGTTGTCCAGCTTAATGTTGTAGCGCAAAACCAAGTCATGTTTCTTGATACCCTTAATTTTGACCTTTTCATTTATCTTTGCCAAAGCCTTATCCTGCATCTGCCCATAATGCTCCAATGAGCTCATCCTATCCAACTGGACCTCTTGTAACTGCAAGAGCCTCTCTTTGAATGCATCACTAGGCGGCCCAAGCAACTTCTCTAACATCTTGACCACAGGCAACTCTACCTCCACAGGCAATAGTGCTTCCTTTCCATACACCAAATGAAATGGAGTAAACCCTGTACCTGTCTTCACCGAAGTACGGTAAGCCCATAATGCACTAGGCAATTCCAAATCCCAATTCTTTCCTTGGTGCTCTGTCACTTTAGAAAGAATTTGTACCAACTCACCATTGAATCTTTCATTTAAGCCATTACACTGCGGGTAGTAAGGAGTGGTATGATGGTGCCTAATCTTCATCTTTGTGCATAAGAAGTCTAGCAATTTAGCTCTAAATCCTGGCCCCTTATCTGAAAGTATCTCTAATGGCACCCCAAACTTGCAACATATTTCATCATACACAAATTTTTCCACATCCTTTGCAGTGATCTGTTTTACTGCTGTAGCCTCTGCCCATCTAGAGAGATAGTCCACTGCCGTCAAGATATAGCTTTTGCCCCTGCTTGTGATAGGTAACGGGCCTATTGCATCAATCCCCCACTTTTCAAACACATCAAACGCCATAATGGTTTTTCGTAGCTCTGGCTTCAACACTCTCTTCCCAATTGCTTGACACCTATTGCAAGACCTACACCAATGGTGCATCCTTGTGCAAACTAGGCCATACATACCCCTCTTGCAAAATCTTATGCAAGGTGATCTTTAGAGAAAAATGGCCACCACATGCGCCTTCATGATTCTCTTCCAACACTCTATAAAGCTCCTCCCGCCAAGGTACACGTCTCAACACAAGATCATCCCCTTTCATGTATAAGACATCACCAATCAATTTGCACCTGTATGCTCTACGCACAAAGCCATACTTCTTAGACTTATGAATCTCCTTTGGAATGATTCCTGTTAGCAAAAACTCCTCTTCTTGAGCCAAACTTTCCCGGCCATGATAAAGAGGTAAAGTGGTCCTCAACACAAATAGCTCCCCAATCATGCCTTGAGCTGCTTCATGTGCCTCTCCATTTAGAGCACGTTCAATGTGTCTGATGATCCATCCTTCGAACTTTTTTAACAGGCCTTTAATTCTCAAGAACATTTCCTTCAATGAGGTGTTCTTGCTCTTCCACGCACCCAGCACTTGCTTCACCACTAACAAGGCATCACCTTTTATGCTTAACCTTCGAACCCCATGCTTCAAACAAATGTGTAATCCAGCTTCCAGAGTAGCATATTCAACCTCATTGTTACTATGAGCATCCAATTTGAACCCTCTCTTGCATACTAGCTTCCCCTCTAGATCATAAAGTGCTATACCCCCTGAAGCTGCATCATGGCTCTTTCTGTATGAACCATCAAAGAACAACACATGTGCATTGCTGATCTGTGGCACTTCTTCAACTACCTTTCTCACCACCTATTCCTTAACAATAAGGGGATTCTTCTTGTAGGTCAACAAATCAGCTAGGGTAGCCCTTGTACTATCTTCCATTAGAAAAGAGAACTCAAACTCTTGCAGCTCAATTACCCATTTCTTTACCACATTTGACATGTCAGTACCATTAATTAACTGTGGCAAAAAGGAATAACTCGTCAAGAAAACAAAAGGCTGTGGTAGCAAGTAATGACGAAATCGTCGACAAGCAAATATTACACTGGCCATCACTAGCTCTACTTTCGAGAACTTTCTCTCCGCTACCAACTTCACTCGGCTTGCACAATACACTGGCCTCATATAATGGCTGCCCTTCCCCTTTTGCAATAGCATGGCTCCAATGGCATCATCCCCTACTGATGGATTTACATAAAACACTTTCTCCCAATCAGGAGCCTGCATGGCTGACAACCCCCCTAACACCTCTTTCACCTCTTGAAACACTTCTTCACACTTGTCATCCCATTGCAATGGATCATGCTTTGCCACTTGCTGTAATGGATAAAGGAGCCGCGAAGACAATGGAATAAACTGTGCCATGTACTTCACTTTGTGTATAAAGGTTGCCAATTGTTTTGTACTCGTAGGTGATGGAAGAAGAATAATAGACTTAACCTTATCTGGATCAGCCTCAATGCCATTTTCTGACACCATGTGGCCCAATAACTTCACCCTTGGCTATGCTAGATGACATTTCTTTGGATTTAGTTGTCCTCCACATTCATCATATCGAGCCAATACCATCTGCAGCTTCTCATGGTGTTCAGCCCTACTGCTATAAACACAGAAGTCATCCATAAAAGCTTTAACACAACTACCAATGAATGGTTCCAACACCCAATTCGCTCTCTCTTGATAGAAGGAAGGTCCATTTGACAACCCAAATGGCAATACTGTGTAGCAATAGCAGACCCATGGCGTAATAAAAGTGGTCTTTGTGCGGTCTTTAAGAGCAATCTTCAATTGAAAATAGCCTGAAAAACCATCACACACACTGTACCTCTCATAACCTGCCACTGAATCCAAGATCTGATCAATGAATGGAAGAGGATATGGGTTCTTCTTAGTGGCTTCATTTAAGGGTTTAAAATCTACAAAAATCCTCCACTTTCCATCCTTCTTTGGACTGACCACTATTGGACTCACCCATTCTGTGGTCTCTACTGGAACTATGAACCCTACCTTCAACAACTTGTCCACCTCTTCTCGCAAGGCTTCCATTTGCTCTTGACCCATCCTTCTTAGCCTTTGCCCTACTGGCTTAGCACCTTCTTTCAGCTCTATATGCATCTCTTCGCCCTTGAACCCTCTGATCTCTTTATATGAAGTAATGAACAAATCCGGAAAACTAGCCAGCATGTGCAAATATATATCCTTCTCCATAGCTGAGAGGTCTCCACTGATCATTTGTGTCATCAATTACTGCTTCTTTGACAACTCAACCTTGGCTTGCATCAGCCCTTCAATCACTTCATAAGGCCCTTCACTTTCATCTTCAACCTCATTCGCAAATGCAACTAAACCAAACTCCTGGATTTCTTTGTCCATCAAAAGAAATGCAACATCATCATCCTCATCACTGCTGGTAGTTCTATCACTGTCCTCATCTGTCACCGTGGAAGAGTCTTCATCACTAGACTCATCCTCATCTTCATAAAGCTCCTCTAATCGTTTCCTTGTGTCCATATTATAAAGCTTCTTGGTACCTTTCTTTCCATAGAGGCTAATCGTACCATGTCGCCAATCTTGAACAGCTCCCACTGCACGTAACCATGGTTTGCCCAGTATAATAGGATATGCTCCCAACCCTGCTGGCATCACATGAAAATCAACCATTGCCTTTGCATCATATGCCTCCACTTCTAAGCTCTTTACAACACCCAAGCATTTTACTTTTTGATGGTTTGCCAATCTGATCCGGAAACCTGACACCCCAGACACTGTAAGACCCATCTTCTCAATGCATGAGTGTGTAATGACACATATTTGGGCTCCACCATCCACATAACCTTGTCCCAAATTTTTCCTTTTATGCCACACATCTACTATTGGACAAATGTCTGGTAGCTCATCCATTGCCAACACCTTTACTGAACCTCTCTCTGGCTCTTTCTTCATTGGGTTAACCATCCTCTTCCACTGTCGCTTTAGCTTAGGCACCATCTCTATAAGCTGCCCAAAAGTAACATCTTCCTTCCTGCTCCTCAGATACTCCTTCAAGTCATAGCTTAATTGCCCATCCCCTAGTGGAAAATCTGAAACATGAAACTTTCGACGAGCTCTCCTTTTCCTCTTGGCCTAGACATCCTCGCCTTCATGGCTCTTTCCTTTCTTCTTACTAGGACCTGGGGCACTTATTTCTTCTTTATCCTCTGTGGTCCTCTTCCCAATAGGCATCACTAATGTATCCTCTAGCTTTGATGCCTTCTCCAAGGTGACTACACTTAGCACTTTTGTCTTTCCCTTTTCCTCCTGGGTCAGTCCACTGGTTCCTTCGTCTCCCTTAATTTCTATGCCATAATCATTTGACCTAGTTAGCACCTGTCTTGGCAATGGACACATGTCTCCCCCCATCCTTGGTGGCTTATCACATTGCGGGCTGATGTGACCCAACTCTCCACAATTATAACATGTGGGCGTCTGCCTCCAAAACCTACCATTGCTTTGTCCAACACCATTCCTAGGCCTTTCTTCACCTCCTGGCTGATTTGCAAACCTCCCTTGACCTCGATTATTTCCCACTTGACCTAGCATGTTTAGGCTGAGATTCTTCATCAAATCTACCACTTGCCTCATGTCTTGCCTTAGCCCATCATCTTGCACCGATGTAGTGACCACTGCTGGCATAACCTGAGTAGTAACAGGAACCACTGGTTCATGATGAACCCCTGACATGCGACCTTGTAAAGAGTCCATAGGCTGAAATTCAGACCTCATGGGCAAAGACTCCACCCCTAACTGGCTCATTTTCCTCAGCTTCCACTCTTTGTTCCTTGATACTAGTGCATCTTCATATGTCCTAGGCTTCTTTAGCTCCACTCTCCAACGTATATTCTCCCAAAGACCAGCCAAGAACCTGTCCTTCTTCATCATGTCAGGCAGGGGTACATGTGGTGCTAAGGCCTTGCACATCCGCTCCCATGCCAATGAGAACTTACGTTTGTACGCATCTACTGGCTCACCTTTCTTTTGCACCAAACCTTGTACTTCTTGCCACACTTTGTCAGGATCTTCTATCTTCACAAACTCCACTTCCAACCCATGCCTTAGATTGTCCCAACTCAATCTTACAGGTGGATCCGCTGCACGCAACTCCTCTTCAAATGTTTTGGACCAAACTCGTGCATCACTCTTCAAACAAATTTGGAGAAGACGTAACATCTGCGCAGGGTCATGAATCTGGTTGCTAATGCAGGCAACCTCCATCTTTTCCAGAAAACATTCCACATCTTCATCACTTCTCCCATGAAACTATAGATAAGAGAAAGCCATGGCTACCCAAGTTACAATTCTTTGAGAACCCCTTTGAACACACGTGCAAGAACCCAAAACTTTTGACTACCCAATCTCCAGAAACTTCAATGGAGCTCAACTTTAGATAAGGACAAACACATGCACATCAAATGAGTTTTCATAGTTGACCATCGGAATTACAACAGTCAAAGGACATTCCAAGATCTCTCGTAATCTTCTTGGCCCGAACATAAAGACTATGCGCTGCTGAAAAAAAATCTTCCTGGACACATGAACATTTATCTAGATTCTTTGAGTTAAATGAAATGGAGTGAATTGAGGGCCATTTTGATCATCCATTAAAGCCAACCATGAAGCTCCCAAGAAGGCACACCTGACTTAACCTCTGATTTTGCCAAAATTTCAGCAGCATAACAGCATAAATGGCTCAAAAGACCAAAAAACCATCCATCATAACTTGGAAAATTTTTGGCAGAGTTTCCCCAGAAATAGAGCAGTAGGAACCCAAAATATAGACTGTATATGTATGCATAAACTGTTAATAATAGAACCCGAGCATCAAGTAGGACTCACTAGTACATAGCCTATGGCGAGGTCACAAAAAGGGTGCTCCAGCTACCTGTATCACCGAAAGGATCTCCACATTTGAGAATCCCCCAGCTCAATAAAAACCTCACGCTATCGACCCTCACACGAAGGCTAATGCAAATCGCGTATAGTCAAGTCTCAGAAATGACTATCTTCCAGACCAAGTCTCAGAAATGGCTGGGACTGCCAAATACAACCAAGTATGGCTCCACAAATGTGTACAATGGTAGTTTCCACAAGTAACGTACAATACAGCAGACAATTCACTCAAATAGGCACCAAGTGATGCATACCCACAACAACTGCAAGTGACATCACTGCTAGTATATCACTGTACTCCAGCTACCTGTACTTGTGTGAATCACCTGTATCTGTACTTGCCCACTCAACACTCACACACACACTCTCAATTCAGCTCAAAGGAGACAAATTGTTGTTTTTTAGACTCAATGAAGCTCAACCCAACACCAATGGGGCAAATAGTTTACACAGTATTGAGGAAATACACCAGATACAACCACAAAGTTAAGTAGAGGCTTCACTCACCACAGAAGATTACACAGAAAAACAACAAAAAATCTGTGAGGAATTTAGAAAAATGGACAGCGCCATTGCATCCGGAACGCCCAAAAACCCCACCCTACAATGTCACAGTGCTCAAATCCGACCTCGAATGAGCAGTTTAGGGCCAAAACAGGCTCCAAAAACCCCAAAAACACACCTGCGGCTGTTCCTCCTCTCTTCTCCACATTTTTTCTGGTCTTCTCTCAGATTTTTCAATTCCCATTCTTAGCTTTATTAGTTGGGCACCCTTGGCCTTTTAGATGACCTCAAACAGACCCCGAACAGGCCAAAAACTGACCTCGCAGTGCATAGTTGTCACCTTTTTCCATCATCCGCACACCTGGCACTTAGTTTTCTCAAATAATGCATCCCGCAACCACGGGAAGTGGCCCCAAAAAGTGGTCCTCATGATAAACTTTCTGCATAAGTATCACAAGAAAACACCCACGTCGTGTCCATACTTCTCCGCGTGCAAGTATTAACCCCGTTCGACCTCCTGACGCCACTAGATGCCATCTGACGCACTTGCTTACCTCATGTCGTCGGCCCGCGGATAGCTTCCTCGAGAATTTTTACGCGCTACCAACTCCTCCTTATCGTAGAAAAAACACAGTGGTACTGGTAATAGTGAAAATCGATGCACTATGTACACCCTGTCCTACCTGTACAAATGTGGGCCCCACGTAACCACCTGGCTCTGAAAAATGGGAAATTCTTTATTTGATGCACCATGCATGTATATGTACATATGCGCAATCCCTTGCTCCAAAAAACTCCTGACACCGGCAGAAAAACGCACAAGAGCACATGATAAGGATGAAGACATGAGAAGTGAAGGAACAAATTCAGTCAGAAGGGACAAGAAGAAGAAGTCAAAGATGGAAGAAGCTGAAAGTAGCAGGAAGAAAAGATCAAGGCGAAGGGAAATTGGTATCAACGACTTCCCATTGGGAAAGGAGCTAGAGCCCTACAACATCGTGGAGGATTTACAAACCCAAAAGCCAAACATTTCATGGCCTCAACTTCTACACCTATCAGCCAAAGTAAGAAGGCAATGGCCAAAGTTGGTAAGTACAAGAATTCCAAAAAAGAAAGCAAATCTTTCCATTAAGGTTGTGGCCTCAAAGCTACAAAAAGATGTGGAACCCATTGTGGATGCTTACAAAGGTGTCTAATGTATATGTTGATGGTGGAGCTCAAATGTGTGTGATCATGAAAAAATCAATGAACAGGTTAGGGCTTGAAATTACAAAGTCCTCTAATTGTCAAGCTAGGCTAGCCAACAACTCAAGTGTGAAGTGTTTGGGGATCATTGAAAATGTAAAAGTCTTTGTATGTAACATAGATGCACGAGGCTATCACATCATCCTAGGGAGGCCTTGGCTCATTGCTGTGAATGCAAATAAAAAATGGGGAAGTGGTCGTTTGTTTCTTAAGAAGGGTCAACCGGTGGTGTATGATTGGCGAGAAGGAAAGCAACTAGATATCAACTATGAAACCACGGCAGATGAAGAGAGCGAGGAGGAGAGTCCTTACTCAAGTGATGAGGAAGCATCAACCAGTGCATCAACCAGTGCATCAACCAGTGAAGAGGAGTCCTCGTTGGAGGTAATGGGAATTGTATTCAACACCAACACCCAAGATGTTTCTGTAGAAGAAAAGCCAACAGAAAATCACACACGAGGGGATGAAAGATGCCACCACCTTGAAGAAGGATTTGAGAAGATTCTTGCAAAAGATCTTACTTGTGAGGAGAAGAGGTCCTACATCAATATGTTAAGGAGGTATCCCAATTTGTTTATCACTGACTACTCACAAATAAGAGGTGTAGATGTAATAGAGCGTTGAATTGAATTGAAACCAGGGACCAAACCCGTGGCTCAAAAGTTAAGGAGACTAGGATCTGTGCAACAAAAGGCTCTCCTACAAGAAGTGAATCGACTCTTGAAGGTTGGCTTCATATATCCAGTATCCAACTCCGAATGGGTATCACCTATTGTAGTCACTCCCAAGAAGAATGGTAAGTGGAGGGTCTACGTGGATTACAAACCCCTCAACGCTGCGACAAAGAGGGACCACTTCCCTCTCCCTTTCCAAGATGAAATTTTGAATGAAGTAGCAGGTCACAAATGCTACACTGTGTGTGATGGGTATTCAGGATATTTTCAAATTAGAATAGTAGAAGAGGACCAACCAAAAACCACCTTCATCACACCTTGGGGATGTTTTTCATTTAGAGTAATGCCTTTTGGGCTCACCAATGCTCCTAGCACCTTCATGAGATTCACAATATTTGTATTTCAGCCATTCTTTGGAAAATCTATAAGAGTCTCTATGGATGATTTCTGTATTTATAGTTGTAGATCACTTCACTGCCAAAAGGTTGAAGAGGGGCTTAAGAGGCTCCATCAATTTGGGGGGAAACTCAACCCAGAGAAGTGTCATATCGGTGAATCTCAGGTGGTTTGGCTAGGCCATGTGGTTTCTTCACAAGGAATTCAAGTGGATCCCTCTAAAGTAGAGGCCCTTTTGTCATTATCTCCACCAACAACAACTAAGGAGCTAATGACCTTCAACCACAAAGTGAGGTACATGTCTCGCTTCATCCATCTCCTAGCAGAAGCCATCGCCCCTTTGCATAGGTTGGCAAGCCAATCCACATTTGAATGGGGGAGGGAACGTGCAAAATGTTTTGAGGAAATGAAGGGAATTCTTAGCTCTCTCCCAATCCTAATGCCACCAGATCCAAAGGAGACCTACTATGTCACTCCAAGTGTAGGTTTCAAAGCAATTGGTGTTTTTTTGATGCGAAAAGATCCTGAAACATCATACATGAGGCCAATCTATTTTTCAAGCAAGGTGATGACTCCGGCCGAGAAGGGATACACTGAAATGGAGAAAGTGGTCTTTGCAATCTTGTTTGCGGTAAGAAAGTTTCGATCGTATCTTCTCCCTGTGCCATTTGTTTTTCTCACCTTAGAGCACAATCTACCATATGTAGTACAACACATGAGCCTCTCATCTAGAATAGAAAAGTGGGTGCTTGAACTCCAAGAATTTGAATACACTTTCCTTGTAGAAGATAGCACAAGAGCGGGACTTGCAGACATTCTCACCTACAAAGTGAGAGAAAGGGAAGGATCACGACTACAAAGAGAGGAAGGCTCAAAACAGTTCAAAGTGACGGAGATTGATAATGCCCATACTTTATGCTTTGACGGAGCTTATCAACGCCAACAAGACAAAACAGCAGGGGGGATCATCATTTTGAACCCACAAAAGGAGGTAATGGTTAGAAAAGGTATCACTCTACCCAATGTTCACTCTAACAATGAGGCTGAGTATGCTGCTCTAACCCTTGGGTTAGAAGAATGCAAAGAATTAGGCATACAAAGACTTATTATAAAAGGTGATTCTTTGCTAGTGGTCAGGAAAATCCAAGGGACTTGGAGGTACAAGAATCGTACGTTGTTTGAGTGGCTTAGTAGTGTAAGAACTTTGATAAAGGGTTTTAAAGCAACACAGGTACAACACATTGTGAGAACTCATAACAAGGAAGCAGACTTACTCGCAAATGAAAAGCTTCAAATGACGGTAGGAGGTGTGAAACTATATGAACCCAAATATCAAGGTCAAGAGGAGCTAAAAGACATTATCTTATTTCTACAAGCAGGTGAGTGTCCCAAACACTTAGACAAAGTGAAAATACATAGACTAGTTAAGAAGGCCACACCTTACCAGTTGATCGGGGATGATTTATATCACAAAGGGAAAGATTTGTTCTTGAGGAGAGTACCAGGTGTGCAAGAGATAGAGAAAATTCTTCTTTCATGTCATGATGATGTCTGTGGTGGTCACTTTTCTCAAGATATTACAAGTAGGAAGATTTTACAAGCAAGGTTTATTTGGCCGAGCTTACATCGTGATGTCCAATATTGGTGTAAGGCATGTAAGCCATGCCAAATTGCTGGGGATAGACGACTAACATATGAGCCTCGAGTCCCAATAATATCTTATGGCCCTTTTGAAAAGTGGGGTGTGGATGCAATAGGTCCCCTACCTTGTACTTCTACAGGGAAGGTTTTCATCATCATGGGTGTTGACTACATTACACGATGGGCAGAAGCAACAAGCACAACCCGAATCACAGCTGAAGAGGTATCAAAGTTTATTTTTGACCATATTTGTAGTAGGTTTGGAACACCCCTAGAAATCTTATCAGATCGAGGCCCAGGTTTTAGGGCTGACCTTCTGAATGATCTCTGGAGGAGGTTAAAAGTGAAACACCTGCATTCCACACCCTACTATCCTCAATGCAATGGATTGGTGGAAAAAGTGAATGGAATGATATGTAAGATCATTTCTAAGTAGGTTGTGGACCGGCCTAATGATTGGAATCGCCATTTGACGGCTGCTCTTTGGGTGTATAGGACATCTTTCAAGGTATCTACCCAATTCACCCCTTTTCATCTAGTTTATGGACAGGAGGCACTTCTCCCCATTGAGGTAGAGCTCTCAAGCTTGCGAGTTCTTACAAGAGTGGCAAAAAAACCAAAAGAGGTTCTACATGAAAGGATCTTAGATCTCCAACGACTTGAGCTAGATAGAGAAGAGTCCATTGATCACTACATCACCAAAGCGACAAGCCAAAGGGACAAAATCAACAAGAAGCTCAAGGGGAAAGGATTGAAGGAAGGTATGTTGGTTCTTCGCTATGATAACCGACTTGATACTCGACTTGACAATTTTTTTTTGCAAAGATGGGAGAGACCTTTCATGATAAAAACAAAGTTTGGGAATGGTAGTTACAGATTAGCAGATTTATCAGGAAAACTCCACAAGACCAGAGTCAATGGATGGAGATTAAAGCCCTACTTTCAATGTATCAATCTGTTGATAAGAAGTCATCTGCCTACATCGTCTAAGCTCCAAATTGACATGGCTCCCTTCGGCTTGGCAAATGCTCCACCTATTTTTAAAGCTTTGAGGTGCAAAGAAGAACCAGATTTGGAATCTGAACATACCCAAGGCAACCCTCCCATCTCCGATTTATGGGATTGAGGTAATGAAAAGCAGGTCTAATGGAGTGAAAGAGTGCATGACACTCCTCTTATTAAAAAAAAAAAAAAGTGGAAAAGAAAAAATGACAAAAAAAAAGAAGAAAAAGAAGCAACACCGTCCGCCTAAAGATATGAATATCTTTAGGCTTGGGGGAGGGCTAATATGAGTGGCATAAAATGGTAACCATCTTTTTGCAACATTTGTCAGCCTACTCAACATCCTCTTCCTCATATGTGTATATATTTTTCTACGCTATTAAGTTATCTAGAGTAAATTCCCCCTCTTCTTTTAACCTTTGTGGTGACATATACATTGTACTCTTTCCAAAAATGTCACCTTAGTCATATATTTATATTACCACCCTTTTCTTTTTTTCTTTGTAAATAAAAGAAAGCATACAATAACCAACTATCTACCCCCAAACTTTCTTACCTCTTGTAAATTAGTAGTAGAAAAATAATATATCCATCTTCCATCCCATATAGATAAATTACCATGGAAATCAACTCTCCACTTGTCTTTACCAAAGATTATGGTCCCTCTGTACAAGTCTTCTATGCCCCCTACATAGGTGGCCCAATATCTCTTAAGAATATATATATAGTTTTTCTCCTTTCAAAAAGACTCCAATTGTATATTATTTTCACAAGCAAATAATATTGGGCCCTCCTCTATTTGTTTAAGCATCATAGCCTTTTGAAAAAGCATGATTTCCCTTGGATGCATACAAGCAAAGGGCCCATACAAGAAGACTTGGAAGCAAAAGGTTCCCTAGCCTAGTGTGGACCTTCCAAACCGAATTCCTTGGTGCATAGGCATGAAGAATAGTCCAAATTCATATCAAACATGTTGAGAAGGTCAAATTTTCCTTTTGAAGCATGTCATTCCGAGCTACAGGTAAAAAGTTATGGTCAAAATAGTGTAAATCTGTCAAATTCGCAGCAAAAGGGAGCTGTAACTCAAGTAAATCAAGAGGGTGAGATATTATTTTTCCCCTACTCATCTTCTAGAAGAGCAATGAGTGTTCAAGGTCACTTGCATGTGATGGGACCAACCTAAAGATGCTTTCTAAATGCCAAGTTGAGATACCCCGCAGGAGCCACTCATAGGGCCTCATGGTGGGGCCCACCTACATTATGCACCCCTATGGAGCCTTCACGGTCTAAAATGATATTTTTGGTGAATAAATAGTCCCTTTTATGTCCAATATTCAATGAGTGGTCAAAGGACACTTAATTAGGGCTAATCACTTACCCTAATTAAGTGTAGCATAATCCCACTCCTACACAACTATAAATAGCCCCCCTTGGAGAGACTCAAGGACACACACCTATATTTTCAACTTCATGTTGTTTCTTGATCAATAGTAGAGAAAACCCCAACTCTCCCTCTTTCACATCCTCCCTCCTAACCCTCCTCTTTGGAGGAAGTGTAACTCTATCCTGCACTTTTTCTATTCTACAATCTCTTACTCCATCAACCCAATAAATCATTTGTAGCACCTCAATAACTTGTAAATACATCATGATCTCTCTCATGGTTATGTTAATGATCATTAAATCATCTTCAAAACTTTCAAGTGTCGCAATTCGTGATGGTTAGCCAGCGTCTGTCCTCCCCTTAAAAGGTGTGCGAGAAATCAAGTAAGTGTTCTATTCTCAATTTACCATTGGTTTGTTTCTCCACAATTATTCAATTGGTCTAAAGAAATTTCTCACTCCAAGTCTCTTTTGCTTCATTACATATGCATGTGGCTACCTCTCATGGTGATTTTATTTGTGTCACGGCATTGCATAGATGGAGATGAGCTCTCTATGTAAAGTGTGTTAGTTTGATGTAAGTGATTCTCTTGTGTGTTTGAGAGGCAAGTCTTGTGCGCATGATTTTTTTGATGAGTGCTTGAGAGAGGAGGAGTTTGGATGTATTATAGGTATTCTTATGGGGAGAAGGTGAATGCTATTCCACAAATTGCATATTTCATTTGATGCACGGCATTGGGTTGCATAATCGTTGATGGTGTTCAAGTGTCCAAAGTGTATGTAGAGTAAGGGGGTTTTCAAAGTGTGTTGCTTGAGTGGGTGAGTGCAAGTGTTATTTTGATTGGTTTCCTTCTCCACTCCCAAAAGAAGGTGGTGCCCCAAGTAGTGTGCGTACCTCTTTACGAACATTTTGTGAGGGTAGGCCCATTGATTTAGGTTTAGAGGCCCCATTTCAAAAAGCTCTCCCTCAATAGTCATGAAAAAATCCAAGTGTTAACTTTTTTTGTAAAATCTCAATGTATTTACAATCTTATTAAAAGGTGTAAGTTAATACTGCGATAAATATGCAATCCAATATACAAAATTGAATCATTATCATACATCATATAATTGTTGCTTTGCCACACAGTTGAAGGGGTTCTTTGCGTCCAAATGTTGACATAACATTTAAACATTTAAATCAAATTTGCAAGTACGTTAATTCAAAAATATCTTCATACATATTGTCATGGAATGTAGAAAGAGACAAACAACAAGACAAACATTAATTATAAAAACACCATGGATAGATTCAATTATAGAAAGAGGCGATAAACAATGTAAACATCAATTACAAAAACACCATGGATAGATTCTAAATGGTTCAAAGTAGACAAGAAGTCTAGGAAAACAACAATCTAGACATTAGTGTCTAATACATGGGTGGATGTCTAGCCTAACCTATTTCCTTTAGACTTTAGCGAAGGACATCAACACTTTCATCCAAAGGCTCTGATTTTGCACCATTATCATTGTGTGAAGAAGAGGCATTGAAATTTTCTTCTACATCAAGACCTGCCCATCTTCTAAGCTCGATGTCTTCATACTGTAGAATGGCAAAGAACCTCCAATTTCCTCATTTTGTCATTGGTACATGCCAATGATATAAACTTTTGTTGTTCCAATGCCTCTTTGGTCTCGTAGCTCAGCAAAAAGATGTCTATGACTTGGTCATCTTCTTTAACACAGATAGACTTAATTGCACGGCTAACAAAAAATGATTTGGCCAAGATCATAGCATCACACTCCTCTTCACTTACACAAAGAGAATGCATTGGTTGCAACAGACACTCTTTAAAACTAGAGTAGTTGGTGTATTGATCTCCTTGACAAAAAAAAGCCCAAACCCCAAAAATTATCTCGTGGAGAGCACTTGTTTGGACGGTCTTTGATGCTATTAAAGAGGTTAAAGTCAA
This sequence comes from Adiantum capillus-veneris, assembly GCF_014529385.1. NCBI lineage: Eukaryota > Viridiplantae > Streptophyta > Polypodiopsida > Polypodiales > Pteridaceae > Adiantum > Adiantum capillus-veneris. The sequence continues at coordinate 47,890,626 of NC_140953.1, forward strand.
AACGTGCATTTCATACCATCCTGGTTTTCATAGATTGCCTTCTCTAGGGAAGAAGCATGTTGATTCTTGACGAGCGAACAATTAAAAATTTTAATGGTTGGTGTGCTATCTCACAAACTCCATCAATCACTTCACCAAATTGTACAGCACTCATTGCAACCACTTGATATCATATCTTTATGTGTGGTATCTATGATGCAGACACCAACACGCACTGTAGAAGCATTCTCATCACAAAGAAACTTGATGCCTTCCGGATTCTTTCCAATGCACTTTATTGTACATGGTAAATTGAACTTCAAATTAGATGTACCATTCTTTTGTGCAATGATCCATTGAAGTGGTGGCGTCTTCTTTGTTTGATGCAGCTTCAAATGTAGCCATTGAATACAGGTATTAAATAGATATGTAGATCTCATTAGTAATGTTAAAGTGAGACCTACATTCCTCCCATGAACCAAAAATTTATAGTGGATCGAGCTCTTTGAACATCAGCAACATCTCAACCACAAAAATATTTTTTTGGTTTATGTTTGTTGCACGTATAGAGAGGTTGAGCATGTCTTCTTGTTGGTGTGGTTGCTTCACTAAGCAAATCTTCTCTTCAATTAGCTCATGTTGTAAGAGCCTAACATCATCATCTTTTAGGAATTGCAAGCATTTAAAAGTATTTATGCTTGGATGGCGTCCACGAGAAGCTAATGCTTGATGATTCTCTAGGATGTCTATCCACTGGTCATAGATGTCATCTGCATACATGACCATGTGGTATTCTTTTGTGGAAAACAAACTATGGTTAATTGTGATTTTTGCCACTCTCACAAATGCCTTCAATAAACAAAACACAATTAAGGTTTTATCAAGAAACATTTATTAATAATTGCTACGAAGAGAATTAACCTTTACATCCTAACACATTAAGAAAATAAAGAAAGAGAAGTAAAACTTACATCCCAATGTTTTTGGCTATCATGACCAATGGGAACTCCTGGCTTGGGTTTTGAGGGACTAGAATAAGAAAGCCACCGTCCACGCCCATGCTTCAAGACTTCCACATAAGGTTGATGCTTCATTGTTGTTTGTGTCTTCATATTTTCCAACTTGGAAATTTGCACATAAATCTCTTTAGGAGCATCTACTACAATCCTTGCTATTATCTTTGTGAGGTCCCCAAACCCAAGAAGATTGAGACGATAGATGCCCTTCCTTTATTCTCCTTCTCCATTGGCGACACCCTACTCCATTTCCACAAAGTAGAGATACAAGCAACAGAAGAGAGGAAGTCCTCTATCCATCATGTTTGTGGTTATAAGGGTCATACACCACAAGCCAGGTGGATAACTAAAGGATTCTAATGAAACCTACTTCCCAACATAGAGATGAAATCCCATTGACATATTTAGAATCCATAAGCAACACCTTTTTTTCCACATTCAAGAGGCACATCCACTATCTATAAACCATAAATATGATATGAGACTTAGTCTAAACTAAGTAGAAAACTTGTGGAAAGTACCCAACTAATCAGGTCCATAGCTTTCAAGGACACGTATATTTGGCACTTCTCAACTCTTGGCACAGTGTCTCTAATTTTGCTTCTCTTAATAAGAGGGAGTGGATAGTTTCTTGATCAATCGAGAGCACCCATCCTTGACTGGCAACCTACACCAGCCCCCACTTTCCACCCCACAATCACACTTTTTAGCTTGATTTCTAATTACTACCACACTATTTTACATATACAAACAATGTTCCTTAATAAGTATCAGATACAAGTTCTTTTATATAGCCCTTCAAACAATACCAAAAAAATTCAAACAAGGCGTAATAAAGAAAGCCCTATATATCAATAAAATAAACTTTCTCAATGTCTTATGAGTTTGCCACTACCTGCGAACTTTCTCTGTCTAGCCAACAGAGCCTTTGCAAAGGGTTTATTCGCTAATCACAAATTGTGTAACCTTCCCATCTGGCTAACCACAAGGCATCTTGCTAATCGCGAGGCATCCCGCTAACCACCAGGCATCTTGCTACCCGCGAGGAACAAAAGAGAGCTGATAACCTCAACTTAATCTCCATTAACCGCACAATCATCTCGCTAACCGTGAGGCACAAAAGATATTCTTTCAATAATTCTTTTCTTTAAATGATTCTTCAAACATGATCAATCAACTCTTCATATCAACCATCATCAACCTATCAAATAATAACAATATATTAAGCAATAACAATTTAACAAACATTGATAATTTATCAAAAAATTCTTTCACTAATCTATGAAAACATATGCTTGCTTCTTGTGATAGAATCACGTTTCTTGGACAGTTTAAGGGAATTCCTATGCTTAGCTTCTTGTCAACATAAATAGCAATGCAAAATTATAAATTTGTCTTATCGGATTAGTGGCATGTTTGATTACCTCCCATGATTGAGGTTGGACGATTTCACCTTCTTTTGGAGTCGATATCTTCGTTTGAGTTACGATTGGATTAGATGATACCTTCTTTTGCACCTTCCTTGGAGGTCAAACGACATGAGCAGGGTGAAAGCATGTATAGGTGGACCGCTTTTGCCACTATATAGTATATGGTTTTTGGGGTTGAGAAAATGGGTGGTTTAGGCATTTGAAACAGTGGGATTAAATTCAAAATTTATGGAAAAAAAGGGTTAAAATTTGACGTGTACTAAGTGAAAGCGCTTACTCATTAATGATCACCTCAAGGCACGTTCAAGCACTTAATTCAAATATTCTCTCGAGTCTCGTCACTCTGTCTCGCTCGTTCCTCCCCCCTCTCTCTGTCTCGCGAGCGCCATTCAGGTTTTTGATTCCCTCTTTCCTCCCTCCTTTGCGTTTCTCTGCTAGCCGAAGCAACAAGCAGCAACATCACAACAACAACAAGCAAGCAAATTCAGGAGGAGTACTTTTTGCTGGGCTGGTCATCAACTTCAGTAAAAATCCCCTGCAGTAGCAACAGGTATGTGTCATCATGTAGCTTGAAGCATTCTATCTCGAATGTTGGTTGAATTTGAATGTGGTTGGTTTTCCTAGGTAGCATTTCCAAGTAGCATTGATCCATGTTTTAACATGCTTCATGTAGATGTAGAAGCGCTGTATGCTTGTCTCTGAATGTGTGGTAAGATAACCAAAGGGGGCTTGGCCTAGTGGTTAAAGTGAATGGGTGGGTCCGTAAGGACCCAGGTTCAACCCCTGGTGATATGGTCTGCCCTCTGATGGGTGGCAGGATAATCATGGATTGTAACTATTAATGATGCATGTGTAAGTTTAGAATTTATTTCTGGAATGTATATGCATTGTGCACATCTAATTGATCACCCTTGTGAATGCTTTATAAAAATGCATCATGCAGCTTGAAGCATGGATGCAGATTTTATCAACTATGTGTGCATGCTTATACGAATGCATCATGCAGGTTCAAGCATGAATGCATTTAACTATTGATCTTGTATCTATGTGGGATTTGTGATTTTTTCAGGATGAAGAACCAGGCTATAAAAGGACCTTCAGACTATGACAAGGGTACACCTAGGAAGGGAAAGAGCTCTACGCAGGAGTCGCCTATCAAAACAGGTTAGATGCATCATGCATGCATTTCTAAAATTGGTTTTATGTCTTGTAAAATTTATGATTTTTTTGCACATGCATGCTACAAAAAGAACTTCCGAGTCCCCCAAGGATACACCTAAGAAGCAAAATGTTCAGCAGGTTAGATGTAGGTATTTCCCCCATGGATTCAATTAAAGTGTTGCTTTATTAGGAAAAAGTAGTGTGCACACCACTAGTAAATATCAAGTGGGTGAACCCCACTTTTTATGGGTACAGCACCACTGATAGGCTGTGTTGAAGTGGTGCACCTGCAACACCCTTTAAAGTTGGGCAGAAACCATGGTTGCATCACTACATAGTTATGTTGATATGGTGCACCATCTCTTAAAAGTGATACTGGACCACTTTAAAGTGCTGAGCAACACTAAAAAGAGGTAAGGTTCTAGTAAAAACTGGCGATACAATGGGTGCATCACTTTCCAGTGGAAAACCCTAACTATTTTGTGGTGAATCATCACTTTTAAGCGAAGCATCGCGATGGTGCACCACTTTTCAGTGGTTTTACACACTTTTAAGGTACCGAATAACGTTCTAGTTAAGAAGCGCCACTTTATAGTTGTAACTATAAAGTAACTATAAAGTGGCGCTTCTTAACTAGAACGTTATTCGGTACCTTAAAAGTGTGTAAAACCACTGAAAAGTGGTGCTTTTTAACCTGAACATTATTTGGTTTAAAGTGGTAAACACCAATAAAGTGGTGCTCACCACTTTTTGTGGTTCAAATCACATTTAAGTGGTGTTTATAGTGGTGAAGACCACTATAAAGTGGTGAACATCACTATAAAGTGGTGCTTCTTAACTAGAACGTTATTCGGTACCTTACAAGTGTGTAGGACCACTGAAAAGTGGTGCTTCTTAACCTGAACGCTATTTGGTATAAAGTGGTAAACACCAATAAAGTGGTGGTCACCACTTTTTGTGGTTCAAATCACATTTAAGTGGTGGTGCGTGATGGTCAACCACTTTCAGTGCTGTAGAACCACTTTTTAGTGATGCTTTACAAAAGTGCAATAATCGTTAGTTCTGAATCTTTGCTAAAAGTGGTGGTTAAGTGCTTTTAAGTGATGAAGCTTTACAAAGAGATACCACATTCTATTGGTGTAACACCACTTTTTAGGAGTGTAGCACCAGTTTTAAGTTGTGTACAACAATTCACATCGGTGTAGCACAATTGAATAGTGGTTCAACCCACTTTTATGTGTTGGAGCACCACTTTAAAGTGGTGAAGAAACACCAAAAGGGGATGTATCACTAGAAAATAGTGGTGTAGCAGGACTTTTTAGTGTTACCTAACCAGTTTTAAGTTGTTGAGAACCATTTAGTGGTACACCACCACTTAAAAATTTTGTAGTACCACTAAGAATGGTGCAGAAATCATTTCAACCACTTCTTATTGTTGATAAAACAAGTTTAACTATGGCTCATTACATACTAACATGCATTCTTATATGTTTTTACAAGGAGGTGGACAGTACCATGAGTGGACTTACCCACTCAAACAAAATTTTGCTTCACCAAGGAAGATTTTCATACCGAATATGGGCTATGCTTGGTTGGCCAGGATCCGAAGCTCCTATGTGATGATGATTTCTCAGATGAGGAGTGGATTAGTGTATCGATTTACAAGCGCTACCAAAAGGAGAAGATGCATTTAAAGGGGCTGAGGCCTGAAATGTATGAAGAAGAATGTCTCCTGCTATACCACAAAGTATATTAGGGAGCTCCCCCAAACAACGAGGTAGGCGTGCATTTTGCACATGGATTTACTTGGCAGAAGTGCAAGGCCGTTGAAGATTATGAGGTTTAGTTGCATGCGCTGTGTATGCTAAAGGTGTTATCAAAATGTTACGTCAACATAAAACTTTAAATAGGAAATTGGAGAAATGGAGGTCCACACACGGTCCATGTCTTGGAAGCGAGTTGAAATTTAATGCAAAAAATATGCCTAATTACACTGACAGTACTTGCAGAGGCTTTGACTGGCAGACATACTCAGGTGGACATCAATTTTTAGGGCAGGCTAAGGAGGAATTTCTAAAGAAGGGGGCCTTTGGCTCGATGGGAACATTTGGAATGTCAAATGTTTCCTCGACTACATTTTCTGCATCAACGGCTGATGTAGCAGCTATTTCTAACATGAAGGCTAATGCTGCTGAAAAGTTAAAAGAGAAGCAGCAATGTCTCGAAGCAATAAAAATTTCTTTAGATCAATCAAAGACAAAGAGAGATGAGCAGGTTGGTTTGATGCGAGGCGCCGCCAAGATCGTAGAGAGACTGAACAAGGATATGGAGGAACTCAAGTTGCATAAGGCTGGGCTTGTACCAAACGAGGAAGCAATGGAAAAGCTTGAGACCTTGATTCAAATCAGAAAGGAGGCTCTCAAAGACATGGGACTTGATATTGAAGTGCACAATCTCGATAACCTAGGTGAAGAGGCAGCACAGTTACAGGTATGTAAGCTTGATTGATTCACCTAGTAGTAGTTGATATTACTTAAAAGTGGTTAAACTCTAATTACGAAAAAATGGTTAGAGACCATTTTATATGGTAAAAGACCACTTAAATGTGTTTATATAACACTCTTAAGTGGTACCACATAAAGTGATGAAGACTCTTGAAAGTAATGCACAAACACTTCTACTGTTTCATAAAGTACGCAGTGCTATTTTTTTACAGGGTCAGCATGACACTTTGTTATGGGAAGTAGAAGTGGCGATAGGGCATCTTCGATTTGTGGAAACGATTATTGATTTGTTCAAGTCAAGAATGACTATCCTTCCTGTCAGGCCGCCTGTTCATTTGGGATCGGAAAATAGTTGTGTGCAGTTAGGTGATTGTGTTGCTTGTGGGATGTCTATCATGCAGACTGTTGTTATCGGTGTCTACATGCTCCGGTGTCAACCTCCGTATCACCCACTTTGTTTTGTAACTGTCTGTAAGTCTGCCGGCTACTGTCTATTTCATGGATGTGAGGAACCTTTAAAAGATGCTTCGAAGCTGTTGGCACCTGGAGAGGCAAACATGGATGAGCATGTTGGTACAGGTAATCGATGTTTTTATACCTTATGATATGAAGCTGATTGTAGATTCATTTCTTGAAAATTTTGTTTCTTTTCTCCATGTAATTGCAGAGAAAGATCCAATGGAAGGCATCTTTGGATCTCCTGTTGATGGAATTGGTAATATTCTATGGAACATTCTTCTCTTTGAATGTTCACATAACTTAATACTGCGTTGCACTTATACGCCCGTATTACAAAAATTATACGTATAAAACATCAATATATGCCGTATTTCTGAATAATTACCGAATAGCCGTATAAAACCGTTTTCGATCGAGATATTTTTCAATCGAAAAGTATTTCGATCGAAAATCTGTATATATATACAATCGTCGCCGTATTCGATCGAAAAGCATTGTGGACTTTTTTGGAGTTTGGAGAGCTTGGAGCTTCTGAGAGTTTGATAGATAGCGACAGCGTCTTCGGTTTACAGCGGTTTTCAGGTAAATTTTTGAAATTTTCAATAAATACTAACTTTTTTTTGTGTTGTGCCAGACTTGTGTGGTGCAGGAGTTTCAGCTCTCACCACAAAGTTGGCTTGCAGGTCGTAGGCCACGTCGTGGTGTATAGCCATATGGCTCACTCCAGAGGTGTGTAGAATATAGTTTCCTTTCCCGTGGTGTGTAGTTATATAACTCACTCCAGGGAAGGCTTAGGGTAAATTTAGATTCTCACTTGTATGGTGTAGTAGTATATCTCTCACCATAGAGATGAGTTATGATTAGAGGTCGACTCGTGGAGTGTAGTAGGCATGATGCTACACCTCTCACTTCAGAGTAGCCTATAAAATTTACAATCTTAAAGTAAATCATTATTGATTATTCTACATAGAAGCACAAAGATTAACGTTCGTCATTTTAAGAGTGTAGAGTTGCATACTTTATGCCCTCTTCATCTTAATGCGACTTTCGTTATTTTTGTGCTTCTATTTCTGTAGTAACATCATTGTTCATCAGCAGATGACTTGGTGTTACTCTGAACGTAGATATATACAACAATTGATTTACATTTGATATTGTTGAGCTGTTTGCTGATGGTTGTGTTGTGCGTTCCACACACTCCATTAGAAATAGCTTATAAATTTACAATTTTAGATTAAGTTTTTCTGTCATATGTGTTACATAGAAACACAAGCGTTACCACTCGTTATATTAAGAGTGAAGAGATGCATATTTTCATGCCCTCTTCATCTTAATGTGACATACTGGTTACTCATGTGTTTCATATTCCAAAAGAACATCATTTTTCATCATTAAATGACTTGGTGTTGTTTTGGACGTAAATACATATGATAGGTAACTTACATCTGCAATTGTTAATTTATCCGCCGTTGATAGTTGTGTTGTGAGTTCCACACACTTTATCAGGGATTAGATTGATAAAAACTATCAATCTATTTTACAACAGCATCCAGGACTTGTGCTGAGAATATCTCACACTAGCTGAGTTGTTCACATGTACGATTTTCCAACCCTTTAGATGTAATTTCTTTCATCATCTCACACTTCTGCACATAGCAGGGTCCAGTTCTTGTGCTGAGAGCATCTCACACTCCTGGCCTGTTTCTCTCTCTCTCTCTCTCTCTCTCTCTCTCTCTCATTATATAATAACTATGTTACTATGGTGTACAATCTTTTCGTAAGATTCTTAATTTATAATTTTGTCATACAGATATGGCAGACACGAAGCTAGCGAAACATCAACGAAAGTTCATCTCCGAAGTGATTGTGAGACACTTCCATTACACGTCAGAGGCAGAGATTAGGCGTTGTTTAAACCTTGTCGCTCAGGAGCATTTTTATCAGCTTACAGAGACTCTAACCAAGTCTGTGTTTGAGCAGCTCCAGGCAGAGTTTGCACCAGCTATTTTTGACATAGCCCTCCTGACATCAGGTGCTTTAGTAAACATGGTCAAACAAACCATTGGACAGATCATGAAAACCTTTCAAGAACTGAAAAATCCTGCAATTACTTCCTTGCCAAACATAGCTGAGCGCATACATCTTGTGCAACAGCTTTACACAGAGTTCAAGAGCAATGAAAAGTTAGAAAGAGCAGCAAAGCGTGCAAGAGTGGAAGCCAGCTCTTTTGAAGCTGCTGTTGAACCAAAAATCATTCTTAGAACAGAACCTGCAATGTCATCCGTTGCTACATTAGACCTCTCTCAGCTACCACCTATTTTACACCTTTTACCCAACACAGCCGTCTTCAATATCCAAGCTCCACAGCTGGGAGAGGGAAGATGGGCACATGTAAAGTGTGTGGGTGTCACACATCCCGCTTTCAAAGATCAAGTGTATGTTGCAAAAGTGTTCAAAGTACACTTACATGGGCCCACCATGGAGCAACACGTCAAAGACGAAGCAACAATTTTGGATATTTCACATCGAGGTATTATCTACCCTCTTGCCATGATGCGCTACGTGGAGCGACCAATGCTCATTTCACGATTATGGAATGGCGGCCATGTGGAGCAATGGATCAAAGAATGCACTGCAGACGACAGCCAACCTGTCATTCGCGATTACGTACTCACTGCAGGAACAATAGAGCTATTCCAGGAGAATATTTTGCAGATCATCAATGCTCTCCTCCAAACTTTGAAGTATATACATACGCATAACTACATCCACAATGATCTACACTCTCGGAATATGATGCTGCATTTTGGTGAAAAAGGTGTTTACGCCGACATTGTGGATTGGGGTTCATGCACCAAAACAAATACGACAGTCGGTTTTCCTCCTCTACGCGATATGCAGATAGAAACTAGAAAACAATATGAGAGAGATTATCCATGGGCAGCCCCCGAATGTATATCTAGTAATCCTCCCTCCTGGACCAAAGCTATGGATATTTATTCCATGTGTCATACATGTAAACGCATTTTGAAGTACTTACTAGAGCCCCAAGAACAAAGCAAGAGACATTTTTTGAGTAATGTACTTGCTCATCTTGAAACTGGCAAGTGCCAAAACCCCAAAACCCGCCCTAATGCTTTTGATCTCTCCTTATGTTTAAATGGTGCCCATAGAGTGGGTTACAACATTGTAATGACATCTGGCTTATGACCAGCTGATGATTAATGAAAACACAGTCTCATGATTTCATCATTGTTTTACTTTTGGTGTCAGATTTAATTGTATGTTTAATTGAACAAAATATCTATGTTTGTCATTCGATATACTGTCCAATGCTAAATTAATTGAATGGGTATTTAAAAGTAATGACATGTTCACCTGATATGCAGATATGGAAGAAGAACTCAACCACGTTAAAGCTCAGGCAATTTTTAAAGAAGAACAAGTTAGATGTGGAAAAGAAGATCTTTCTACTATTTCCAACATTGAAGAAGATGAATCTGAGCTGCAGGGCGAACCATTAACCCTTAAAGAGTGCAAAAAGCTTTTCCCTAATCACTTTGTACGCCATCAACTATTTCAAATAAGTGGCAATGCAAAAGATACAGCTCCGTTAAAGCTCTCTGATTTGCAACATAAAGGACTAGCACGTGTATTGCTGCAAAGGTTTATACGACAAGAGAGATGCCTACCAAACAACAACCAAGTAGCAATCTACTTTATCCAGCAATGCTATGTTCGATATGTTTTTCTAAAGAGAGTGGATTGGTCAGATCGTCCAGGCACCGCTGGCGTTGGACGTGGACGCATTACAGAAAAGGTGGCAGCACGCAATGTAAATAATCCAATGCCTCCTCGCAAGAATCCTATTGTTTTACTTCCTGAAGAGTCAGAAACACTGACTGAATTAGCCAGCCAAGGACAAGACCTTGCCAGCCAAGGAGAAACACCGGACATGCTTCATGGCTGTATTCTTGAGCTTGAAATAGATTTAAGTGATGCACAAGCAAAGCTTCAACGATATGAATCATTGTATGGACCTTTTCCAGATGATACTACCACTGCACATAAAGATGTTGCTCAACCATCCTCTGAGCTAGGAATTACAGATTTTACCATAGACGAACTTATAGCAAATCTGTCAAACTCATAAGTCACTCAGAAGCTTTTTGTAATCTCAAAATTATATCAAACTCTTTTCGATTGAGTAATTTCCCAGAACCTTGTTGTAATTTCAAACCTACATCGACTTTATGTAATTGTTATTCGACAAGATATTATCAGCAGTTTATATTTGAGTGTGAGTGAATATGTGCGTATGAGAGAGAGAGAAAGAGAGGTTTTGATGTGAACGAAAACGAGATAACACTTTCTTTCATCATATACAAAAACTTGTTGAGTAATTATTACAATGGTACTCTCACAAATCATCTCCATCTTCAAAAATTGCAACCATATCATCTACTTCATCCATATTTGAGCATTTTGAACTATCTCCCATTCCATATCATCATCATCATCAACTTCTGCAAGAATAGCTTCATGCGTTTGGAAGACTCCATATTGCTTTTGAGCGGCTCTAGTTGCAATGTTTTGAGGCTTATGAATAAGTCTCATATTGCAAAAAACATACACCAAATCAGCAGCCCGTTTAGTATGAAGTCTGTTTCGCTTTTTAGTGTGCACAAAGTCGAATGCTGACCAGTTTCGCTCACAACTTCCACTTGATGCAGCTACTGATAAAACTCTAACTGCAATGTGTTGCAACTCCACTTTCTCTCCACCATACTCCTTCCACCATAAAGGTGCACTTTTTTTGCCAATGGCATCTATATGCCACGGATCCTGAAACATACCAGTTCTGTTGGCATAATCTACTCGCTGATGAAAATTTGTTTTTCCATCTTCGTGCCCTAAGAGTTGGGAGCACACTGTTTTGAAGTCGGACATAACTTCTTTGTTGGCATATTGCTGATGCATTTGAAACTTAGGATCCAATACAAAAGCCGCACCATGCAATGGCGTATGCAACTGCACCCAACGCTTGTTAACAATTGTAATCATGGTAGCTTTATCCTTTGCACCAAAATTGACATTTTCTCTTAGCTTGCGTATAGCCTCTGACATATACCAGTAGACCCGACCAAAAATAAAAGAATCTGTGTCAACTGCTCTCAAAAGATCTACAAATGGCTTTGACACAGTTACTATTCTTTCCACATTACGCCAAAAGAATGGCGAGTTTACTATTTGCGCACATCGACCAGCTGCTTCCTGATAACTTGGATACTTGCTGAGCCATCCATCCCATCTTCTATCTGCTAAGGTTTCCATCAATGTAGGCTTCAACTCTTGCAAAGCAGCAAGAACATAGTATGCCGTAGCAAACCTTGTCGCGCAAAATATTTGCATAGCTTTATTTGGTGACTTGGTTCGAAAAAGAGCATACAAAAATTGATGCTCTCTAATGAATTTCACCACATGATTTGCATCCAATAAAGTTTGCTTCACGCGATCCATTTTACCAATATCTTTTAGAAGCAAATTCAAAGTGTGAGCTACACATGGTACCCAAGAAATCTCCGGATACTTGACTTGAATAGCTCTTCCTGCTCCTTTGTAGTTGGCCGCATTATCTGTGACAATCGCAGTCACATTCTTTGGTCCACCTGCCTTTGCAATTGCACGCTCATACACCCCTGCTAGGTAGGTGATAGTCTTCTCTTTGAATGAGCTGTCAATTGCTTCCACGAACATAGCTCCTCTAGGGTTAATAAGCATTACATTGATTAAAGGTTTTTTCTGACAGTTAGTCCATCCATCCAATGCTATGGTGCATCCATATGCTGGAACAAACTCTAGAACTGTGCGTTTGAGAATGGCTTCAGTACTGTCTTTGACTTTATCAAGATATTCAGTTCGCATCTTGTTATAGTCAGGAAGCACAAATCCTTTTTTGGTTGTACTCATCAAAGCATCTTGAAATATTGGATTGCGCATAGAATTGAACGATATGCCACACGCAACAAATGCTTGTGTCCATTTTAAATGCAACTCAAGCAACCATTTTTTACCTAATGCTTCAGGCATTGTCTGTCCATTGGATGATGCTCTGCTGGATTTGCTTGTGCTAGGAACTCCTCCTGATGTAGAAGCATGTCCATGGAGAGGGTTTAATTGAGAACTTTGATCGTTTACTTGAGTGGTACACACCTCTTCTGTTGCCTCATTGCATACAGATGGTTCAATATTCGAATGAATATCTTTAGAAACATCACCTTTATGTTTAGCTGCAAGAATCAACTTTACTTTGCGAGAATACATGGCAAATTTTTCATTGAATATCTTTTGGTGGTGCCCCGCACTTTTTAACATTGCCAGGGACTTTAAATAAATGCTCTTTAATTCTGGTTGCATTACCACTGAACTCGTGGCCACAAGATTTACATTTAAGTCGAGATGTATTTCTCCCAGCTTTCAACTCATGCACATAACTCCACTCTTGTCCTTTCACCATGATGCACAAAAGTAATTTGCTAGTAAAAACAAAGTCAATGATTATTTTCAGAATCAAAATCAATTAAAACATTAAACTAATTTAACTAACAATGATTGAACGAAATTAAAATAATTAAAAACAATGATTGAACAAAAATACAATAATAAAAAACAATACCATTGGATTACATATAAATTGCATCGATTTATCTAAAGTGCAAGCTTTTAGCTTTAACACATTACGATAATCAATAATTAGAATTAAATCAAGTATTAAAATGATTATCATTATAAATTGCTATACACACAAGAGCTATAAGTGAAATTTTTAAATGTCAAAACGATAATCACTTATAATACTTGATAATTATCGTATCTATGTAAAGTGCGAACAAAAAGTTCTTACACTTTACCATAGATTTTTAAGCGCTTATCTATCTGCAATGCGAGCATGTGTATGCTCTCACACAGCACGGTAGATTTTGCAGTCCAAATAAAGATAAGAGAATATCAATATTTTTGGACATGTTTTTCCTAAATTTTTACTCTAGTGAGAGCATAGCAGTGTGAATAGCTCTACACAAAACGTAAAAATATAATTTTGTTTCATTATATGCATTTTGAAGTGAGAGAAAATCTCTACACATCAGAATCGAACTTTAAATTACATAAAATTATTTTTTATGTAATTATATTTTTAAACTAATTATCTCATGTGAGAGTACACTCTACACACAACGATAATATCTTACTTTTTTTTTATTAGTCACTTTCAAGTGTCAATTAATTGAACACATTGACAAGTGATTCTTATAATTACAGTTTGTATCAGGTGAGAGATTAAACTCTTCACAAAATACAAACTTTCAACTATTTACTAAGTTTTTCAAAACAAATTCATATATTTGAATCACAAAACTTAAAATTCTATTGAATTTTAATTTTTATTAAACTCAAATTATTTTATTTTTTTACAAATTACTTTTTTTGATCGTTTGGTGAGAGTAGTCACATGGACAACACTGACTGTGAAAGCTGGTATAAGGCTTGTCACGTGCTGCTATATATATTAACATATTCAATCGTTATAATTTTTGATCAAAAATAATTTCGTTCGAAAATACTTTCAATCGAAAAAAATTTCGACCGAAAAACCAAGAAGTTATACGATTAGCCGTTTATGCTGATGTGGCACTGTATAATACGGCCGTATAATTTAGATAAACGAATAATACGCCCATTATTCGCGTATTATACGTCTCCCGAATAACGAATAATGTAACTTAGACTTAATATTGAGTATTATTACATTGTCTTTTATGTAGCACACTTCGAAGCTAGGTCATCACGCAAGCCCAATATTGATAGCATGTGTGGTGGGTGCGGGCATAAGAATGCATCCCAGAAACAAGTAGGTGAAGACACTCCGGACCAACAAAAGGCAGAAAAAAGGGCTGAAAAAAGAGCAGATGTAGTGGGAGCTCAAGGTGACGCATCCAAGGAGTCAGCCGAGGTGCCTCTGAAGCCAGAACCTACAATGAACAAGGACGTAGAGGACGCTGAAAAATCATCTGAGAAGCCAATTGAAAAGGATACAATAGTGAACTTGTCTGATGAGGACTCGGATCTTCTTATTTCAGATGTTTGTGTACAGATTTTGGGAAGTAGGAAAAAGAGGAGCAACACTGAAGAGCGCACCACACCAAAGAAAAAAGCTAAGGTTGCATCCGAGCCTCTAGAGCCTACTCCAGGAGGTAAAAATCCAAGGAGCCTTCATCTGCTCGGAAAAAGACTAACCTCCAAGCACCCAACCTGAAACCTCCCAAACCAAAGTCCCGCAAGAAACTTCTGTAGCCCCTATTAACCTTTTGTGCTTTGTAGATTCTTTGTAATTTTGTCTTTGTACCCTCATTTTGATGATAATGAAACGACGGCTTTATTTTTCGTTCACTAGTTGTTTATTGCTCATTGATTGTCTATTTATTGTACTCATATTGTTCATTGACTATCTATTTATTGTACTCGTATTGTTCTTTCCGACATCATCATGAGCATCTTCAAGTAGAGCTTATTTTTTCTCCAGTATCTCCTGCCAAGTGGACTATTTCCATAGAAGTTCAGGAAATTAATGAAATGGAAATCAATAGCCTGGAAGGTATACTTTTCAAGTGTATTTTGAAAAGGTTAATATGTCAGTTTGATTGAGGTTTTAAAGGCATTGTACTTGTCTATGGCAGAACTTAGCTGGATTGGAGATGTTCAAGAACCAGATGAGAAGGTTGAAGACATAGCAGCTAAGCAGGATGCAGAGCAAGATGCAGATGTAACACCAGATAAAGTAGAGGAAGACTAGGAACCAACAGTTTGCCCTGAAATTGAGGAGATTTCGCCAAACTGCCCTGGATGGGGATATCTTGTTTCTAATTTCTGCAAGATCAAAAAGCTCATCATCCTTGATCTCGATGGACTATTCGTGAAACGAGATGTAACCAAACGTGATCCAAAGACAGGACAACTTAAACACCCTCCACATCCAGCTTCCGACAGAGTTAAACTAAAAAGAGTGGACGAAAAGTTGTGGATCTACTACCGTAGAGATGTTGAGCAATTTGTTTGGGATTTGAGGCAAATAGCAGATGCAATGATTTGGAGCACTTGTACTGCTGCTAACATTGAGCATATCCTCAGTACATGTTGGCCAGACATATGGGAACATAGGACTTATTACTTTAGGGATCTCTTCTCAAACTGGCAATGTGAAAAGTGGTCGTATTTTGAAGAGATTGCTGGAGCTCCAAGAGACCTTGCAGGTGAACCTATGTCTTTCAAGCCCCTCTACCATGTTTGGAACAAGTTTCTAGAATACGACTCCTCTCGGACATTGCTGGTAGATGACTCCAGATATAAAAATCTGCGCAATGTCTGGGACAACTGTATATTTCCACCCACCTTTAATCCTCTTGATGAAGAACAAGACCCTGATTACCTCACGCACACACTGTTGCCATGGTTGTGCAGATGGGCACTAACCCCCAATACCCTGGAGTATACAAAGGCAAACCCCATCAGCAATCCCAAAGATGAACTTTTGAGTCTAGTCTTTGAGCACTTTGTTATAAATGGAGATGAATGAGATTGTACATCCAGAAGTGCCAGAAACATTATATATTGTACATTCTTGGTGGATATGTAGATGTTTCTGGATAATTGTTGTAATATACTTTTTGTAATATACAGAAGTTCTGGCACTTTACTGTCTCTGCACTATACATGTCTCTACACTTCTGAATGTCTCAGAACCACTTTTTAGTGGTGCTAAACCCCTAAAACGTGGTTAAATTTTTATTATGTTATTGCAACAGTTTTTCTCGAACTGCAACACCATTTAATGGTGATGTTTGGGGGGGGCGGGGGGAGGGGGGGTGGTGAAGCATTCTCAAAAACCAACATGTCAATTCCATCGTACGTTTACACCAATTCCATCTTGTTCAATCTTTCACTTGATGATATAAAATCAGATTTGATTTACAATTCAAAGGGCATGCTATTGCATATTGCCTCATGGTTTTCATTGGAAAGTTCGAACACTTCTCCTATGCCATCAAGCACTACAGGCTCCATAGGGAACTTTATTGCCCTTATCAAGTGGGAATATATAAAAACTACTGGCTTGTTATCCCACAGCTCATTCTAGTTTGCTTGTAGGGATTTATACCAATGGCCCGTGACCATATAAGTATGCTTCTCTATCTTGTTGCCCCATGCATCAATTTGCTCGTTAGTTGTTAGGCCCTTAGCTACTACACACTTCAAAATGTAGAAGTCAACAACCTCCTCATTATTCTCTTCAGAAGTGACATCAAAATTGTCTCCAAGTGTGAGAGCATCGCTTAAGGAGTCATAATGACCTGCATAAGTGGCACCATGGAACTCCTCATCGTCTGAGTCTCCGTATGACTGGGAATCATTAGCAAGTGGCTCCAAAGTGTGATATTTCCACGTCTCCACTTGTGATCTGTTCATACACTTTCTCCAATGGCCAAGCCTGCAAGGAAAACCAAAGCATGACAACCGTTTTGATTGCAATGCACAAGTGTTGTTCTCAGAATACCCATTCACACAGTGCATTGCTCTTGAGCCCTTCAATGGTTTGCAGTCCCATTGATGGGATCGCTGAACATCGCCTAGCTTGACCTCCCAGAACACCCTCCTGACCTCCCTCTTTTGCTTGTCATACATAGTAGTTGCTCCAGTACTGAGATGCATTCTCAAAAAAGAGACAACTTCAACTGCACAAGTCAACCGCACGCTATTTTGCTTCAATTGATCATGAGTTAGAGCCCTTTTAATGGCAGCCCCAGCCCCATCATGTTCCCCCTTTCCATGTCCTAAGAAAAAAAAATTCCAATTCATTTCCATTCCAGTAAGGCTCCAATATCTAGCAACAAAGTAAAATGGTCGCTTTGCTTTAAATTGTGAAGCTGCGCCATCTGACCAAACCCAATGTTTTTTAAAGCTTAGCCCTTGATCTCTCAACCATTGAGCATGTAAGAGAAAAGCATGCTGCACAAATAAGGTGTCATGTTGTTTATCATCTGAGACAAAAAAGTGCATGGTCTTCTTTATTGCACCTGATGCGATGCGGAAATAAGTAATCAGGACAAAGATAGTGACCTGCTTAGTGTACCAATGCATTGACTGGATCTCATTTTTCTCCTTGAAGGAGTAGTTCTCTGCAAAGTCAACGACGGAGACAACCACATCATCTGGAAACAAAGAAATGCATTCCTTGAGCTGTTGTGCTTGCCACCTAAATATAAAATTGTGAGTGACATACTTCTTCAAGTGGTCTTGATACACTCGTAAAAGTTCTCTAGGTAGCATTTTCTTGTGGACAATGTCTTTCATAGTGCTCTTTCTAGCTTCATTGTTTAATCCAGTAGCACCCACTATATTTTCAAAAAACTTCACAGATACTTGCTTACTCTGCTCAACTTCTTCTCTTGGACAGATCTGAATATTACCTACACCGCATGCATTGCATGTTTCCATTAAGCATTGGTAGCTATGGAAACTATGTTCTGCAAGTATAGGGCAGAGTATAGACTCCAACAGTGAAGTGGTACTCATACTTGCATTTTTGTATGCAAGACATCCATGGTTGACAACTTCATCATGATGAAGGCATATAGGGCAGCTGCACATGCAGCAAGAACCATGAAGATCAAAACTTTGAGTCCGCATGTGATTTACTGCCTCTTTAAGGAAAATCATTTGTACATGCACAATACAACAGCAGGTGTAGTGATCCCTCAATTTTCGGACAAAGAACCGTTTCATAGACTCAAAGCAACGTTGCGAAATCTGAATATCTGCAAACTTTGTCTTGAATCTTAAATAAAGCTCCACCTGCAATATACATGTATACAAATTTTAAAAATAAACTTAGCATTCAAAACTGGTTAAATTGTTTCAAAACATTAAAAAGTGATTCTATATCACTAAAAACTGGTGTGCACCACTAAAAACTAGTAATGATACATTTAGTAGTATTGTTTTACCTGTGAAAATAATGCACCACAAATACAAATTAGTGTAGAAACTAGTAACCATAAAAAAAGGTAGAATATTAAGAGGTTGTGTGAGGACAACTTAATAGTGGGGTGAGAAACCGCATTCAACGTAACTAAAAAGTGGTTTGGCACGACTTAAAAGTGAATTCAAACCACTTGATGGTGATGAACCGCCAATAAAAAATGGTGTGCACTGCTTGAATATGGTGGGAAACGATTAAAAAGTGGTGAGTAAGGACATGAAATTTATGGGGAAGTTCAGAACTAGCACTTAAAAAGTAGCTGGGGGGGACAAAATACTAGGCGACAGACGAGCATTAGCACTAGATAGTCGTCCAACACAACTTGAAAGTGGAGGAGCTCTTGTGAAAAGTGTTTGATGACCACTTTAGAGTGGTGAGCGACTAGTTCAAAGTGACCAGTCACCAATTAAAATCTAGCACTTAAAAAGTAGCTGGGAGGGACAAAATACTAGGCGACAGACCAACATCAGAACTAGATAGTGGTCCAACACAACTTGGAAGTGGAGGAGCTCTTGTGAAAAGTGCTTCATGACCACTTGAGAGTGGTGCAACTACTTCAAAGTGGGCAGTCACCACTTGAACGCGGATTCTGGTCACTTGAATGCGGTTCTTGGCCACTTGAAAGCGGGAACTTGCTGCTTGATTGCAGTGACAAGGTTTTAGCTACCACTTGAAAGTGGTGTCTTTCCACTTGGGAGTGGTGCCTCATCACTTGCATGGAGTGATGAATGACGTAGTGACTTAGCACATGAAAGTGGTGTCTCAACACTTGATGACCACTTGAAATTAATGAGAAACTACTTCAAAGTGGGCAGTCACACCACTTGAACGCTGATTCTGGTCACTTGAATAAGGTGTCTGGTCACTTGAAAGCGGGAGCTTGCCGCTTGATTGCAGTGACCAGGTTTAAGCTATCACTTGAAAGTGGTATCTCACCACTTGATGACCACTTGAGAATGGTGAGAAACTAGTGATATCCGTTTTTCGGCTTTCCATAATTGCCATAGTAAGCTACCTCACCCTATCAAATCACTCAAAAATTTTGGTTATCCCTATCATTTCACTGTACATAGGCGTGTGTGAGTTAGGGACTTTCTCCATGTTTTCTTAAAAACCCTCAATTAGCTAGTCACTAGGTTAGTTGAGCCAAAAATAAAAAATATATAAATATATTATGGCCCATTTGTGTGTAAATATTTTATTGTATATAGGGCCTAAATAAAAGGATTTTTTATCATTATTTTGGTATTTATTTAAATATTTATACTTAGGTGTGTGTTATTTATGCTATGTACATTGACTCACCATTACCATATTTTTCCTTACCATTTTGCATACTCTTTATTCCATATAAAAATAATTTCATGCAAGCTTCTCTTATTTTTGGTGTAACTCCATCCCAACAAAAATCCAAAAAAACTTGTTCTATTTATGTGTATATTTTTTCACTATTGTGATCTTTTCCTTCCTACATCTATTCCCTATTACTCTCATAAATTAGACCACCAAAATTATTCATCTTTTTATGATAGACTTATAATGAGAGAGATTTATTTTGACCCCTTTATATTTTTTCCACCTATATTATTTATATTTGACATGTACATATTTTTTTAGACCCCTCAATATTTGATTTTCTTAGTTGTACTATTCACTTATATCACGATCTCAACAATATCTTCAATTATAGACCTACCAAATAAGGTCAAGGGTATATGGCATGCATGCATGCACCGTGGGGAGCTCACTCTTGGAGGTATTCAAAAGAATCATCCAAAGAAGGACCTCACAAGGACCTTGTGCAGTGGAAAAAACAGTCGGTTTTTCTGAATTTTTAAAGATCACATGCTCCCCGAATTTGAAAAGGTGATACAAACAAAAGTTGTAGCTCGTGAGTTGAACTTTAACCTCAAATTTTTTCATATTTTTTTGAGCTACGAGCTGTGAGCTATGATTTTATTGGTGGACCCCAGTTTGCCCATGCTATGCAGCCACACTCCCTCTTCCACTTTATCATTTTCCTCTTTCACACACACTCCTCCCTCTCCTTCCCACTTCCAAACCTGCAACTCCCATGTCCTAATTCACCCTATTCACCATTGCCACATCTCTCACACCTCCATAGCCTTCATCCTCCATTTCTACACCCTATGTGTCCCCCTTTCTCTCTACATATATGTCCATATTACTATACCCTCTTCAGCTTTGTAAACAACTTCAAAAAATCAGCAAAAATCCAAGGATAACCTCTGCAAATGAAGACTTTTATCATGAATTTTCCAAGGTTTGAAGATAACATAGCTTCATCCACACGCGCTACTTTGCCATGCTGACTGCTTCTTCTACCGGTGCTGTAAAGAGGTGAATGTCAACTTCTCCAAAGCTTCAACCTCTCTTTACAAGCTCATCCCTTCTTTAACTTTTCTCATCATATATCTCACCATTTGGTGAATGATTTTGTAAATATTTTGTAGTGATAATTACTAACTACTAACCACTAACCTGACTGTAAAATGCACCCTCTACTAGAGTAGGCACTCCCAAATTATTCACTCAATCCTCTCTCCTATCATCCTCAATAATTCTCTTCCCTTGAGCCCACATCCATGTGACTCAAAGGACAAGAGAGACCCACCCTCATTAAAAAAAAATAAAAATATGCATAATCTTTTATTCCTTCAAATAAACTTGATTAGGCCTAATCCAAATCGGGGCTTCTAAAACCTATAAATAGAGCCCTTCTCTCCCTTTTAAAATATCACATGATCACACTACACCACACCATTCTCAACACATAACACACCACTCTTTAAGCCTAGTTGTGTAGAGTGTGTGCATTGTGAGTGCTCTATTCCATCACTACACATAGGTGCATGGAGAAGCTTGAAGTTAGTTATGCCATCTAGAGGAGTGGAGTGATACTATACTCTGCAATCACACTTGTAGCCTACTCTTGTCCATAAATAAGATTCATAGTTTTAGGTGCAATTGTATGCTGCAACTACGACTCTTCTCTCCAAATTGACTTGATAAGTTGGCTCATCAGGTGGTTGAAGGTATATTGTCCTTGAAGTTTCTTGTGCCATTTCATGCTTGGTGGTTTGAGGGCTTGTTGAATTGTTTTCCTAAAAGGTAAATTGTAAGAGGGTGCTCGGTGAGAGGGCTCCCGTGACCCTAAGACAATTTGTGTATTGGCAACAAGGTCAACTTTTGTGTTGTCTCTCTATTTCTCATCAAGCTTTGTGTGCATCTAGTCTTTAAGGCTAAGGTTGAGTTGCTCAAGTTGATTTGTGCTCTTTACCTCTCTCTGGCATGGTGAATGTTTGTGTTTGGTGTGTGTGGCTATCTTGCATTCCCCTCTCTTTGTGCGTCGGAGTACAAGGAGATATCACGTGCCTCCTAGTTCGCATCTACAACTAGGTGGTGCCCCTTTTCTTGTTTGGTTTCTGGCTGTGGTTTGTTGTTGTCTCTGATTGTGCTTGCCCCAGCCCCAATTGAGCAGCATGGGAGCCTCGAAGGGTGTTAAGAGGCCGCTCTTCTTGTTGCCTGCCCCGGACCGCCTCACTAGTTCAAAGTGGGCAGTCACCACTTGAACGCGGATTCAAGTCATTGGAATGCGGTGTTCGGCCACTTGAAAGTGGTGTCTCACCACTTGGGAGTGGTGTCTCACCACTTGCATGGAGTGATGACTAACATAGTACTTTGCACATGAAAGTGGTGTCTCACCACTTGATGACCACTTGAGAGTGGTGAGAAACTAGTTCAAAGTGGGCAGTCTCCACTTTAACGTGTTTTCTTGTCACTTGAATGTGGTGTCTGGCCACTTGAAAGCGGGAACTTTCCGCTTGATTGTAGTGATAAGGTTTTAGTTACTACTTGAAAGTGGTGTCACACCACTTGGGAGTGGTGCCTCACCACTTGCATGGAGTGATGGACTGACGTAGTGACTTAGCACATGAAAGTGGCTTCTCACCCCTTGAATGCGGTCAGACACCACGTGAAAGTGGGTTTTATACGTGTAAGTTTTGTGTGCACCGCTTCATTGTGGTGTGACAGCACTTGTAAGTGTTTACTAACAAAATGTGTTCAAACTCCACTAATATGGTTTTGGTTACCATCATAAGGTGGTGGGCACCATTCATGCAACAGCAGTAAAAGGTCTATGGCACTACTATAACTTTTGCACCATGACTAAAAGCTGCTACATCACTTGGAAAAAGTGAGCTGCACCACCAAAAACGTTTACACCTGTAACACCCCTACGAGTTTGTAAAACACGTCTGTTAGCATTGGGTAAACAAGACTTTTTAGTGGATGAACACCACTTTGTAGGGTTTACGGTGAAGCGTTGGTGCATTTCTAGTAAAAACTGTTTCTTAAACACTAAAACCTACTGCAAAACATTAAAAACTGGTTCAAACACACTAAAAAGTGGTGTGGAAACACAAGTAAAAGTGCTTCAAAAACATTTAGAACTATTGATCAAATTTTAGAAGTGGTTCAGATACAATTAGAGACCAGTATAGTAATGTTTCACCACTTTTTAATGTTGCAGCAGCACTAGAAAGTGGTGCAAAACACCAAAACAAGCTGTAGCACTAATAAAAAGAAGTATATAAACATAATGTTGTGGCAGTAATGAGTTGTAGCACCAATAAAAAGTTATAGAAACATAATGTTGTGCAGGAATATGAGTTGTAGCACCAATAAAAAGTGCTAAAAAAATATATCAATTACCTGAGGCTCCTCAAGAAGGTGGATTGGATGCTTTACATATGAACATCTAGCTAGTCTCTTACTGCAAACATCTTTCTTGTTGGGGCACACCCTCGTCTCATCCATCCAAAATTGAAAGACTATGTCTTTAACAGTTTGAGTGATGTGAGTTCTCCGTGCATCATCTCTATGACACGCAAATGTAGGGAACGAACCATCGGATTCACTTGACACTATTAAGTGATGTCTGGCTCAATATAAGTTTCTTTTGTGGATCCCCATAAGCTTGGCAGCTTGCGGTATACTCATGTCAGTGTTTTGCTCCTTGCTTCCACCATTCACCAACATCATCATTGCTGATTTCTTCACAAAAAACTGGTCTGAAGATCTTGGGACCTTCACATGATTCAAAGTGTTGCGGATGTTTCTCAACATAATTTCTTCCAACTCTTTGGATTTACTTTGCATAGTAAGGAAGCAAGGAAGTTGAAGAAGTTCATCAAAGATTTCCTTTCTACCACTTGCATCCATTCCCACTGGTAATGTATCAAAGTGTTGTACCATAGATTGACATATCCTTTGTTTCTTTCTTTCATCCATCTCCCCTGTATTGCTTTCCGTCACAAAGTTGACCATTGCCTTACGTTGCTTTCGTTTTTGAGCAACCCAATATTCCCTCATTAATTTTCTACGTTGAAGTTGAGCTTCTCTACTCAATGACGATGAGCTGATAGACAGTTCTTCACTGTGTTCCATTGTTGCAGTACTTTCAAAGGATTGCTCTACAAGAAATACAATACAAATCATAACTACACGCTATACTTTTAATTATTACATGGCACTTCTTGCACTAATTAGCAAGATACTAACAAAGCATAATAAGTGTTTACATACCTCAAGAATCATCTAGTAGACGAGGAACCTATAGAGATAGAGTTCGTGAGAGAGAGAAAGAGTGTTGAGAGAGAGAGAGAGAGAGAGAGAGAGAGAGAGAGAGAGAGAGATGTAAAGAATGAGGATGCAAGAGAGCTACACAAGACAAGCACAAAGCACACAGAGATGGAAAGCTTCTTCTTCTTCTTCACAGAAAAGAGAGTACAAAATGACTAAGTGCTAAAGCTGAAAAGTAGCACATATGTACATGCGGTCACTAAGTGTGAACTCGCTAGAAGCGTACTAGGCTGGCACTATAAGTGTAGTCCAGCTGTAGAATCACTGGCAGAGATCCTCCGTGTCGGTCACAACGTGCCAGTGAGTAAATTCCGTAAGCGGCCAAGACCCGTAGTGGATGCCAGCTCAAGGTGTAGAGCTCGACATCTCAACACTCCCCCTCGAGCTCTGCATGTCGCAGAGTCCAAGCATAGTCCGGAAACGTCGAAGCTTCTCAGCTCCGAGGGCCTTGGTAAAGATATCCGCTATCTGCTCCTCTGTGCTGACGTAGACCAAGTCGATGTCGCCCGCCAACACTCGCTCTCGAACGTAGTGGTAATGGACCTCTATGTGTTTGGTCCTAGCATGGAACACTGGGTTCCTAGCCAACTGCATGCTTCTGAGGTTGTCACAATGAATGAAAATCTGATGGTCCACCTGCACTCCCAAGTCCTCAAGTAATGTGCGTAGCCAAGCTACCTCGCACGCCGCAACTGCTGCACCTCTGTACTCGGCCTCTGTGCTCGATAAAGCAACCGTAGGCTGCTTTTTGCTGCTCCAAGTAACATCAGCACTCCCAAAAGAGAACATGAAGCCACTCGTAGATCTCCTATCAACAATGCTACCTACCCAATCTGCATCTGTATACCCATACAATGCTAATGGTGCATCTGCTACATAGAACAATGTGTAGTCAAGAGTCCCTTGCACATACCTAAGTGTGCGTCGTACTCCATCCAAATGTGGCTTCCTCGGAAGCTGCATGAATTAACTCTCCAAGCCTACTGTGTAGCTCAAGTCTGGCCTTGTGATAGTCAAGTAGATTAGACTACCCACCATCTTCCTGTACATATTGACATCCTCAACAACATCACCCTTCTCTGCACTCAGCTTTGCATTCACATCCAAGGGAATGGAAATCGGCTTACAATCAGCCATACCATACTTTGACAACATGTCCAAATCATATTGTCTCTGTGACAGCCATACACCCTCTGGAGTCTTGATCACCTCAATGCCAAGAAAGTAGCGCAACTCGCCCAAATCTTTCATTTCAAACTCCTGTTTGAGAAGACCCTTCACATGGTCAATCTCCATAGCATTGTCACCAACAATAATAAGGTCATCTACATATATGGTAATGACCACAATCCCCACATCACTCTCACGTACATAGAGTGAATGATCAGCATGAGCTCTCCTAAAACCAATAATGACAAGATACTTGGCAATCCTGTCATACCATGCTCTAGAGCCCTGCTTCAAACCATACAAAGCTTTGAGAAGTCTGCATACATAATCTGGGTAACTTGGATCGACATAACCAGGTGGCTGATCCATATACACTTCCTCTTGAAACTCACCATTCAAGAAGGCATTCTTTACATCCATTTGATGCATAATCCATCCTCTAGATGCAGCCACTGCTATGACAACTCTCACAGTCGTCATCTTTGCCACTGGAGCAAAGGTCTCCTCATAGTCTATGCCATACGTCTGTGCATAACCCTTTGCGACCAGCCTTGCCTTGTGACGCTCAATGTTACCATCAACCTTATGCTTGGTTTTATACACCCATTTACAGCCAATAGCTTTCTTGCCACTTGGCAATGGCACCAACTCCCATGTGTCATTTGCTTCCAATGCAGCCATCTCTTCATTCATTGCATCATCCCAATGCACATTTCCAACTGCATCCTCAAAACATGTGGGCTCCACATCCTGTATCACCTTAGCCATGTAGGCTTGGTGATGCGCTAGATACCCATCATAAGTCAATTTCTGAACTGGATTTCTGACTCTATTAGATCTGCGCGGTCCTGGGTCACTCCTTTGCCCTCTAGCATCTTCTTGTACTTTCCTTACACCAGGTGTCCTGATAGCCGGAATTCCAAATTCCTCATCAAGACTTTGTTCAGAACCATCTGAATCCATGTCTACATGTGAAAAACCTGATGATGCATCAGCCATAAGATCAACCTTTTCCTTTCCTTTTCGTGATACATTCCCTGTACCTGTTGGTGGAGTAACCTGCGTACGTAGTCTACCATTCCATGGTTTCTCAACAGAGCCACGAGAAGAGGACTCTTGTGGTCCACTCAAAAACTGTGACTGTGGCCTCACATTTTGTACAACCACATCATCTTTTACATCAGCCCCAATAGTGCCATGTGCATTACTGTACCAGCTGCTCATCTCATCAAAGACGACATCTCTGCTCACTCGTAATTCTCGTGTAGTAGGATTGTAGCACCTGTACCCCTTTTGTTCAAGGGAATATCCCACAAGAATACATTTCTCTGCTTTAGGATCCAATTTCCTACGCAACTCATCTGGTACATGCACGTAGGCTATGCAGCCAAACACTTTCAAGTGTGCCAAATCATGCTTTGTACCTGTAAACTTTTCCTCAGGTGTCACATCATGCACCGCAGCTGTAGGTGTCCTGTTCATAATGTACACAGCTGTATTTATAGCTTCAGCCCAGAAATGATGAGGCATGTTCTTCTCATTCATCAATGCACGTGCAACCTCTGCAATGTGCCTGTTTTTCCTTCCTGCGACCCCATTCTGCTGTGGAGTATATCTGCATGTAAACTGCCTGTGTATACCATGCATTCGCAGAAAATCTGAAAAATCATTGGAGAAGTACTCTCCCCCTCCATCTGACCTCAATGTCTTGATTTGCATATCTGTCTCCTTCTCAATCATGACTTTGAAGTCTTGAAAGTGACCAAACACTTCACTTTTGTTACGCATGAAGTAGACCCATACTTTCCTTGTATGGTCATCAATGAAAGAGACATAATACCTGCAACCATGTATACTTGCAGTATCGGTTGGACCCCAAACATCTGTGTGCACCACCTCCAGTAGCTTTTTACATACATTGCGCTCATGTGGAAATGAGCCCTTTGACTGTTTTCCAAACTGGCATGCTGCACACACTTTATGCATACCATCCACCTTGAATTTGGGCAAACCTTTTACAATCTGTTTTGATTGCATGCTGCGCAATCTCTGCTCATTGACATGGCCAATGCGTTTGTGCCAAATGTCAACATCAGCCACAACACCTGTGCCCTGTGCAAATAATGCAGCTTTTACCTCAGGCATGTCTACATTCAGCGTAAACATTCTGCCCACACATTTGCCCTTTGTGATCAGCTTACAGCCATTCTGGAAATCTTCTACATAACAACCATTTGGATTGAAGCGAACCTGCAAACCCTGCTCAACCATTTGTCCAACAGAAACAAGATTCTTTGTAATGTTTGGGACATGAAGTACATCTGCTAAGTACTTTGATTTCCCACTCTTCGTATTTAGAGGTATGTCCCCTACATGAGCAATGGGGTGAGCTGTGTCATCTCCTGTCTGCACATAGCCTGACACATCTGGTTTGCGCATATCTCTAAACCACTCTCCACGAGACGTCATGTGATTAGAGGCACCTGAATCCACATACCAAACATCATCTTGGGTGGAATTCTCTGCAGTCATTGTATTCATTACATGCTGCATAACAAACATGCGCTCGTTTTTGCTGTCATCTGCATCTCTGCTAGTAGATGCATAGTTGCCCTGTTCTCTCTTTCTACTTGCTTTTCCCTTTGGACAGTCACGTGACATGTGACCTCTTTCACCACAAGTCCAACATTCTCTACTATCTAGAGTATGTTGCTGCCTGCTTGATCCTGCACCACGACCTCTTTGACTCCCCCTGCCTTGAGACTGGTTTCCCCTGCCACCTGTATTGTTTTGATTTGATTGACCTTCCAGAAATTGGCCCCTACAACCCCTTGGGCCTCGACCACGACCTCTACCTCTACCTCTGTTGGAGTTAGAATAGAAGGCCTATTCATAATTATTTCTGCCATGAGAAGAAGATGTGTCAAGGTTCTTCTCCTCAAGAATAAGCATAGAAATCAAATCTTGGAACACGGGGATGTCGTCTCTTGTATTCATGGAAGACCTAAAATGTACATACTCATCTCCTAGACCATCCAAGCATGCACGGACAATGTCATCATCTTCCACTGAAACTTTAATAGATCCAAGAGCCTCAATGATACTCTTGATCTTCAAGGCATAATCATTGATTGAGAGGTTGTTCCTCTTAACCTGATTTAGCTCCGACTTTAGTTGAAGCTTCCTGGCCTTGGTGTTCACCTCGAACACTCTGCCTAAGTTTCTCCATGCAATGGCGGGGGTTTCAGCATCCTCTAGATAGCCCATCATGCCATCTGTGATGCTCATAGACAGCCAATATATCACTTTGCTCTGGCCTTGTTGCCAGTCCCTCAAAGCTTTCCTTTGTTCTGCTGTAGCATTTGCCTCGGGAATCTCTGGTTCCTTTTCATTGTCTCCTTCTACATAGTCCCAATAACCTTTTCCTTTTAGGAAATTTGTTATTCTGAACTTCCATGCAGGGTAGTTATTTTTCTCAAGCTTCTCAGTAACAATCTGACTGAAACCGTCAGACATCTTGAAGCACTAAGACAAAATAGCTGCAATCTACAAAAACCTGCAAATCTGTTGAACTTGCTATCGTGGTACCTGTAACGCTTTCTACACTCAACGAGTGTCCACAATCAAGCGTACATACAACCACTGTACTTGTACAGTAAATCTCTGTATACTGCACTTTGGAGACCTGTTCAGATTGTGATGCTCTTGCTCTCTTAGCCTCTCTTGCCTGCACCGGGCTCTGATACCATGTAAAGAATGAGGATGCAAGAGAGCTACACAAGACAAGCACAAAGCACATAGAGATGGAAAGCTTCTTCTTCTTCTTCACAGAAAAGAGAGTACAAAATGACTAAGTGCTAAAGCTGAAAAGTAGCACATATGTACATGCGGTCACTAAGTGTGAACTCGCTAGAAGCGTACTAGGCTGGCACTATAAGTGTAGTCCAGCTGTAGAATCACTGGCAGAGATCCTCCGTGTCACCTAACGCGCCAGTGAGTAAATTCTGTAAGCGACCAAGACCCGTAGTGGATGCCAGCTCAAGGTGTAGAGCTCGACATCTCAACAAGAGAGAGAGATGAGCGCGAGCTCAGACACAAGAGGAGCCATGCTTAGAGAGAGAAAGAGAGAGAGAGAGAGAGAGAGAGAGAGAGAGAGAGAGAGAGAGAGAGAGAGAGAGAGAGAGAGAGAGAGAGAGAGAGAGATGAGCACGAGCTCAGACACAAGAGGAGCCATGCTTAGAGAGAGAAAGAGAGAGAGAGAGAGGGGGGGGGATTAGCGATACAGAAAGCTTAGCAAGAGCTCTGTGAGAGAGAGACAGAGAGGAGCTAGATAGAGCTCCAAGAGAGATCTCAGAGACAAAGAAAGCTCAGACAGGTTGTAGCGGGAAAGAAGCGGTGGTGCAACCAAAGTTGGTATGTGCAAGAACGCGCTCTATGCCGAGCTATGGAAGCAGGCACATGACAAAGAGCTAAAGTAGGTATGAAAGACCTCAGCAGGACAGTGGCAGCGGAAATGTATGCTTAAAGTGGTTTTTTAGGCCAAGGAGGCCTCCAGTGTGAGATAATGATGACGGCAGGTCATGATGTTCGAGATGTGGGAAATGTGTCCCAAAATGTGGTATTCATGATGCTCTAGAAGCTCATCCAGACGGCTCATCAAACGGGGCCACAGTGTGACAGATATGCCAGTCCGAAGTTAGAAGGCTTTGCAGATCTCGACGAACAGGGCAGATACGGACAGGCAACCAGAACTGGGATCATTGGGTACACGTGTAAAGCTCAAGCTGTGGAGCATGCCGGTTTTTTCGGTTTGCCATTCGGAGCTCAAACGTGCAAGTTATGGGCCGATGAACATTTGTCGGGGTGCACTTTTGGCATGGTTTGACCATCTGAGTGGACGTGCCATGTGGAGGTCTCTTATAATTTCCAGGGTTCTAAAAGCGATTTTGTAATGTGTAGGACCATCCAAAAGTGACGACTCAATGATCGGATTTACATTGAACGAGATGCGGCTCGGCAAAGTGGGATGCAGTTTACAAGGAGGTGTGTACAAATGGTTCGGCCCATTTTTTCCTCGCTTCGGTTTTAAAGACCGAGAGTAGTCAAATCATGGCCGAGACGTGGCGAAACTCTTGGGGTTTGATGGTAGCAGAGTGAAACTACCCTGAGTTTTTGGCAAGCATGTGCACATGCGAACACCGATAGCATAGGAAGCTGGTGTTAAACAAAACCTTTCCTTGGCTATAAATTGAAAGGGTGAAAAGGAAGGGTAAGCTGGAGTTTTTTGATAAGCTAAATGAAATTCCCAAAAGGCAAAGGGGGGTGAAAAGCAGAGGCTTAGAGGAGGGAATCAATAGCGCCGGGCGCTATGGCTTAAAAAAACAACTTTTTTTCTTATTGAAGCTAAGAGGGAATTGAGAAGGAGAAAAGGGAGAATCTTCGTGCGTCCAGCAGTTGAAGCTGACATGCGTCGCTTGTGAAGCGGTTTGAAAGAGCGAGCGCCTTGCGAAAAAGGCGGCCAGCAAGGGCTATCGCGACGTGAAGTTGCCACCGATGCGAAGGGAGTGGTGAATTTCCTCGTCGAAGCGTGTGCCGACGGGTTTCGATTTTGTCGAGGGAGGTGTGTGCCCCTCTGTATAAAGCGGCGACGGGTTTCGGTTTTGTCGAGGAAAGGGGTGCTGTGAAGAGCTATATAGGGGCCATTGCGTGTGTGTCGGGTGTGTTTCCTATTCCCCCTCTACATCTTCTGGTGCCCCCACTGAGGAGCATAGTATTGCTCCCTGGTGATGTGATTGGAAGCAAGGATGTGGCAAAGCAGTGGCCCAATCTTCAGTGGAAGCGAGGATGCGGACGACTGGCTGGCGGATTTTGAGTTGTTCTTGCTATCATTGCAGATGACAGGTTATGATGACAAGGTGCGTACGGTGACCTTGGTGCTGCGAGGAAAAGCGAAGGCTTGGTTTGATGGTCTGCAGGCAGCAAACAAACAGATTTGGACAAGTTTTAAAGAGCGGTTTCTGCTGCAGTTTCGCAAGGTCGTGTCGGTGAATGAAGTGGAAGTTTAGATTAAAGCCTGCGACAAGATATAAGTGCCAACTTTGAGGTTTCTGTGGCTGAGTTTGAAGCTTGCTGGAGGCAGTTGGTGGCTGTTACGCATGTGGATAATGGCAATTGCTTCAAGATGGAAAAGTTTCTTGCACGTCTGCATCCTGTGGTTCGTGAGAAGGTTGATGATGAAGAGCCGCGAAGTTATGGTGAAGCGGTCCAAGTGGCCAAGGTCAAGAGCAAGAAAATGAAAAGAAAGATGGAGCTTGGCTTGCTTAAGCCGGCAAAGTATGTGCCTATTGTAGCAGTAGGGTGTTCTTTGGGCCCGTCGAGGATGGTGCCAATGATGCGAAGTATGTAGCTAGTTGAGATAAGGCCAATGGTGAATTTTGCTTGTTCGGAGGTGCCTGTTTGTAGGATGCTAGTGCCAATGTTGGATGTGCTTGCCAACGAGGGCAAGCCATGTGTTCAAGAGAGTCTGTGTGTAGCGAAGATGGTAGATTCCAAGAGCCAAGTGAATCTTGAAGAGGCAATAGATCCTGTTCTTGTGGAGTCTTTGCTCGAGAAGATGACAGGTTATGGCCAGGTTTTAGGTACCAAGAGCTTGGATTTGGAAGATGAGAGTGTGCAGAGCCAAGTTGGTAGTAGCCAAGCTTTTTTGGAGCTGCTAAAGGATGGGAATATAGGTGCCGAGTCGGCCTATGGTAGTGATGGTGATGGGAGTTTAAACTCGAGTTTGTGGGATACAGGTGAAGAGGACGGGTCCACGTCCTATGGCGAAGAGACGGACTCTAGTGAGCCTGAGATGGTACACGTAGAGCTGCTTGGTTTGGTATATAAAGATGTGATGGTTGCCAATGTGGCTGAAGAGCAGGTGAAAGTGCCCAAGCTTGGGACTGAGGATATGCATGCAAAGGTTTTGTACGGCACCATGCTTATGGTGATGTTGGTTAAAGTGGTCGTGCAGTGTGCTTTGATAGTGAGGCAGGTACAAAGCTTGTGGCCAAAGAGGAAGCCGCCATGGAGGTGGAAAGTGAACAGGTTGAAGAGGATGGTCTGCAAGAGGCATTGGTGGAGCCATGTGGCTCTCTTGGTTTGGATGAGCATGGGGATATGGTGTTTGAGGATGCCACAGGCATGGAGTGCGATGGTATGATGCCGTTAGAGAGGCCTTTGGGTGATGAACAGGTGCATTTGGCCATGGGTGAAGAGGAAGAGTAGGCTATGGGTGCTATGAAGCCGTCAAGGGAGATCTGCCATTGGGTCGTGAAAGCCATGCTTATGAGTACAGCATTGCAGTGGGCATGTCGCCAGTTACAGGAGTCTGTGGAGGAGTCCTCCACTTTACATGGTTGGGTGGGAGGGTCAGGTTTGTCCGTCGATGTAGGTTTGTCCATCGATACAGGTATGTCTGTTGGTTTGGTTGTTGGGCCAAGTGGTGAGCACGGTGGTACTCTTTTGGATGCTTGGATACCAGTGACTGCGTGGAACAGTGAAGAAATGTTGGGTGCATTCTATATGCACTATTGGGTTGGTGTTTGGGAGCAGTTCTACGAGGAGCTCCTGCTTGTGGATGGTGATGGCCAGGGTTCTCTTATAATTTCCAGGATTCTAGAAGCGATTTTGTGCTGTGTAAGGCCAGCCAAAAGTGACGACTCAATGATCGGATTTACATTGAACGGAGATGCCGCTCGGCAAAGTGGGATGCAGTTTACGAGGAGGTGTGTACAAATGGTTCGGCCCATTTTTTCCTCGCTTCGGTTTTAAAGACCGGGAGTAGTCAAATCGTGGCCGAGACGTGGTGGAACTCTTGGGGTTTGATGGTAGCAAAGTGAAACTACCTGAGTTTTCGGCAAGCATGTGCACATGCGAACACCGATAGCATGGGAAGCTGGTGTAAAAAAAAACCTTTCCTTGGCTATAAATTGAAAGGGTAAAAAGGAAGGGTAAGCTGGAGTTTTTTGATAAGCTAAATGAAATTCCCAAAAGGCAAAGGGGGGTAAAAAGGAGAGGCTTAGAGGAGGGAATCAATAGGCCCGGCGCTCTGGCTTAAAAAAGAAACTTTTTTCCTTATTGAAGCTAAGAGGGAATTGAGAAGGAGAAAAGGGAGAATCTTCGTGCGTTCAGCAGCCGAAGCCGATATGCATTGCCTGTGAAGCGGTTTGAAAGAGCGAGCACCTTGTGGAAAAGGCGGCCAGCAAGGGCTATCGTGACGTGAAGTTGCCACCGATGCGAAGGGAGTGGTGAATTTCCTTGTCGAGGCATGTGCCGACGGGTTTCGGTTTTGTCGAGGGAGGTGTGTGCCCCTCTGTATAAAGCGGCGATGGCCATGGTGTAGGCTTGAGCATGGTTCATGGGGTTTGTACATGGTTTCTGGTTTGAAGGAGAAGTTGTCACTGTCGATTTTGACATCGTCTTTCCCTCCTTCCCCCCTTTCTTCTTTGCTTGTCTCCAGGGTGTGTGGTGCCTGTGTGTGTGAGCGCGTGTGTCCCCCGGGCTCCCTGTGTGTGTGAGAGAGAAAGAGAGAGAGGTGTTGAGTTGTGGAAGAGCTGGAAGAGGACAATATCGGTGTGATCGCTATCCGAGGATTGTGCAAAGCGTGCGTGTGTTGGGCGAAGTGCAGGCGAGGCCCTGCTAGTGTGAGTTGCTTATTTTGAAGGTGTTTTCGAGAGGACAGGGGTGCTGTGAATACCCTGAGCTATATAGGGGCAGCTGTTCGTGTGTCGGGTGTGTTCCCCATTCCCCCTCTCCAGTGGGCCAGTGTTCAGCAGTAAATTACATTTAGTCTCATTAATTGTGGTACGTTAGGAGACTTAATTGGCGTACCTTAGGAGAGTGATATTCTTTTTGAGATTTGAAGCACTTTTAAAACACCCACTTTTAAGCGCAAAAAAGCAATGTCCTTCACATTACTTTCCAGGCCACCTATACATGCTTTCACCCAGCATCCTTCGAGCTTTGAGTCACTCACTTTGGGGCCATTGTATTGATGTAGAGAAAAGTGAAAGAGAACTCAAGAATCCGAAGGGCAAAACGACGATGGTAGAGTGGGAGTTGGAGATGGAGATGGGTTGAGGGAGAGAGGGTAACTCCAAAGTTATGGCAAGAGAGCTTCAACTTTTGAGAACTTATGGGTGTGTGTATGTGTCTTGAAAGTGAGGGAAGATTGGTCTTTATATAGGCTCTCAAGAGTCAAAAGCATAAGCTAAGAATAGCAAAATGTAAGATCCCCAACCCGCAAATACCAAGATCAGGATGGGATCCTTGATAGGTCTCTAGGTCTGATAAAAATCAGAGTCTCTAAACAAGAAAAGTCCAAGGAATAGACCTTTACCATTGACAATGGCTTGGGTCTATAGCCTTAGAAGAAGACCTAGTCCTGTCTCGGAGCGAAAACGAGATAACGTATTAAAAGTCCAAAAACTATTTTGGCCCTATAACTGCCACAATTGGGCTAAGTTATCCTCAACCAACGTTTTTTTTCCCCTAACAGATGTGAGGGCACAGCCACTGGTGGACTCCTCTTCCAAGTGAAGAAGTTTTCTAAACTTTTTAGTGCGTAGGGATGGATAGCTACCTGACTAATCAAGTCCACCCGTCCTTCATTGACAACCTTAGTCAATCTCCACTTACCACCCCGCACTCACATATGATTCTTTTGTTTTCTAATTAGTACCACATTGTTTTAACATTTAAAATAATGGTTTCTTTTAACTTTTCGTCATAGAAGTTCCTTCAATCAAGTATTAAAGACAGCATTGTAAAGCATTCTTTTAACAAACAGACATCTTTAAAATTAAGATAGGGTATTGTCAATCAAAACATCGTCCATAATAACCATGACCAGTAATCTTCTTGTCTCAAGATCACCTAAGGGTGAAAAAACGGCACCCATTCCTTATTCAAAGTCCAGAGTGGATAAACCGCCACCCAAGGTTCCGGGTGCCCATACACCAAACCAGTTGCCCATACAGCCGGCGGGTTGCTCTCCTAGGATAGAAAAATGGTACCCTAACTTATGTAGAAACATCAAGACATGACACGGAGTAGAAACTCAATGTTCATGGAGGTAACCGACTTATCCGTGGCTTGAAAGCCATCATTATCATCAAAATATACCAAGGAGTCGGAGGTGTCTTGAGACAAGCTGTCTTAAGGATGATCAATCATATCTTTCCTAATTCAACCAATTTCAACCCAAACAATTCTTTCCTACATTATAAACAATGCACGTTGTAAGTTACCCTCCGTTTTTGGTCAATTATTCCTTTTCTTATTCTTACTTACTTCTTACGCATGCAATGCTAACTTATAAAAGAACATAAACTATTTAAAGACTTAATTGAACAATGGGAAACCCACCTGGGATTGATTGGCCATCTGCTGCTGTACTAGCGCCTGAAGACTCTCCTCCGTAGGCCTACTACTAGGCCCTTCTTCGTCGTCGTGCGATGCTCTAGTTTGTTTTGGAGCTACCTCCTCATCATCAGATGTAGGATTTTCTCGGGTCCTTTTAGGTTCCATAACTTCTTATCCTTATAAAAAGGACGCCTAATCATTAGGTAAATAATTCGAAAGCTAGACTTAACCTTTGTTTCCAATTTTACCCAAATCTAGGTTAAATTTATGGTCTTAATTGGTAAATTCTTGATCTAGTAATTTCTTATTTTCCTATATAGGCATGATAACTTTTTCTACAGCTTCCCTAAGGGTTTTCTAAGCTATCCTAATTTTCTTATAATTTTGAATATCTTTTTTCTAATTTTTCCATCGAATTTTAAGCTTGGAATCTGTTTATTTTGAGCTTAATATTTATTCTATTTATTTTCTCTCAAAGAGTTCATTTCCTCCACTTTATATCATAGGTTTACACTTACTATATTTTTTTCTAAAAACTTTTAACCACAAAGTCTTTTTATTTTAATTAATCTTTTGCTAAAAATAGGACTTTTGGTCAATTCTAATTTTCTAAACTCACTAATTAACTATGGTATAATTATCACAAGTAGATAAGGATGTTTGTGACCACTGGTAATTATCTTTATTTTTCCAACTCAATTATTTAATTTCCATCTTTATTTGACTTGGATAAATATCTATACTATTTTTCTAGCCTTGACATAATTATCACAGCCTCCTTATCATGTAATCTAACTCTGATAAATAACATGTAATCATATCACATATTTTACTAATTTCCCCCCTTAGTTCTCAGCTAGAATTAGTACAATTTGACTTAGATAAATATCTATACTATTTTTCTAACCTTGACATAATTATCACGATCTCTTTATTCTGAAATTTAACTCTGATAAATAGCATGTAATCATATCACATGATTTACTAATTTTTACCTCTAATTTATCCTAAAAAATAGTGTTTTTCTACTAAAATAATTATCTAAACTAATTATCTATGGTTAGGATAATTATCATAGATTTGTAAAGATGTGATTCAGCTTTGATAATTATCTCAAAGCTTTTTAGTTTAATTTACTATTTTCCCCATTAATGTTTTCTTAAAAACAGAGTTTTTCTACTGAGATAATTAGCTAAACTAATTATCTGAGATAAAGATAATTATCAAGGGTTTCCTAAGATTTTTTTTTTTTCTGAAATTACCTCAAAGAATTTTGGATCAGTTTGCTATTTTTCCCTAAAAATAGTGTAATTTTGTTGAGATAATTAGTTAACTAATTATTTGAGGTTAAGATAATTATCATGGGTTTCATAGGATGTTTTTTTCCTCTAATAAGTATCTCAAAGCATTTTGGATCAATTTGCTATTCTCCCCCTTTTAATTTTCCCTAAAAACAATATAATTATGCTGAGATAAATAGTTGAACTAATTATCTGTGGTTAAGATAATTATCACAGGTTTTGTAAGGTGTGATTTACATCTCATTATTATCTTAAAGCATTTTGAATCAATTTTCTTTTTTTCTTCTTTTAATTTTCCCTAAAAATAGTATAATTATGTTGAGATAATTAGTTAAACTAATTATCTGAGGGTAACATAGTTATCATGGTTTTCATAAAATGTGATTTATCTCTGATAATTATCTCAACGCATTTTGGATCAATTTGCTATTTTCCCCCTTTTAATTTCAATTAAAAATAATGTAATTATACTGAGATAATTAGTTAAACTAATTATCTGAGATTAAGATAATTATCATGTGTTTTGTAAGACGTGATTTACCTCTTATAATTATCTCAAAGCATTTCAGATCAATTTACTATTTTTCCTCTTTTAATTTATTCTAAAAATAGTGTAATTTTGCTAAGATAATTAGGTCAACTAATTCTGAGGTTAACATAATTATCACGGGTTCCCTAACATGTAATTAACCTCTGATAATTATGTTAAAGCATTTTGAATCAATTTGTTATTTCTCGCTTTTAATTTGTCTTAAAAATAATATAATTCTGATAAGATAATTAGGTAAACTAATTATTTGAGGTTAACATAATTATCACGATTTCCTAAGATGTGATTAACCTCTGATAATTATCTTAAAGCATTTAAAATCAATTTGCTATTTTTTTCCTTTTAATTTGTTCTAAAAACAATGTATTTCTGCTAAGATAATTAGGTAAACTAATTATCTAAGGTTAACATAATTACCATGGTCTCCCTAAGATGTAATTAACCTTTGATAAATATCTTAAAGCATTTTGAAATAGTTTGATCATTTTCTCCTTTATTTTTCTCTCAAAAACAGTGTAATTCTACTTAAAGCTCGGATAATTATCTCAAATTAATCTAAACTTAATTAGTATAATTTCCATTAATTTATGGTTAAAATGGATAATTTGAGCTCTAATAGGATATAATAATTAACTAGCTTAATATCCATAAGCTTAATTACAATAATCAACAGAGAATATATAATTAAAAGAGGAGTTTTTAGTATACATATGATTAATCTTTAATTAATTAAGATAATTGTAAATAGATTAACCTAGATTTGTTAATTAAGAAATATTAAGGCTAATTACCATTTAATTAATCAACTAGAGTTTGATCTCTAGTGATTTCTGCGTAGAGGTATCTCTAGATGAGAGAGAATGTATCTCTAGTGATTTCTGCGTAGAGGTATCTCTAGATGAGAGAGAATGTGCCAAGGCTTTGAGTTTGTCTAAAATGTGAAGCAAGGGTCATATTTATAGGTTTTTGGGCACTCACAGGCTGGAAAATGGCAGTAACTTGCATCCCAAGCAGTCCTACAGCTCCAAAAATGCCCCCTGCTGCTAAATATAGTCTAGAAAGGTTCATCATTACCCCACACAGCCCCAGATACACATAATCGATTTTTTGCTAGTTTGTTGACTAATCGAGACCACCCTGCATCCTTGAATGGCAAAGTGAGTCATCCCCCACTTTCCACCCCACACTCACACTTTTTAGCTTGATTTCTAATTACTATCACACTGTTTTACATATACAAACAGTGTTCATTAATCAAGTCCAGATGTAAGTTCTTTTATATAGTCCTTCAAACAATACACCTAATGAAGACATCCCCTATATAAAAATAAAAAAAACTTTTTCAATTTCTTATGAGTTTGTTGCTACCCGTGGACTTTCTCTATCTAACCAACAAAGCTTTTGCAAAGGATTTATTTGCTAACCATGCAGATTGTGCAACCTTCCTATCTTGCTAACCGCAAGGCATACCGCTAACCACGAGGCATCTTGCTAACAGCGAGGCATCCTGCTAACCATGAGGATATTGCTAACCGCCAGGTATTTTGCTACCCGTGAGGCATCCCGCTAATCGCGAGGAAGAAAAGAGAGATGATAACCTCATCTTAATCTCCGCTAACTGAAAAATATCTCGGTAATCGCGAGGCACAAAAGATATTATTCCAATAATTCTTCTCTTTAAATGATTCTTCATACATAATCAACCAACTCTTCATATGAACTAGTATCAACTTATCAAAAAATAACAATTTATCAAGCAATAACAATTTAACAAACAGTGACAATTTATCAAACAGTCCTTTCACTAATCTACAAAAACATATGCTTGTTTTTTGTGATAGAATATGTTTCTTGGACGGTTTAAGGGAATCCCTATGCTCAGCTTCCCGAGTCAATATGAATAGCAATCCATAATTATAAATTTGTCTTACCGGATTTGGGGTATGTTTGATTACCTCCTGTGATTGAGGCTGGACGATTTCACCTTCTTTTGGAGTCGATATCTCCACTTGCGTTATGATTGGAGTATATGATATCTTCTTTTTACACCTCCTTTGGAACTACATGAGCATCCTTCAAGCTTCAAGTCACTCCCTTTGGGGCCATTGTATCGAGGTAGAGAAAAGAGAAAGAGAGAAAGGGAACTCAAGAGTCTGAAGGGAAACATGACAAATGATAGAGAGGGAGTTGGAGATAGAGATGTGTTGACGGAGAGAGGGTAACTACAATGTTATAGCAAGAGAGCTTCAGCTTCTAAGAACTTCTGTGTGTGTGTGCGCGTGTGTTGAAAGTGAGGAAGGAGGGGTCTTTATATAAGCTCTCAAGAGCCAAAAGCATAAGCTAAGAATAACAAAAAGTAGAAAGATAAGTTCGTGCACGTTCGCGGATCTATTAAAAATAAATAATTTTTTTTTGAAAGAGAAGCATTGCGATGCACGATTTCCATTCTCTAACATTAGAAGAAGCTTGGATTCCAAGGCAAGAACTCAAAACTTGACTCTCTCCTCTTCTTTTCTAAAAATACTCCTCCTTTCCTCAAAATACCCCTTCTACTCTCTCTCTTTTAAAAATACTCTTTTTTTCCTCTCTTTCCTGAAAACACTCCTTTCTTAAGTGTCAAATCTTATCTTTAGAAATAGACTTGAGGCTTAAGTTTTTCCATCAACCTATTGTTTCAAGTGAATAAAGACCATAATTGATGGTTCTAGAGTTCTATTTTCGATCCGATTGTTCCATTGGAATGCTTTATGACTTAACAAAATTCAAACCTTAAAGATTTTCGAAGTATATGAAATACTTTTATTGCAAAAGGTTGGGTACATTAAAATCTTCCCAACCTACGCATTTTTTTTCTTGAGATATCCTCATCTTGAGAAAAAATGAGGATACTTCTACTCTAATTACTATCTCAATCATCATTATATCCAAACAAGTGGCATCCTTAGTTTGATTTAGTTATTACTCCTGCTCCATTGGTCAGACGTGGATAAGCATTCCGATAATTTCCCATCTCTCCACATTCAAAGCATCCAACATTCAAGCGTGGAGGATCTTGCGCATTGGCGGCATAAGATCTTTGTGGTTGTATTTAGTTAAAATCTTTGATTTTGTTCAATTCTTCTTGTAATCCCTTGTTCCTTCATTAAAGGTTTGTCTTGTAGTAAAGTATCTTGTACAGTTGTAAGTTTCAGAGCTTCCAATTGCCAACTACTTGGTTCTCTTAAACCTTGAAAAAAGTGAGCTACCTACTGCTCTTTGGTCATTGATGGTGTGTAACATCTAAGCCTTTCAAATTTTGAGTAGTACTCTTCCAAGGATAAGCTCTATTAATTCAAGATAAAGAACTTATTTATCTTTATCGCTTCATGGGCAGGAGGTAAGTATCTTTCCTTCATCTCTTGTTTGATTTTCCACCAACTTTGAGAGTTTTCTAAACCTCCCATGTCACGACAATGTTGTTTCCACAATAATTTTTCTTCCCTTGAGAGACGAAACATCCCTAGCATCTCTTGATTTGCATTTGTGTCCTTGCAACAAAGAAGTAATCATCCATACCTTCAATCCATATGTCCATATCTTTCTCAACATCATTACCCTCTCCTTTAAGAGAAGGTGGTTGCATTTGTTTGAGCAACAATTTCTTTTCTTGAAGCTCCTATATATCAATAAAAAGAACTTTTATATATATGAAGACAATCCTATATATCAATAGAAATGATTTTTCCAACTTGTTATGAGTTTGTTGCTACCCATGCACTTTCTCTCTCTAACCAACAGATTCTTTGCAAAGGATTTATTCGCTAACCGCACGAATTGTGCAACCTTACCATCTCGCTAACCACGAGGCATCCCACTAATCGCGAGGCATCTTGCTAACTGCCAAGCATCTCGCTAATCACGATGCATCTTGACAATCACCAGGCATATCGCTACCCAACACGAGGCATCCTGCTAACTGCAAGGAACAAAAGAGAGCTGATAATATCAACTTAATCTCCACTAACCACAAAATCATCTCTCTAACCGCGAGGCACAAAAGATATTCTTCCAATAATTCTTCTCTTTAAATGATTGTTCAAACATGATCAACCAACTCTTCATATCAACCAATATCATCTTTTCAAACAATAACAATTAATCAAGCAATAACAGTTTCCTGTATATCTATGGTTTTAGAGACCTAAAGCCAAAATCTGGTACAGATTTTACCCTATGCATCCAAATGAGCCCATATTTTACTCAGAGCATGTAATTGGTATATACTTCAAGCCTGTGATGCCAAGTTTTCAAAAAGTTGGAGAAATGACTCAGCTGTAAATAATCGCGATTATTTACTTTGGTTGCAAATTTTTGTTTGGACTTTACAATTTTGTTTCTTGCATGTTTTTATTGCATCTATGCTTGTTCAAAAAAAGATTCGAAGAAAATTGGACCAAAATTTTTAGCATTTCAGACTGAAGGACACTTCAGAGAAAAATCTATCAAATCTGCTATCTTTGACACTCTATTCACTGAAAAAGAGCCATGCAAGTAGCAGAGAGGGCCGAGAAGAAGCTCAACCAGAAAGAAAAGCTGCAAGAACTATCAACATACCAACTGGATCCCGATTTAGTCAAAACCGCCAAGGCAACCTATCTTTCAAAAGAACAGCTTGAAGAGCATCACATCACAGTTTTCACTGGTAGATTCAAGAGCAAGGAGGGACATCAGGTATAGTTGAAACTCCTACCAAAATAAGTGTATGATGTCGTCGCAAAGCCCGAAACCAAAGAAGCCAACTGACGGCTCTAGGACTAAGAGATTTTTATGAACAAGAGCCGTGTGGAGTGGACTTCCAAAAAGCTTACAAGATTTTGTCCACGATCAAGGAAGATGGAACTGCGTAGATTTCTGGCCCACAAGGGAATACAACTGAAGTGGTGATCACCAAGGAAATAGTTGTAGAAGCACTTAGACTTCCCATAGAAGGAGTGACAATGAGGGCAAGGCATAGGAAGACGGCTGGAACTTTCACAAAAGAAACTGCCACGACCACTTTTGTAGACCTTATTCACAAACAGGTTGAAGATCTAGCCAGGTTATACCACCAACACTTCCATTTCCTTGCTAAGAGGCCGCCAAGGTATACAAAACCAAACCATGCGGTTGCCACCACCTTCACGCAAGTCCTCAAGTCAACAATCAGGCAACCGGTTGACCATGCTCAATATATCTTGACCACTTTGAAAAGAATAAAGAAAGAAGGAAAGATCACATACCTTGGTGCACTAGAGGTGTTGACAAGAATTGTATACCATGCCATCAACATGGCCAGCAACCTACCATCTACCCCATATCAAAACACTTGGATAGTGTCATCTCAACCATCTCCTTGAGCTACAAGATCTTCCAAGAGATCATACAAGTCAGATGAAGAGTCTACTTAAAGCTCATCGAAATGGCATAGCACTGATAATGAAGAAAAAAGAGCATGACGGGAAGAAATGAAGAGAAAATCCATGGCAGTACACCAAGAAGAGCCTATTCAAAAGCAAGCCCGGTTTGAAAGAGAGGAACACTCATACCAACGCAGCCACCAAGCACAAGGAAAGGACCCAAAAAGGTGGGTTCCTATTGGGCTTAAAGGGCCTAGAACCAAGCATCACACCAGGAAGCAGTTTGAAGATCCCACGGAATCCTTGGAAAAGATGTACTAAGAAGCAAAAGCTTTAAAGATAAAGGAAGCCTCAGAAGCAACAAGAAAAGTGAAAGAGGAAGCAGAACATCAAGAGCAAGCAGAGGAAGCCACTGCACAAGGAGGTGAACAACATACTCAATGTCATGTGTCTCCCCACATCTCTTCTCCTATCTCTGAACACCAAGATCACCCAATGCCGAGCCCACCCTCATCACCGACAGTTAGAACCACAACAAATTAGCCAACAAAACAAGCAGAACCTGAATAGGAAAAACTGTTGAATCTACACAAGAACATAAAAAGAAAGAAGCAGCGGAAACAACACAACAAGCATCTCTCTCTCTACTCAAGAGCAGCAAATAGAGAAAGAGCCAAAGACAGAAAAGGCAGCCAGTCCTGCGCCATAAGAGGACACCAAAACATTTGAGCACACAAGAGAACAAGAGGGAGAGGAAACACCCTCTACCTCAACATAGCAAGATAAGGCTGAGATACCACCCTCTACCTTAACGAAAAAAGATCAGTAGCCACAAGGGCAACAATAGCAACCAACAGCCATGACACTGCCAGAGTTAAATGAATCCGCAAAAACATCAAGACAACTAACACAAAGCAAAGATTGGCAATCAAATGATAAAGTCATCTTGCAAGTTAATGAATATGCTAAGCAAGTGTAGGAGATGACAGAAAGACTTTGCTCAGCAGCACTTGGTCGTAGCACACGGGCCAAAGAGCTAGAGATGGTGATTGATGCACTCCAAGGGGAGTTGGACGATAGACTCAATGTCATCACCAATCTATAGAGGCAAGTGCAGGAGTTGAGAGCAGAAGCTAAAAACCATCAGCTCCTCACAAGAGATAAGAAACAGAAAGAAATGGAAGAACTGGGTGAGTTGCTCACAA
Source organism: Adiantum capillus-veneris (assembly GCF_014529385.1). Classification (NCBI taxonomy): domain Eukaryota; kingdom Viridiplantae; phylum Streptophyta; class Polypodiopsida; order Polypodiales; family Pteridaceae; genus Adiantum; species Adiantum capillus-veneris. The sequence continues at coordinate 47,934,941 of NC_140953.1, forward strand.
AACTGTCAGATGCATGCAAAGAAAAGAATGATCAGCTGACAAATGAACTTCTAACTACAACCCTATCAACTCAAAAGATCCAGGTACAATTAAATGTAGCCAATGCTTCCCTACAGTACTCAGAACAAAGACGATATTCTTGCGGGCAAATAAGAGAAAATCCAGCCGTCGCCTCGATCAAGGGAACAAACAAGGTCTACATGGTGCTAGAAAAGAAAAATAAAGACCTCGCACTAGAGCTGAAATTAGAGCAGTCTTAGCACAGAGACCTGGCTTTGATGCGGGTCCAAAGAGAAGACGAGCTACTAAAGGAGATAGCTGAGGTCAAAAGAGTCAACTAGCTACTGAGAGAAGGACGCTCGGAAACGCAAGAAGAGGTAGACACTTCCAAGAAACCTCATATAGAAATCCCCTCTGTCTCATTTGTTGACATGGAGACACAGCCAGCAGTAGAGCTAAGTGGCAAGGAGGATTTTCAAGTACCAATTATCGAAGCAGACACAATGCCCATGGTCCATGCCCATGGTCCAGCTCTCAAAGGCTGAAGAAGATGCACTGAAAGAAAAACATACACAAGCGGTAGATGAGCAATGGAAGGTAGCAATGGATTGGGATTTGAGAGTAATTCATTCTGTCAATGTCACACAACTCACTGCCAATCAAATAAATGTGCAATGCAACCAACAATCCCTGCCCTACCCTCTCATTAAGGTTGAGTTGCTGCAAGTAAAAGAAAGACTTTACACCAACATGCAGGTCAAGGACGCAGATCAAGACCATCCAAAGTGGAGATTGAGCTAGCTAAACAAGATCCCAGGTACTTGATTCCGTTCACAAGAGCACTTGCGGCCCTGCAAAAGGATCCTACCTTCTGTCTTGTACCAAGAGTAAGGACCTGGAAAGCACATGAGGCACTACTAAAGAAGCGGCCAACTTGCCTGCTCTAGAAAAGAGACAGCTAACTGAAGAATTCATGGTGAAAACCCTAAAGAGTGCCATGTCATTGTTTAAAAGTATACCAGATTTGTCATGTGCTATGCTATGCAAAATCTATCGAATGCTGCTCACCTGCATCGAAGTGTTCAATGAGACAGAGAAAGAAGGCGCCCCTTGGATGTTATTCCTCGAGGGTAACAAAGGGTTGTGCTATGATCTCAGTGCCCAACCTTCCAAAGAAGTCCTCTATGGCTTCTACGCCAGGTGTATGTTTCTACCTTCTCACAATATGCTGGCGTTCGAGAAAGCATTTTACACAGGTTTCTTCACTTGGCGAATGAAAATATTTTGGGCGACTGATCCGCAACTTGACATCAAGGTTTGTAGGCTACTTAGCATTAAAGCTGAGAAACAGAGTAACTATGCAGTTCTTGCAAGTTCCATATAAGGAACGGAAAATTAGATATCAAAAGGCTCTAATAGCGCTTAACACTAGTCCTATAAAGAATCAGCCACTTTTGTGGCTTTTTGAAACTTTTGTAAAAAAATTCTCAACATTATGCTAGTTATCTAAATAGAAAATGGTTTTAGGGAATTATGACCAGCACTCAATATGAGTTGATAAAAACTAGTACAGAGCTAAATGAAGGTCTAAAAGTGTTTTTCCATTGCCATCTTCTACAACTAATTTGTGCGGATGGACAAAAATTTTCTATTTTCTTTTGAAAGTAAATCAAATCATTGTTAAGCAGGCCCAAACATCTTTGAAAAATCCTTCAATAGATATCTGATAGATGTACCAAGGCTTTTTAATCCATATACAAAGACTGTCGACATTTTTTACTTCTCCAAGTTAAGTGTTGAAGTGCAGTTTTATGTAAAATTTACTAATTTTAGAAAAGTAATTTTTTTTATTTTTGAGCTTTTCATGTAAATTGTGTATTTAGAAACCTTTTTCATATCGTGAATCCATAATTAAGAAGTTTCATGAAATTCTGATGCATATACAAAAGTTATGTTTCATTTACTAGAATGCGGATGTGAGCCATTTTTGTGGCTTTAGCTAGTTTTGTGGCTCATTACGAGTCTAGTGTTAAAGACCGCCTCGCTAACCGCTAATCCAAAGACTACTTCAGCGATAAAGCTGTGTTAAGGGACGACACAGGCGAGGAGGCGAGGAGGGGAAGAATGTTAGCAGCAAGCTGACATAGATACCATGGATACCATATTTTGGAGTTCTCATTGTAAAAACAATTATTATTTTGATAAATCAGGAATATTGTAACTCCTAATTTTTAGATAAACCTTGTAATTGATGAGCCGAGGCAACAAGCTTCCAGATTGTATAAACCTATGATTACCCATCTTTGGTAGAACTCCCAGATTATTAGTTTTTGACCACCAAAAACCTTGGATAAGGTATAAAAGCCAATTTTTGTAAGTTATTTGTAAGTTTTTGGATGATGAAATACACTACATGAGCTAATGACGCTCACCTCTCTCCTTCTCGCGCTTCCTACTCGCTTCCATGTTGTCACATTGTAGTCGTGTTTATTGCATTGCAATCGCAGGTAAGAGCTCTATGCATTGACGTAAGCACATCAAAGTAATTCGTAGCTTTTGGCGTCACCGACCCACCGCCTAATTTCATCATAACTAGGAATTTACACTTCAAAATAAAAAACTAAGCATAGGCGGGGTATTGGGGCATCATTGCTAAGCATTTAGATGCATTCTGGGCCAAAAATGACTAGGTTAAAAATCCACTGTTGTTTATAATCGCAATTTTGGCACTTGACCTAAAGTGGGGTTTGAGACCATAAGCATGTGTGCTCAGGTCTTATAAACATGTCCTAGAAGTTTCATTACGTTTGGATGTCATTTGATGTTGCAACGGATGTGATTTGTTTGCCAATGAGCGATTGGTTTTTAGTGATTTCTGTCACTTGAGTGTAGCATGATTTAGATGCTATTTGCTAGTTGTTTTTCGAGATACTGACACCCTCTTGTAGCCTCTATGCACTATTCGAGTCAGATTCATCCCATTGATTGACAATTCAATTGTGGTTCTAGGATAATGAGGCTAGACACGCATCCCACACCATTGAAAGAAGGGATATCTCAACAACCAAAGCCATACAATCGATCGTAAATAGAATGGATTAGTTCAATGGAAAAGATGTAGCCAAGTACTTGTGCGAGTATGTAAAGGAGACGAAGCTGTATCACGTTGTCGAGAAATTTGCGGTCTTGCCAGGAAAGCACCAGGCTTATGGCTGTGAGAGTTTGTGAGAGAACTCGACAAAAACTATATGAAGGAGTTAAACCATAGATGCCATGAAGACTAGGGTTTGGAAAGAAGTACAATCAAAGAAGCCCACCCATTCTCTCTTCCACTCACACGCACAAAGAAAGAACACAAAAGAAAATGTCAAAATAACACAAAGATGAAAACATCAAGGCTATGGTCATATCGTATCATGGGTAATATGAAAGGGTTAACAGATGAGTTAATGGAATTCAATCTTGGCTGGCCAAATAGGCTATGAATTGTTCTTTGGAATTGTAGTTTTGTGCTTACCATAATATATATATTTTGTCTAATGATTGGGATTAATTGTGTGTACAAATCCTCTTGGTTCATAGCAAGATAACTACGCTTACGTCAAAAGAAAAGTTATAGTCTATGAGAGGTAGTATGATGGGATCCGGTGATAGAAGTATTTCATTATGCCTTTCTGGGCCAAAGAGAAACACTATACGTTGCTGAAAGTGTATTTTACGGCTAATCCATACGTTAATTCTAATAGATCGTACAGAGTGAAAGCGATAGAAATTATCATCATGTGGGTTATTCATCTAGGATAGTATGTGAGAAATGTAGATATGAGAGAAGAAAAGAGATGAGAAGTTTCCCTCCCAAGCCCTATTCTTGCCCGTAGGCAATAAGGATACTGCCGGGAGAGATATACCCTTAGCAAGAGAACCTAGAGAGGATGAATTACTAAGAATGAGAGAGATAGGTTTGGTTAAGGAGATGAGATTAGATACATACATATATATATATATATATATATATATATATATATATATATATATATGTTGGATTAGAGATAAAAATGAAAACAACAAGAAATCAAGAAAACATCAATGTAGAATACATCTTACTTGAAACCCTTCGGCACCATTATTGATGGGAGAGAGAAGAAGAGTGGATAATTCCACTTTGATTGATACACCAAGTGCAAGACCTTCTTTGATTAGAGTTGATCTTCCAAGGTTAGCTTGTTGCAAGAATGGCTAGTCTCCCTCTAGGAGAAAGTGTAGGCTTGGGCTTATTATAATGGCTAAGTACAATTAGGCATTACTACTCACTCCCTCGAGAATTCCTCTCATCAATGGCTTGAATGCTCGAGTTCCTTCCAAGGAAGAAGAGGTCCCCTTTTATAGGTGAAGGGAACCCACAATGGTTTACACAAGAAGAGAGGAGCCAGTGTGAATAGAAACTGGAAAAGTTGGAAATGAGCTGTCCCTGCATGATGTGGGCCGACTAGGGTCCAGTATTCTGATCATAACTCCTCAACCGTGGATCCAAATAAAAAAGTAAAAATATGCGCAGAAACTTCAGCTCATTAGCTACGATTTTTATTTAAAAATCATTTTCCAATTCCGATTGGAACCTTGTGTAAAAAATTCATCAAAATAGGGTCCATTTATGGCAGCAAAAGTCTTCATGTGGTCTCCTTAGCCTAAACTTTCATTTAATTCCAAAGGACACCTCATGCCATATGAAAGCATGACATTGCTCCTTCACAAAGTTTTGTAATCATGCTTGCAATAATGCATTAAAATAAGTGTATCTTTGAAATCATGCCACCTAGTGTCCCACTAGGATTTGATTCTCTCCTTGTAGCTATTTAAAAAGAAATACATAGAATATATATATATTGGAGTTTACCCTAGATACAGGATCTAGCTAGGGTGTGAGATGATAATGAAATAGTATAAATAAAGAATCAATGCTTTTTGCCCCAAGTTAAAAAGGCGAAGCTATTGATGCTTTTTCCATAGTATTTTTTGATGGTTAAGTAAGGATAGGTTACCCTTGAGAAAAATAATAGGATGAGATAGAAGGCTTATTATTATACTTAAATATGCATATTTACACTATAGGAAATATAATTATGTATCTAAAAAAATACAAGATAGATCTTGTAGCATGCGTTCCCACTATGTACGTGTCACAGCACGACATCCACCCCCTCTAAACTTGCACATCCTCCGGTATGTGCCACATTGTCTCTTTGTAAGAATAGACCTCTTGTACATCTTCCTTGTCTTCTTCTTCACTGGATGATTCCAGAGCTTCATGTTCACTTTGATCTTCACCTGTGTTTTTCTCTTCTTCCTCATCAATATCTTCTAGATCATTGTCTTCTCTTCTCTTAAACATTTTAATCCTTTTTCCTGCAATGGAAATCTTTACTTCTGTACCATCTAGTTCAGACAAGCTGTAAATAGCATTTTCTTGCACATGCTTTATAACATACGGTCCAAACCATCTTTTTGAGAACTTACGCATGACTGTGTGCTGGTTATCAAGGCTATTATCATACACTAAAACCCAGTCACCTTTGTCAATTGCTTTGCTCCTGAGTCGATGTCGCTTATCAAAATAGTCCTTGTTTTTCAACCTTACATTTTTGAGTTGTTCTTTTGCAGCTTCAATGTCTCCAGGTCTTCTCTCTAGCTGCCTTATACGCAGTGCAAGGAGATCTTCCCTACTAAGTCCCTCTTGCCAAGGTAGTACATTCCATGTGGGAATTGTATCCTCAATCGGCATCACTGGCTTTTGACCATGCATTAGCTCCGCAGACATGTAGCCAGTTACTGAGCTATGTGTTGTACGATCAGCCCATAAAGCATATGGTAACAATTTTGGCCACTCACCAACCCTTCCTTCGCAAGCCTTGGCCAAAGCTTTGATGATAGGAGGATGCCCTCTTTCACTCTTTCCATTGCCTTCAGGGTTGTAAGCTGTAGTAAGAGAAAGCTTGATCCCTAATCTAGAAAAGAACTCCCTTGCTTCTTTGGCATCCAGTTCACCTCGATCTGCAGTGATTTTTCCCACACAACCATAACAACAAATCACCTCATCAAGAAGGAATTTGCACACAGCTTCTGTGGTCTTAGCTCTTAATGCTCTTCCTTCAACTTGGTTAGTTAGGTCCTCTCGTGCAAGAACCAAGTATCTCATCTGCCAGAGTCCTAAAGGCATCGTGACTAGATCCACAACCCATTTATAGTGCATGGCTAGTGGATATGTAGGGTGCAATCCATCACGATGTCGAACATTTGAATACATTTGACAAGTTACACATGACTCTACAAACTGAGATACATCTTTATACATACCCTTCCACCCGTATTTTTATTTCATCTTGGAGAAGGTTGCCCTCACACCCCTGTGTCCAGCCCATAGACTCTCATGAAACTCTTGCATGAGCTTTACTTGAGTCTCTTTTTTACATATAACCCATTGTGGTGTAGCACCCTTTTGTTTAGGATGCTTCCACAAGTAACCATCCCTTAAAAAGTACCCATATGCTTTCCTGCGTATCCTCTTGAATTCTTGTTCAGACCAATCATCCTGTTTTGTTAGAGTACTCAAGTACCTTCCAATAGAAAGCCAATCACCTTCATAAAGATCTTTCAAGAACAATTCAAGTGAATTAGTCATGCAGACATTGTTACCTTTGACATGAGAGATATAATAGAATTTTGTGCCTACATCATCTCCCTCATCAATAATTTGTGACTCATCTTCATACCTTGCCCTTGATAGCATATCTGCCATTGTATTGTCTTTACCTGCAATGTGCTTAAACTCGGGATTTAAGGACTTAATGTAGGCAATCCACCGCAACATAGCAATGTCTGGTGTTGAGCAGCTTGTAATCATCCCAAGAAGTGGTAGACAATCTGTTTCTACAACCACACATGCACCAATTAGGTACTCTTTCCCACTTTTCAAGGCTGTAACCATACCCCATAACTCTCTCTTTATCTGTGGATAGTTTCTTTGGCGAGCACTTAGTACCTTTGCTCCAAATCTTACCACATACCTGTGTCTTTCTTTGTCATCTTGCCCTATTGCCCATCCAATCCCCGTAGGACTGGTATCTACTGTCACAATCACTGGCCTTTGACACTCATAGTCTACCTTTCTCAAATTCGTTGCTGACTGGAGTAACTCCTTTAGCTTTTTCATGGATTTTACATGTGCTTCTGTCCATTTAAACTTTTGATTCTTTCTAAGCAGCTGATAAAGAGGATCAGCTACATGTGCATAATGTGGAATCCAAATAACATAGAAGACACATGCTCCCAGAAACCTTCTAACCTCGGTGATGCTAGTGCATGTTTCTTTCATTCTTTGGATGGCATCTACCTTTGATGGACAAGGTTTCCTACCATATGGCCCGCACATGTGCCCCACAATGAGCACTTCTTTGACACCAAACATAGACTTTTCCCCTGACAATGTAAGATTCACTTCTTCCAACCTAGACAAAATTTTATCACAGTCATTTATGTGATTTACCACAAACCTGTGACATCCCTTGAGATCCAAAGCTTCATATTTGTCATTTTCTTCACATCCTTTGATAGGAAAATCATCAATGAAAGGCATTGTGATTTGAGGAATAAAGTCACGTAAGACCTTATTCATCCCATTCATCATATATGCAACCGAGTTGGTTGCTCCCTGTGGCAAGGTACACATCCTTACCAAACCCAAAGGTGTCCTCATGGTTGTCAAGTCTCTGCTTTCGATTGCAAGCTGAAATTGATCATACCTTGAGTAGAGATCCCCCATTGAGTAGATTGCCCTCCCTGCAAACGCCTCTGCAAATTCATCCACAATTGGACCTGTACCTACATTTCTAATTGTCACCTTTTTCACTGGTTGCATATCTTGGATGAAGCGTAGAGAACCATTCTTCTTTGGAACTGTGAACCACCTGTTTGAGTATGGAGCACAAGAAGGCTCAAAGATTCCCATTTTGATTTTCTCATTCAGTAGCTCTACTAACTTTGGCAAATGAGCCTTTGGAACCGGAATAGGCCGCAGATTCCAAGGCACATGAGGTATTGTGAAAATTACCATAGGAGCTACAATAGAAGGATCAACACATCCTATCTCATGTGGCTCAAATGCAAAAGCCTTACCATGCTTTGAAAGCATTTCTTTGCAACACTTTGTCTCCTCCTGTGTTAGAAACTCCTTGCGGCCAATCTGCAAGTCTTGGAAAGACTCCTTTGTGAACGTATGCCCAATCTTTTTAGGATTCCTAAAACCTGGTTGTAAAGAAGCCTGCTCAATCTTTTCCCTGTTGTTGGGTGGTAAGGGTGAAGCTACTGGTTTCACCTTCTTTGCTACACTCTTGTATTTAGTTTCAACATGGACTTCTGGGCCAACTGTTTGGCTTTCTTTAAAGGCTTCTATTACTTGATACATTTCCATAGAGCAAACTTCCACAAATTCATTTTCAAGATGTTAATTAGACCCCATTATAGCATCAAGCTCACCCATAGTATCTACAAAAGAAACTTGTTCACACAAACCCAAAACATTTTCAGTAGGCTTTAGCAACCCACTCTTTTTCATGCCTATTTGTTCATTATGCACATATTGCCTCTCATATCTCTTCAAATCTTCAAGTTTTGTAAAACATACTGATCCATTCCTTGTTACCAAGGAGCTCATCGAGAAAGTTTCACCTATTTTTTGATCAAGCGAGACCCTTTTTCTTTCTGTAACACTGCAATCCCGCTTTACAATGGTACTTGGCCAAAACCCATCATTTCTCTATGATCATGAAAATCTTTGCTTACCTTTGGTAGAGGATGTTCTCTGAGGTTGTCACGATTTCTTTCATGGTTTACACAGACTGTGAGAAATTGGACAGCTCGTTTACCATCTTTGCTACGTATTCTAGCATATGCTGAACCATCGTCCATTACCTTTGTTTCCATTCGAACTCCCACAATGTAGGGTTGTCCAAGGATGAGATGATATGAAGATGTATCGTGTACAAAAAAGTTTTGGTCAATCTTTACATCACCTATTGTTACCTTCACACCTGGACATGCTACATACAATTCACCGGATGAATTGTTTGCCACTTTTACCATCCAGCCATGATCTGTGTCCATTGGCCATTTGCACTTGTTGTAGAGACTCTTTGACATTATGTTTATTTATGAACCATGGTCAATCAAGGCAACAAATGGCTCTTCAAGATCACCTACCTTGACCAAAGTTTCTGTAGTAGCCCTTGCCCAATGAATTCATGAATAGTAACTCCTAGGAATATCTTCAACTTCTTCATCATCATTTGAGAAATACACTTGCTTCACTCTCCCACTAGATTGGTAGCATCCTACCACAGCTCCATCATTCTCCTTATTTTGCAGTTGCATCCCTTGTGTCTTTGAGGTTTCCACTTCAACCTGTGGACGAGAAACTTCAGCAAGGGTTTGCCTCTTTCTCTTGATGATGTCAATGATCTCCTCATGGAATTCACGCTTTGCAATGCCAAGAACTTCTCCCAGAGTAAACTCAATCTTGCTATTCAAGATCCTTTCCTCCAAGACTTTCTTTAAATCTGTAACAACCTCAATATCAGATTGTAGTTTATAAGTTGGGCCTTTTGTCTTACCTTTCATTGGCTCTTTCTTCTTTCCTGTTGTAGACTCCTCCATGAGTACTTCAGGTGGAGATGCTCCTTGTGTTGAGGGTGTTTGAGAAGGCATTGAATCGCTTCTTCCCCCACTTATAGAAGCTCTTTTTGATGGTCCTTCATCAGTATTCTCACGTCTACGGTTCTCTTCTACAATTGCCTCATTTTGTTGGCATTTTGTAATGTAGGCATGCACTGACAATGAGTCCACTGGATCATTCCATCCTGTTTCTAGACGTATGCAATCACCTGCTTCATGTAGAATCTTTTTTGTAAGCTTTCCCTTTTTAGCTAATTGCATGACATTTCGCCAAATTTGACCATGATGGTCACTCACCTCTTCATCACAAAAATGTTCAATTTTTACTCCATAAGTAGCTGCCTCAATTGAAGAGGTGGCATGCTTGGTTGCCATATCTTCAACTAAGGTTTGCATTCCCCCCTTCCCAAAGTTAGTTCTCAAGGGTATACCTGTCTCTCTTAAGTGTATTTTACCATCCTTAAAAAAGTCAACATCTTTTGACAAAGCATCACTAAAATCATCACAATCCCTTCTTACATGGTCTGTACTATCACACCAAATACATCTATTAACAAACCCTTCTTTGGGCTGTTGTCTTTGCCTAGGAAGTGGCCCTGATGGTTGGCTTTTTTCTTCAATCTTTGCAAACTTCACCTTCAAGTCACGCATTCCCTTCACAAGATCATCTAGCATGGACTCATCAAACTTAGGAGCGATAAAAGTAGGCTTTACCATTTTGTCAGAAGTTGAGGTGGAAGGACTTGTAGTGTTTACTACCATCTTGTCCCTTCTTCTTTGTCGTTTGGCAAGCAGTGAGACAACACCTTCAACCTCATTCCAGTCGGTCTTTAGTCCTTGCTCAGCATCTTTATCTTCAAGAAGAAGCTCCAAATTTTCTTGAAACTCTTTACCTGCATCTTGTAAGAAAAGATCTGTCTTATCTGTATCTAGTGTGGCCCTTTCTGTCCTAGTGAGTTGTGCATAGCGCCACTCAAATTCCCTAAGTAGCTCTGTTATTGATAGTCCTTGCTTTGGCTTGACTACCCATTCTAAGAATGTCCTTTTGGTCACTCTCTCTGAGTCCTCCATGAAATATTCCTCGTTTAAAGCTACTTTGAGTTCTTTTCAATTTCTCCTATGCCCATCTTTAATTGCCCTAACATGCTCCCTAAATTCTGGAGCAACAACTAGCTCAAAGCTTTGAATCATCTCACCTTCTGACACGCGATGCAGCTCCATCTCCTTCACATACTCGAGTAAGCACTTGGTTACATCTTTGCCATTGAACTGATCCATTCTGTTGACGACCGCTTGTATGGCCTTCGTTGCTGAAATCTCCCTTCTTTCAGTAGCATGTTGTTGTTGCATGAACATTGCAAATGCTTGAAACATTTGCATTGTTGTTGGGTGAAAATGCATATCCTGTTTCTCAACATGATCACCCATGGTTACCCACAAACTCCCACCCTGGCAGTTTCGCGTCGGGTTCACCAAAAATATGTCGAGAAATTTGCGGTCTTGCCAGGAAAGCACCGGGCTTATGGCTGTGAGAGTTTGTGAGAGAACTCGACAAAAACTATATGAAGGATTTAAACCATAGATGCCATGAAGACTAGGGTTTGGAAAGAAGTACAATCAAAGAAGCCCACCTATTCTCTCTTGCACTCACACGCACAAAGAAAGAACACAAAAGAAAATGTCAAAATAACACAAAGATGAAAACATCAAGGCTATGGTCATATCGTATCATGGGTAATATGAAAGGGTTAACAGATGAGTTAATGGCATTCAATCTTGGCTGGCCAAATAGGTTACGAATTGTTCTTTGGAATTGTAGTTTTGTGCTTACCATAATATATATATATTGTCTAGTGATTGGGATTAATTGTGTGTACAAATCCTCTTGGTTCATAGCAAGATAACTACGCTTACGTCAAAAGAAAAGTTATAGTCTATGAGAGGTAGTATGATGGGATCTCGTGATAGAAGTATTTCATTGAGCCTTTCTGGGCCAAAGAGAAACACTATACGTTGTTGAAAGTGTATTTTACGGTTAATCCATACGTTAATTCTAATAGATCGTACAGAGTGAAAGCGATAGAAATTATCATCATGTGGGTTATTCATCTAGGATAGTATGTGAGAAATGTAGATATGAGAGAAGAGAAGAGATGAGAAGTTTCCCTCCCAAGCCCTATTCTTGCCCGTAGGCAATAAGGATACTGCGGGGAGAGATGTACCTGTAGCAAGAGAACCTAGAGAGGATGAATTACTAAGAATGAGAGAGATAGGTTTGGTTAAGGAGATGAGATTAGATACATACATATATATATATATATGTTGGATTAGAGATGAAAATGAAAACAACAAGAAATCAAGAAAACATCAATGTAGAACACATCTTACTTGAAACCCTTCGGCACCATTATTGATGGGAGAGAGAAGAAGAGTGGATAATTCCACTTTGATTGATACACCAAGTGCAAGACCTTCTTTTATTAGAGTTGATCTTCCAAGGTTAGCTTGTTGCAAGAATGGCTAGTCTCCCTCTAGGAGAAAGTGTAGGCTTGGGCTTATGTTAATAGCTATGTACAATTAGGCATTACTACTCACTCCCTCGAGAATTCCTCTCATCAATGGCTTGAATGCTTGAGTTCCTTCCAAGGAAGAAGAGGTCCCCTTTTATAGGTGAAGGGAACCCACAAGGGTTTACACAAGAAGAGAGGAGCCAGTGTGAATAGAAACTGGAAAAGTTGGAAATGAGCTGTCCCTGCATGATGTGGGCAGACTAGGGTCCAGTATTCTGATCATAACTCCTCAACCGTGGCTCCAAAGAAAAAAGTAAAAATATGGGCAGAAACTTCAGCTCATTAGCTACGATTTTCATTTAAAATTGTTTTCCAATTCAGATTGGAACCTTGTGTAAAAAATTCATCAAAATAGGGTCCATTTATGGCAGCAAAAGTCTTCATGTGGTCTCCTTAGCCTAGACTTTCATTTAATTCCAAAGGACACCTCATGCCATATGAAAGCATGAAATTGCTCCTTCACAAAGTTTTGTAATCATGCTTACAATAATGCATTAAAATAAGTGTATCTTTGAAATCATGCCACCTAGTGTCCCACTAGGATTTGATTCTCTCCTTGTAGCTATTTAAAAAGAAATATAAGAAAAGTATAAAAAATACATAGAATATATATATATTGGAGTTTACCCTAGATATAGGATCTAGCTAGGGTGTGAGATGATAATGAAATAGTAGAAATAAAGAATCAATGCTTTTTGCCCCAAGTTAAAAAGGCGAAGCTATTGATGCTTTTCCCATAGTATTTTCTGATGGTAAAGTAAGGATAGGTTACCCTTGAGAAAAATAATAGGATGAGATAGAAGGCTTATTATTATACTTAAATATGCATATGTACACTATAGGAAATATAATTATGTATCTAAAAAAATACAAGATAGATCTTGTAGCATGCGTTCCCACTATGTATGTGTCACAGCACGACAACGTGTCAGAAGGTGAGATGATTCAAAGCTTTGAGCTAGTTGTTGCTTCAGAAAAAACATGTTAGGGCAATTAAAGATGGGCATGGGAGAAACTGGAAAGAACTCAAAGTACCTTTAAAGAAGGAATATTTCATGGAGAGAGTGACCAAAAGGACATTCTTAGAATTGGTAGTCAAGAGAAAGCAAGGACTATCAATAACAAAGCTACTCAGGGAATTTGGCCCACGCTATGCACAACTCACCAGGATAGAAAAAACCACACTAGATGTAGAGAAAACAAATCTTTTTTTACAAGATGTAGGTAAAGAGTTTCAAGAAAAATTAGAGCTTCTTCTTGAAGATAAAGATGCTGAGCAAGGACTAAAGACAAACTGGAATGAGGTTGAAGATGCTATCTCACTACTTTCCAAACGACAAAGAAGAAGGGGCAAGATGGTAGTAAACACTACAAGTCCTTCCACCTCAACTTCTGACAAAATGGTAAAGCCTCCTTCTATAGCTTGTAAGTTTGATGAGTCCATGCTAGATGATCTTGAAGGGAATGCGTGACTTGAAGGTGAAGCTTGTAAAGATTGAAGAAAAAGGCTAACCATCAGGGCCACTTCTCCTATAATCTCTTATGGACCATTTGAGAAATGGGGAATTGATACTATTGGGACTTTGATAAGGTCCCAATTAGGTAAATTGTATATCATCATGGGTGTATACTACATGACCAGGTGGGTTGAAGCAGTAGCTACCAGCCGGATTATAGCTAAGGAAGTAGCAAATTTTGTATTTGAAAAATATTTGCTACCATTTTGGAACTCCTCTTGAGATACATTTTTGATAGGGGACCAGGTTTCAGAGGAGACCTAGTAGGAGAGTTGATGAAAAAGGTGGACATTTTATGACGACACTCAACTCCCTACTACCCACAATGCAACGGTTTGGTGGAAAAGGTAAATGGTATGATCGACAAGATCATCACTAAATATGTAAACGATCACAAAAACAATTGGGATAAGAACCTAATGGCTACAATTTGGGCTTATCGCACTTCATTTCATACATCCCTTGGATTCACACCATATCACTTGGTGTATGGTAAGGAGGCTATTTTACCCATCAAAGTTTAATTGGATAGTCTTAGAGTGCTAGCTAGGCACATGAAACGCCCTAATACTCATCTCCACAACCCCATTTTCTCACCTTCAACAAGGGGCTCAAGGAGAAAGGTCTCAAAAAAGGTATGTTGATTCTAAGGTATGATAACAAGTTTGACACTAGGAAGGATAAGAAGTTTTTACCTAGATGGGAGGGGCCATGTGTCATGAGAAAGCACTACAACAATGGCAGTTATCGAAGACTGATGGATGCAGATGGTGGACTTCACAAAATACGTGTTAATGGATGGAGGTTGAAGAAGTACTTTTTAGGGTTCGATCAAGCACCTATGATGGATATACCTGAGAAGGGAGACTCCTCCACTTCAAATGAAGAAGAAATGAGGGCCACTTTTCGAACTCAACCCATCTCTCTCTATGGAAAACCTCCCCTTCTCCAAAATTCTCAAGTGCAGGGTGTGTGAACTACCACTTGACGATCAAGATAAACAAAATCTCCAATAAAAGTTTTCACCGAAGGAGAGGATCTTGCATGGTAAGGAGCCTTTGTCCCCAAGTACCAGTGGAGCCACTGATAATCATTTTTATCCTCAAAGGGCTCCACTTTCAAAATAATTGATAACTATATTAGTAAATTAAAAGGGCACTCAATGGTTTGTACAACCATGGCCACCACCTTCTTACCAAAGCAAACAAAGGGGGCCTCCTTCTCATTATCACCTCTCTCCACCTTGTCATCTTCCATCCATGGAGCCCTCCCTCTCCTTGTCTTCTCTCTCCCTCTCACTCTCTCTCTTGGCTAAAATTTTCACTTTTTTGTCCCTTCTCTCTTGCCCCCCCCCCCCCCCCCCCCCCCCCCCCCCCCCCCCCCCCCTCTCTCTCTCTCTCTCTCTCTCTCTCTCTCTCTCTCTCTCTCTCTCGCAAAAGGAGAATGTTGAGCTGAAGCAAAGACTCGCTGCTATCAAGGCCCGGCTTGTTGCAATGGAAAACTGCAAGAAACAAGAGATGGAGGTCAAGCTCAATAAAACAAAAGCGGAAAGTAGAGACCATCCTCACAAAGGAGGTCAAATCTCAAGTGCAGGGGGTAATCTTTCACAAAGTCGAAGACCGTGTGGCATCCATGCTACACAAACGACAACGACAAGAGGGCATCACCCTCAATGTTTTCATTGGGAGACTCCCAAGCAACTGGAAAAGAGAGGGGGATTTCAAGTTTCATGACTGTTTTGCCCGTATCCAAGCAGTAACCCACTTGATACAATGGGATCCAACAACAATTACCTCTCTTAAACATGAGCATCACACCAACCACGCAATCTTTACTTTCAAGACCAAGACGGATCGAATCAAACTCCTCGAGCAATCAAGGCTTCTCAAGGATACTAAAATATGGTTTGTAGAAGATCTCACACCCGCCCAACTCAAACAAAAGAAGACGGAACTCCAGAAGATGGTAGAAGCATGCACATCAGGGAAATGGGAAGTCTATCGAGGAGGTAAAGCCATTATTCAAGAGTTTTGAACTCCCAAGCCAGCTCCCTCCTCACCTTCCCCCTCTTAGTTTTGTTCATTCTAGTTTTTCTTTCTTTTTAACACCTCTTTGGACCCTCAGTCCTTAAGTGAGATCTATCTCATGATCCTCTCGTCTAGAAGAACCCCTTTGTAATGTTTTGATTTTGGTCCCATGGGATATATCTGATCTCTGTGGATGATAATCCAATCTCTCTCTCTCTCTCTCTCTCTCTCTCTCTCTCTCTCTCTCTCTCTCTCTCTCTCTCTCTCTGAACAAAAAAAAAAAACTTTATCTCCCTCCTCACACACACATACACAAAGCTGAAAACATCCAATTTTTAGCACACATACGATACATACACACACACACACTCTTCTCTCTCACTCTCATGTATTTCCCAAGCTCTCCATAGCTGAAAATTGATTATTTTTCACCCACACACACACACACACACACACACACGCACACGCACTATAAGAGGAGTTGTCTATAACCGCTAACATTTCCGCAGAATAACAAACAAAAAAGGAGAGAGAAAAATTTGTGGGACGGTGTGAGCGGGATGAAAACACACACAGCGCCTCTATAACGACCCGCCACACACTCTTGGGAAGATACACACACACACACTATGGGGCACCACTCGGCTTAGACAACACACCTGGCCGAGACAGGGAACACGCCTCTAGAGTGAGAGGAGAGAGACTATCCACTTGCCCACTCCACACAGACAGACACACACACCCAAAAAACTCAGCTCAAAAGAGAATAATTTCTGATGTTTAGATACAATTGAGCTTGGGCCAACACCAATGGGGCAAATAGCTCACACAATATGGGTAAAATAAGCCAGATACAATCAAAAACTAGAGCAGAAACTTCGCTCATAGGAGAAACTTACACAGAAAAACAGCAGGAAAAGAGTGAGAAATTTGGCAAAATGGACAGCGCCATCGCGTCCGGAACGGCCCAAAACTCTAGCCTACAATGTCAAAGTGCTCAAATCCGACCTGGGATGATCAGTTTACGACCAAAACAGGCTCCAAAAACCCCAAAAACACACCTGCGGCTGTTCCTCCTCTCCTCTCCACATTTTTTCTGGTCTTCTCTTTGTTTTTTCAGTTCCCACACTTATCTTTATTAGTTGGGCACCCTTGGCCTTTTAGATGACCTCAAACGGACCCCGAACAGGCCAAAAACTGACCTCGCAGTGCATAGTTGTCACCTTTTTGCATCATCCTCACACCTGGCACTCATTTCTTTTCAATAATGCGTCTCGCAACCATGTGAAGTGGCCCCAAAAAGTGGTCGTAATGATGACCTTTCTGCATAACTCTCACAAGAAAACACCCACGTTGTGTCCGTCCTCATCCGCGTGCAAATATTGACCCACGTTGTCCGTCCGTCCTCATCCGCCATCTGACGCACCTGCTTACCTCATGTCCTCGGCCCGCGGATAGCTTCCTCGAGAAGTTTTACGCGCTACCAAATCCTCCTTATTGTAGAAAAAACACAATGGTACTGGTAATAGTGAAAATCGATGTACTATGTACACCCTGTCCTACTTGTACACATGTGGGCCCCACGTAACCACCTGGCTCTGAAAAATGGGCAATTCTTTATTTGATGCACCATGCATGTATATGTACATATGCACAATCCCTTGCTCCAAAAAACTCCTGACATAATTTGCCCGTCCCCTAGCCTGCTAGATCATTCATGATCAGCAGCAGCAAAGAGAGATATGAGACTCGCCGCATCACAGGTCTCCTCATCCCTCACCAACACTGCTTGATCCACAGACAACTCATCTTGCTCCACCATCATCAATCTAGCATGATACAATTTAAGAAGCAATCCATTTACCCTTGACTTATGTAGAACACCATCCAGGTTAGCCAGCTGATATGTGCCATTTGGAAAACACTCCACTTCCTTGAAAGGGCCTTCCCACTTAATTTGAAACTTCTTTTGGAAGGTGTTGTCTAGCTTACTGTTGTAGCGCAAAACCAAGTCATGTTTCTTGATACCCTTACTTTTGACCTTTTCATTTATCTTTGCCAAAGACTTATCCTGCATCTGCCCATAATGCTCCAATGCGCTCATCCTATCCAACTGGACCTCTTGTAACTGCAAGAGCCTCTCTTTGAATGCATCACTAGGCGGCCCAAGCAACTTCTCTAACATCTTGACTGCAGGCAACTCTACCTCCACAGGCAATAGTGCTTCCTTTCCATACACCAAATGAAATGGAGTAAACCCTGTACCTGTCTTCACCGAAGTACGGTAAGCCCATAATGCACTAGGCAATTCCAAATCCCAATTCTTTCCTTGGTGCTCTGTCACTTTCGAAAGAATCTGTACCAACTCACCATTGAATCTTTCATTTAAGCCATTACATTGTGGGTAATAAGGAGTGGTATGCTGGTGCCTAATCTTCATCTTTGCGCATAAGAAGTCTAGAAGTTTAGCTCTAAATCCTGGCCCCTTATCTGAAAGTAGCTCTAATGGCACCCCAAACTTGCAACATATTTCATCATACACAAATTTTTCAACATCCTTTGCAGTGATCTGTTTTACTGCTATAGCCTCTGCCCATCTAGAGAGATAGTCCACTGCCGTCAAGATATAGCTTTTTCCCCTGCTTGTGATAGGTAATGGGCCTATTGCATCAATCCCCCACTTTTCAAACAGGTCAAACGCCATAATGGTTTTTGGTAGCTCTGGCTTCAATACTCTCTTCCCAAATGCTTGACACCTATTGCAAGACCTACACCAATGGTGAACATCCTTGTGCAAACTAGGCCATACATACCCCTCTTGCAAAATCTTATGCAAGGTGATCTTTAGAGAAAAATGGCCACCACATGCGCCTTCATGATTCTCTTCCAACACTTTGTAAAGATCCTCCCGCCAAGGTACACGTCTCAACACGAGATCAGTCCCTTTCATGTATAAGACATCACCAATCAATTTGTACCTGTATGCTCTACGCACAAAGCCATACTTCTTAGACTTCTGAATCTCCTTTGGAATGATTCCTGTTAGCAAAAACTCCTCTTCTTGAGCCAAACTTTCCTGGCCATGATAAAGAGGTAAAGTGATCCTCAACACAAATAGCTCCCCAATCATGCCTTGAGCTGCTTCATGTGCTTCTCCATTTAGAGCACGTTTAATGTGTCTGATGCTCCATGCTTCAAACTTTTTTAACAGGCCTTTAATTCTGAAGCACAATTCCTTCAATGAGGTGTTCTTGCTCTTCCGCACACCCGACACTTGCTTCACAACTAACAAGGCATCACCTTTTATGCTCAACCTTCTAACCCCATGCTTCAAACAAATGTGTAATCCAGCTTCCAATGTAGCATATTCAGCCTCATTGTTACTATGCGCATCCAACTTGAACCCTCTCTTGCATACTAGCTTCCCCTCTGGATCATAAAGTGCTATACCCCCTGAAGCTGCATCATGGCTCTTTCTGTATGAACCATCAAAGAACAACACATGTGCATTGCTGATCTGTGACACTTCTTCAACTACCTTTCTCACCACCTCTTCCTTAACAATAAGGGGATTCTCCTTGTAGGTCAGCAAATCAGCTAGGGTAGCCCTTGTACTGTCTTCCACTAGAAAACACAACTCAAACTCTTGCAGCTCAATTACCCATTTCTTCACCACATTTGACATGGTAGTACCATTAATTAAATGTGGCAAAAAGGCATAACTCATCAAGAAAACAAAAGGCCGTGGTAGCAAGTAATGACGAAATCGTGGACAAGCAAATATTACACTGGCCATCACTAGCTCTACTTCCGATAACTTTCTCTCCGCTACCAACTTCACTCGGCTTGCACAATACACTGGCCTCATATAATGGCTATCCTTCCCCTTTTGCAATAGCATGGCTCCAATGGCATCATCCCCTATTGATGGATTTACATAAAAAACTTTCTCCCAATCAGGAGCCTCCATGGCTGACAAACCCCCTAACACCTCTTTCACCTCTTGAAACACTTCTTCACACTTGTCATCCCATTGCAATGGATCATGCTTTTCCACTTGCTGTAATTGATAAAGAAGCTGGGAAGACAATGGAATAAACCGTGCCATGTACTTCACTTTGTGTATAAAAGTTGCCAATTGCTTCGTACTCGTAGGTGATGGAAGAAGAATAATAGACTTAACCTTATCTGGATCAACCTCAATGCCATTTTCTGACACCATATGGCCCAATAACTTCACCCTTGGCTGTGCTAGATGACATTTCTTTGGATTTAGTTGTCCTCCACATTCATCATATCGAGCCAATACCATCTGCAGCTTCTCATGGTGTTCAGCCCTACTGCTATAAACACAGAAGTCATCCATAAAAGCTTTAACACAACTACCAATGAATGGTTCCAACACCCAATTTGCTCTCTCTTGATAGAAGGAAGGTCCATTTGACAACCCAAATGGAAATACTGTGTAGCAATAGCATCCCCATGGCGTAATAAAAGTGGTCTTTGTGCGGTCTTTAAGAGCAATCTTCAATTGAAAATAGCCTGAAAAACCATCACACACACTGCACCTCTCATAACCTACCACTGAATCCAAGATCTGATCGATGAATGAAAGAGGATATGGGTTCTTCTTAGTGGCTGTGTTTAAGGGCTTAAAATATACACAAATCCTCCACTTCCCATCCTTCTTTGGACTGACTACTACTGGACTCACCCATTCTGTGGTCTCCATAGGGACTATGAACCCTGAGTTCAACAACTTGTCCACCTCTTCTCGCAAGGCTTCCATTTTCTCTTGACCCATCCTTCTTAGCCTTTGCCGCACTGGCTTAGCACCTTCTTTCAGCTCTATATGCATCTCTTCACCCTTGAACCCTCTGATCTCTTCATATGAAGTAATGAACAAATCAGGAAAACTAGCCAGCATATGAAAATATATATCCTTCTCCATAGGTGAGAGGTCTCCACTGATCATTTGTGTCATCAATTCCTGCTTCTTTGACAACTCAACCTTGGTTTGCATCAGCCCTTCAATCATTTCATAAGGCCCTTCACTTTCATCTTCAACCTCATTCGCAAATGCAACTAAACCAAACTCCTAGATTTCTTTGTCCATCAAAAGAAATGCAACATCAGCATCCTCATCACTGCTGGTAGTGCTATCACTGTCCTCATCTGTCATCGTGGAAGAGTCTTCATCACTCAACTCATCCTCATCTTCATAAAGCTCCTCTAATCATTTCCTTGTGTCCATATTATAAAGCTTCTTGGTACCTGTCTTTCCATAGAGGCTAATCGTACCATGTCGCCAATCTTGAACAGCTCCCGCAACACGTAACCATGGTCTGCCCAGTATAATAGGATATGCTCCCAACCTTGTTGGCATCACATGAAAATCAACCACTGCCTTTGCATCATATGCCTCCACTTCTAAGCTCTTTACAACACCCAAGCATTTTACTTTTTGATGGTTTGCCAATCTGATCCGAAAACCTGACACCCCAGCCACTGTGAGACCCATCTTCTCAACGCATGAGTGTGTTATGACGCATATTTGGGCTCCGCCATCCACATAACCTTGTCCCAAATTTTTCCTTTTATGCCACACATCTACTATTGGACAAATGTCTGGTAGCTCATCCATTGCCAACACCTTTACTGAACCTCTCTATGGCTCTTTCTCCATTGGGTTAACCATCCTCTTCCACTGTCACTTTAGCTTAGGCACCATCTCTATAAGCTGCCCAAAAGTAACATCTGCCTTCCTTCTCGTCAGATCCTCCTTCAAGTAATAGCTTAATTGCCCATCCCCTAGTGGAAAATCTGAAACATGAAATTTGCGACGAGCTCTCCTTTTCCTCTTGGCCTTGACATCCTCGCCTTCATGACTCTTTCCCTTCTTCTTACTAGGACCTGGGGCACTTCTTCCTTCCTTATCCTCTGTGGTTCTCTTCCCAATAGGCATCACTAATGTATCCTCTAGCTTTGATGCCTTCTCCAAGGTGACTACACTTAGCACTTTTGTCTTTCCCTTTTCCTCTTGGGTTAATACACTGGTTCCTTCATCTCCCTTAATTTTGATGCCATAATCCCATCCTTGGTGGCTTATCACATTGCGGGCTGATGTGACCCAACTCTCCACAATTATAACATGTGGGCATCTGCCTCCAAAACCTACCATTGCTTTGTCCAACACCATTCCTAGGCCTTTCTTCACCTCTTGGCTGATTTGCAAACCTCCCTCGACCTCGATTATTTCCCACCTGAGCTAGAATGTTTAGGCTGAGATTCTTCATCGAATCTACCATTTGCCTCATGTCTTGCCTTAGACCATCATCTTGCACTGCTGTAGTGACCACTGCTGGCATAACCTGAGTAGTAACAGGAATCATTGGTTCGTGATGAACCCCTAGCATGCGACCTTGTAAAGACTCTATAGGCTGAAATTCAGACCTCATGGGCAAAGACTCCACCCCTAACTGGCTCATTTTCCTCAACTTCCACTCTTTGTTCCTTGATACCTCTAGTGCATCTTCATATGTCCTAGGCTTCTTTAGCTCCACTCTCCAACGCATATTCTCCCAAAGACCAGCTAAGAACCTGTCCTTCTTCATCATGTCAGGCAGGGGTACCTGTGGTGCTAAGGCCTTGCACATTTGCTCCCATGCCAATGAAAACTTATGTATGTACGCATCTCCTGGCTCACCTTCCTTTTGCACCAAAGCCTGTACTTCTTGCCATACTTTGTCAGGATCTTCTATCTTTACAAACTCCACTTCCAACCCATGTCGTAGATTGTCCCAACTCAACCTTACAGGTGGATCAGCCACACGTAACTCCTCTTCAAATGCTTTAGACCAAACTCATGCATCACTCTTCAAAAAAAATTGGAGAAGGCGTAACATCTGCGCAGGGTCATGAATCTGGTTGCTAATGCAGGCAACCTCCATCTTTTCCAAAAATTCTTCCACATCTTCATCACTTCTTCCATGAAACTCTGGATAAGAGAAAGACATGGCTACCCAAGTTTCAATGCTTTGAGAACCCCTTCGAACACACGTGCAAGAACCCAAAACTTTTGACTACCCAATCCCCAGAAACTTCAATAGAGCTCAACTTTAGATAAGGACAAACACATGCACATCAAATGAGTTTTCATAATTGATCATTGGAATTACAACAGGCAAAGGACATTCCAAGATCTCTCGTAATCTTCTTGGCCCGAACATAAAGACTATGCACTGCTGGAAAAAAATCTTCCTGGACACATGAACATTTATCTGGATTCTTTGAGTTAAATGAAATGGAGTGAATTGAGGGCCATTTTGATCATCCACTAAAGCCAACCATGAAGCTCCCAAGAAGGCACACCTGACTTAACCTCTGATTTTGCCAAAATTTCAACAGCATAACAACATAAATGGCTCAAAAGACCAAAAAACCAGACATCATAACTTGGAAAAATTTTGGCAGAGTTTCCCCAGTAATAGAGCATTAGGAACCCAAAATATAGACTGTATATGTATGCATAAACTGTCAACAATAGAACCCGAGCATCAAGTAGGACTCACTAGTACATAGCCTATGGCGAGGTCACAAAAAGGGTGCTCCAGCTACCTGTATCACCGAAAGGATCTCCACATTTGAGAATCCCCCAGCTCAATAAAAACCTCACGCTATCGACCCTCACACGAAGGCTAATGCAAATCGCGTATAGTCAAGTCTCAGAAATGACTATCTTCCAGACCAAGTCTAAGAAATGGTTGGGATTGCCAAATACAACCAAGTATGGCTCCACAAATGTGTACAATGGCAGTTTCCACAAGTAACGTACAATCCAGCAGACAATGCGCTCCAACAGGCGCCAAGTGATGCATACCCACAACAACTGCAAGTGACATCACTGCTAGTAGATCACTATACTCCAGCTACCTGTACCTATGTGAATCACCTGTACCTGTACCTGTCCCTGTAACCTGTAACCTATAACCTATAATCTGCAACCTGCAACGTGTAATCCCGAATCTCGAAGCTTGAAGCTCGAAGCAGAAGGTACTCGAAGAAGATCCTCTGTGGGGGCGCCAAAAGAATGTGAGCGGGATGAAAACACACACAGCGCCTCTATAACGACCCGACACACACTCTTGGGAAGATACACACACACACACATACTATGGGGCACCACTCGGCTTAGACAACACACCTGGCCGAGACAGGGAACACACCTCTAGAGTGAGAGGAGAGAGACTATCCACTTGCCCACTCCACACAGACACACATACACACACCCAAAAAACTCAGCTCAAAAGAGAATAATTTCTGATGTTTAGATACAATTGAGCTTGGGCCAACACCAATGGGGAAAATAGCTCACACAATATGGGTAAAATAAGCCAGATACAATAAAAAACTAGAGCAGAAACTTCGCTCATATGAGAAACTTACACAGAAAAACAACAGGAAAAGAGTGAGGAATTTGGCAAAATGGACAGCGCCATCGCGTCCGGAACAGCCCAAAACCCCAGTCTACAATGTCAAAGTGCTCAAATCCGACCTGGGATGAGTAGTTTATGGCCAAAACAGACTCCAAAAACCCCAAAAACACACCTGCGGCTGTTCCTTCTCTCTTCTCCACGTTTTTTCTGGTCTTCTCTCTATTTTTTCAGTTCCCACACTTAGCTTTATTAGTTAGGCACCCTTGGCCTTTTAGATGACCTCAAACGGACCCCGAACAGGCCAAAAACTGACCTCGCAGTGCATAGTTGTCACCTTTTTGCATCATCCGCACACCTCGCACTCATTTCTTTTCAATAATGCGTCTCGCAACCACGTGAAGTGGCCCCAAAAATTGGTCCTAATGATGAACTTTCTGCATAACTCTCACAAGAAAACACCCACGTTGTGTCTGTCCTCATCCGTGTGCAGATATTGACCCCGTTCGCCCTCCTGACGCCACTAGATGCCATCTGACGCACCTGCTTACCTCATGTCGTCGGCCCGCGGATAGCTTCCTCGAGAAGTTTTACGCGCTACCAACTCCTCCTTATTGTAGAAAAAACACAATGGTACCGGTAATAGTGAAAATCGATGCACTATGTACACCCTGTCCTACCTGTACACATGTGGGCCCCACGTAACCACCTGGCTCTGAAAAATGGGCAATTCTTTATTTGATGCACCATGCATGTATATGTACATATGTGCAATCCCTTGCTCCAAAAAACTCATGACAACGGCAATAATCGCGGCTATGTACATGGTAGTGGTTTCTCAGCGATAAGCATGGTAATAGTCGCGGCAATATACCTACAGCTATTACTGCGTCAGTTGCTGCGTTCATTACTACGCATATTGCCGCTACAAGCTAATTCAAATATAAAGGTGCTCATTTGGGTCACCCAAAATAAATGAGCACCTTTATTTTTGACCTGCATAAAACAATGAAACATCAATTGTTTTTTGGAAGAGTATAAAAAATACCAAAGACCTGAAATTGAATTTACTTTACCTTGATAATTTAAAATGTAGATGATCAACTATTTAAAAAATTTACAATAAAAAGTAAATAGTTGTATATGCATTGTGCCACATTGGAACTTTACGAAAGTTTGGACAAAACATTTTTCTATCTAATACTCCTCTATCTCGTCGTCATTGAGAGGCACGTATTTTGGATCACTTTGACTCTACATACACCCAAACCAAATTAAACAATTATCAACAGCTCAAAATAATTGATACAAAATTACTTGTTTAAACTTACCGCTTGTAGTGGTCCAATCGTCGCCTCGAATTGCTTGCGAGAGATGTGGTTGTTTCCGAACAACCATGGCCAAGTATTAAATTTTGTATGTCGCTCCCGATACTTGACCATCTCTCTAGTTGGTCGAGAGAGAGTGATATTTTCCTAAGTTAGCAATAACAATACCAAATCATCAACTACAATCTTTATAATCACCGATCGACGTTATAATTCAATTAATCTTACATATTTATCGTTCCAAGCCCCCTTTGCTCCTGAGCCATAGTGCGTGGGAGTTTGTCTTGCACGAGCCTCATGTTGTTGTCTGTATGATGAGCCCGTTGCAGCTTGATCTCTCTTCTCTTAAATTGCCCACTCCCACTCCGTGTTTTCCATGTTGCCACCGCGGTAACTCCTATCTCGATCTCTGACCTGGTTGGGTGCTGCATGCCGCATACTGGACTGCTTGTTTTTTAGAAATGGCTTTATGTAGCGCTCCAACCATTGTTATGAAAACGTTGATCGGGGGCGTTTGGAAATCTAGCTAACAGAGTGTCCTCAATGTACCATGCATGATTGGGCAGTTGGTCTCTAAACTTTATAAAATGGTTCTTATACGTTGAATGTATAAGAATTTGTAGATGGCATCGAAATGCCCTACCCTGTGCTGTGACAAAATACACTCCCCGCCATATTTAACCCTGTAGTAGCACCCATGCGTGTCTGGCACGGGTGCGTCAGTATCCTTGTCCTCTATCTCAGGGGTGTCATGCTCTGAAAGTGGGGACTTCGTTTCCCCGCCACTACCAAAACATCCGAAGCCACAAGATCCACCGCCGCTTCGTCTCTCATGATGCTCTCTGCCCTGAGACGAGCGTTGATGTGTGCTCTGAGAGGAAGTCTGTCGACGATGTTTTGGCAAAGCAGGAGTGCAATGGAGTGGCATAGGACCCTGTGATGCAATGGGAGTGGGACCCTGCAATGCAAGGGGAGTAGGACCCTGCGATGGAATAGGAGTAGGACGATAGGAGGGGAGAGTAGAAGGAGATCCCGTCGGTGCGAGGCTCTCTGTAGATAAGGAGTCCCTCCCTGACTCCCCCATGGTGTAGTTTGCGGAGAAATGCCGTAGGTTGCAAGCTGTTGCGGAGTGTAGCAGCCAAACAGATCCTCCATCAGACGGAGGTAGTGTTTCATAAAGAGATAGCCCGCTGTAAGTCAGGATCTACGATCGGTGGAGGAACCTGAGAAGGGTAGGTCTAGGATGGCCATGCCTGCATATAACAAAAGCAGAACCTATGACACTGATGTTTTAGGGTTAACTACGTAGAAACATTCTTTATTTCTTTGCTTGTTCTCACCAATTCAAGACTCTGGTCCATTGGAGGCGATGTCCACCCTAGGTGGGAGCCCACCTGCATGTGAACCAACCAAAAGAAGGGACAGCTGGCTGCTCCTCACCAGTTGGTCTCTCATCTGACATCTACAGTACAAAGAGAAATATAAGATTAAGCTTTCCACCCCACTCACTCATCTATAAATACATACACAAGTATATTAACACACAAACACGTAGATACATATACATACTAGTAGACCTAAGTAGAGGCTAGTAGTGCCAAAGGTCAACTACACCTCTTTAGATATAATCATTGTAAGAGGGGGAGAGATAGAAAGAGATGGCGCTTGGCGGTTAGAGAGAGAGCGTGAGAGACACAACATGAGAGAGAAAGAGAGAGAGACATGCTAAAACTTGTTCATTCATTGAGATGCCGTCATTACAATAGAAGGCTTAATTCCTCCCATAGACCTTATTCTAAAGCCTAGGGAATAGTGCAATGTATACATTAGGGTTTAACACCTGGCACAGTCCGGTGGTCAAAAGTTTTTCGAAGACAAAAACTTTTGACTCGAATCCCACAAATCTCTTGTTCCATAAACGTAATGCTCATAGAATACTACGATGCAAAGTGTAGTGCTTGGAGTCTACTCCAAGGTACACATATACACCACAATATTCCATGAAACACCTCCCTTTTTCCCCCCAAGCATTTAGAAAATGCAAAGCACAGTGCCTGGAACTTAATCCAAGATGCACAAATACATTCCCTAAAGCTATATGTTGCATTACAATCACTAAACCAGGTATAGTGTGCCTTCACACCAAAAGTGTGAATACAAGTGCACCATTTATTGGCAACATGCCAGGCCTGGGAACCCATCAAATAGAGATACATCCATTTGAACTCATACAAAAGAAACTTGTAGAACCATAAATTAATTAGAAAATACCCACTCCATTCAGTAGATTCCATCTTTGAGCCAATCACTTCAAAATAAGCTTCATTGTTTTGTAAACAAGGATCAAAATTCATCAATGAAAAATCCTTTGCTTTGACAAACACTTCTTTAAAAAGATTGTGAGCTTTGGCTGCAATTTGTAAAGCTATGCTTTTAACAAGCACATTGAAATGCAGAAACATTAGCTCCATGTTTTTTGTACAAAGATAAACTCCATTCCTTCATGAAATTTGGACTTCAAGAAACCAAACATGATCTCCTTCTATGCTTACAATGAGAAAAAGCCATAAGATCTTTGCATCATCATGCACAAAAATAAGCATTAGTTTGCCCATTAAAATCACAAAATCGTCACCTTTCCTAGCATGGATAAGCATACAAGCCCCATCATGCTTTATATAGGCACCAATTTTGTGGATAAATAAACATATCCCCTCACACAACATTGCCTCAAGCAAACATTCATTCAACATACCATCAATTAGTGAAATATGTTGCTTCACACACTCCAACAATTGTTGTTCATGTTTGAAAATTTCATCAACAAAATCATCATTTTGGTTAGTCACCATTTCAGCATCATGTAAGCCACCAAAATCTTCTTCCAATGTGAGAGAATTCACAAAAGCATCGATGACATCATTTTCGTCATCAACAAGAAATGAGAGATCATTTTTATTTTTCTTTTTCTTCAATGTCTCTTCACAAATTTCAACAAAGCATTCATTTTTAGAGTTGCAATCATTGATTTCTTGAGGCACCTCATGGTACTCAATAAACAAATCCATGTTGTCATCATCATTCAAAACATCAAAATTATGCAATTCTCCATCAAAATAGATGGTGTTTGACCCACAATGCTTTGGTTGATGGTGCAGGATGTGAGTATGGGGCTACTTGAGGACTCTCCTTGGCTCTCTTGGCTCATAAGGTCCTCTCTCTTCACTCCAATCTCCGTACCATTCCTGCCACTCCCATGTTCATCATGGTCATCATCATCATCATCAAAAACCCCCTCATCTTCTAGGGTATGCCATGCTCTCAATGATTTTTTAAGAAACCTTTGTTGATGAAGAAACTCATGCAAATTTTGAGTATTCTAGTGCAACTCTTTAATGAGATTCAAGTGAAGATACACACTGTGTGTGCTCCGTCCATGCTTGTGAAACCATACATATGATTTTTGTACTGCATTGACAAAATTTGCTACCCATGCCTTGTGTTCATGCAAATTGTTTTTTGCAATGTCATGCTCTAAAATGTAAAACTGCTCTAATAACTTCAATGAGCAATGGCGGGCTTTATGGTCCTCATGAACGCATTGTGATGATGGTTTATTGCGACATTTTTACCATTTATGATCATTTTCCCCGCAAAAAATACAAGGCTTCTTACATTTTTCTCCCAAGCCGTCATTGTACATCAACGATGTACTTCAAATTACGTAACACACTCCTTTAAATTTCCAAAAAGTGTGTTAAAACAAGCTTTGCATTGGAAATTTACCCGGGCAAATGATATTTTTGTTGAATGCAAAAATATCATATCTTTGTATTAGAGTGTGAATGCATTCTATGTAAGCATTTAATTCATGAAAAAAGATCTTGAAGCCTTAAATATTGTCATGCAAACGATCTAGTAGCAAGTCCTCCGAGCGTGCAGTAGCAAAAATTGGTTTCAGCAGAAAACTCCGCAACCATTTTGTAGTATCACATGCTTGAACACGGCCCTTTGTCGGCATGCTTTGACATTGCTCCACGGTTGCACCAATGGGATTAACAAGAAGATATTAATTGGCGCACCAGAGGAGTGATGATTGCCTTCTTTGCAGGCGGCTGCAACACAACTCTCACAATGAAAAAAACAATTACATAACTTTATTATGAATGCAATGTACACAACAGCGTGGTGTCACCCTAATGGTTCTGCCTTTAGACTCTCTGTCGATGAGGGTTCAAGGCTTGGTGGTGCGCAAGGTAAGTATCAATGTTTCTTTTGCCTGCACAAAACTGAAAAAAGGAGTTTCGAACTCGTGCCATGCCCATTGAAAGCTCTCGAACCTCCAAAGTAACCGCCTCATCATCTCCTCCACGGTTATCTGAATTTGTTCCCATCTCTAAAAGAAGAGACACTAGCAGGGATCGCCATGTGTAAGAGGGGGAGAGATAGAGAGAGATGTGCTTGGCGGCTAGAGAGAGAGCGTGAGAGACACAACGTGAGAGAGAAAGAGAGAGAGACATGCTAAAACTTGTTCATTCATTGAGATGTCGTCATTACAATAGAAGGATTTCTTTTATAAGTTTCTCATGCCCTTTGGCTCCTCCCTCATGGTGACCCTTCATTCCTCCCATAGACCTTAGTCTAAAGCCTAGGGAATAGTGCATTGTATACATTAGGATCTAACAATCGCAGTCTCAATCATGGTAAAACCAAAGGTACATTGTGGTAATCCATGCATGAGTGGATCAATGACCACAACACCACGATTAAAAACGGACTATACCCAAGAGGAAGCGTCTAACCTTCGGGTGCTATGCTCTCGTACTTAGTGCCTACATACATGCATAAACAAATGAATATGTATATACACATATATGTTATTGTTTTTAATGTAGCCATCGTTATGTGTTGGCTGCACCTAGATTCAATGTCTAAGTGATCAATTGATTGTAACATTACAATTCTCTCCCAGAGAATATATATATTAGCACACAAACATGTAGATACATATACACACTAGTAGACCTAAGTAGAGGCTAGTAGTGCCAAAGGTCAACTGCACCTCTTTAGATAACATCGCAGTCTCAACCGTGGTAAAACCAAAGGTACATTGCGAGTAATCCATGCATGAGGGGATCAATGACTGCAATGCCACGATTAAACAAGGACTATACCCAAGAGGAAGTGTCTAACCTTCGGGTGCTATGCTCCCGTACTTAGTGCCTACATACATGCATAAACAAATATATATGTACACATATATGTTATGGTTGTAAATGTACTTTGTGTTGGTAATCTTGGTGCTAGCTGCTCAGGTATCCCTTTGGAGGCCAATTTTCATCTCCTTAACTTCTCTCTCTCTCTCCCTCTTTCCCCTCTTCTCTCTCTCCCTATCTCTCTCTCTTCCCCTCTTTCACTATCTCTCTCTATTCCTCTCTTTCCCTCTCTCTATTTACTCTCTCTCTCTCTCTCTCTCTCTCTCTCTCTCTCTCTCTCTCTCCCTCTTTCCTTATCTCTCTTTATACCCCTCTCTCCCTCTCTATCTCTCTCTCTTTCTCTATTTCTCTCCCATCTATCTACTCTCTCTCTCTCTCTCTCTCTCTCTCTCTCTCTCGATCATACAGTTGAACTACAAAGGGGAAGCTCCATCCTAGAGCCATGCCTATGCCTCCATGTAAAGCAAGCACTCTCTCTCTCTCTCTCTCTCTCTCTCTCTCTCTCTCTCTCTCGATATATATATATACCCCCTCTTTTTCTACTCCCACTCTCTTTCTCCCCCTCTCTCTCTTTCTCTCTCCCTCCATATTTCCCCTCTTTATCCCTCTCCCTATCTCCCCCTCTTTCCTTATCTCTCTCTATTCCTCTCTTTCCCTCTCTCTGTTTACTCTCTCTCTCTCTCTCTCTCTCTCTACTCTCTCTCTTTCCCTATCTATCTATCTTTCTCTCCCTCTCTCTCTCTCTCTCTCTCTCTCTCTCTCTCTCTCTCTCTCTCTCTCTCTCTCTCTCTCTCTTTCCAACTCACGCTTGCGAGTAAGCTTTTGGAATTGTAACGGGTATCCAGGGAATGTGGGAATTGGCATTGATGAGCTTACCAATGACTCCAATGTGATATTTCTTGTCGAAACATGGAAGCATGATGCGCAACGAACTCTTGGATTTGACAGATACGATGTGCATTCTTTGATGTGGGCCAAAAATGCAAAGCAACAAAGAGGCCAAGAAGGCATAGCATGTATGACCAAAAAGGGTTTGAACTTTGTTTCCATTGTCAAAGAAGATAAGTAAACGCTAATTATGGCTAAAAATCAGCCCACCAAATGGTCAAGTCATGTTTGTGGCTGGTTGCTACATTCCTCACTATGACTCCAACTTTTATGCTCGCTTGGATATAGATAGAGATCAGCCCTTTGTTGAACTAGAGGAAGACATTGCTCATTACAAGGATCAAGTTGAAGTCATTGTTTTTGGAGACATGAATACTTGCACAAATATGTTACAACACGACACACAACAAGTCGACATGCCGCATGTCTCAAGAAGAATGGACGACTCATACATGTATAATCAAAGTTCTAATGATGCAAAAGAGCTCGATCAATATGGAAAGTCACTTCTACATACGTGCAATAGTACCATAATGCTCATTGCAAATGGTGTATCTCTATGGCAAGGCACCAATGACTTTACATGTAGAAAGCACAATGGTGATAGCGTGATTGACTATATGTTGTTCTCGAAAGCCACTCTAGAATGCATACAAAGCTTGACACTTGGTGAATGGAATCTGGAATCAGATCATAGGATGTTATGTATTGACCTCAAGTGTGGTAAACGGCCCGAGCATGTAGCCTCCAATCATGATGTGAATCATTTGTACCTACATCTAGACTTCAAACTAGCACTTATATATGTTGATATGGTGGACCAAATGTTAAGCATGATAGAGCATCAAGAGAGCCCAACATTAGAATGAAAGTGGAAAGTTTTCAAAGAATTACTTTTCTCTTGCGCGAAGGAATGCTTTCTGGTGAAACACATGTCTTGCAAAAGGTCTAAGAAGGGTAGCACCAAGAAGAAATGGTTTGACATGGAATGTAGTCAAGCCCGAAAACACTTGATAAGATTGGATGGAAGCAAAGACAAGGAAGTTTACTTATTCACACACATACAAAGCACTTGTTCAAAAGAAGAAGAGAATGTGGGAAGTCAAAAAACAACTTCTTTTAGCGCAAGAGAAAGCACATGCATGTGGCACGTTTTGGTAAAATCTTAAAGGCAAGCGTGTTGAGAGCTTTGGTGACTTGACTCTTGAGGATGAATATGCATTGCAAGAACCTCTATGAGCAACCCAATGTTGATAAGATGGAATGTTGTAGCTCCCTTCTGTTTATGTCTCCCTTCTTTACCATTGAAGATGTATATCGCGCGCTTGAGAAACTTGCTACTCGCAAGGTAGGGGACGTTCAAGGTGTCAAGATTGAAATGATTAAATGGACAAGCAAGAAAACATGATATTGGATATGCGATATGTTTAACCTTGCATCTCAGCATGACATGCCTCATGATTGGAGTGCAAATTGGATCAAACCTTTGCACAAAGGAGGAGATGTAAACAATGTGAACAACTATCGCTCTATAATGGTTGGTTCTTTGATGGAAAAGCTATTTGGATGTATCATGGAGATGAAAATAAGTGAATGGGCTAAAAAGAATGGCAAACGTACGCTTGGCCAAGTAGGTTTGTGAAAGCATCATAGCACTATTGATCACCTTGTCCCTCTTCTAGTTCTTATGGAAGCATCTCGATTGAAAGGGAAAAAGTTGTATTGTTGCTTTGTGGATTTCAAGAAAGCTTTTGACATGGTATCATGAGGAAATCTTTGGAGACGTTGTGAAGGATTGGGGGGCTGGTCTCTACAACACCTCAAACCAACACCAAGAAAAGAGGATGAAGAGTATAGCTCTCTCAAGATAATATGGGCTGATCTTCTCTCACTAATTTTCTCAATTTCACACACACTCAACCTCGACTAGCTCCGACTAGCTTCCCTCTACACCGCTACAACTCCCACTACACTCCATTGCACTCAAAGACACCAAGGAAGCAATAAAATCAAGGAAAAAAGTGAGAAAAAAACCATGGAAATCTCTGCACTTTTGACCATAACTCGAAGAGCTTCACTTCTTTTCAAACGCCCTTCCATGTGCTAGTAGGGCTTCCATAGGCGCTCCTATATATACACATAGCTTGACCAAAACCCACTCAAATCAAGCTTAATTTAAAAATACACAAAGTTCAAAAAAAAAAATCAAAAAAGGTGATGGAAAACTTGGGGGAAACCTTGCCCTTTGATAT
This sequence comes from Adiantum capillus-veneris, assembly GCF_014529385.1. Classification (NCBI taxonomy): domain Eukaryota; kingdom Viridiplantae; phylum Streptophyta; class Polypodiopsida; order Polypodiales; family Pteridaceae; genus Adiantum; species Adiantum capillus-veneris. The sequence continues at coordinate 47,968,894 of NC_140953.1, forward strand.
ATGTACAAGCAAAGCATTGCAGCAAATAGTTTACCCTCGACTAGCTGCACACACCATAGCCACCATACCTCAAAAACAAGATGAAGAGAGGTCAATATGCAGAGCTAAGCACCCACTTTCATCAGCCCATTGAGGAGAGACACACTCTCAACTCACCACATCGGGCTCTCGACTAGCAAGACAGGCTGCTCTACTCCCAAACGCCTCTATCCCTCGCGGCAATTAGGGCTTCTTGCTGCTAGATCTTCCTCTGTCAAATCCCACACTCACTGACGAACTCAAGCTGATAAAAACTCATTTTTTGTTCATATTTTTCAAGTACTAAGTGACTCTTTCAAGTCTCAACACGTCTATGTACAAAAACAGCAAAACTATGCACCCCGCACAACTGGCCCGCATGCGTAGAGACAGCTAGCACACACCGCTTTTGTACACTTTGTACAAGCATGCTTTATTTAAATATAAGGGACCCAAAAGCATTAAAAAACCCTTTCCAAAGTCTTTGGGGTGGCTTGCAGCATTCCGTAAAAACACGTCACATATTGCCCCCCCAACAAGCATGGAACACTTTCAAGTGTTTCATGTACATTTCTTGCTTCATCACTTGATTCTGGTCACATAAGGCCTGATTCGGATCCCATTGACTCTTGCCTTATGCATCTTTCCATCCAAGTCCTTGAGCTGATAGCTTCCATTATCATACACCTTATGCACCACAAAAGGACCTTCCCACTTTGCCTTGAACTTTGTTTGAAAGGTATTGTCCAAAGCACTATTATACAACATGCCTTCACATAGCCCTTTTTCCTTTATCTTTTCATTGAATACATCATCCCTTCTTCTTCCCAAGTCTTCATAGTATCTAATGGCACTTTCTCTATACAAAACGAGGCTATGCATAGATGCCAGTCTCTCTTTTACATGCTCCTCCTCAACCAAACTATGCTTCAAAATGAACTCCAATGAAGGAAGCATCACATTAATCGGCATAACACACTCTTCTCCATATACCAAATGAAATGGAGTGAAGCCCGTGGATGATTTTTGAGTCACTCTACATACCCACAATGCCCTCTCCAAATACATATCCCAATCTTTTGGATGTTCTTCCACAAGCTTGAACAATATCTTTTGTAAAACTCCATTGAATGCCTCCACCAACCCGTTGCATTGTGGATGATAAGGAGTAGCATAACTATGTTTGATCTCCAATTTCTCCACCAATTCAGTGATAAGATCATTCCTAAACTCTTTCCCTTGATCACTTACAAGCTCCAACGGCACTCCAAATCTACAACATATGCAATCAAAAATAAAGCTACATACATCTTTGCTTGTAGCCCCTCTACTAGCCTTTGCTTCTGGCCATCTTGTCATATAATCCACTGCACTAAGTATGTAGTGCTTCCCATTTCTAGTGCCTGGAAGAGGATCAATTACATCCACACCCCACTTCTCAAAAGGTCCATAGCTTACAATGTGTCTCAAAGGCTCAGGCATCAGCTTTCTCTTTTGATATATTTGGCACTCGTGAGAGCTTCTACACCAATGCACAACATCCCTATTCATACTTGGCCACATAAGTTGAGCATTCAATACTTTCCTTCTTGTAATTTCCACTCCAAAATGGCCTCCACATCCTTCCTCATGACATGCTTTTAAGAAATCAAAAACTTCATCATGGTAGAGAACTCTTCTCATGACACCATCAGCCCCCTTGTGATACATTTGCTCTCCAATCAAGACATACCTCATAGCTCTTCGTGTGATTGCATGCCTTTATTGAGAAGCCAATCCCTTTCTTGCAAAACTCGTTTGCAACACATGTTCTTCCTCATGGAGGGATTCCCTTCCAAGATACCTTGGCTCTCTAATTATCACCGCATGCACATCCTTTGTGAACACCTGTTCCGCCAACTCATGAGCCCTTACATTCATATTTCGTGGTACATGCCATATTTGAAAGGAAGTAAAAGACTTTAAAAACTTCCTCACTTTGAAAAACCAGCCCTTCATGCCTTCTTGATTTACCTTCCAGGTACCTTGAACTTGCCGCACAATCAACATAGAATCACCTTTGATTAAAAGCCTCCTTACATGTCTTTTGACACATTCTTCCAGGCCCAAATAGAGGCTTGCATACTCATCCTCATTATTACTCTTTACATCCACTTCTTGGCTTCCAAACCAGCACTCAATGCCATTTTTATCCACAAATATATAACCAATAGTGCCCTTATTAATGCTCCTTTTGAAAGCCCCGTCAAAGTATAAGGTACCCTCTACATCCTGAAGCTCCGCATGCATAGTTGGGCTTGGTGCTATCTTCTTTTCCAAATCTTTCTTCAACTCACTCCTTGCATGAATCTCTTTAAAAGTGAGCATATCCGCCATATTTGCTCTCACACTATCCTCCTTAGTAAAGCTCATGTCAAATTGTTGCAAGCTAAGTATCCACTTTTGCAATTTAGGACTATCCCCAGGATACCTTAGTGCATGAGGCAATAAACTACATGATGTTAACACCACAAAAGGCTTACAAATAAGATAAGATTTCATCCTTTTTGTTGCATATACCAATGCCCAAACCAATTGCTCGATCTCATGCCAAGATTTTTGTGCATCATTCTTCACTTTGCTTATGTAGTAAACCGGCCTCATATAAGATTTCTTTTTTCCTTTTTGCATCAATACTACACCAATAGCATGCTCACCCATGCTCAAGCTCAAATAAAAAATTTCATCCCAACAAGGAGGCATCATCAAAGGTAATGTAGATAGCTTTTCCTTGACGTCCTCAAAAGCTGTTTGCTCATGCTCCGTCCAAAGGAAAGGGTCTTTTTGTGTTGCTTCTTGCAAAGGGTGTACATATTCAGCAAGCATACAAAAAGACCTTGACAAGTACCTTAGCTTTTGTACAAAACTCATCAATTCCTTTGTACTTTTAGTATTCTCCATCATAAGCAAACATTCCACTTTTGCAGGATCTGGAGCTATCCCATTCTCACTTACCTCATGGCCAAGAAGTATCACTCTAGCTCTTGCAATTTTACATTTCAAAGGATTGAGTTGACCCCCATCATCATCAATCCTTTTAAACACCATATCAGGATTTTTCACATGAAGCATTCTATCACTGTAAACACAAAAATCATCCATAAAGACTTTTACAAAGCTTCCAAGGTAAGGCCCCAATACTTTGTCCATCCAACTTTGGAAGCTCGCATAAGAATTCATCAAGCCAAAGGGCATCACCCTATAGCAAAACACTCCCCATGGGGTCAAAAAGCTGGTCTTCTTTTGATCTTCATATGCAATCCCAATTTGAAAATACCCACTGAACCCATCACATACCGAATATCTCTCATGACCTGCAACAGTGTCCAAAATCTCATCCTGAAAGGAAAGGGGATAGTGATGCCGCTTTGTTGCCGCATTCAATGGATTATAGTCCACACATATTCTCCATTTATTTCCCTTTTTTGGGACTATAACCACAACCCATTATTCATCATCCACAAGGTAGATAAAACCAGCTTGCAAAAGCTTACTCACCTCTATCTCCAACACCTTTCGTTGAACGGTGCCCAATCTCCTTAGCTTTTGAGAAACAGGCTTTGCACCTTCTTTAAGCTTTATTTCATGAACAACACTCTTTGTTCCCCTAATTTGAGCATAATCTTTGGCAAACAACTTGGGATACTTATCAAACAATGCGTCATATGCTTCTCTCTCACGACTAGTCAGGTCACTTGCAAGCATATCCATTAATTCAGCTTTTGGTACATTCGGCTCATGATCAGCCCCATGGTCATTTTCTGATCTCATAGCATCCCCTTTATCATAATTTTCATCATATACATGTATACCACAAAGATCTACATCAAGATCAAGAAGACTTTGATCATAAACCTCATCGTCAGTACATGTAGAGGATGCACTAGAAGAACTGTCACACATGTCATAAGTGGATGGCGATAAATCTTGATGCATAGCTGGTTCATCATTAATTTCCAGCACCTTACATGTTTTCATATCATATCTAATCCTCTTCTCTATAGGCCTGTCCACAAAGAGGTCAATACATCCCCTGTACCAGTCCTGTCGTGACCTCATAGCAATCAACCAAGGTCTACCCAATATAACTGGATATGCCCCAAGCTTTACAGGCATCACATGAATGTACATGACAGACCTTTGACCCAAAAAATTAAGCTCCAAGTCATGAATAACTCCCAAGCATTTCACTCTACTACTATTTGCCATCTTCACACTGAACAAGGATTTGCCTATGAGCTGCAATCCCAATTGCTGCATTGTTTCCTCTGTCATAACGCACACTTGGGCTCCACCATCCATGTACGCCTTATTTACCCTCCTTCCATGTATCCAAGCATCAACCAGAGGCAAAACATCAGTAACTTTATGAAGCTGCACTACATGTGCATCCCGTGTCTTTACCTTCACCCTTCTAACACTAGCTAGTTTATGCCAGTGCCTTCTCATACTTGAGCTCAAATGCAAGAGTTGCCCATATGATATGTCGGACCTCTTGTTCTTCAAATATTCTAAGAGATTTTACGCTGATTGACCCTTCCCAAGCTGAAAATCATCCATGCCTATCTTCCTTCTTCTTGCCCTTACCTTTGCCTGCTTACTACTTTCAGCCTCTTCCATAGGTGCCTTGCCTTTATCTACATCTCTCCTTGGCTTTGTCCTTGCTCTTTCCTCTTTGAAAAGGCCTTCACTCCATGATTTTTGTGCCCTTGTTCTCTTATTTGCAAAGACATCAACCTCATCATCTTCATCTCCCTCCTCAACTGCCTCCAAAATTCCTACGTTAAATTGCGGAGGTGCTTGAGCTTGATTTTGTCCCTGTTGTTGTGCAAGTCCTTGACCTTGGAGAGGTTGCACATTTCCATTTACATTGCCTTCATTACCTATTTGTCTTTGTATGATAGGATATATACCTCCTGGCTCTCTCCTTGGTTGATTGCAATTGGGCGATATATGCCCTCTCTCCCCACAGTTGTAACACATCACATTATCATCTCTATTCCTTTGAGGCCGTTCTCCTTGAGGTCTTCTTACTTGTTGTTGGATAGCTTGCATAGCAAGGTTGAGGTTTCCTATTTGCTTTGTCAATCTTTGAATGTTTTGGTGAAAGGATTCTTGTCCTCTATTGTCCACTCTTGGAGCTTCTACATGGATTTCCCTTTCAACATGCATATCCAAAGGCAAAGGCTCGACCACATTATTTGTTGATACATAACCATCCCTTTGATGTACATTTGCTTCTCTTTCCCTATTTGCCATTTCATGCCTTCTCACCTTCTTTCTCCATTGCTCTCTAGCAACCTTTACTGCCTCATTGTAGGTCCCTGGGTCCTTGAGCTCCACCTTGTCTCTAATGCTTTGATGTGAGACAACCACAAACCTATCTTTCTTCAAGAAATCAGGGGGCATTTGATTCTCTTCAAGTCCCTTTATGATCTTTCTCCAACAAGCTTCAAACCTGTTTATGTGCACATTGATGTCTTCATGTTCTCCTTGTTGCAGCTTGCTTAGCTCTCTCCACAAATACTCAAGATCATCCTCCTTCTCAAACTCTTCTCTCAAGGAATGAGAAAGAAGATTCCAATCTCCCTTTACACCACCTTCAAGCCTATCTTCATACCATTCACGTGCTTCGCCTTCAAGTAGCAAACTCACCAAACGTACCTTGAATGCACCATCGTCCCTATTGCTCTTCAATGCAATCAATTCGATCCTTCGGATGAACTTGTCCACATCTTCTCCTTTCCCACCCTTGAAAACTTCATACCCATCTCCCACCATAGGCTTTGAGTTGATCTTCAAATGGATGCCAATCTGTAGATCAAAACCCTATTAGAAGGATTCTCTTCTCCTCAGTGGGGGCACCAGTTTATGTGAAGGATTGGGGGGCTGGCCTCTACAACACCTCAAACCAACACCAAGAAAAGAGGATGAAAATTATAGATCTCTCGAGATAATATGGGCTGATCTTCTCTCACTAATTTTCTCAATTTCACACACACTCAACCTCGACTAGCCTTGACTAGCTCCGACTAGCTTCCCTCTACACCGCTACAACTCCCACTACACTCCATTGCACTCAAAGACACCAAGGAAGCAATAAAATCAAGGAAAAAAGTGAGAAAAAAACCATGGAAATCTCTGCACTTTTGACCATAACTCGAAGAGCTTCACTTTATTTCAAACGCCGTTCCATGTGCTAGTAGGGCTTCCATAGGCGCTCCCATATATATACATAGCTTGACCAAAACCCACTCAAATCAAGCTTAATTTTAAAATCCACAAAGTTCAGCAAAAAAAATCAAAAAAGGTGATGGAAAAATTGGGGGAAACCTTGCCCTTTGATATATGTACAAGCAAGGCATTGCAACACATAGTTTACCCTCGACTAGCTGCACACACCATAGCCACCATACCTCAAAACAAGATGAAGAGAGGTCAATATGCAGAGCTAAGCACCCACTTTCATCAGCCCATTGAGGAGAGACACACTCTCAACTCACCACATCGGGCCCTCGACTAGCAAGACAGGCTGCTCTAGTCCCAAACGCCTCTATCCCTCCCGACAATCAGGGTTTCTTGCTGCTAGATGTTCCTATGTCAAATCCCACACTCACTCACGACCTCAAGCTGATAAAAACTCATTTTTTGTTCATATTTTTCAAGTACTAAGTGACTCTTTCAAGTCTCAACACATCTATGTACAAAAACAGCAAAACTATGCACCCCGCACAACTGGCCCGCATGCGTAGAGACAACTGGCACACACCGCCTTTGTACACTTTGTACAAGCATGCTTTATTTACATATAAGGGACCCAAAAGCATTAAAAAACCCTTTCCAAAGTCTCTGGGGTGGCTTGCATCATTCCGTAAAAACACGTCACAACGTTTGTGCAGCCAAAGTTGGTCCGAGCTAGGAGATGGTCTATGCCAGGCAGAGGCAGCAGTGGAGTGCAGTGCAGAAGGCTAGGACAAGTTCCAAGGCCCTTGGCAGCCAAAGGGTAGCGAGAATGTATGCTTAAAGCAGCTTTTTAGGCCAAAGGGCAGCATGATAGTCCAGATGGGATGGCAGATGAAGATGTTTGGAATGTCAAGTCAAAGCTTTAGAATGTAGTGTTCAGTGTGCTCTAGAAGCCGGTGTCATGCCGCTCCACTCCCATGACAAGAAAATGAGCAAAAGAATGCTGATCAAGAGTGTTTGAATCCTACATGGTTGATCAGCAGTTATAAGGGCTTGCTAACAAGCCAATTTATAAGCTGAAAGTGGGCTGGATGCGGCTCTAAAGGTCAGAAGATGTCTTGATAATGCTAAAAAATAAGTATTCTTGAAGTGTTCATAGCTGGGATTTTATTAATCCAAGTTGAATTACTCATAAATCTCTACATGCCTATCTTTACGGCTCGTCAATCGGAGCTACGGGTAAGAAGTTATGACAGTTTTAAGTTGAGTCAGTAGCAGATCTGTACCGGATTGAGCATCTGCTAATAAAAGGTCAAAGATGATAGGAATGCATGAGTGAGAAGTGCTCACTTTCAGGAGCATGTTGGTCTTTTTAGTTCGTCAATCGGGGTTTTAGTTGGCAAGATATGGCCAATTTAAGTATCACCGGGGGCCGGGTTCGAACCGCCCTAGTCGGCTCGATCGAAGTGCTATCTGGGAATTTTTGACATTGTCCAAGTTTCGGGACGTCATGCACAATGGGTTGGTTGATATGTTGAGCCTGACAAGAATTATTTACTGGAGTTTGCTTATAGCAGGAAATTTCCAACACAGCTATGGCTTAAGCAGATACGAAGTTGAGGGTTTTTGCATCTTAATGGCTTGCGGCAAGGTCTGCAACACTAAAATGAGTATTAAAACTCATGATGATATTGTCATTAAAAACCAGTTGTCGTGCTCGGCAATGCGATGCCTGGCAATGCTTTGCCCGATATGTGTACGAAATGTGGTGCCGTTACAAAAGCACAAAAAGATCTTGGTGATATTATTGTTCGAAGTGAAGTCTCGTGGAGTGTATTGAGTGCAGATCATATGCTCACTTTGCCGGTGCCTTGGTAAACTTGCATGCTAGATGTGGTCCTTTATGAATGAAGGGTCAAAGCCCATGACCTCAAAGGAAGTTGAAATACCACCCAAGAGCTTTAAATAAAGTATGGTGCCCAAAGGCATACCACCCGGCCGCCCAAAGCTAAGTAAATAGCCACCCACTTGCTAAAGGGTACCCCTATTATTTTAAAGGGGAGAATGTGGAACAAAGGGGAGACATGGCGTGTAGGCAAGGGCGCAGGCAGAGAGAAAGAGAAGAAGGACTCGGCTCGGGCGCTGTGAGGCTCTGATGGCGCCGAACCAGAAACGGTATCTGACCAGCATGCCTGCGGGCTCACATTCGGGGGATTGTGTCACTTTTGGAGGAGCTCGAATGTCGACCTGCCAAGTCATCAAGAGCCCCTTCCCATTAGGGATATCGCTAATGGGAAGCCAAAAATAGAAAAGTGTTTTTTTTGCCATGCAAAGACATCATGAGTTCTCCTCATCATGATAAGCTCTAAAGCTCCTGAAGCTTGGGAACCTTCTTCTCATGATCATTCATAAGGAAGCTCTTTCAAGGCAAAAGCTCTTAAGCTATGAAGAGGGAAATGAAGCCGAAATTCTCGGGAATTCATTAGCCATGCCCTCGAAGTCAAGCCTGGGATAATCTTAATCCCGGACCTCATCATCATTCAGGAGAAAGCTAATCGGAGGAAAATCTCCGAAGCTCTTATCATCATCAGCTTAATCTCACAAGTAAGCTCTCTCTATCTCTATCCGGGAGAAGAAGAAAAAGCCTCTTAAGCTTCATTAACCTAATCGAAACCTCTTAAGCCATCTTTAATCCGCTCTTAACTTCGTATACCATCCAAACCCTATTCTAATCCTCAAGCTTAAGCTCATAATCTTCCAATAACCTACTCTCTAAGCGCTCTTAAGCCGAATTAAGCCTATTAACTCAAAGCCATAAGACAAGATCTGATATCAAGCCTAATCTCAATTCATTAGCCAAGCCTAATCTCTCGAGCTAGTTTTCAACAAGGCATGCAAGCAAGGAAGTTGGGGGTCGAAGCTTGAGCAAAATCTTAACATGGATTAAAGCAAGTAAGGAATTGAATCTGCATGATCATGGAACTGAGCCGATTCCTAATATCAATTCATTAGCCAAGCCTAATCTCTGAGCCTAATCCTAAACCATTAGCAGAGCCTAAACGCATTCAATTCTGGAAGACAAATAAGATGGCCAGTGGAAGAGGAAGTTCCTAAGCCATAACGGGAAGAAGCAGAAGATAATATTAAGCAGGTCATTATCACTTTTCTTGATTAGCACCTGGTTTAAGCCAGGATTCATCTTGTAAGGAGCATTAAGCCTCCATTAACAACTGATTAATGATGACTACTGTGGATTAACTAGAATTAAGAGTACCGTTTGTTTTGAGCTCTGTCTTGTTAATTGTGCCTGTTGCATATCTTTTCTCCACACCACTCACAGCCAGGGGCTCGATGCCTTCTTGACTCACCTTTTGCACAACTATCAGTGTGCTCTAGAAGCCGGTCCAGACGGCTCGTCAAATGGAGCCCAGTGCTCAAGATATTACAGTTTAAAGGAGTGTGTAGCAGATCCCCGATGGACAGGGCAGCTGGGGATAGGTGGCCGGCCTGATGTCAGTGTATACATGTGTAGTGCTTGAGTTGTGGAGCACGTCTGTCTTTTCGGATTGCGAATCGGAGCTATGGATGGCAAGTTATGGCCATTAGAATATTTTTCGGGGGTCGGGTCTGGAGCCCAGTTGAGTGCATTGGAAAAGGAACCATCTGGTATCATTTCAGCCTCACCAATGTTCTTGATGATAGTATGTACCATGTGGAGCTAGCACAAAGTGACGGCACGTAAATCGGAGCTTGGAGCGGGGAGTTGTTGTAAGTGAAAGTCGGAAGTTAAAAAATGAGAGCGGGGTGCCAGACGATTTTTTTGGTTTTCTGCACACACTATTCGAAGGCACATTAAGGCCAAAGGGGAACGAGGTTAGGGTGGTCTGGAGTCGGCAAGGGGTTCTTCCCACAGGGTTTGATGCACTGTGCATTCAGCAGGTGAGCAAGTGGATGTTGCAGGTTAAAAGTGACACCATGAGAAATTCTTAATAGGTTTTCTTGAGTACTCAAAGGAGGTTTTTGAAGGACTCACGGGCAGATGCCACATGGCTGAGGTTCAACCCACATGCGGATTCGGCACGCAAATATGAGGGGTACTTGACTTGGGCCGTGAGCCCCCATTAGCATCACAAGGGGAGCTGGAGAGCTCGTGGCTATGGCATAGGCGGCGGTAGCCCTCACGAGCACTGTGAACGGCGCTACGTGTGGCGTTCCGCGGACCAGTGGGGCTCATCACAGAGGTTGATGTAGCGCGCCCTCCTGGCACGGGGTAGTTCCCACGGACCCTTGGGGCCCTGAAATTTTGAGAAAAAGGGAGGGGGCAATAGCGACATTGCTATTGCCCCCCCCCCTCCCCCATGTAAGAGGAAGCTCCCAAAGCAAGGCAGTAGAGTAAGAGAGAGAGAGAGGTAGAGCCCGAGGGCGGCCGCAAGACAAAGCAAAGCAAAATGGAAGCCGGACAAATGCAGGCCAAGGCCAAAAGAGGGCAAAGGAGGAGTCGGATAGTGAGAAAGTGAGAGTCAAAGTCAAGTATGTGGAGCAATGCAAGGTTGAGGCCACAAAGGGTAAAAATGAAAGATAAAAAAATAAAAAATGAAGAGCGTAGGGGGCAATAGTGACATCACTAATGCCCCCCCCCCATTGCAAAGAGTAAAGAAGAGAGAGATAGAGCAAGGCGGTGCCCTCTTTCCCAAAAAAATGCCAATTCAAGGTGCCAAGTGGACCAATTAAATTGTAAATTCCCAAATTAAAGCCCCCCCTATAAAAGTCAAAATTGGATCAAATTAGGGGCTTTTTTTTGGCCTTTTGGAGTGCCGTTTGAAGCCTGCAAAGTGGACTTCTCTAGCAAGCTAGCCCCTTTGCAACTTTTGCTTGAAAATGGACATGGTGATGGGAGTGCAAGCCTATGTATATGTTTTCTGAAGTGCAATTAAGCCACAGTTTCCTCCCGTTGTTGTTGTTTCCCCTTCCCCCCTTCTCTTTCTCCTGCTTTCATGTTTCTCCTCGGTAGTAGCTGTGTGGAAGTGTGTGCCCCCCGGACCGATGGTGTTTTGAGTGAGAGAGTGAGATTGAGTGGCTATGTGCGTGTGTAAGGGTGGAGACGTGCAGTGGTAGTAGGGTATCTTGTGTGGTGGTTTGTTGAGTGTGTGAGCAGCGACAATTAAGAAGGCGGTGGTCTGCTAGTGTAAAGTGTTTCTTTGAAGGTGTTTTCTGAGAGGATAGGGGTGCTGTGAATACCCTGAGCTATAGAGAGGCCCATTTGTTTGTGCTGGGCGTGTTCCCCCATTCCCCCTCTCCATCTTCTGGTGCCCGCACGGAGGAGCACACTGATTGCTCCTAGTTGATTGAAAAGAAGCGGTTTTTCGTGTTGGAAGTCATTGAAGCTAGAAGCTATGGACCAATTTTCACAGGAGAAGAGAGCCCTGACGAGTGGATGTCAGATTTTGAGCTGTACATGCTATCATTGCATATGCTAAACGAGGATAGAAAAATGCAGACTTTTCCTTTGGTGATGCTTGGTAGAGCTAAAGCATGGTACGATGCATTGAAAGGTGAGCCGAAGCAAGCATACCCGGCTCTACGGGTGAGGTTTCTTCAAGAATTTCTCAAGGAGACTTCCCCAGTCTAGATGGATGCAAAGCTGAAGGCGCTTAAGCAAGATGTAAGTGAAGAATTCAATCTGTTTTTGGGTCATTTTGAAGAGTGCTGGCAGAGCTAACGGTAGCCATGCAGTTGGCTAATGGAGATTACTTCAACCTGGACAAATTCATGGCGTGTCTACATCCCAAGGTGAGGGAGAAAGTTGATTTTGAGAGCCCAAAGAATTACAATGGTGCGGTAGCCATTGCACGATCAAAGAGCAGAAAGATAAAGAAGAAGATAGAGTAGGGCGTGTCAGGCTATGAGATGATGGCCCATGTCCAACCGCAGAGTCCGAGAGAGGCTGCACATGAAGATAATCATGGAAATCGAGGTATAGCTGTTGTGCCGCAAAATTGGGTGCGCACGGTGCAATATTTGTCTGAGCAAATGCAGGAGTTGCGACTCAGTGTCATGGATAGAGGACAACCAAGAGGAGCAAGGGGCCACTGCCAATGACGGACGCAAAGCGGACCCAGAACCCCGATGGCCTCTAAAACGCCAAGGGCCGAATGGCGCGCCTCGAGCCTGCCACGGTAAAGTGAACAGGGGGCACCACCTAGCTTTGAGCGGCTAGGACGCAAAACCACGATGATATGAACACCGCAAGCCTACACACCGAGAGTGTGAGAGAGAGAGAATATCTGCAAATGAGTGAGAGAGAGAGAGAGAGAGAAAAGAGAGAGAGAGAGAGAGAGAGAGAGAGAGAGAGAGAGAGAGAGAGAGAGAGAGAGAGAGAGAGAAAGAGTGTGAGAGAGAGAGAGAGAATATCTGCAAATGATGAAAACCCTCGGGGGTGTGAGGGTGAATTATTTCTGCAATATTTACAAGGTGGCATGCCGTGGTGGTAGAGAGGTAGGGGGAGGAGGTGGTGCAACCTACTTGGTGCGCTCTCTAAGGCGGCTCAATGATTGTGAATACTTACCACCAAGAGCGTGCATACGTGTGTGCATCGACCATTGGAGTCGAGAGATGGATGTGGTTTTCTTCGCATGGTGCAATTCCCAAGGCAAACCCAACACACAAGCCCCCTTCCCTTGATGGTGATAGTGTCAATCCTTCCTACTACACTCTACCAAATGCATGGTTCCTAATGAATTGCCCCCCCCCGATAGTGACCTCTTAGTGCCAATTTATAGGTGTTGGCTGCTTGGATTATGGTAATCCCAGTGTGGTTAGGGTAAGCTTAATCGGGGAGACAAAGCAAGTGGTGGGCCTGGTGTGGTTGACCCTTGCTTTGTTTTATGAGGTTATTAAAAGATGGGAATCTCTAGGTGGGCCTTTGTGACCATCACCTAGAGAGAGGATATTTACAAAAAAATGGAAATTTACAATGGCTCGGGTGAAAACTGAAGATAATGATGGAAATAACCTATAAACTATTGGGATGGCGTCGTGGTTGCGTGTTGCCGGCGAATGGTGTGCTGCTGGTGCGTCGGTGTCGAGCGTACTTCTTTTCGGAGTCCGCCGGGGCATGCCTTCGGTGCATTTCTCTTTTTGTTGTTGGCGGCGTGTGCTTTGAATCCTTCTTCTTTTGTTTGTTGATGTCGTAGTCGTTTTCTTCGTTGTATCTGTGGTGCGATGCGTATATGCGTGTGTGTGTGTGTGTGTATGTATTCATGCATGAGGGCGCGTGTGTGTGTGTTTTGTATAGGTATGTGTGTGCCAAAACGTGCGTGGGAAGGGGGGGCTATATATATATATATATATATATATATATATATATATATATATATATATATATATATATATATATATATATATATATATATATATATATAGTTATTTTGTTTTGTTTTTTTTTTCTTCTGGCGGATGGCCAGCGGCCTGTTTTCTACGCAAGGTAGATGGGGGGGGGGGGGGTAATAGGGGTAGAGAGTGTGTGTGTGGTGTGTGTGTGTGTGTGTGTGTGTGTGTGTAGGTAGGGTGTGTGTGTGTATTGTGTGTGTGTGTGTGTGTGTGTATTGAGGACTGCGCCTGCGCGAGGTGAATGGTTGGGTGTGTGGGTGATATGCGGACTGCTGCGCACAGCGTCGATGGGAGAGAGGGGAGAGGGGGGTGATTGTGTGTGTGTGTGTTGTGTGTGTGGGTGGTCCTATGTGACGGTGCCCGTGAGAGAGAGAGAGAGAGGATATTCTTGCTTGCATGGCCTGAGCGCCCGTGTGAGAGAGAGCGAGAGTATCCGCGCTGAGCCTTGAGAGAGAGTGTGTGAGGGAGAGGGAGGGGTGAGGTTTTGGGATAAGAGAGAGAGAGAGAGTTTGGGATAAGAGAGAGAGAGAGAGAGAGAGAGAGAGAGAGAGAGAGAGAGAGAGAGAGGGAGAGGGATGAGGTGGGGAGTGGGGTATGGGAGATGTGTGGGTGAGAGGGAGAGGGGGGGGGGGGGGGGGGGGGGGGGGGATAAGTCAATGGTGGAGTGAGGGAATATATCCATGGGCCAAGGGGGGGGGGGGAATGAGGCTGAGGAGAGGGGAATGAGGCCAATGAAGGGTGAGGCGAGCGGGTGGGGAAGAGGGAGGAGCGGTCGGGGAGAGAATATTAGTGGGCCAAAGGGGGGGATGGAAGAGTGGGAGGGGGGTAATGTGAGGGGGAATGTAAGGGTGAGTGTAAGAATGTGAGAGTGGAAGGGGGGGGGGGGTTCCATGCGGCTCACACTGAGGGAGCACGGGAGAGGGGTCGGGAGTTTTTTTTTTTTTTTGGGCTTCTGCCTGGCCGTGGAGGGTAAATTGAGAGAGAGAGATATTAGGGGAAGGGGTATGTAGGAAAATGAGAGAGAGAGAGAGAGAGATAGAGGGAGTTTTTATCCAATGCCCGTAGGGCGGGGGGGGGGGGGGGGGGGGGGGGGGAATAAGCTACGGTGGGGGGTTACTGAGAGCGGGGGGTGAAATGAGTTTTTTTTTTCTCTTTTTTCGTTGATTTTTGAAAGTCGGCTATCTTTAGCCCTCTTCCTTTTGGCTAGAGGCATTCATGCTTGTAGCCTTCTTCTGCTTCTTCAGCTGTAGAGTTAGAGGGTTCTCCCTCTTCTGGAATGTCTAGCACGAATTCTGGTCAAACCTAAGAAAATACCTTTTCAGTCTCCATCCATTGACTCTAGTCTTGTGAATTCTCCCATCTGCTTTCATCAGCTTATAGCTGCCGTTGTCATAGCGCTTCTTGATGATGAATGGCCCTTCCCATCTGGGTTGAAATTTCTTATTCTTCCTAGTGTCAAATCTGTTGTCGTATCGTAGTACTAGCATGCCTTTTTCCAGTCCTTTCTCTTTAAGCCCTTGATTGAAAGTGAGTCGGCGTCGTTCTACCTGTGCTGCATAGTGATTGATAGCTTCTTCCCTATCCATTTGGAGTCTCTCTAGATCCAAGATGTGGTTTCGGAGGTTTACAATTGGACGGTGTGTCTGGCTAGCCAAGACTCGTAAGCTGGCTATTTGTACCTCAATGGGTAGAATTGCCTCCTTCCCATAAACTAGATGGAAAGGAGTGAAACCTAGTGATGTTCGGAACGTTGTTCTGTAGGCCCAAAGAGCTGCCATGAGATGTTCATCCCAGTCTCCTATGTGGTTGTTCACCTGTTTTGTGATGATTTTGAAAATCATTCCATTTACCTTCTCTACCATACCAATGCATTGTGGGTAGTATGGTGTGGAATGCCAACGTGTGATGCCTAACTTCTTTATCAGTTCTCCCACCAAATCACCTCTGAATCCTGGTCCTCTATCTGATATTATCTCAAGAGGAGTGCCAAAACGGCAAAATATTTGTTCAAAAATGAACTTTGCCACCTCTTGGGCTGTAATGCGGGTGGTGGCTGTTGCTTCAGCCCATCGCGTCATGTAGTCGACACCCACTATGATGTACAGTTTCCTTGATTGGGCCCTTGGTAAGGGACCAATTGCATCTATTCCCCATTTGACCGTATGAAATGATAGGGGTTTGTGGCTCGTAGGTGAACGTGCGATCACTGGCCACTTGACAAGCCTTACATGTTTTACACCAATGGTGTACATCTCTGTTCAAACTAGGCCAAAAGTATCCTACCTGTAGAATCTTCCTTCTGGTGATATCTAGAGCAAAATGACCGCTGCAGACGCCGTCATGGCAACTTGAAATTACCTCTGTGATTTCACTGGAGGTTGGCACCCGCCTGAGAATTTGATCTTTGCCCTTACAATATAAGCGGTCGTCTATAAGGCGGTACCTAGTAGCCTTCCTTACCAGCCATTGTTTTTGGCCTTTGGTGTGTCCTGCTGGACATTCTCCTATATCTAGAAAGATGATGATATCAGGCATAGCATCACTACCTTGGAAGAGGGGTAGTTGTAATTTGATTGCTCCTACGGGAACATCTTGTATTCTTTCTTTGGCTAGTGCATCTGCCTCTTGATTTTCTGCTCTGGGGACATGGAAGAGCTTCACTGCTTCAAACTTCTTCAGAAGGTCCTTAACTTGGAGAAGTTGACCAAGTAAAACTTGATTTTTGCACTCCCAGGTACCATTTATCTGCCTTATCAAAAGCAAAGCGTCGCCGAACACATTTAGGTGCTGAATTTTTTGTGAAATACAATGTTCCAACCCAAGGATTAGGGCTGCATATTCTTCTTCATTGTTGGAGTGAGAGTGTAATAACTACCCCATGGAGAATACTCTTTCTTGCTGTTCATTGAAAATGACCATGCCTGCTGCTGCAGACTGATCCATTGTTCTCTTGTATGCTCCGTCAAAGAAAAGAGAGTGAGCTCTCTCTAGCTTAGGACTTTCTCTCGCTAGTGTTCCTTCCTTTGCTTCCGTGTTCACCTTCAGCTTCTTCTCATAATGGCGATGAGTGAGAATTCCCGCTAAACTAGCCCTGGTGGAGTTTTCTACTTGCATGGTGTAGTCAAACTCTTGTAGTCTAATTAACCACTTTGAGATCCTAGATGAGACATCCATGTGTCGCATTACATATGGGAAAACCTCTTCCATTGTCAGGATTACAAATGGTCTAGGCAGGAGATAGGAGCGGAACTTTGTGGTAGCAAAAATTAGTGCCAGAACCATGTGTTCTACTCCGGTGAATCCTTTTTCTGATGGGGTCATGACTCGACTAGAGAAGTAAATAGGGCGCATGAAAGAAGTTTTGGGATCCTTTTGCATTAGCACTGCTCCCAGTGTATCATTTCCCACACTAGGGTTCACATAAAATGGCTCGTCCCACTTAGGAGGTGAAATAGTGGGAAACTTAGCTAGGATTTGCTTCACCTCAGTAAACTGCTGCTCATTCTCTTCACTCCATGAGAAAACATCCCTCTGGGTGAGTTGTTGTAGGGGAAGGACCACTTGAGATAGCAGGTGAATGAACCTGCTTAAGTATCTTACCTTCTGAAGGAAAGAAACCAGCTGCTTGGCGGTGGTGGGTGATGATAAAGATACCAGAGCCTGAATCTTGCTAGGGTCAGCCTCGATTCCCTTTGCTAAAATTACATGACCAAGGAGAGTGACTTTGCTCTCACCAATGTGACACTTGTCCATGTTGAGTTGGCCACCCAAGGTTTGCAGCCTGGTTAAGCCATCATAGACTTTGCTTAAATGAAGGGCTCGTGAGCTATAGATGCAAAAATCATCTATGAAAACCCATATTGATGTTCCAAAGTAGGGTTGGAATAAAAAAGTCACATAGCACTGAAACATGGCTGGGGCGTTAGTGAGGCCGAACGGCATCACTCTGTAGGCAAAACATCCCCAAAGTGTGATGAAGTTTGTCTTCTTCTGTTCCTCCTCCGCAATGCTAATCTTGAAGTATCCTGAGTAGCCATCGCATATTGTGTAGCGTTTGTGACCTGCCACTTCATTGAGTATTTCATCCTGGAATGGGAGGGGAAAGTGGTCTCTCTTCGTGGCTGCATTAAGAGGTTTATAATCCACACAGACTCTCCACTTACCATTTTTTGTTGGTGTGACTACTACTGGGGAGACCCATTCTGAGTCTTCGACAGGGTAGATGAAACCTGCTTGTTGCAAATTTCTCACTTCTTTAAGCAATGCCTCTTGTTGGATTACTCCAAGTCTTTTGAGCTTTTGTACTACGGGTTTACTGCCTTCCTTGAGCTTTATGTGGTGTTGCACTACTGTAATTCCTGTGATCTTATCATAGCCATCAATGAACAAAGTAGTGAAGTTTCCTTACATGGAGACGTACTCCTTCCTTTCTTCATTGGTTAACTCATTTGGGAGAGCATTTTTTGTAGCTTACCTGCATCCTCCAATGATTGCATACCTGATGATCCCTCTTGGTTTGCCGAGGTTGCTTTAGATTGCGTTAATCTGTCTGGGTTTTTAAGAATGACTCCCACTACTTCGATGCTACTGTCACTTCATCAGTGGTGGTTGTGTCTTCTCCTGAGGTAGACGAGTAGTCGCTGGTGGACTCGTCTTCTGAATCCTCCAAGATCATGTTGCGCTGCTTTCCAGTCCTCATGTCGTAGAATATGGACTTCCCTTTAGCATCTTCATCTGGATTATCCTGGTGCTCCAGTCTTGTTTAGCTTCCATAGCCATAAGCCAAGGCCTTCCAAGAATGATGGGGTAGACCTCCCCTTTGTGTGGCATGAAGAAGATGTCTACCTCCACTTCTGTATTGAATGCTTTTACTTTGACCGCATTTACAATGCCTACGCATTTTACTCTTACATTGTTTGCCATCTTGGCTCGGCAGGGTGCCGGCCTACTTACCTCTAGACCTAGATGGTGCATCATCTTTTCACTCATGACACATATTTGCGCGCCACCATCTATGTAGACGTTTGAAATCCGCTGCCCTTTGATGTGAGCGTCCATGGTTGGCAGGATGTCGTCGAGATCCCTCCCAAAGATAGCCCCAGCTATTCGTGGTCTTGATTTCCTAGTACTTACCATTTGCGTCCATTGCCTCCTCATTCTGGGTGCAAGGTGGAGCAATTGGGGCCAAGTTATCTTCGGGCCATGCATTAACACATCCTGAACTAAGTCATAGGGTTGTGCATACTCACCTAGTGAGAAGTCCACGATGTCTATCTTCCACCGTGGTTTAGCTTCTTGCTTGCTAGACTTGGCCTTCCCTTTCATCTTCTCTTCTTTTTGAGATGCCTCCTCGTGCCTTGCACGCTTCACTCCCATAGCATCCACTTCTTCTACCTTTGATTTTTCTTTGTGCTTCTCTCAAGATGACTCTTCTACCTTTGCCTTCCCTTTAGCCACTAAGCTAATAACACTCACCGCTTGGTTCACAGCACGTGGTGGGGGTAGTGGAGGAATGAGAGGTTGGGGTGTTGGTTGCTGTTGTACAGGTGGTCACAAAATTTGGACCGGTGGGATTGGTCCTGGCTGCCTAGGTGGTGGTGGTCTTGCTCTTGGCGGAGAGATCTGATTCTGTCTCCCACCTCTATTGAAATTCTGACTCCTTGGGTGTGGGCAGTAGTACATTCCATGGCCGTCTTCCCCGCAGTTGTAACAGTGGTACTATGGGTTCTGCCTTCATTGTCCCCTTCCTTGTTCTGGGTTTAGGCCAGATGCATGCCCTTGCTGCACCAGATGCACAGATAAACTCTCTAGTTGGGTGGTGATGCGACTCAGTAGGTCTTGTTGTTCTTTTGATGCCTTCTATGGTTGGACTCTATGATTGGCTGTTGCAGCCACTGGGGTTGGTCGGGCCGAGCTTGTTTCCTCTGACTCATTTACTCTTGCTTGCATGCGCATCTTCTTGTCTTTAAGGCGGGCTACTTCGACTGCCAAATCATATGTTGCAGGAAACCTTCCCTTCACCTTCTCTCTAAGCGGGGACCATAGACCAGCAATGAAACGGTCCTTCTTTAGGAAATTAGGCGCTCCTTCGCATTCCTGTGGTGTGGCAACCCATCTCTCCCATAAGTCCACAAACTTTGACTCGTAGGTGGCATACTCCAGCAGGCCTCCCTGTTTTAATTATGTCAGCAGTAGGTGCCATAGCTTCTCCGAGGTTGTGCCTCCACCAAACCTCTTTATAAAAGCAGCCCTTAACACATCCCATGCATTCTTGGTAGCCTGGGGCAATGCATTATACCAGGACTTGGCCTCTACTTTCATAAGTAGAGGAAAAATTCTAAGTCGTGAAGCGTTGTCATCTTTGTTGGAGACGACACAAGCAATGTCGAAATCATCCAAAAAGTCGGTGGTGAGATCCTCTCCCTTCTTTCCACTGAACGTGGGGAAAGAAACACTTGCCATGGTGGTGACTCAGGAAATTACAAACCTTTTTCTTTTTCTCCTTTTTTTTATTAACATCAACCGCAGCGGCTCATAGCGGCTTTTTACAGGGGTGGATGGATAGGTTAAAACGGGGTAAAAATAGAGACATTAAAGGAATGATGGTAATCTAATATGGGGAGAATGATAGGGTTTGGGGAATTGAAGATTTCTCATAGTACTGCCGCACCGAATAGGTAAACGATCTTTTGTTGGTAGAAGACTTTCCTATCTACATAGATATTCACATGCATATGCTACAGGAATCTGAACGGGAATGCCGTCGGCCCATTTTCCATTATGCACAGAAGGTGGAATACTTACTTATACCCTTACCGTGCCAATGTTGATGAGTCGTCACATCCACAAGAGGTCGTCGCCTTTCATGGGCTCTACCTTTCCTTCATTGCTCAGCATATACGGGGTGATGGCGACGCATCTGACCACTCCCAGCCTTTTGGCTAACCGCAATTGTAGGTAATTTCCGTAATTGGCGTGTTGCATGAATTCTACTCCATTCAGCTGCAGTTCGTCTCCAGCCCACTGGGTCTCTCCCGTGGTAGAGAGCTTCTTCAGGATAAGTTGTACAAGGAGAGGAGGAAGATCCTCCACTCGCTTCCCAAAATAGCGAGGGCAGTAGCCGAACCACTCTTCTCTAGGACATGGGAATCTTCTCACCACTTCTTCTTCTGGATTGTCAAAGTGGATTGGTAGCACTCGCATGCGTCGTGCAAATCGGTAGGCGACCTTCCGCTGCTTAGCTTCGGATGACTTCTTCTTTGACAAAGTGGATACAACCCGGCTCTCTGAGCTTGAAGCACTTTCTTGGCCAGATGCCTCTCCCTTTGGGGTCATGTGTTTCAAGGCTAGCCTATCTTCTCCTTGCCTTTGGCTCGAGCAGCCCCTTTAGGCCACTTTGGAGTTATATCTTTGACTGCAGTTTCTTTAGGGAAAAGAGGCCTCACCGTTTGCTTCCCTTCCTTGATGTGAATAATTTCTTTGCGATGAATGTCGATGTAGATGACTTTAGCCCTTTTGATGCCTTCGTTGATTGCTGGCACTCATCGACCGTGTGCCTTGGTTGACAACAGTGATGACACTTCACCAATCTCCCACCTGATGCTTTCGATTTATAGTTAGAACGAGCGACACGAGATGGAGAATTTACCTCTTGAACGCTAATGACACTGCGGCCTGGCAGTAGCACCTCAATGAAGGTAGCTAGTCCCTCTTTCATCTCCTCTTCTTCCGTCCTCCAGTTAGAAAAATCCTTCAGCCACTCGTCCATGATTGATAGTGGACGTCACTTTCAGCATTGTAAACTGAAGGGTCTTAGAAAATCCCTCCTCAATGGGGGCACCAAATGACGGACGCAAAGCGGACCCCGAACCCCGACGGCCTCTAAAACACCGAGGGCCGAATGGCGCGCCTCGAGCCTGCCACGGTAAAGTGAACAGGGGGCACCACCTAGCTTTGAGCGCCTAGGACGCAAAACCACGATGATATGAACACCGCAAGCCTACACACCGAGAGAGAGAGAGAGAGAGAGAGAGAGAGAGAGAGAGAGAGAGAGAGAGAGAGAGAGAGAGAGAGAGAGAATATCTGCAAATGATGAAAACCCTTGGGGGTGTGAGGGTGAATTATTTCTGCAATATTTACAAGGTGGCATGCCGTGGTGGTAGAGAGGTATGGGGAGGCGGTGGTGCAACCTACTTGGTGCACTCTCTAAGGCGGCTCAATGATTGTGAATACTTACCACCAAGAGCGTGCATACATCTGTGCATCGACCATTGGAGTCGAGAGATGGATGTGGTTCCCTTCGCATGGTGCAATTCCCAAGGCAAACCCAACACACAAGTCTCCTCCCCGTGATGGTGATAGTGTCAATACTTCATACTACACTCTACCAAATGCTTGGTTCCTCATGAATTGCCCCCCCCCTGATAGTGACCTCTTAGTGCCAATTTATAGGTGTTGGCTGCTTGGATTATGGTAATCCCAGTGTGGTTAGCTTAAGCTTAATCCGGGGAGACAAAGAAAGTGGTGGGCCTGGTGTGGTTGACCCTTTGCTTTGTTTTGGGAGGTTATTAAAAGATGGGAATCTCTAGGTGGGCCTTTGTGACCATCACCTAGAGAGAGGATATTTACAAAAAAATGGAAATTTACAATGACTCGGGTGAAAACTGAAGATAATGATGGAAATAACCTATAAATTATTGGGATGGCGTTGTGGTTGTGTGTTGCCGGTGAATGGTGTGCTCCTGGTGCGTCGGTGTCGAGCGTACTTCTTTTCGGAGTCGGACGGGGCATGCCTTCGACGCATTTGCTCTTTTTGTTGTTGGTGGCGTGTGCTTTGAATCCTTCTTCTTTTGTTTGTTGATGTCGTAGTCGTTTTCTTCATTGTATCTGTGGTGCGATGCGTATATGCGTGTGTGTGTGTGTGTGTGTGTGTGTATGTATTCATGCATGAGGGCGCGCGCGTGTGTGTGCCCAAACGTGCGTGGGAAGGGGGATATATATATATATATATATATATATATATATATATAGTTATTTTGTTTTGTTTTTTTTTTCTTCTGGCGGATGGCCAGCGGCCTGTTTTTTGCGCAAGGTAGATGGGGGGGGGGGGGCGGGGGGTAATAGGGGTAGAGAGTGTGTGTGGTGTGTGTGTGTGTGTGTGTATGTGTAGGTAGGGTGTGTGTGTGTATTGTGTGTGTGTGTGTAGGGTGTGTGTGTGTATTGTGTGTGTGTGTGTGTGTATTGCAGACTGCGCATGCACGAGGTGAATGGTTGGGTGTGTGGGTGATATGCGGACTGCTGCGCACAGCGCCGATGGGAGAGAGGGGAGAGGGGGGTGATTGTGTGTGTGTGTTGTGTGTGTGGGTGGTCCTATGCGACGCTGTTCGTGAGAGGGAGAGGGAGAGAGAGAGAGAGAGAGAGAGAGAGAGAGAGAGAGAGAGAGAGAGAGAGAGAGAGGATATTCTTGCTTGCATGGCCTGAGCGCCCGGGTGAGAGAGAGCGAGAGTATCCGCGCTGAGCCTTGAGAGAGAGTGTGTGAGGGAGAGGGAGGGGTGAGGTTTTGGGATAAGAGAGAGAGAGAGTGTGTGTGAGGGAGAGGGATGAGGTGGGGAGTGGGGTATGGGAGATGTGTGGGTGAGAGGGAGAGGGGGGGGGTTTATTGTCTTGCATGGGAGCTTGAGGACGGGGGGGGGGGGGGGGGGGGGGGGGGGGGGGATAAGTCAATGGTGAAGTGAGGGAATATATCCACGGGCCACGGGGGGGGGGGGGGGGGGGGGGGGGGAGAATGAGGCCGAGGAGAGGGGAATGAGGCCGATGGAGGGTGAGGCGAGCGGGTCGGGAAGAGGGAGGAGGGGTCGGGGAGAGAATATTAGCGGGCCAAAGGGGGGGGTGGAAGAGTGGGGGGGGGGGGGGGGGGGGGGGGGTAAATGTGAGGGGGAATGTAAGGGTGAGTGTAAGAATGCGGAGAGCAGAAGGGGGGGAGGGTTTCCATGCGGCTCACACAGAGGGAGCACGAGAGAGGGGTCATGATTTTTTAGTTTTTTTTTAGGGCTTTTGCCCGGTCGGGGAGGGTAAATTGAGAGAGAGAGAGATATTAGGGGAAGGGGTATGTAGGGAAAATGAGAGATAGAGAGAGAAAGAGAGAGAGAGAGAGAGAGAGAGAGAGAGAGAGAGAGAGGAGAGAGAGAGAGTGAGAGAGAGAGAGAGAGAGAGAGAGAGAGAGAGAGAGAGAGAGAGAGAGAGAGAGAGAGAGAGAGGGGGGGGGGGGGGGGGGGGGGGGGGGAGCTACGGTGGGGGGTTACTGAGAGTGGGGCGTGAAATGAGTTTTTTTTCCCTCTTTTTTTGTTGATTTCCGAAAGTTGGCTATCACCAGGTGGGTGTTATAATTGTGGAGAAGAAGGGCACTATGCACCTGATTGTCCTCAACCACAAAGAGAGAGAGGAGTTATGTACCCGCTTTTTGGTAGAGGTCGTGGTCAAGGACAATACAATGGTCCAAGAGAGCAAGCAGTGGAAAATCCTGTGCAACCAGCTCCGCAAAACGGAGGTGAGGTCCAAAGAGTAAACATCATAGGGGTGGACGAGCAGGATGTTGAAGTGTTGGCCAATAAGAGAGCAAGAGTTGAGAGAGAGGCAGAGACAGAGCGGGAAACTAGAGAACATAAAGGCAAAGAGAAGGTGTATGAAGGTAGAGAACAGCCCAAGCCTAGCAAAAGAAGAAGGCGTTGCAAGATCAAGCAAGCGGATTTCCAGCTAGGACGTGGATATCCCGAGTACAATCTGGTGAGTGAAGTTCAAAATCAAAAGGAAAATATTACGTTTGGTCAGCTAAGGGAAATGTCCAAGCAGTGAAAAACATGGCTTTGAGGGTAGGTAGCCCCACTGATGTTCTTCCGCTTGTGGATGCGATTATAGAGAAGAGGATGCAGGTACAAGCCTACATAGACGGTGGAGCACAGGTTTGTGTCATGACGGAAGCAGCCATGAAAGAGACGGGAGTCAAGGTAGTAGTCAAGCCAAATGTACGCATGAGGATGGCTAACCATACTAAAGCCAGGTGTCTGGGTGCGGCGCAAGATGTAAAGGTGAAGGTGATGGGCATAGAGTCCTTGATAGACTTTTTCGTGATGAAGGCAGGGGATAATGCTTATCCAATCATTTTGGGTAGGCCATGGCTTTTGGCAATAAGAGCAAAGCAAGATTGGGAGAGCAAAGTGTTCACTTTGCCTGACAAAGAGAAAGGCAGACAAATTGTGCTTGATTTGAAGACCAAGGAGAGCAGTTCTCATCCTATGGCTGTTAAAGACGAGGGCGACACAACGAGCTACGAGTACGAGACAGAAATAGGCTATGATGAAGGCTATACTAGCACAGAGGAAGAGGAGAGCGAGGACAACATGTTGAAGATAGATGAAGACTTATTCGGGGTCACCATAGACGACTCTCCACCTAAAGAAGAAGGTATGCAGTCTCAAGCTCATGGTTTAAGCCTAGAGGAGGTTTCAAGCATGTTGAGTGAAGATTTAACCAAGGGCGAAAAGGAAGGATATATTCAACTGTGTGAGTCCTATCCAAATCTATTTGCGACGGAGTACAAGCATTTTCGAGGTGTAAAAGGGGTGGAGCACAAGATTTTTCTAAAGGAGAGACATAAGCCTAAAGCACAGAAGCTGAGAAGACTAGGGGAAATCCAAAAGGAGGCCCTTTGGCAGGAGATCAATAAGCTACTGGATGCAGGCATCATATATCTTGTGAAAGAGTCAGAGTGGGTCTCGCTAGTGGTCATAACCCCTAAGAAAAATGGGAAATGGAATTGAATGCCGCAACCAAGAGGAATCACTATCCCTTGCCATTCCAAGACGAAATCCTAAACCAGGTGGCTGGGCATGAGAAATACTCTATTATGGATGGATTTTCGGGGTATTTTCAAATAGGGATTGCACTTGAAGACCAGTTGAAGACCACATTCATATCGCCATGGGGTTGTTTTGCTTACCGCAGGATGCCATTTGGATTGGTGAATGCATATGCCACCTTCCAAGGTTGGATGAACAGGGTATTTGGTCCATACTTGGGCCGTTTTATTAGGGTCTTCATGGATAATATCGATTGCTACAGTTCGAGATTGGAGCACCTATCAAAGCTCCAGTTATGATTTTAGAGGCTTGATGAAGAAGGAGGTCAGATGAATCCCAAGAAGTGCAAGCTAGCATAGCCTCGAGCACATCTGTTAGGTCATGTGGTATCGCAAAACAGTATAGAGGCGGATCCCGAGAAGGTGAAGGAATTAGTGCTAATGGAACCACCATCAGATGCTCAAGGTTTGGCTTCATTTGTTCATAAGCTGAAGTATTTATCACGTTTCTTTTGGATGTTGTTGCAATATGTGCATCCTCTTCAGAAGAGGGCTCAGCAAGTGCATGGTTATGAGTGGGATGGGAAATCTCAGGAGGCGTTTGATAGAGTCAAGGAGATTTTGTGTCAGTTTTCCAACGGTGTGTCCTCCCAATCGAGAGGATGACTTTTATGTGTCTATGACGGTGGGTACATTTGCTATTTGAGCGGTTCTATTGAAAAAGGTAGGGATAATCTACAAGCCGATATACTTCGAGAGCAGAGTGATAAGCCCAAGAGAGGCTACCTACACCGAGGCAGAGCAATGGGTGATGGCTTTGGTCTTCGCTTTTGCAAGAAGTTCAAAGTCCATTTGATTGTGCGTAAATTTTTTTTCTTGAAGGCTAATAATCTATTGCAAGAGGTAGTGCTACATTTGAAGCCAGGAAGGAGGATTATGAAGTGGGTGTTGGAGCTACAGGAGTTTGAGTTCGAGTTCAAGGTAGATCACAGGAGTCGGTCTCACCTGGCAGACATTCTTGTCAGCAAGGCCATCGATTTGACGGCCTATCCAACGGTGGTGCGAGATGAAGCCAAGGAGGAACCCGACTTGGAACATGATTTTACAATGTGGTTTGACGGAGCATATCGAAGGGTAATGCAGAAGGCACGAGGAGGTGTAGTGATACACGATCCACACGGCAAAACTATATTCTTGAAGGTGTATGATCTAGAGAATTTCCACACCAATAATGAGGTGGAGTATCTCACTCTACATTTGGGTTTAAAGCAGTGTATAGAGTTCGTCATTTCAAGGTTGATAGTGAAGGGAGATGCGCTGCTAGTCATCAAGCAACTGTTAGGCCAATGGCAGGTAAAGCGCGATTCTTTGAAGCAGTGGTTATTTTCCATAAAGAAGATGTTGAAGTCTTTTGAAGAAATCTAATTCAAGCATGTGAGGAGAGAGTAGACCCTAGAGGCGGATCATCTAGCAAGCAGCAAAGTGCATGTGCATGTTGCAAGTCTATATGTGGCCCCAGCCACTTATGCAGGTAGGGAGACTCTAAAAGAGATTGAAGGTTTTTTGGGTACAGGGAAATGTTCAGAGGGTTGTCCAAGCTGCAAAAGAGGAGAGTGGTGCAAAAGGCCCGCAAATTCACACTAGTAGGTGAGGATCTCATGAACTATGGGCGTGACGGAGTTCTTAGAAGGGGTGTTGTACAAAGAGGAGATAGGGATCGTGTTGGAGCAATACCACGAAGAGAGCGGACACCAGGTCAAAAATCAGGTTTTGTTTTGAGTGCTTAGGGTAGGCTTTTGGTGGCCTTCCATTGTGAGAGACTGTTAACCCTCACGGCACACGGACACCCTATGATCTATAAACGTTGTATTATTTAGAGTAAGGTACCGGGCTTGTCGGACCAATAGGGAAAGGTAGAGTGATCGCCGATGAGAGGCGCACTTTAACTTGGACATTCAAGGGATTAGTTGGTTAAGCATGGGCGCCCAAGTGTGAATGGGGTGAGCTCCTATAAAAGCCAACGAAACCTAATTTTTACTCATTCTCTCATTTGTGCAATTGAAGAGTGCTCTTGCTCCATCTCCATCTTCTTCTTCTTCTTCACCTCCTTGTGTGTGTGAGAGAGAGAGAGAGAGAGAGGGAGAGTGTGTGTGCGATCGAGCATTACGAAGGCACGACGGCGGCGAAGCGGTTGAGCGCGGCACGACTGCAGCTTCTTCTTCATCGCGGCGAGGAATCCACCACGAAGGCGAGCGTAGAGCGGTGAGTGACACACCCTTTGTTTCCTTGAGCTTGCTAGTTTAGGCTTGTTGTGTGCTTGGAGCCTTTTGTGGCTCGCACGCGGTGTATCGGCAAGTCCCTTGCTTCGACAGTGCGGCAAGGAGCGCACATTTTTGGCGCCGTTGCCGGGGATATGCCCTACACTAAGCTCGGTTAGCACTTTACGCTTCCTTGTGGTGCAATTTCTATCATAGGAAAGGCAGGGAAGGAGTGTGTGGAGATTTTTGTTTTTTGCGTTTTCTGCATTTGCTGTCAAGTTTCAATTTCTGCTATTGTCTGCGTTTTTTCAATTTCCGCAATTTCTGCATTTTCAAGTTCGGCGTTTTCAATTTTTGCAATTTTCTGCATTTCTGCGTTTTTTAAATTTTCTGCAATTTCTGCAGTTTCGACAGTTTTTGCATTTCTGCGTTTTTCAATTTTATGCATTTCTGCATTTTCAATTTCTGCGTTTTCAAATTCTGTATTTTCTGCATTAAACAAAAAATAAATAAAAAATAAAAAAGAAAATAATTTGTAAAAAAAATTTCTGAAAAAAAAATAAAATAATAATTTCGGAAATTAAAAACGCGAGTGAGCGGGCGGTGAAATTTTTCGAAAATAAAAAACGTGACTCTTAAAACGGACGGGTTGGTTTGTATAAAAGATAGATCGGGATCATTTTCCCAAGCCCAAGCCCAGGCCCAGGCCTCAGTCCTCAGTCTTATGATATATACTAGACTCACTCTTATATATATACCCTACTCCCTCAAGAGAGAATGAGAGCATGTGGGACAAGTCCTCCACTCTCCTCCTTTCTCTTCCCACTTGCACCCTTAGACTTTCTAGTTTGGGCCTAGTTCCCTACTGGAAATTGACAGTTTTAGGGATTCCGAGGGCATAGAGTGACCAAACGGAGGGCTGTAAAGCACGGCACGACCCTCTGACCGATACGCTCGTTTTAAGCTATCACACGGCCCATTCCACGACACGCTCTAAAAAATCTAGCAAAAAAACAAACAAAAAACACGCTAAAACTAGTCACAAGGCCTCCTAGAGCAGCTTTTTGACACCTAAGGGTATCAGAAGCACATGCACTTACGCTCTGGGCGGGTGCTAGAACATGAGCATATTGAGGGTGCCTCTGTTCATACGGACACCCATTACCCATCCACAATAAGCTCTAGACCCTCAGCGGGGACACAAGGTAGCACCACCCAAGACCCTAAAATAGCCGCTAGTGATTCCTCCTCCGACTCAGAAATCATGGAAGCATACCCTACCCAAAACACTGAGAGAGAAGGCCATGCACCTCCCGAAGCTCCACAGCCTAGTACTAGTATGTTTAGCCGTTTCATGGAAACATTAGGTAGAGCTACTCGCTCGGAACCTGATGCAAATGAAGCACACGAAGGGGGTGGGGAAGTGGACTCTCCTTTCACATCGCACGTGGACCCCACACCCCCAAAGAGTGTCCATGTGGATATCCTACCAACTTCTTACCAAGAAGGCCCTGTTGAGCTGCCTCCTTCAGAAGTTCCCTCTAGAGTACCGTTGGTGACAAGTAAAACCACGAGGAGCAACATTGCTTCTACCTCACAAGAAACTGTTAACACGTCGACTCTAGAAGGATTGTTCATTAATGATCATTGGACATACGACCTCCACACTGAGGTGTTGACGGATCTACACTCTGGCCACGCCTACCATGTAGGATGGATAGAGATTGTACAATCCACCTCTAGTGCCACGAGCATCGAAGATCAACAGAAAATGATCTGTAATGTTATCCATGGCATTATTCAATCCGAAAGGCAAAACCGAGGGGTAAATATACTCTCAACTGGCCCCATGAGATTTCTGGATACGAGCAAGGCTCAACAGCCTACTCTATCACAAATGGAGACTCCTCTAATGAGCCCCATGGACCCATCTTACGTCATTTCACCTGGGGTCTCTATGCAATCTGAGCCTCCGAGCGAAAACTTTAGCTTCCCTAACTTGGCTCAACCCTCTATCAAGGAAAACCCAGTGCTCACTCCAAGGATAAGCCTGACAAAGAATGTACCGATGACATCTACGGTTAGCGCAGTGCCACTACCTAGTGTCGTAGTACCTAATATGGAGCCTCGACCGTATGTGCCTCTAGCCCCTTATGCACAAATGGCCCCCACACCTCCAATTGTACCACTTTCTTATGCTCCTCGAGTGCCGCTCCCTAGCTCTTATCCGAGTGGACCTATGCCCGGTTATGTTCCATATCCTACATCATCTACACATATGCCAAGACCGGTACCCGTCCCTCTCCCACATATGATTCCAAGAGTACCTCCACCGGCCCTACCTCCTCACATAGGTGACTTGGCAGCTTTTGCTCAAACCATAGGTCGATCTATCGCGGAAAATATGCGTCATGCATCTGATAGAGAGCCTAGAAGTAAGGCAGTACAAATTGCCAAACTCACGCAAAAATTCAATGGGGACGAAGATGCTAGGAAACACATTGAAGTGTTTGAACAAGTATGTGATTCCTTAGGGGAACGCAACGAACTACATAAGTGCAATGCCTTAAGCTTGACATTAAGTGGGAAGGCTGGAGATTGGTATAGGACCCTAAGGGTGGACGAGAAAACAATCTACCCTACCCTTCGAAGGTTGTTTCTAAAGGAGTACATACGAGAAGGTTTGCTTTGGGGTGTAGCATCTCAGCTACAGAAGGCCGAACGTAAGGAAGGAGATTCAGTAAGGGACTTCATTAGTCGTCTAAAGCACTTAAACTCTCGTTGCCCTGTAAATGAGCGCTTCAACAATAACCAACTGCTTGATCGATTCATTCGAGGGTTGAGGAATGAAGGAATCTATAATGGACTAGTGATTAGAGGTATCACAACCTGGGAAGATGTCACTGCCAATGCAATCCAACTAGAGGACAACTTGATGATAGCAGGCATGAGGGTGTCTACTGACACGAGATCCACTAGCTCACAAGCCATTGAGTATGAACCCATGACTGCAAAGCCCATTGCCAATGAGCCAAAGGTATTTGAGACATTCTTGACAGACCTCACCAAGGCAATCCAAGAGTCTCTTAAGGATAATCGACCCCCTCAAAATAGTCACATGTATCCAAGAAGGGAGCAACAATGGTGTTCCATTTGCTTAGGTCCACATAGCACTAGTGAGTGCCCTACGTTTAGAGTAAAATTTAATGGAACTTGCAACGCATGTGGTAGGTATGGTCACCAAGCTAAGGATTGTTTAATGATCAAACGTATGATGGCAAATAGACCACCTGTAGCCTGGACGGATGCACCTCGAGCTCCTGTATTGATGCCTACTCCACCTGTTGAGCAACTACCGCAACACATGGTCCCTAGACCTCAAAATGTTGTACAAGCTACACCGTTACCACCTCCTGTGCTAGGACCGCAGCCCCCGCATCCAAGAGTCGCCCCTATGAACCAAGTGGGTTGCAAGCCATCTAATGCTTATGCAGATGGTTGTGAGGAGGAAATAGACACTAGTATTGCCTACGGACTTGATACATTGGAAGAATGTCCTATATACTACATGGAAGATTGTTGGGGACAAGTCAAGCCGGTTTATCAAGCTGCTGCTCTCGCATCCAGAGGTCAAAATATCAACACCCAGGCTAGGAGGCCACCTCTTCAATGCTACGAGTGTGGTGGACCACATTGAGTAGCGGAGTGCCCTATTAGGCTGCAAAAGAATGCTGCACAGATGCAAGTGAATCAAGGGAGCACGTCTGCAATGCCAATACTCACATGTAATCGTTGTGGCATAGATCACTTGATTGCCCAATGCCCCTATAACCCAAATGCGCCTAAAATCACACCCCTAAATTTTGTTGAAATTGCTAGTGTGACATCGCCAATACCACCCGTCGCACCCGCTTATGCGATTACACGGTCCATGCTTCAAGGGCCAGGCCATATCCTCGAAGAGAGAGATACCGCGTCAATTATCCAAGCAAAGAAAAAGAAGACACGAAGGAAGAAGTCGCAGAATACGGAAAATTCAAAGCCAAGTTCCAAAACAAACATAGGAACAGGAGATGACCCCGTGTATATGAATGACCTCGAGGATGATTCAGATTCAGTCGAGACAATGGAGACTAGAACCAATACCACAAAGAGAAAGACCGACAAAGAAAACCGTAACATGGAACCAAATGAAAACCGAATAAGAGAAAACCATAAAGAGCCTCTGAAAACACCACAAGTGTTTCCAAATCCAATCCAAGACCCCCAAGATAAACCGCAGGGGCAAAAAGGGAAGAATCGTAAAAAGAAGATTGGGACGTACCCAAACCCAGTAGATGAGATTAAGCAGGTGAAACATCTAAGAGGTTTAGTGGAGGAGACTCAAAGGAAACTAGAACCAGAACCCATGCAGGTCAAAATTCATGACACGGTGTTTCCCACGCAAGTTCATCCACCCCACATGAACCATAGACCGTTAGCCATATCTAGTATCATCCAAGAAGTGAGTGAGGACAGGACATCAGAAAGTGAGCATACACCCTTCTTGTTGGAAAGGATGTTTAACGAAGGAATACCTGATCCCATTGAGGAATATGAGATTCCATCCTCACCAGTTCCTAGTCAAGGACCTACACCCTGCAAAACGCCAATGAATGTTGCCAAACTAGTGGACTTCATGTCTGCTGAGGTCCGAACCACGATCATAGCAAAGCTGTATGGAGATCCTGAGTTATTCCTTGCACTTCGAGCATTCCTTAACGTAGAGCTACGAACGGGATTACCGCAGTTTGCGCAACCAAATAGGCCTGACTCGATTATGATTGATGAGGAAAATCATGTGCAATCACTTGACTTAGATGGACACGAGTCTGTGATCGAGGTACCCATTAACGAATTAGGGCAGTATTTTGAAGGCGACGAGTCTAATGCGACCCTACCCATCACTACCAAGGGATTAACTATAAAGGGAATTCTTGATGGTGGTGCGGGAGTTAGCATCGTTACAAAAGATTGTTGGGAATCCATGGGAAAACCCCGTCTCAGTGTTACTAACATTGTGGTAAAGATGGCAAATGGTACCATAGCCAAACCTATGGGGATGCTCAAGGATCTTAAGATCAAAGTTCTAGGACACAAGGTACGACATACGTTCATTGTAATGGATTTCTCTAAACACCTTATGTCATATGAAATGATTTTAGGACGACCATTCATGAGGGAAGCACAAATGGTTCACGATTGGTCTAAAAATCATGTCTATTTGCAATTCCAAGACTCTGTCCTTAGAGTGGATTTGGTGACTGGTAAGGTACACCCCTTAGGGAGTAAAACCATTATTGATCATCGCTCTGACACCACAGTTCACTCGGCCCCACTACAATATTGTTACACTTGTAAGAAGGATACAGACATTGGCCAAGATTCTCCTTATATGGATATCCTACCTGGGATGACTGAGTCGGACAATGTGGATTGGGTACACCTAGCATCAACCATAGACACTTGGGGAAATAGGGGGACAACCTGGGTAACACCTGAGGGGGATGAAATTCCTATACCCTTAAATATGCTACAAGCAATGCATATCGCTTCCGACAAGACTCATCCTAATGTAACGAAGAAAACATACAAGTGGGTCCCTAAAGCTTCTTTAGTGACCATAGCTAGTGCTAAAAAACAGAATCCTTGTAAGAAACGTACCACTCGCTCCAAGAGGCTACTATCAAGGAAATGATCAAATCTGGGTGCCAAAACGTAGATTGTGCTCTTACCTATCACCTGACCCAAGTGAGCCCAATCCCGTATCTCCAAAACGAATCAATGATCGTGCAAAGAAAAAGATCACAGAATGCTACACACCCGCTCCCGAGCTAGTTTGGGTACCAAAGAAAGAACGATTTGTTCCACCTAGCTCAGGAACAGGGAAATCAAATGAAGCTTCTTGCTCTTCATGTAGTTCCTATACGCAAATAGAAGCTTCGACACAACCTCCACCTACCACTGTACATATCCATCCAAGCACGAAAGAGTTTGCACCTTCCGGGGTAAGTTCACCACCTACAACAACGTTGCAAATAAAATCTTGGGAGAGTACCTTACCACCCTTGCAACTTGACGAGGCACCTAGGGTAATAGAAAACTACTGGCAAAAATCCTCACCTATTACCAACTGGAACAATTGGTTTCAAAGGGTGACAAGCTCATTTCAAACGGTATGATCTACCCAAGGAAGGGGGGAGTGTTTGCTGACAGTCATCATTCACTTGTTTCCCTCTCAACCTTTTTCCCTGACCTCTTAATCACCAATCTTAGGGAATGTACATATAAAGCTTTATACTCACAAAAAAAAAAAAAGAGAGCAAGAGCAATTAGCAAACGAGTATGCACATTAAAGTCAAAACATTGACTCAGACCTACACATGTCACATTTGGTACAGTGAAACAGAAACCTATGCCATAAAACACCTTTGATCCTCATCACTTGAGTGATGGAGGGTAAGTAAGATTAGTACGATAGGAGTGTTTCTGTTTTAGAGTTGAGAGATTAGTGAAGTTCTCTTTTCCCACTAATGTGCCTCCTGGAGGTATTCCTTTTGTTTCCTAGTGTGTACAGGAACGTGTTGCTATTGATAGGATTGGACGTTCATGGAACCTTTCTCTCGTTCACACTTCAAATCAAGCGCGACCATCAACACAAACAGGTGTTTCTTGTCCATTAGCATTGACTTTATCTTTTTGCATCCATGTTTGTCTGCTTTGATTGTGATTGGTAGCATAATATTCAGCACATTGGCTTAGTATCAAACATTTAATTCAATGTAATGTTTTGTCATAATCACTTTTCTAGGTTTAAAAATCAAGCAGTCCGACTAAGCTAGTTTGACCAAGCTAGATATTAGAAATCTTCTCTTAATACCATGGGGAATGCCTTCCTAATAAACAATGGTTACTTAGGTTCTTAATCCGATTTAGGCAGCATTGTATGAAATGTACTAGGGCTTTCTAGTGGGCTTAACCCTATTGACCTTTAGCGTAAGTATTATAAAGGGAGTTTACTAATGTGATGAGCCTGGGGAGGGTAACAGTGTTATATGACCCCCCAAAGTTACAAAATTAAAATGATGAAAATGAACAAACAAAAAATCAAAGTGGCACAATGTAAAATTTTAAGCTGGAAGAGAAATCTCAGCTTGATTTGGTACTTCACTCACATGTATCGCCTATGGTACTAGAGCCCTAGAGGTTCCCAGCGTGGGCGCTTTTCCTTGAAAAGCAAAAAACCCAAGGCATACAAAATAAGCACACACATCATAATTGAATCAATGTGAAAAGACCTTGGGGGGTCAAAGAAAAAGTAATCAGTAAGGCGATGATTTCATAAGAAAATCCTTTTATGGTAGCTTAACTACAAAGTCTTCTAGGTATAGCCTCTAGTCAGCCCTCGAACATGAATACTTGGCTCTCGCGATTAAACAACTTAATTGACCAGAGAAAATTAAGAAGCTTACCCATGGTATTAATATTCGATCTCTAGTGCTTTTCGACCGTCAAATTAGCGACCCCAGACTTGTTTAATTTTTTGCCTTTACATCTGTTTATGCATTTGATTACATTGAAATTTAATGTTCATTGCTGACAAATTGTTTGCAATTCTTTTACCAATCAATGTGTCTACCTAAAACTGCATATGCTTTTTAAGAGAATGCAATTACTGTGCCAATGTTGTTTGATTTTGCAGTGACTGAAGAAGGCTAAGGACATTCATCTCAAATGCTCTTCCACCTCGACGAACCAGCTTCAACTCAATAGCTTCCGAGGACGGAATCTACATCAGGAAGGGGGGCATGTTAACCCTCACGGCACACAGACACCCTATGATCTATAAACGTTGTATTATTTAGAGTCAGGTACCGGGCTTGTCGGACCAATAGGGAAAGGTAGAGTGATCGCCGATGAGAGGCGCACTTTAACTTGGACATTCAAGGGATTAGTTGGTTAAGCATGGGCGCCCAAGTGTGAATGGGGTGAGCTCCTATAAAAGCCAACGAAACCTAATTTTTACTCATTCTCTCATTTGTGCAATTGAAGAGTGCTCTTGCTCCATCTCCATCTTCTTCTTCTTCTTCACCTCCTTGTGTGTGTGAGAGAGAGAGAGAGAGAGAGGGAGAGTGTGTGTGCGATCGAGCATTACGAAGGCACGACGGCGGCGAAGCGGTTGAGCGCGGCACGACTGCAGCTTCTTCTTCATCGCGGCGAGGAATCCACCACGAAGGCGAGCATAGAGCGGTGAGTGACACACCCTTTGTTTCCTTGAGCTTGCTAGTTTAGGCTTGTTGTGTGCTTGGAGCCTTTTGTGGCTCGCACGCGGTGTATTGGCAAGTCCCTTGCTTCGACAGTGCGGCAAGGAGCGCATAGAGACGTGCATTACTGGTGCAAAACGTGCCACGAGTGTCAGACTATAGGTGAAAGACGACTGGTAGCTGAGTCACAGGGCGCCATCATCGCACAAAGCGCTTTTGAGAAGTGGGGTCTGGATGCCATAGGCCCTCTCCCAAAGTCTACAAGTGTTAAGAAGTACGTGGTGGTAGCATTGACTACCTCACAAGATGGGTCGAGGCCAAGGCAGTGAAGGAAGTAAATGCTAATGTGGTGGCTCAATTTGTGTTTGATAATATATGCTGCCGTTTTGGAATTCCATGGGTGTTAGTTTCTAATAGGGGTCAGGGGTTCAGAAGCAAGCTCATGATCGAATTAGTGTAAAAGTTAAAGATTTAGCATAGGTTCTCCTCACCCTATCACCCCCAATGCAATGGTCTAGTCAAGAGTGCTAATGGTCAAATCATCAAGATGTTAACAAAGTATGTGTATAAGCAGGAAGCTGAGTGGGAAGCAAATCTAGAGAAGTGTCTCTGGGCGTATAGGATGTCCTATAAAGTGGCTACAAACTTCACTCCATTCGAGCTAGTCTATGGTAAGGAGGCTGTGTTGTTAGTGCATACACAGCTCGGTGCTTTAAAGGGTATGTGGCGTGTCAGTGCCACTCAACAAGGAGTTCTACAGGATCGAATAGCCAGTTTGGAGGCTTTGCAGATGGATAAAGAGGTAGTGGCAGACTACTATGTGAAGCACAGAGAGAAGCGGGTTGCTAAGTTCAATCAAACCCTACCAGACAAGAAGATAGAGGAAGGAGACCTGGTCATGAAATACAAGAGCTACCTAGATTTCACATTCCATAATAAGTCCAAAAAGAAATGGACAGGTCCATATAAAGTGAAGAAGGCCTTTCCTAATGGGACGTATCAATTGGTAAGAGCAAATGGAAAGCTTCTTAGGAATAGAGTGAATGGTGTGCAGCTCAAATTGTATTTCTAGAGGGATCTAGTACCTGAAGTGCAACAAATTATAGTCAAAGGGGGTGGGCAACCCACCTAGAGCATGCAGTGTGTGAAAGGAAGGAGATGAAGCTTTTATACATAGCCTGTACATACAGTTATGGTTTTGTGAGTTCTTTTAATCGTCAGTTGGTGTGCCAACTTTAAAGTTCTGTACATATGCTTTTGGTCGAACATAAATGTTCGACGAGGGGGTGGGCAATGATGGTGTAGCCAAAGTTGGTCCGAGCTAGGAGATGGTCTATGCCAGGCAGAGGTAGTAGTCGAGTGCAGTGCAGAAGGCTCGGACAAGTGATAAGGCCCTTGGCAGCCAAAGGGTAGCGGGAATGTATGCTTAAAGCGGATTTTTAGACCAAAGGGCAGCTGTATAGTCCAGATGGTATGGTAGATAAAGATGTCTAGAATGTTAAGTCAAAGCTCTAGAATGTAGTGTTCAGTGTACTCTAGAAGCTGGTCTAGACGGCTCGTCAAACGGAGCCTCGGTGCTCAAGATATTGCAGTTTAAAGGAGTGTGTAGCAAATCCCCGACAGACAAGGCAGCTCGGGACAGGTGGCCCGGGCTGATGTAAGTGTATACATGTGTAGTGCTCGAGTTCTAGAGCATGCCTGTCTTTTCGGATTGCGAATTGAAGCTCTAGATGGCAAGTTATGGCTATTAGAAGATTTTTCGGGGGCCGGGTCTGAGCCCAGTTGAGTGCATTGGGAAAGGCACCATCTGGTATCATTTCAGCCTCTCCAATTTTCTCAATGATAGTATGTACCATGTGGAGTTAGCACAAAGTGGCGGCCCGTAAATCCAAGCTCAGAGCGGGGAGTTGTTGTAAGTGAAAGTCAGAAGTTCAAAAATGAAAGCCAAGTGCCAGACGATTTTTTTGGTTTTTTGCGCACACTGTTCGAAGGCACACTAAGGCCAAAGGGGAACGAGGTCCGGGTGGTCTGGAGTCAGCAAGGGGTTCTTCCCACAGGGTTTGATAGACTGTGCATTGAGCAGGTTAGCAAGTGGATGTTGCACGTTAAAACGGACACCATGGGAAATTCTTAAGAGGTTTTTTTGAGTACTCAGAGGAGGTTTTTGAAGGACTCACGGGCACCTTCCACATGTCCGAGGTTGAACCCACATGCGGATTCGGTAGGCAAATATGAGGGGTACTTGACCTGGGCCGTGAGCCCCCATAATCATCACAAGGGGAGTTGGAGAGCTCGTGGCTATGGCGTAGGCGGCGGCAGCCCTCACGGGCAATGTGAACGGCGCTGTGTGTGGCGTTCGGTGGCCTTGTGGGGCGCATCACAGAGGTTGATGTGGCGCGCCCACCCGGCACAGGGCAGTTCCCACAAACCCTTAACTTGGGTCCCCAAAATTTTGAGAAAAAGGGAGGGGGCAATAGGGGCATCGCTATTGCCTCCCCCCCCCCTTCATGTAAGAGGAAGCTCCCACAGTAAGGCAGTAGAGTAAGAGAGAGAGAGAGAGAGAGGCAGAGCCCGAGGGTGGCCGCAAGCCAAAGCAAAGCAAAATGGAAGCCGGACAAATGGAGATCAAGGCCAAAATAGGGCAAAGGAGGAGTTGGATAGTAAGAAAGTGAGAGTCAAAGTCAAGCATGTGGAGCAATGCAAGGTTGAGGCCATAGAGGGTAAAAATGAAAGATAAAAAAAGAAAAAATGAAGAGCCTAGGGGGCAATAGCGACATTGCTAATGCCCCCCTCCCTGGTGCAAAGAGTAAAGAAGAGAGCGATAGAGCAAGGCGGTGCCCTCTTTCCCAAAAAAATGCCAATTCAAGGTGCCAAGTGGACCAATTAAATTGTAAATTCCCAAATTAAAGCCCCCCCCTATAAAAGTCAAAATTGGATCAAATTAGGGGCTTTTTTTTGGCCTTTTGGAGTGCCGTTTGAAGTCTGCAAAGCGGACTTCTCTAGCAAGCTAGCCCCTTTGTAACTTTTGCTTGAAAATGGCCATGGTGATGGCAGTGCAAGACTGTGTATATGTTTTCTGAAGTGCAATCAAGCCACAGTTGCCTCCTGTTGCTGTTGTTTCCCCTTCCCCCCTTCTCTTTCTCCTACTTTCATGTTTCTCCTCGGTATTGGCTGTGTGGAAGTGTGTGCCCCCGAACCGATGGTGTTTTGAGTGAGAGAGTGAAATTGAGTGGCTATGTGCGTGTGTAAGAGTGGAGACGTGCAGTGGTAGTAGGGTATCTTGTGTGGTGGTTTGTTGAGTGTGTAAGCAGCGGCAATTAAGAAGGCGGTGGTCCGCTAGTGTAAAGTGTTTCTTTGAAGGTGTTTTCGGAGAGAATAGGGGTGCTATGAATACCCTGAGCTATAGAGAGGCCCTTTTGTTTGTGCTGGGCGTGTTCCCCCATTTCCCCTCTTCATCTTCTAGTGCCCCCACGAAGGAGCACACTGATTGCTCCTAGTTGATCGAAAAGAAGCGGATTCTCTATATTCTTTTTTTTTTTGGATTTATGTGCGCGCGTGTGTGTGTGTGTAGTAGAAAACAAAAGGGAAAGAGGGGGGATGTGCTTTTGTGTTTACCTCTTTCTTTGTAGCACGGTTGAGCTTGCAGAGACGATGGCGGAATACCCCCTTCACCGAAACTTGGACGAGACCCTCTTCGATGTAACTTGGGAAGCTTGGAGAAGGAGAGCGGAGGAAGGGAGAGGGGGGGGGGGGAGCTTGGAGAAGGAGAGAGAGGGAAGGGAGAGGGGGGGCGGTGGGGGGGGGGGAGGGGGGAGCGTGGGAGTGATGACGGAGAGCAAGAACGCAGAGTATGTAGCAAAAACATGGCATACTATGCCTTCTTGCCTATTTCCGGCACCAGTTATTACCGCGGATATTATCGCGGCCATTATCGCCAATATTATGTGAATATTACCGCCTATATTACCGCAGCTGGTCATTTCAAACAGATACATGCAAATCTGAGGTTGCGTGCAGGGGGGTACAAACCATCCCCTCTAACCTTAGCTATACATTATTTCATTCTTTAGACTTTTGAGTTTTTTGATAAACATTTTTAATTTTTTATGGATACTTTATTTTGTAGTAGTTTTAAATATTTATT
This sequence comes from Adiantum capillus-veneris, assembly GCF_014529385.1. Taxonomy (NCBI): domain Eukaryota; kingdom Viridiplantae; phylum Streptophyta; class Polypodiopsida; order Polypodiales; family Pteridaceae; genus Adiantum; species Adiantum capillus-veneris. The sequence goes on from NC_140953.1 coordinate 48,009,082, forward strand.
AATTACATTTTTAAAATTATCTTTTAGTTAAAAATAATTTTAACACTCATTGTCATTTGTTTCCTTTCACTTTAACTATATGTAAAATTTTTAATGGAATTAAGTGCTTTTCTAATTATTTATTTTTTAGGACACATGAATAAATAAACAACATTTCACGTGTGCAGGACATCGACTGGGATGATCGTGGTCCCCTGGAGGCCTTGAGTGCGATCGTTGGCTCAAGGAAAAACTACCTTGTCCTTGCGGTAAGTGCAAAAGGGTAATCCCTCGCTAGAGGCGCATTGCTTTGGAGTACGTGGAGAACGAAGGGCTTTGGCATCCTCGAAAAAGCACTCGGATAGATGATAGTGCCAACTCACCCATCGCTTGAGGAGGTGCCCCATTGGTCTGTTTTTGGTGGTGGTGCACCGGCGCTCAAGGCCAAGCGGCAAAGGCAAGAGCAACTGGGTGATTTGGGTGCACCGCATGGTGATCCTCTCATTGGCTCTACGTTGGCAGCTCCTATGGCGTCTTTGTCGCACTTTGAGGCAGAGGATGAGCACATGTTCGACATGTGTGATGAGTTACTAGATCATGAGCGCGACGTGCAAGGAGGATTGTTAGCCCTGCACTAAACGGGCTGCCGAAATGGAGGATAGATTTGTGACGAGTTTCCGAACACCTCATTACGACGATGCACGGTACTTGATGCTCCGAGCATCATTGGAAGTCCGTAACTTGCAAGAAACATTTGGTTGGAGTAATGCAAGTGTTGATGCACTACTTCTGTAAGTATGGAATGTGGCTTTTATATACTCTCTCCCTCTCTCTTTATGGTCTCGCCTTCTAGGAATTATACTAATACGCATGTTTGTTGTAAATTGATGGGCAAAATGTTTCCAAAAGATCACCACATGCCTCTAGATCGTCAACGAGCTAGATCGTATGTCACTCCACTTGGAATGGAGTATGAGCGCATCCATGCGTGCGTCAATGATTGCATGCTATACTGCAATGAGCATGCACATGCTACCTCATGTCCTGTGTGCAGGGAGGCACGATACAAGACAAGAGAGAGCAGGGCACACCTACTCTGCAAGGTATTGAGACATTTTCCATTAATTCCTCGCATCCACCACATGTTTAAAAGCAGTTCTATCATGGAGCTTCTCGCGTGGCACGCAAACCATCACTCAAATGATGGAATGATGCATGTCCCTACGAATTCACCTACATAGAGGCACATCCAAACGCAATGGCCAGAGTTTGGGTTGGAGCCTCGACACTTGAGGCTTGGGTTAGCAAGTGATGGTGTCAACCCCTTCGGCACTAAGTCTACTTCATGGAGCACTTGGCTATAGTGATCGTCAACCACAATATTCCACCATGGGAGACAACCAAGAAGGGGATACTTCTTTCCTTGCTTGTGCCAGGGAAGTACAAAGTGTCAAATATTGACATTTACCTCGATCCCCTCATCAAGGAGTTGGAGGAGTTATGGATAGGCATTCCTATTGTCGATCTCTCACTTGCAAAGGGTGGGAGAGAGGCCATTGTGATGGGAATCCTTATAAGGACTATGAACGACTATCCTAGGCTTGGAGATATTTCTGGTAACCCCCTTTCCTCTATCTCTCTTTCCCTCTTTCCCTCTCTCCCTTTAGTTCACTTTAGTTCACTCATCTATCTAACCATATGATATGTACGCAGGGTTGTCCACATCGGGGCACAATGCATGTCCTACTTGCAGGCCATCGTTTGGTGACAGAGAGGCCCGATTAGGTAATCTATCCAAACAACCATCATTTCTTACCCCAATGGCATAACAAGCACAAGGCTCCAACAAATGGGAAGACTCCTTTAAAGCTCACGATGGCAGATTCGGAAACCATTTGGGAAAGACGCCACAACAACAATCCGGCTCCATGTCCTCCACCAAAAGGTATGTCAAGGTATTCCATGTTTTTAAGGCTTCTATATTTGAATGACTTAAAAATAAAACACCTCTTGGATCCCATGCACATATTCAAGAATGTAGCCCAAACACTATGGGACCACATTATTGGCAAGAAGGACTCTTTGGGTGCGATGGAGGATTTGAGGCTTTTAAAACGTCTCCCCACCTCTGCTCTCGGGGGGTTCACTATGTGTAAAACTACCATATCACGTGCGTTCAAGACATGTTTGTAAAACCCCTTATCTGTGAATTTTGTAGGAATATAATGTACCCTGTTCTCTTAAAATCTGTAAGTTTTTTTCAAATTTGAAAAAATAATGCCCTTTTGTATATATATTTATGTATGTTTCCAGAGCTTTAAATACCCTTCTGTTGAACTCACGTGATAGGTTACATTTTTATTAAGTGACCTCCCCGGGCCTCTGCTACTCCACGGTGTGCCCCAAATGGAAAGATTGTCATTCCTAAAGCACCATGGATGCTAGCCAAAGAAGAATTAGACAAGGTGAAGGGTACCATTGCCTCTATTTGCACACCAACAAGATACATGAGGTCGCTAGAGGGAGCTTTCACAAAAGCAAAGAAGGGTGGAAGTGTTCAATTGTACGGGTTGAAGTCCCAATGATTGACACAAGATGCTTCAAGTAATCTTCGTACTCCCTATTCTATCTATAGTTTGTGTGTATGACTATCACTCACTTTCCCTTTCCTTGATTTACATTGTAGTTCATTCTGCCGATGATTATGTGTATATGTTGGGAAAAGAAAGTCAGGGATGATATTTTCAAACTAGGAGAGCTAGTAAGGTACATGACAAGACTCCACTCAACTAGACCTTTTTTATGACAATAATTTCAACTAGCACTTAGTGTATCCTTGTGTGTTTTCTTACAAATTTTTGAGCTCCAAGGAAATCAAAATAGATGCTATCCCTGCTGCTCAAACACTTGCAATAGAAACTATGTGTGCCATTGAAAATGCATTTCCTCGATCAGTCCTTCTTAGTCAAATTCACCTCTTGGTTCACGTGGTGGAGGAGATCGCTATATGTGGAGTAGTGCACACACAATGGATGTTCGTCTTAGAGAGGTTTTTAAAGACTCTCAAAGATTTTGTGCGGCTATGGTCTCAACCAGAGGCATGTATGGCCGAAGGGTGGATCATTCAAGAGGTATTTGTTTACATATCATAGTATTTGGCACAAGTTGATCCTTCAATGCCTTGCATGTGGTCAGACGAGGAAGATGCAAGGATGACTTCACACTTGCCAAGTGGAAAGGGGAAACTACTTAACATGGATATGAATCTATCCCGTGCTAAGTTTTGCATTCTCAATGCAAAGATTATGACCAAGTGGGTGGACTTGTGGACAGTGGCAAAGGCAAGGCGTTTGCAAGAGAGGGAAGCATGGAAACAAGCACATGGAGGAAGGAGGGCATCCCTAGTGCCTAAACACCTTGCATGTTTCCCATATCTCATTAGTGTAGAGTGGATTCATGAGAGAATGACCGAGGCAAAAGCGCGCGGAGAAGAAATCACCAGCAAAGAATGGGAGTATGCATGAGGCTTCGTAACAAAGGTAGAGTACTCATATACCTAAACCATATTGTAGCGCTATTTCTTGAAATTATCTTCAATATGCATTTGATAAATTAATATATTTTTCTATTTTGTAGTGCATTTGCTTTAACTCTATGTGGTCAAAGGGTCGTCACTTTTGTACGTGCCACATTGATGAGCATAGAACCACCATGGATAGTGCCATCATGGGCAACTTTGACACAGACGGTGATGAAGCCAGGTACTGTGGAACTATTGAAAGGATACTACAGGTTAATTTTAAAACCTTTCATGCCTTCATCTTCGAGTGCAAGTGGTTTGCAAATGTGTCTAAACGACATGAGAATGGCCTCTACATGGTGGACTCTAGTGTGCATCACACAGGGAGGTATGACAATTTAGTTTTACTGTGCAATTGTGAGCAGGTGAGTGACATGTACCTTTTTTATTCTTATTCACTTGTAGAGTTAGTTATACCAATGTTACTCACTTTGAGCTTCTATTTTATAGGTCATCTATATCCCAGTAATCCACAAACCAAAACTTTGGTTTGTAATTCCCGTAACACCTCGAGGGAGAACGATTTTTTCCACTAATGAAGTGGAGACTTATCTTCCAAAATTTGAAGGGGGGGGAGGGGTTAAGCCAGAATTTGAAAGTTTAGGTGCTAAATTTGGTTGTCGGATATAACAATTTTAGCTTCACACGTAGCTAAAAATCGCTTTTTTGAGGACCAACGGAACGTCAGATGCCCGAAAATTGTGCAGTAAAGCACACAGTGACCCTCTAAGTGATACGCTCATTTCGAGCTATCACACACATTAATAAAAAAAAATCAAACATTCAAAAACATTCAAAAAACATCAAAAAGAAAAAAAAATCAAGTAGAAAACGGGGTGCAAAACACCCACAAAACAAAGCAAGTAACCTTTGAGGGTACTTGCTGACACTTGTAGGGCACCCAAAGCACATGTATCTACGCTCTAGTCGTGTACTAGAGTCCGAACAACTAGCTAGTGCTTCGATCTACGGGGGTATTCACTATCCTTCCACGCTAGGGTCTACGCCCTCGACGGGGACCCAAGGTAGTGCAACCCAAGACCCAAATATAGCGGCTAGCGACTCTTCCTCTGACTACGATATTATGGAAGAGCAACTTACACAAAGTCCCGGGGGAACAAATGAGACCGTGCCTAGCTGGGCCCAACAACCTGGAACTAGTGTTTTTAGCCGTTTGATAGAAACTTTTAGTAGAGCTACGCGCTCTGAACCTACGGTGTTGGGAAACAAACAAACTGAAACACCTCTATAGTGATGTCACCCAAGAACGTTAAAAGAGAACTACAAGACACCAAAAGCTTCGCAAACTCCTTTTTAAACACCACAAGTCCAATAGGAGTAGACCCTTGGAAATTTACTAGCCGTCGCCCACCCAAGAGACTATGTCACATAGGAGCAAAACCATGCCAAAGCATGGATTTACAGTACACGCTGACCAATGCATATGAAGACAAGAGCCTCTCCTTTCACAATCAAGCATCACAAACCCACAACTTCAACATCAATTCCACAATTCATAGATACATGCCCTCCGAATCTGTCTACACACAATTTGCCACTAGGCTGCCATAGCCATAACCCTGTAGAGAACTAGTCGTAACCTGATGAGCACAACTCCAATTGGGGCACTTTAAATCTTGAGAGAAAGATTGAAAAATGACTGGTGAGAAATCTGAAGATGAATAAAATTGATTCCATACGCCCCCATGAGAAAAATTGACGCGAACAGAGAGCTGTCCCAGCACGACTACACGTAGAGAAGGCTAGTCGGGGCAAAAAACTGCATCCAAGAGCACCAAGGAGACAGAACGAGCTAAAACCTGCAAATTTCTGATGTTTGGCTGAACTTTTTTAAGTTTTTACATGAGTTTAAGTTATATACAAGGATCACTTCAAAAAACTCACTCACGGGCACTTACAGTAGCCCGACAGCTATCACTAGACTAGCGACTTGCAGTGCATGTACATGTGCTTGCTAAAGCAAGCTAAAAAACCCACAAAAAGAAAGCCCCCATGCCCTTTTGAATTGGTAGTCATGTCCATATGTACAAATTTACAAAAAACGGGGTGTCAGAAATGCGCCCAACATAGTTTGCCACACCCCAGCCTGCTAGATCATTCATGATCAGCAACACAAAAGAGATCATGTAAACCACATGAGGGAGTCTTCACTTCATCTTCATCATTAGAAACATGATAAAAAAATTCTTCAAAAGAAGGCTCATCCTCAATCACAGTCATCAACCTTGCAATATCTTTCTTCAACTTGTAGCCATTCACACGTGCTGTATGTGGGGTAGCATCCAAGTCAGCAAGCTGATATGTGCCATTCGGAAACCTGTTTAAGACCAAGAAAGGACCTTGCCACTTGATTTGAAATTTCTTTTGAAAAGTGCTATCAAGCTTACTATTGTAACGAAGCACCATGTCACCCTTCTTGATGTCCTTGTTCTTTACCTTCTCATTTGCCTTTGCTTGATTCTTCTTCAAGACCTGCTCATAATGCTCAAAAGCTAACACCCTATCTAATTGTACACATTGAAAATATAAAAGTCTTTCCTTGAATGCATCCTTGGGATCTTCTTCAAGCTTTAGCATCATCTTCAAGGCTGGTATCTCCACCTCAATAGGAAGTAAAGCCTCTTTGCCAAAAACTAGATGGAAGGGAGAAAAACCAGTACCTGATTTGATGGCAGTCCTATAAGCCCATAGAGCACAAGGTAGCTCTAAATCCCAAGTCTTCACATTGTTTCTTGTCATCTTTGTAAGCATCCTTATGAGCTCTCCATTAAACCTTTCATTCATGCCATTGCATTGGGGATAATATGGAGTAGTAAACCTGCGATGCACATGAAGCTTTTCACATAGATAATCCACCAACTCTCCCCTGAAACCTGGACCCTTGTCAGAAAGTAACTCCAATGGCATGCCAAATTTGCAGAAAATATCTTCATATATAAATAAGGAAACATCTTTACTCGTGATGTGCTTAACAGCTTTGGCTTCGGCCCACCTTGATAGATAATCAACAGCAGTAAGTATGTAACATTTGCCTCTAGCTGTCATAGGTAGAGGACCTATTGCATCAATACCCCACTTCTCAAACACATCATAAGCCACAATGGTGCCTCTAATTTCTGATTTGAGAACCCTATTTTCCATGCTTTGACACTCTTTACAAGACTTGCACCAATGATGAACATCACGTTGAACACTTGGCCACACATAACCCTCCTGCAAGACTTTATGCAAAGTGATCTTTGAAGCAAAGTGGCCACCACAAGAACCCTCATGATTCTCCTCTAAAATTTTGTAAATTTCCTCTTTCTAATGCACTTTTCTCATCACAAGATCAACCCCGTTCATATACAAGGCATCACCAAGTAGCACATACCTTTTGGCACGACGTAGGAAGGCGTACTTTTTTGGCTTCTCCAACTCTGATGGAAGCATACCTGTTTGTAGAAACTCTTCCTCCTTCTCTAAAGCTTCCCTTCCCAAATAAAGAGGAGAATGAGCCCTTATCACATATAATTGCCCAATTGAAGCTTGCGCTGCACCATGTGCTTCTTCATTTTGAGACCTGTCCACATGCCTTAAACTCCAAGCTTCAAAATGCTTAAGAAAATTCTTCACTTGAAAACATATATTTTTCAGCCTTGGATTCTTACTTTGCCACACCCCAAGTACTTGCTTCACCACCAAAAGAGCATCACCTCTTACCCTCACAAGACGGATGCCAAGCTCAAGGCAAAGGTTGAGACCTTTCTCCAAAGTAGCATACTCAGCTTCATTGTTGCTTTGTGCTATAAGCTTCAAACTCCTTTTAGTTACCAAAGCACCTTGAGGATCATAAATTACAACACCTCCCGAAGATTCACCATGCTCTTTCTTGTAAGATCCATCAAAAAATAATAGATAGGCATTGTCTATATCAGGAGCTTCTATGTGTTGCTTCTTCACTGCATCCTCCTTAAGAAGAAGAGGGCTTTCCTTATAGGTAAGAAAATCAACCAATGTATCCCTTGTACTCTCCTCAACAAGAAAAGAGAATTGGAATTCCTGTAGCTCCACAATCCACTTCATGAGCCTCTTTGACAAAGTAAGGCTATTCACCAATTGAGGTAGAAGAGTGTAGCTAGTGAGGAATGTGAATGGTTTAGGGAGAAGGTAGTGCCTAAACCTTCTACATGCATAAATCACGCTCACCATAATGAGCTCCACCTCAGATTAGCCTCTCTCCACCTCTAGCTTCACCCTGCTAGCACAATAGATAGGCTTCATGTAGTGGGAATTGTTACCTCGTTGAAGAATCATAGCTCCAATAGCATCCTCACCTACTGATGGATTCACATAAAACTCCTTATCCCAATTAGGAGCTTGCATAGCAGGAAGAGAACCAATAACCTCTTTGATACCTTGAAAAACCTCTTCACATTCATTTGTCCATTGTAGAGGATCCAACCTTGCTACTTGTTGTAGAGGATAAAGAAGTTGAGAGGACAAAGGAATGAACCTTGCCATATATTTCACCTTTTGAATAAAAGTAGAAAGTTGCTTTGTATCTTTAGGTGATGGGAGGAGCACCAAAGCCTTCACTTTGTCAGGATCCGCTTCAATCCCATTCTCTGAGATCATATGCCCCAAAAACTTCACTCTTGGTTGAGCAAGATGACATTTCTTTGGGTTGAGTTGACCTCCACTTTCATCATATTGCTTCAATTCCATCCCAATCTTTGCACAATGATCCTTTCTAGAGCTATAAACACAAAAGTCATCAATAAGATCCTTCACAAACTTGCCAAGAAAGGGAGAGAACACCTTGTTGACGCGCTTTTGATACCACGCACAGCCATTCATAAAACCAAAAGGAAGCACACAATAACAAAAGCATCCCCATGGCGTGATAAATGTGGTCTTATTTCGATCTTCCAAAGCCAAGGTGAACTAAAAATATCCACAGAATCCATCACATACGCTATACCTCTCATGCCCTGCAATAGAATCAAGTATGTCATCTATGAAAGGAAGAGGGTATGGATCCCTCTTCATGGCTCCGTTTAGGGGATTAAAATCAACACATATCCTCCACTTTCCATCCTTCTTGGGTGTAACAACAACAGGACTCACCCATTCTGCAGTATTCACAGGACATATGAAACCTGCTTCAAGAAGCTTGTCTACCTCTTCCTTTAAAGCATTAAGTTGTACCTGTCCCATTCTCCTTAGCTTTTGGCATACGGGCTGAGCTCCTTCCTTGATTTGAATGTGGATTTCCTCTCCCTTAAAGCCTCTAGTTTCCTCATAAGAAGTGATGAATAAATGGGGAAATTGTTGTATCATATGTAGGTACTCACTCTTCTCATGACTAGTCAAGTCGGGAGACAACATACCTTGTATCAGCTCCTGTTTGACATTAGGTAGAACTTTGGGTTGCATCAGCTCTTCAATTTGCTCATAAGGACCAGAGATATTCTCATTCTCCATAAGGCCAAGAAATATTTGTTTCTCATCATGCTCTTCTTCAAGAAACAAGGAGGAAACATCTAGATCACTATCGCTGCTATCTTCGACTTCACTGCCCTCATCCCCATTGTCTTCTTCTTCACTTGAGTACTCTTCTTCATCACTTTTGTCATCAAAATCAGCATCCAAATATTGCTTGCTAGCCATGTCAAACCTCTTCTTATCACCCCTTCTATTGTAGAGAGTGATGGTACCATGTCCCCAATCTTGTATAGCTTTGGTTGTCTGTAACCATGGTCTTCCAAGGATGAGGGGGAAAGCACCAATACCCGCGGGCATAACATGGAAATTGACGAGGACTTTAACATCAAATACATCCACCTCCAAGTCCTTTACAACTCCGAAGCACCTCACCCTTGATTGGTTGGCAAGCTTTATGCGAAAACCTGAATTCTTCACTATGTTGAGTCCCAACTTTGATACACAAGCTTGAGTAATAACACATACCTGTGCACCTCCATCAATATAAGCCTCTCCAATGCACTTCCTCTTATGCCATGCATCCATAGTAGGGCATATATCAGGTATCTCATTCAAAGATAGGACTCTCACTGACCCCCTTGTAGGCTCCTTCTTGATGGGATTGACTACGTGCTTCCATTGCCTCTTTAACTTGGGGCACATCTCCATGAGTTGCCCAAAGGTAACATCAGCCTTTCTACCCACCAAATCAGCCCTTAAACTATAGTTTGGTTGCCCTTCTCCCAAAGGAAAGTTGGATGCATTGTAATGTTTCCTGGGCTTTCTCTTCTTCTTCTCTTTACCTGTACCTGTTTCAACCTGTTTCCCTCTTTTATGGCTGGGACTTGCATCACTCATGTCATGATCTCTTGTAACCCTCTTACCTACAGGCATGACCATAGCTCCCAAATCATCCTCTTTCTTCTCCAAATGGATTATGCTTACCACTTTTGTTTTTCCCTTCTCTTCTGCCGTCAATCCACTTGGTCCTGCTTCCCCTTTAATCTCAATACCATAATCTTGAGCTCGAGAAGGAATTTGTGGAGGAAGAGGAAACATGTCTCCACCCATTCTCTTTGGCTTGTCACATTGAGGGCTTTTATGACCCCATTCACCACAATTGTAGCATTGAAACATATCCCCTCTTCCATCCATGCCTCTTCCTCTACCACCTGTATAACCCTCATTGCTTCCATAACCACGTCCATATCCATAACTTTGACCTCTTCCACCTCCCATCATATGCACACTAAGATTCTTCATAAGACCTACAACCTCTTGCATCTCCTTGCGAAAGGCATTCACATCATGAGAAGCTTGTTGAGCATAACTTGGCTCCCTGATGAGGACCCTTGGTTGCTCTACCGCTTTCACTTCAAGCTTTGGCTCGACATTGATTCCAGGTTGATGTAGACGCTCTGCTTTCCACTCTTTATTCTTTGCAATTTCAACTGCCTCCTCAAAGGTCCTTGGATGCTTAAGATCTACCTTCAAGCGTAGGTTACTCCTCAAGCTTGCAAGAAACCAGTCCTTCTTCAACATGGTTGGAGGAATTTCAGCCCCCAAAGATGTACACCACTTTGCCCATAACACATTAAATGCCTTGACAAAGTCTTCTATGGTTTGGCCTTCATCTTGTACTAAGCCTGGAATAGACTGCCATACCTTTTGTGGGTCTTCCATCTATTGAAAGTGTGTAAGAAAAGCATGACTTACCATTTCATAAGTCATAACTTGAGGAGGTTGGGCTGATTTTAGATCCTTTTCGTAGCCTTTCAACCATTCCCTAGCATCTCCCTTCAAACAGAAGTAGAAGATTCGTAGCACCAACGCTGGGTCTTTGCTTGTCAGCAAGAAGGCAAGCAAACTCCATTCTCTCAATGAAATCTTTGGAACTTTCATTTGATTTCCCACTAAACTCCGTAAAATTAAACGCCATCTCTTCAAAACTTATAAACTGAAGGTAACTTGAAGCGATTCCTCGGTGGCGGGCACCAAAACACTGTTGGGAAACAAACAAACTGAAACACCTCTATAGTGATGTCACCCAAGAACGTTGAAAGAGAACTATAAGACATCAAAATCTTCACAAAATCCTTTTGAAACACCACAAGTCCAATAGGAGTAGACCCTTGGGAATTTACTAGCCGTCGCCTACCCAAGAGACTATGTCACATAGGAGCAAAACCATGCCAAAGCATGGATTTACAGCACACGCCGACCAATGCATATGAAGACAAGAGCCTCTCCTTTCACAATCAAGCATCATAAACCCACAACTTCAACATCAATTCCACAATTCATAGATACATGCCCTCTGAATCTGTCTACACACAATTTGCCACTAGGCTGCCATAGCCATAACCCTGTAGAGAACTAGTCGTAACCTGATGAGCACAACTCCAATTGGGGCACTTTACAGCTTGAGAGAAAGCTTGAAAAATGACTAGCGAGAAATCTGAAGATGACTAAAATTGATTCCATATGCCCCCATGAGCAAAATTGATGCGAACAGAGAGCTGTCCTAGCACGACTACAAGTAGAGAAGGCTAGTCGGGGCAAAAAACTGCATCCAAGAGCACCAAGGAGACAGAGCGATCTAAAACCTAAAAAATTTTGATGTTTGGCTGAAATTTTTTAAGTTGTTACATGAGTTTAAGTTATATACAACGATCACTTCAAAAAACTCACTCACGGACACTTACAGTAGCCCGACAACTGTCACTAGACTAGCGACTTGCAGTGCATGTATATGTGCTTGCTAAAGCAAGCTAAAAAACCCACAAAAATAAATCCCACACGCCCTTTTGACATGAGGAGTCATGTCCATATGTACAACGGCTAGTGAAGTAAACGAAGGGGGTGGGGAAGTAGAATCACCATTCACATCTCCTGTAGACCCCACACTCCCTCAGAGTGTCCACATGGACATTCCACCTACCTCATTTAATGAGGGCCCTACCGAGCTGCCACCTTCCAAAGTCGCCTCTAAGGTAGCGGTAACTAAAAGTCAAAACACGAGAAGCAACATTGCATCCACCTGATGGCAACCCTCTAGTACACCAAGTTTGGACAAGGTATTTCTCAATGAAAATTGGGAATATGACCTACACACGGTGTGAGCGGGATGAAAACACACACAGCGCCTCTATAACGACCCGACACACACTCTTGGGAAGATACACACACACACTATGGGGCACCACTCGGCTTACACAACACACCTGGCCGAGACAGGGAACACACCTCTAGAGTGAGAGGAGAGAGACTATCCACTTGCCCACTCCACACGAACACACACACACACACACACACACACACCCAAAAAACTCAGCTCAAAAGAGGAGAATTTATGATGTTTAGATACAATTGAGCTTGGGCCAACACTAATGGGGCAAATAGCTCACACAATATGGGTAAAAGATACCAGATATAATCACAAATTGGAGCAGAAGCTTCACTCATAGGAGAAACTTACACAGCCAAAACAGCAAAAAAAGAGTGAGGAATTTGGCAAAATGGATAGCGCCATCACGTCCGGAACGGCCCAAAACCCCACTCTACAATGTCAAAGTGCTCAAATCCGACCTCGGATGAGCAGTTTACGGCCAAAACAGGCTCCAAAAACCCCAAAAACACACCTGCGGCTGTTCCTCCTCTCTTCTCCACGTTTTTTCTGGTCTTCTCCCTATTTTTTCAGTTCCCACACTTAGCTTTATTACTTGGGCATCCTTGGCCTTTTAGATGACCTCAAACGGACCCCGAACAAGCCAAAAACTGACCTCGCAGTGCATAGTTGTCACCTTTTTGCATCATCCGCACACCTGGCACTCAAATTTTTTCAATAATGCATCCCCCCACCATGTGAAGTGGCCCCAAAATATGGTCCTCATGATGACCTTTCTACATAATTATCACAAGGAAACACCCACGTTATGTCCGTACTTATTCACGTGCGAGTATTGACCCCATTCGGCCTCCTGACGCCACTAGATGCCATCTGACGCACCTGCTTACCTCATGTTGTCGGCCCGCGGATAGCTTCCTCCAGAAGTTTTACGCGCTTCCAACTCCTCATTATTATGAAAAAACACACTGGTATTGGTAACGATGAAAATCGATGCACTATGTACATGTTGTCCTACCTGTACACATGTGGGTGTTGACCGTTGGGTCAACAACACAACATAACTCAAGTTTCATACCAAAGTCTTATCTTTTGCGAGTTATGAAATGATGCGGATTATGGCTATAAACGTCATTTGTAATGAGTAGTTATTCTAGTTTCAGAAGCCGGGGTGCAATGGCACTTCCAGATTGTAAATACAAAGCCATTTGACCCATTCAACTCCATTTTTGGTTAAACCTAAGGTAGCCTTAGTATATAAGGTACCTACGTCATTTTTTAAAGAGATTTTTATCATAATCAAACTTTAGCGCTGTCGTCTACTGTGTGTGAGAGAGAAAGAGAGTGAGCGTGAGCTTCATTCTCTCGCTACGCCCCGCTCGCCGAACACATTGGAGATCCAACTGCACCATTGCTATAGGCTCGAGGAGAGCTACGCGACAACGCCAAGCATTCCACGCGAGACGAAGCGCACACGCCGACGCATCTACGAGCTATTTGTGGCCGTAAGTGTATCAAACGATGTCTGTTTTTTGCGTGCTAGTAGTCTATAGAATCGTGGCGACGTAAGCTATGCATAGGTACTCATAAATTTCAATTTCAGGCACTTTCAAATTTCAGCTCTGTCATCCTATGCGTTTTCCGCAGATGGGTTTAGAGTGAGGATTTTGAGTGTAGAAGCTTAGGGACAGGTGTATCGTAGTGAGGGGATGGTGTTCCTTAAGTTTAGTAGGAATCTGGCATAATTAGGTGAGTTACCTTTTGTATGTGTGTATGTGTCTAGGTGGTGTAGTTAAGAGCAGTGAGGTTCTTGATTGTGGTTTAGTTGGCCTTCCAGAGTGTTGTATGTGTAGGATGGTCTCAGCCTGACAAGCTTAAGAGATTTCGTCCGTGTGCCTATCGTGTCATCTGTGTCCTCGATTGACATTATGTTGATCTAGGTAGTGTTTGCATGCACTTCATGGGTGTGTGAGTCGCTCTTCCGTCCAACATTGGCGCCGCTGCCGGGGACGGGTTGCCTACGCTAGTGGAGTTGAGGTTGCAAAAGATAAGAGTAATTTGATTACCGATTTCTTGTAATTAGGTAGGATTTGATTTGTGTGTAGTGTAATTAGGTTTAATTGGATGTGTATAAAGTCATTTCACCCCAAAAACCCCTAAATTCTCTTTTGATTTTGCTAATTTTCACTAACCTTCACTAATTTTGCATCCCATTCATGCTAATTTCGTGCTAATTGTACTAATTCCATGCTAATTGTGCTAATCTAACCACTAATTTAGATTTGGAATGTATGCTAAATCCCCTTAATTGAGGAGGATCATCACTCTTAATTGCTCTAATCTATGCCTAATCATGTGATTGAGTGTTGATTTTGGTCAATTTTTTGATCAATTTTGGACCGAATCGGAGTTGCACACATGTGTGTGCATGATGGAATCGTCGCGTGGAGCAAGGATTAGCTTGGATGCAATCAATTGTAAGTGGATTGACCTACTCCGTTCAATTTTTTATTGATTAAGTTGATCCCATTGAGTTGCTAAATCATTGCTAAAATTAGGTGTGTGTGCCAAATTGATGGAATTTATGCCTAATTTGATGAAATTGGAATGAAATTGGATGCCTAGATGCTTGAGGAATGGTAGTTTTGCATAAATTGTCTGTGCAAATCACTAAATTGATGTGTATGTGAGGCTATTCCGGTCATGGAGTAGGCCTAATTACCAAAATTAGGGCAAGATTTGAATGTGTGTGCCCATTTAAAATAACTTTGATGAGAAGATTTATGGTCAAATTGAACACCTAAATGCTTGTAGATTGATGATTTTGCAAGAAATGTGTGTGCAAGCATTAGGAATTGGCCTAATTTCGTTGCTAATTGAGCAAAAAAAACTGGATTTGTGGACCTAATTTTTGTGTGTGTGCAATGCTAAATTGAGTTAAAATTGGATCAATTTTTGATTAAAATTCAGTTAATTTAGCATGTATGTGTGATCAAGTGTGCAATTGATGAAATGCAATGAGTGGTTAATGAAATTTTTGCACAAATCAACGGCCTAAATTTAGGTGTCTGTGCCTAATCAATGGCCAATTATGCCTAAATTGTGAATGATTAATTGGTATTTTACCAATTATGATGATTAATTTGGCCTAAAAGACTGGTGTGTATTTGATTTATTAACTTTGAATGATTCAATTGATACCCAATTGAAAATGATTGATCTACATTTCCATTGTGATGTGAATGCCAATTCGATTGGATATGGCCACAAAAAAAAAGAAAAAAAAAACATTGCATAGTGCATTTGTAAGTGCCATAATCATGAGCATGTAGCCTTGCAAACCAAAATGACAAGCCTCATTGGGCTTGAATGATTTGGATATTTGAAATGAGAAACTCACAAATTGCAATGATTGAAATTCAATTACACAAATAGTGTGTGCAAAGTTCAATAGTGTGTGAGACACATTAATTTCAAATGGTTAACGCACTTTGATCAATAATGGACCAAAATTTTATGTGTGCTTTACTAAGTGACTTAAAGAGGAATCTAAAAATCACAAATGATACCACAACATGCATGATTTATGTAATTGATTGAGTTCGGAATCAATTTTGGTATCATTTTTTGGATTGAGCTTTAATCTTGGGTATTTGCATTTTCAACCAAATGTTGAGGTCGATTTGATGCAAGAAGTAGGACTTGGAAAATTTTTGGCTAAAGATTGAGTTTAAGATGAGGGAACCTTTGAATTACTTTTTAGCTCACAAATATTTTTCATGAATTGCTGAGCTACAAACACTATCTCAAACTCTCGCATTCCACTGTGAAAACCTGCTCTTGAGGTAGTTTTCAAAAAATATATATATATAATCAGTGCTTGGTGGCCGCATACACACACACACACACAACTCTTCAGTAAGTTGGGCCCCGCATCAATTGGTTGGCAGCTTGTGCCAGCCCATCTCTGGTGCGCAAGTAGACAAAACGAGCCCACTCACACACCCAATTTTGGCTCGCCATTTCAAATTTTGGCTTGGCTCGTCGCGACTCGCGTTGCCCACTTGTAGAGCCCAAATAAGCGAAAGCTGCTACCAATCACACTCGTCAACTTCGCTTACTTGTCTCATTGGTTCGCTTACCTGCCTCAGGCTTGGCGCATTAACACACACACACTTCCTCCTGGTTCCCCCCCCCTTCTCTCGTTGCTAGCATTTTCTGAATTCGGGTCTTCAACTGCACGTCTAGCCCGCCTTATATGCACCACGGTCGCCTTCAATATCTCTGGCCCACCCTCATCTGCCTTCAAGAGCTTGAGGTACTGCCCCACACACACACACACACACATACAACCCGCTGGGCTGCTACTGCCAAACACACGCCCACACATCTGCTGACCCGGAGTCGACCCCACCCATTGGCTGCATGCCTTGCACAAGCAAAAGCCGCCAGTCGGCTGTCTCGAATGCGCTGGGGCCTGGGCGATGGAACCTCCAAACAACACACGCACGCTTTCTCAGCATAATCACCCTCGGTAACACCTGCTGGCTGCACCTCTACCATCATCACAAACCTACACAGAGACCATCCTCCCAAGGCTCCCACAATCCACAACCTCTCCCGAGCTCATTCTGAGCCTCTGCACCTGGCTTACACCTGCTGGCCTTGATTACTGAAATCAGCTCAAACGCAGTCGAGCCATTGGAGCTGTGGGTGCTGCCAAGGGGAGCAGCGAGATCTGCAACGAGATTTATAAGCAGGCCATGTGCTTGACAAAAGCAAAGTCTGTGCTTCGAGTGCAAGCGAGTAGCTGATAGACGACGATGGAAGCGAAAGTAATTGGCTCGAGAACGCCGCCGTTGAAAAGAAAATAAAATTAATAATGTGTAGGGGATGCTTCTCACGGATCACCTTCCTCCCCTTTGACAAAACTCATATCCTTACATTACCATTGGAGACGCGTCTGACCTTCAGTAAAAGAGAAAATGGAAACCACTATTGAGCAAAGAATGAACCATCCGATTACTTCCTTGCATGGATAAGTATTGTGCATGATTTTATGGGAATTTTTTCTTTGCGCACTAACAATTAATCTACTTGAAGCGGTGATTAAAAAGGATGAGTTTTTGTTGATTAAAATAAGGGAAGATACAGCGCTAGGGTATGCAAGGCTCGAACATCCTTGCATCTAGCACTTGTAAAATTTGAGTGCCCCAGAAATTATATGTGTTATTCTCACTTGGTCACTCATGGAGGAATGACAATCTCTTTTCTGTAATGTGTCCTAGTAACACATGAGGTCTCAAGATAATCATTTGTGTGCATCTACATGAAACTCGGTCTCTCTTTTCTAGTTTCATATGCAAAAACTTGATGCATGAGAGCATGTTGTTGCATAAGTTGTGTCATGGATTGTGGTCCACTTCATGGATTGCACTAGATTGTCGATGCTTATGACTCTTTTAGTGCATATTTTGAATGCCAAATGCTTTTTTGCACGAAATGATGGAGCTCTTGGGCAACAGTTTACTCGATGATACAAAATCTGGCAAATTGCCTTTGCAAAGATGAAAATTATGTCCTCGTATGCTTTTTGTCTCTCTTTTCTATGTATGTCGTATTTGTATGTAAGAGCAACGTGTGGGCATTGAGTAAAGCCATGATTTTGTGATTGCCTTACTTACACTAAAAATTTAGCTCGTATGTGGATTAGTGCTTGGCTTGATTGAAATTATCATTGCACTAAAATGGAAAGCTCTATTTGAAATGCATGTGAGCTTCATGTGCGAGTAACACTGTGGATGATGAGTGGTGCTTAAACTTAACATTGCTTGTACATTTTAATGCTCGACTTGAATGAACAAACATTGAAAAGCATTAAAATTGAGCTTGTTTTGATGGCCAAGAGTGAACATTAAAATTTTGGGCTTATGATTGATTGTGAATTCCGTTAGTGCTTGTACTGGATGTTCAAAAGCTAAAGAGCACTAATGATTTGAGACTTTTGTGAAGTGATGTGGGCAGGTATGTACTTCCAAATGATCCAAGAAGGGGGTCATCATTGCAATATTGCAAATTTGGCTAATTAGAGCCATTCCAATTGTTTGGATTAAAGTTGTAATGCTAGCTCATAGCTTGGTCTAAAAATGCAAATTTTTCATTTGAGCTAGTATTTAGTCAACTTTTTTGAGCTTTCAAGTACAAATTTGGCTAGTGAGAGCCTTTCATTTCATTTCATCAAGTTGCATTCATCTCTAGCTCATAGATTGCACTCAAAAATGTAAAATTTCAATTGAGCTAGTTGTTAGCCAACTTTTTGAAAATCTTTAAAATGTAAAATTCGGCTTTGAGATCCACTTTATTTCATCAAAGTTGCATTATATTTTAGCTCTTGGCTTGTTTTAAATTCCATACTTCAAGAGAGTTAGAAACTAGTCAACTTTGAATCATGCATGAGAGATGGGTGAAATTGCACTATTTGCTTATGTAGAAGCTCATTTTATCTCTCATGGTTGATATGTATGCATAAATTTGCTATCAAAGAGCATCATGTGCATAACCAAAGGCATTTTTTTCCCTTGGGTTTTTTCTCTTTGGCAAATTTGGGTATGCAAGACCCTAGCTTTAGGTTTTCATTAATGTTTTTTGTGTGGATTTTCAATAATTGGCTTTTGGAGCTTGTGTTTACACTTAGCTTCAAAAAAAAAAAACTTCGTTTGCAAATAAAAAAAGATCAAGAGGCTTCTCTACACAAAGGATGCTTGCTCAAGGATGTACAAAGAGCATGAATAGGTATAATCCTTCCATGATTTTGCTCCTTGTTCATCTCTCCATTCTATTGCTTGGTTTAAGTGAAATTTTGCTTCTAAGTTATGGTATTTTTATGTTAGAAATCTAGACATGGTAAAGTTCCAATACTCTACTTTGTGAAAATTAAACTCACCAAAAAATTAGGTTTTATGTGTGCTAATCATAGGTAATTGGCCTTGACCTTAGGTTAATGTAGGTTCATTTCTTGCTAGTCCTAGATTCTTAGTGATAGTCGTAATACTCCACTCTTTTTTTGTCATGACCTAGGGCTATGATTAGGCTTTAGTCTTTTTTAGTCCAATTGCCATTAGTATCTCATAAAGGAAGCAATAAAAATGTGCTAAAAAATGAACCATGAAGCAAAGAAGTGTCCAAAAAAGTAGCAAAAATGCTACTAAGGCACATGAAAATAAAAATTATATGTTATGATGTGTCTATGTGAGGCCTAGCGCCTTATTGGCACTTGGTAGGCGAGGGGAATCACCTTGGATCGCTTGGTCAAGGCCCTAAACCGATGCCCTGGGCTGATAGGGGTTAGCCGTCGCCTTGGTAGGCTAGTAGGCTTTTGGAACACCTTCTTGAGGGTTTAAGGAGCTGAGAGTCGCACCTAGACTTGCCTTGTGGTGGTAGCCTTGTGCTTGTGCTTTAATCTTTCAATGAATGACTAAAACAAAACTTCCATGAGCTTCAAAAAAATTTGACAATGTACTAATAGATTAGGAGCTTTTTTTATAGCCCATAGACATGATAGACTTGAATGATTTATTAAGATTGTTCACATAGTTTTTAGGCTAGTAGGTTTATGAACTTGCATTAGCCTAGGGTCATAATTGATTGCTTGTGTTTCATGCATAAAACTGAAATTTCAAGTGGTTTAATCTTCGCAATAGTTTGAGTATTTTTTTGCTTTATGTTGTCTAGTTTTTTACTATGATCGACCCATCTTTTAGAAGCAAAAAATCACTTTGCATGATTGTTCATTTATGCTTCATGTTTTATTCATTATTGGTGGCCTTTGATGCTCATTACTTGTTCTTATGTTTTGCAGCTCAACATTTCTTTCTTGGACTTGCTTTCTACCATGTCACCGTGTCTTGCTTCACCGGCACACGAGGACGTGCACCAAATTAGGAAGGGGGGAGTGTTAGAAGCGGCTAACGGCTACACCAATTATGCACCAAGCTGTGGATGTGCCATAGTGCACAATATTTACTTTTCATTGTATAGGGCTTGGGCTCATTTAGGAGTTCCAAAGTTGTATGAGTCTATGCTAGAGAGCTCACTTTATCCCATAGTTGAAGGGTTTGAGGCCAAAACTATAAAAGAGCCCTATGCTTAATGAGAGGTCATTCTTGAGTGGTCCTTTTGAGAACTCTCTCCCTAGAGGAGGTCTTGATGGCCTAGCCTTTGAGCTTAATGCCCATGCTTAGAAGGCTAGTGCTAATCACATGTAATTAGTGTAATCCTCTCTTAATTAATCTAGTCTTCATTATGTTGTCAATCATGTTTATCTACTTTCCTTCATTGTTTCGAAGTGTTGATCTTCTCTAATCTAACTCTTACTTATGCTAAGCTTCTCCGATTAGTGGAGTCCTTATCTAACTCTCTCGATTAAGCGGAGTGGGTGTACTCGTGATTGAGGGATTAGAGTTGTCCTCTAATGGTGTGCTTGTGTGTGTATAGGTTTAAGAAGCCTTGAGCTTAATTTGATTATGTGTGACTTGATTTGGACACCATGATGGGCATGGTTGGGGTGGCCGACTTGAATGCGATCTTGTGCGCTTAATCGTCAATGCATGTAATTAGAGTTGTGCTTGAGAGATTCCAAGATTAGTGTGTTTCACTTCGTTGCTTGATGTGTGTAGATGATTGCTTGAAATTGATGCTTGATGTGCGATTAGCATTAGTTGATTTGGGATGATTTCTAATTGCATTGGAGGATGCACACTCTTGAATCCTCTCAATCTTTGCATCCGATGACGCTCTCGCACATTCTTTGTGTGATGCCTCCAAGCCCTAGCCAGGTCATGCTCTCTCTCTCCGGATTGATAGATTTGTGGGAGATTGCCTATGCTATGGCGAGCCTCCAACAATGGGCCCCACGTAACCACCTGGCTTTGGAAAATGGGCAATCCTTTATTCGATGCACCATGCATGGATATGTACATATGCGCAATTACTTGCTCCAAAAAAATCCTGACATAATTTGCCCATCCCCTAGCCTGCTACATCATTCATGATCAGCAACAGCAAAGAGAGATATGAGACTCGCCGCATCACAGGTCTCCTCATCCCTCACCAACACTACTTGATCCACAGACAACTCATCTTGCTCCACCATCATCAATCTAGCATGATACAATTTAAGACGCAATCCATTTATCCTTGACTTATGTAGAACACCATCCAGGTTAGCCAGCTGATATGTGCCATTTGGAAAACACTCCACTACCTTGAAAGGGCCTTCCCACTTAATTTGAAACTTCTTTTGGAAGGTGTTGTCCAACTTACTGTTGTAGCGCAAAACCAAGTCATGTTTCTTGATACCCTTACTTTTGACCTTTTCATTTATCTTTGCCAAAGCCTTATCCTGCATCTGCCTATAATGCTCCAATGCGCTCATCCTATCCAACTGAACCTCTCGTAACTGCAAGAGCCTCTCTTTGAATGCATCACTAGGCGGCCCAAGCAACTTCTCTAACATCTTGATCATAGGCAACTCTACCTCCACAGGCAATAGTGCTTCCTTTCCATACACCAAATGAAATGGACTAAACCCTGTACATATCTTCACCGAAGTACGGTAAGCCCATAATGCACTAGGCAATTCCAAATCCCAATTCTTTCCTTGGTGCTCTATCACTTTAGAAAGAATTTGTACCAACTCACCATTGAATATTTTATTTAAGCCATTACACTGCGGGTAATAAGGAGTGGTATGTTGGTGCCTAATCTTCATCTTTGCGCATAAGAAGTCTAGCAGTTTAGCTCTAAATCCTGGCCCCTTATCTGAAAGTAGCTCTAATGGCACCCCAAACTTGCAACATATTTTATCATACACAAATTTTGCCACATCCTTTGCAGTGATCTGTTCTACTGCTATAGCCTCTACCCATCTAGAGAGATAGTCCACTGCCGTCAAGATATAGCTTTTGCCCCTGCTTGTGATAGGTAACGGGCCTATTGCATCAATCCCCCACTTTTCAAACACATCAAATGCCATAATGGTTTTTCGTAGCTCTGGCTTCAACACTCTCTTCCCAAATGCTTGACACCTATTGCAAGACCTACACCAATGGTGAAGATCCTTGTGCAAACTAGGCCATACATACCCCTCTTGAAAAATCTTATGCAAGGTGATCTTTAGACCAAAATGGCCACCACATGCGCCTTCATGATTCTCTTCCAACACTCTGTAAAGCTCCTCCCGCCAAGGTACACGTCTCAACACGAGATCAGCCCCTTTCATGTATAAGACATCACCAATCAATTTGTACTTGTATGCTCTACGCACAAAGCCATACTTCTTAGACTTCCGAATCTCCTTTGGAATGATTCCTGTTAGCAAAAACTCCTCTTCTTGAGCCAAACTTTCCCGGCTATGATAAAGAGGTAAAGTGGTCCTCAACACAAATAGCTCCCCAATCATGCCTTGAGCTGCTTCATGTGCCTCTCCATTTAGAGCACGTGCAATGTGTCTGATGCTCCATGCTTCGAACTTTTTAAACAGGCCTTTAATTCTGAAGCACATTTCCTTCAATGAGGTGTTCTTGCTCTTCCACACACCCAGCACTTGCTTCACCACTAACAAGGCATCACCTTTTATGCTCAACCTTCGAACCCCATGCTTCAAAAAAATGTGTAATCCGGCTTCCAGAGTAGCATATTCAGCCTCATTGTTACTATGAGCATCCAATTTGAACCCTCTCTTGCATACTAGCTTCCCCTCTGGATCATAAAGTGCTATATCCCCTGAAGCTGCATCATGGCTCTTTCTGTATGAACCATCAAAGAACAACACATGTGCATTGCTGATCTGTGGCACTTCTTCAACTACCTTTCTCACCACCTCTTCCTTAACAATAAGGGGATTCTCCTTGTAGGTCAACAAATCAGCTAGGGTAGCCCATGTACTCTTGCAGTTCAATTACCCATTTCTTCACCACATTTGACATGTTAGTATCATTAATTAACAGTGGCAAAAAGGCATAACTCGTCAAGAAAACAAAAGGTCGTGGTAGCAAGTAATGACGAAATCGTCGACAAGCAAATATTACACTGGCCATCGCTAGCTCTACTTCCGAGAACTTTCTCTCCGCTACCAACTTCACTCGGCTTGCACAATACACTGGCCTCATATAATGGCTGCCCTTCCCCTTTTGCAATAGCATGGCTCCAATGGCATCATCCCCTACTTATGGATTTACATAAAACACTTTCTCCCAATCAGGAGCCTGCATGGTTGACAACCCCCCTAACACCTCTTTCACCTCTTGAAACACTTCTTCACACTTGTCATCCCATTGCAATGGATCATGCTTTGCCACTTGCTATAATGGATAAAGAAGCTGCGAAGACAATGGAATAAACCATGCCATGTACTTCACTTTGTGTATAAAAGTTGCCAATTGCTTCGTACTAGTAGGTGATGGAAGAAGAATAATAGACTTAACCTTATCAGGATCAGCCTCAATGCCATTTTCTGACACCATATGGCCCAATAACTTCACCCTTGGCTGTGCTAGATGACAATTCTTTGGATTTAGTTGTCCTCCACATTCATTATATCGAGCCAATACCATCTGCAGCTTCTCATGATGTTCAACCCTACTGCTGTAGACACAGAAGTCATCCATGAAAGCTTTAACACAACTACCAATGAATGGTTCCAATACCCAATTTGCTCTCTCTTGATAGAAAGATGGTCCATTTGACAACCCAAATGGCAATACTGTGTAGCAATAGCAGCCCCATGGCGTAATAAAAGTTGTCTTTGTGCGGTCTTTAAGAGCAATCTTCAATTGAAAATAGCCTGAAAAACCATCACACACATTGTACCTCTCATAACCAGCCACTGAATCCAAGATCTGATCGATGAATGGAAGAGGATCTGGGTTCTTCTTAGTGGCTACATTTAAGGGCTTAAAATCTACACAAATCTTCCACTTGCCATCCTTCTTTGGACTGACTACTACTGGACTCACCCATTATGTGGTCTCTACTGGAACTATGAACCCTGCCTTCAATAACTTGTCCAACTCTACCCACAAGGCTTCCATTTTCTCTTGACCCATCCTTCTTAGCCTTTGCCGTACTGGCTTAGCACCTTCTTTCATCTCTATATGCATCTCTTCGCCCTTGAACCCTCTGATCTCTTCATATGAAGTAATGAACAAATCAGGAAAACTAGCCAGCATGTGCAAATATATCTCCTTCTCCATAGCTGAGAGGTCTCCACTGATCATTTGTGTCATCAATTCCTGCTTCTTTGACAATTCAACCTTGGTTTGCATCAGCCCTTCAATCACTTCATAAGGCCCTTCACTTTCATCTTCAACTTCATTCGCAAATGCAACTAAACCAGACTCCTGGATTTCTTTATCCACCAAAAGAAATGCAACATCAACATCCTCATCACTACTCGTAGTGTTATCACTGTCCTCATCTGTCACCGTGGAATAGTCTTAATCACTAGACTCATCCTCATCTTCATAAAGCTCCTCTAATCTTTTCCTTGTGTCCATATTATAAAGCTTCTTGGTACCTGTCTTTCCATAGAGGCTAATCGTACCATGTCGCCAATCTTGAACATCTCCCACTGCACGTAACCATGGTCTGCCCAATATAATAGGATATGCTCCCAACCCTGCTGGCATCACATGAAAATCAACCACTGCCTTTGCATCATATGCCTCCACTTCTAAGCTCTTTACAACACCCAAGCATTTTACTTTTTGATGGTTTTCCAATCTAATCCGAAAACCTGACACCCCAGCCACTGTGAGACCCATCTTCTCAATGCATGAGTGTGTTATGACACATATTTGGGCTCTGCCATCCACATAACCTTGTCCCAAATTTTTTCTTTTATGCCACACATCTACTATTGGACAAATGTCTGGCAGCTCATCCATTTCCAACACCTTTATTGAACCTCTCTCTAGCTCTTTCCCCATTGGGTTAACCATCCTCTTCCACTGTCGCTTTAGCTTAGGCACCATCTCTATAAGTTGCCCAAAAGTAACATCTGCCTTCTTGCTCGTCAGATCCTCCTTCAAGTCATAGCTTAATTGCCATCCCCTAGTGGAAAATCTGAAACATGAAACTTTCGACGAGATCTCCTTTTCCTCTTGGCCTTGACATCCTCGCCTTCATGGCTCTTTCCTTTCTTCTTACTAGGACCTGGGGCACTTCTTCCTTCCTTATCCTCTGTGGTCCTCTTCCCAATAGGCATCACTAATTTATCCTCTAGCTTTGATGCCTTCTCCAAGGTGACTACACTTAGCACTTTTGTCTTTCCCTTTTCCTCTTGGGTTAATCCGCTGGTTCCTTCATCTCCCTTAATTTCGATGCCATAATCATTTGACCTAGTTAACACCTGTCTTGGCAATGGATACATGTCTCCCCCCATCCTTGGTGGCTTATCACATTGCGGGCTGATGTGACCCAACTCTCCACAATTGTAACATGTGGGCATCTGCCTCTAAAACCTACCATTGCTTTGTCCAACACCATTCCTAGGCCTTTCTTCACCTCCTGGCTGATTTGCAAACCTCCCTTGACCTCGATTATTTCCCACTTGACCTAGCATGTTTAGGCTGAGATTCTTCATCAAATCTACCACTTGCCTCATGTCTTGCCTTAGCCCATCACCTTGCACCGATGTAGTGACCACTGCTGGCATAACCTGAGTAGTAACACGAACCACTGGTTCATGATGAACCCCTGACTTGCGACCTTGTAAAGAGTCTATAAGATGAAATTCAGACCTCATGGGCAAAGACTCCACCCCTAATTGGCTCATTTTCCTCAACTTCCACTCTTTGTTCCTTGCTACCTCTAGTGCATCTTCATATGTCCTAGGCTTCTTTAGCTCCACTCTTCAACGTATATTCTCCCAAAGACCAGCCAAGAACCTGTCCTTCTTCATCATGTCAGGCGGGGGTACTTGTGGTGCTAAGTCCTTGCACATCCGCTCCCATGCCAATGAGAACTTACGTATGTACGTATCTACTGGCTCACCTTCCTTTTGCACCAAACCTTGTACTTCTCGCCACGCTCTGTCAGGTTTTTCTATCTTCACAAACTCCACTTCCAACCCATGCCTTAGATTGTCCCAACTCAATCTTACAGGTGGATCCGCTGCACGCAACTCCTCTTCAAATGTTTTGGACCAGACTCATGAATCACTCTTCAAACAAATTTGGAGAAGATGTAACATCTGCGCAGGGTCATGAATCTGGTTGCTAATGCAGGCAACCTCTATCTTTTCCAAAAAATCTTCCACATCTTCATCACTTCTTCCATGAAACTCCGGATAAGAGAAAGCCATGGCTACCCAAGTTACAATGCTTTGAGAACCCCTTTGAACACACGTGCAAGAACCCAAAACTTTTACTGACTCAATTCCCAGAAACTTCAATGGAGCTCAACTTTAGATAAGGACAAACACATGCACATCAAATGAGTTTTCATAGTTGATCATCGGAATTACAACAGGCAAAGGACATTCCAAGATCTCTCGTAATCTTCTTGGCCTGAACATAAAGACTATGCGCTGCTGGAAAAAAATCTTCCTGGACACATGAACATTTATCTGGATTCTTTGAGTTAAATGAAATGGAGTGAATTGAGGGCCATTTTGATCATCCATTAAAGCCAACCATGCAGCTCCCAAGAAGTCACACCTGACTTATCCTCTGATTTTGCCAAAATTTCAACAGCATCACAGCATAAATGGCTCAAAAGACCAAAAAACCAGCTATCACAACTCGGAAAAATTTTGGCAGAGTTTCCCCAGAAGTAGAGCAGTAGGAACCCAAAATATAGACTGTATATGTATGCATAAACTGTCAACAATAGAACCCGAGCATCAAATAGGACTCACTAGTACATAGCCTATGGCGAGGTCATGAAAAGGGTGCTCGAGCTACCTGTATCACCGAAAGGATCTCCACATTTGAGAATCCCCCAGCTCAATAAAACCTCACGCTATCGACCCTCACACGAAGGCTAATGCAAATCGCGTATAGTTAAGTCTCAGAAATGACTATCTTCCAGACCAAGTCTTAGAAATGGCTGGGACTGCCAAATAAAACCATATATGGCTCCACAAATGCGTACCATGGCAGTTTCCACAAGTACTGTACAATCCAACAGACAATGCGCTCAAACAAGCGCCAAGTGATGCATACCCACAACAACTTTAAGTGACACCAATGCTAGTATATCACTGTACTCCAGCTACCTGTACCTGTGTGAATCACCTGTACCTATACCTGTCCCTGTAACCTATAACCTGTAACCTGTAATCTGCAGCCTGCAACCTGTAACCTGTAATCTGCAGCATGCAACCTGTAATCCCGAATCTCGAAGCTTGAAGCTCGAAGCAGAAGGTACTCGAAGAAGATAATCCGTGGGGGCGCCAAAAGAATGTGAGCGGGATGAAAACACACACAGCGCCTCTATAACGACCCGACACACACTCTTGGGAAGATACACACACACACTATGGGGCACCACTCGGCTTACACAACACATCTGGCCGAGACAGGGAACACACCTCTGGAGTAACAGGAGAGAGACTATCCACTTGCCCACTCCACACAAACACACACACCCAAAAAACTCTGCTCAAAAGAGGAGAATTTATGATGTTTAGATACAATTGAACTTGGTCCAACACTAATGGGGCAAATAGCTCACACAATATGGGTAAAAGATACTAGATACAATCACAAATTGGAGCAGAAGCTTCACTCATAGGAGAAACTTACACAGCCAAAACAGCAGAAAAAGAGTGAGGAATTTGGCAAAATGGACAGAACCAGCACGTCCGGAACGGCCCAAAACCCCAGTCTACAATGTCAAAGTGCTTGAATCCGACCTCGGATGAGCAATTTACGGCCAAAACAGGCTCCAAAAACCCCAAAAACACACCTGCGGCTGTTCCTCCTCTCTTCTCCATGTTTTTTCTGGTCTTCTCCCTATTTTTTCATTTCCCACACTTAGATTTATTACTTGGGCACCCTTGGCCTTTTAGATGACCTCAAACGGACCCAGAATAGGCCAAAAACTGACCTCGCAGTGCATAGTTGTCACCTTTATGTATCATCCGCACACCTGGCACTCAAATTTTTCCAATAATTCATCCCACCACCATGTGAAGTGGCCCCAAACTATGGTCCTCATGATGACCTTTCTGCATAATTATCACAAGGAAACACCCACGTTGTGTTCGTACTTATCCACGTGCGAGTATTGACCCCATTCGGCCTCCTGACGCCACTAGATGCCATCTGACGCACCTGCTTACCTCATGTTGTCGGCCCATGGATAGCTTCCTCGAGAATTTTTACGCGCTTCCAACTCATCATTATTATGAAAAAACACACTGGTATTGATAACGATGAAAATCGATGCACTATGTACATGCTGTCCTACCTGTACACATGTGGGCCCCACGTAACCACCTGGCTTTGGAAAATGGGAAATCCTTTATTCGATGCACCATGCATGGATATGTACATATGTGCAATTCCTTGCTTCAAAAAACTCCTGACAACGGATACTTTGACCGACCTATACATGGGCTTCACATACCATGTGGGTTGGTTAGAAGTTGTACAATCTACATCTAGTGCCACTAGTCTAGAGGGACAACAACACATGATCTGCAATGTCATCCATAGGATTATCTAGTCTGAGAGGCAAAATCGAGGAATCAACATACCTTCGACGGGTCCTATGCGATTTTTAGACACGAGCAAAGGGAAACAACCCACTCTATCATAAATGGAGACTCCCCCAGTGAGTCCCATCGATCCCCCATATGTTGTTTCGCCAGGGGTCTCAATGAAATCTGAGCCCACAAGTGATAGCTTTACTTTTCCAAGTCTAACTCATCTTTCCCTGGATGACACCACGGATACCATGCCTACCCCAATGATGGGCATGCCAAGAAACACACCATGGACCTCGTTTGTTAGTGAAGCACCGCTACATGGTAGCTCAATGCCCGCAATAGTACCTACAAGTGCGTACCAATCGTATGCACCTATGGGTCCACGTACTCATGTAGTCCCTACCCCTCCCATTGTTTCAACTACCTATGCTCCACAACCACAATACACAAGTTCTTATTTCCATGGGACTATACCGGCTAGCATTAGCATGTCATATCCGACGTCTGCTATGCCTAGGGCTACTCATATGAACTATGGACCACCACATGGCACAACATCGTACCCAACGTGGAACCCAAGGGCTTACTATGCGCCAAGCCCAATGCCAATACCTACTCCACATGTAGTCTCTGGAGCACCTTCATCCACGGTACCTGCTCACTTAGGTGACTTGGTAACATTTTCTCAAGCTATAGGTCGATCTATTGATGAGAATATGCGTAACGCTCCTGATAGAGAGCCTAGAAGTAAGGAAGTACAAATAGCCAAGCTCACACAAAAATTTAGTGGAGATGGGGATGTGAGAAAGCATATCGAAGAGTTTGAACAAATATGAGTTTCTCTAGGAGAACACAATGACCTACATAAGAGCAATGCTTTAAGCCTAACCTTGAGTGGAAAGGCTGGGGATTGGTATAGAACCCTAAGGGTGGAAGAAAAAACGATTTACCCTACTCTTAGGAGACTGTTCTTAAAAGAATACATACGAGAGGGAGTGCTTTGGGGTGTAGCCTCTCAGCTCCAGAAAGCCCAACGAGAGGAAGGAGAGTCGGTGAGAGACTTTTTAAGATGCTTGAAGCATTTGAACTCTCGTTGTAATCCAAATGAGCGCTTCAACAATAACCAATTTCTTGATAGATTCATTAGGAGATTACAACATGAGGATATCTACAATGGCCTAGTCATTAGAGGTATCACCACTTGGGAAGCAGTCACCACCAATGCGATCCAATTGGAGGATAATTTAATGATTCAAGGAGAAAGAGTGTCTGTTGAGTCTAAATCTATTAGCTCGCAAGCATCAGGGCACCAGCCAATGACCCTAAAGCCTATTGCTAAGGAGCCAAAGATATCTGAGATGACTTTAGCAGATCTCACCAAGGCTATTCAAGAGAGTCTTAGAGACAATCGTGCTCCGCAGAACAATCATATGTATCCAAGAAGGGAGTAGCAATGGTGCTCAGTATGCTATGGACCGCATAGTACCAGTGAATGCCCTACTTTTAGAGTAAAATTCAATGGGAATTGCAATTCCTGTGGAAGGTATGGTCATCAAGCTAAGGATTTCATAGTATTTAAGCGCGCGATGGCCAATAGACCAACCTTAGCATGGACAGACACACCTCAAGTGCCTGCATTGATGCCGGCCCCACCTCTTGAACAAACAGCACAACACATGGTCCCTAGGGCCCAAAATGTTGTTCAAGGACCGCAACCACCACATCCGAGAATCACTTCTGTGAAGCAAGTGGGTTGTGAGTCATCTGTTTCTTGTTTGGAAGGCTGTGAGGAAGATATAGATCCTAATATCGCCTATGGGATGGATGTGCTTGAAGAAAGTCCACAATACTACATGGAGGACTATTGGGGACAAGTCAAACCTGTATATCAAGTATCTGCTCTTGCGGCAAGAGGCCAAAATATCAATTACACTGCTAAGAGACCACCTCTTCAATGCTATGAGTGTGGAGGTCCACATCCTGTAGCCGAGTGTCCTATTACGCTACAAAAGAACGCCACACTAATGCAAACCAATCAAGCGAGTACGTCTACAATTCCGATACTCATGTGTAATCGATGTGGCATAGATCATTTGATTGCCCAATGTCCAAATAATCCAAATGCACCGAAGATCACGCCATTAAACTTGATTGAAGTTACCGAGGATCCATCACCAAGTACACCCGTGGTACCAGTAAATGTACTCACACGATCGATGCTCCAAAAACAAAACTATATTCTTGAGGAAAGAGACATGGCATCAATTGCCCAATCTCAGAAAAAGAAGAAAACACAAAGAAAGAGATTGCAAAAAGCAGCGAAGTCAGACCCTAGTTCAAAGACTGACATAGGGACTGGTGACGACCCCGTATATATGAACGGCGTTGAAGAAGATTCTGATTCAGGTGAAACCATGGAGACCAAAATGACCACTAACATAGAAACCAACAAGGAAGATCTTCATGAGCCACAATGGCCAGGATCCAAAAAGAAGATAGGAACTTACCCAAACCCTATAGAGGAGATTGAGCAAGCCAAGCAATTAAGGAGTTTGGTAGAAGATACCCAAAGGGATCTAGAACCAGCACCTAGGAAGATCCAGATTACAGACACCGTGTTCCCTATGCAATGACAACCTCACCATGTCCATAGACCCTTGGACATACCTAGTGTCATCCAAGAAGAAAGTGACTTAAATTCATGGTAAAGTGGGCGTACTCACTTCTTGATGGAAAGAATGTTTACAGAGGGACTACTTGATCCTATCGAAGAAATGGAGATCCCATCTTCCCCACGTCAAGGGACTCAAGGCCAAAAGGTGCCGTTAAACATTGCCAAACTGATGGATTTCATGTCTTCAGAAGTTAGAACCACCATCATGTCCAAACTATATAAAGACCCCGAGCTAGTCTCAGCTCTTCGAGCCTTCCTCAATGGAGAACTGAAGTTTGGGCTACCACAATTTGCACAGATGGATGGAGCTGGGGAGATGCCAATAGAGGAGGAACACTTAGATCCACAACCCAACCTAGATGAGAACCTTGTTATAGAAATACCTATTATCTAGTTGAGACAATACTTTGAGGGTTATGAATCCAATGCAACCATACCAATCACTGCTAAGGGATTAACTGTGAAGGGAATCCTTGATGGTGGCGCTGGGGTTAGCATTGTGACTAAAAATTGATGGGAGACTATGGGAAGACCTCACCTTGTGACCACAACCATAGTAGTGAAGATGGCCAATGGGTCTATTGTTAAACCTATTGGGATGCTAGAAGATCTCAAGATCAAGGTCTTTGGACATAAAATACGAGTTACCTTCATTGTTATGGATTTCTCCAAACACACTATGGCATCGGAGATGATCTTAGGACGTCCTTTTATGAGGGAAGCAAAAATGGTACATGACTGGTCTAAAAACCATGTCTACTTGCAGTTCCAAGATTCTGTCATTCGAGTGGATCTTGTGACGAGTCGAGCACATCCTCTAGGAAACAGGTTTATAATTGATCATAGATCTGACAACACAGTTCACTCGGCCCCATTGCAGTATTGTTACACGTGTAAAGCAGACACTGATGTTGGGGAAGATTCTCCTTATATGGATGTACTACCTGGGATGACTGAGTCAGACAATGTGGATTGGGTCCACCTAGCAGCAACCATATACACTTGGGGAAACAGGGGAACAACCTGGGTAACACCTGAGGGGGATGAAATGCCCGTACCCTTAAATATGCTACAAGCAATGCATATAGCTTCTGACAAGACTCATCCTAATGTAACGAAGAAAACATTCAAGTGGGTCCCTAAAGCTTCTTTAGAGACCATAGCTAGTGCTAAAAAACAGAAGCCTTGTAAGAAACATCCCATTCGCCTCAAGAAATTTAAAGAAATGTTGCGTTGGATTCCTAAAAAACTATTGGAAGCCCAAGGCTACTATCGAGGAAATGATTAAATTTGGGTGCCAAAACGTAGATTGTGTTCTTACCTATCATCTGACCCATGTGAGCTCAATCCTGTAGCTCCAAAAAAAATTAACGATCGTGGAAAGAAAAAAATCATAGAATGCTACACACCTGCTCCAGAGCTAGTTTGGGTACTGAAGAAAGAACGATTTGTTCCACCTAGCTCAGGAAGGGGGGAGTCCCATGAAGCTTCTAGCTCCTCATATAATGCATCCATAGAGGTAAAATCTTCTCCACGGCCTCCACCTACAATAGTGGACCTCCATAAAGCTACAAAGGAATCCACACTTCAAGTCCGATCCTGGGAGAGTACCTTACCACCCTTGCAACTCGATGAGGCACCTAAGGCAAGAGAAAACTACTGGCAAAAATCTCCACCTATTACCAACTGGAAAAATTGGTTTCAAAGGGTGACAAGCTCATTTCAAACGGTATGATCTACCCAAGGAAGGGGGGAGTGTTTGCTGAGAGCCATCATTCACTTGCTTCCCTCTCAACCTTGTTTCCCTGACCTCTCAATCACCAACCTTAAAGAATGTACATATAAAGCCTTATACTCACAAAAAACAAAAAGAATAAAGAGCAAGAGAAATTAGCAAATGAGTATGCACAATAAAAGTCAAAACATTGACTCAGACCTACACATTCACATCCGGTACATTGAAACAGAAACCTATGTCATAAAATTCCTTTGATCCCCATCACTCGAGTGATGGAGGGTAGGTAGGATTATTACAATAGGAGTGTTTCTGTTTTAGAGTTGAGTGATTAGCAAAGTTCTTTTTTCCCAGTGATGTGCCTCCTAGAGGTATTCCTTGTGTTTCCTAGTGTGTATAGGAGCGTGTTGCTGTTGTTAGGATTTGGACCTTCATGGAATCTTTATCTCGACTCTCTCTTCAAATCAAGTGCGACCATCAACACAAACAAGTGTTTCTTGTCCATTAGCATTGCCCCTTATCGTTTTTGCATCTATGATTGTCTGCTTTGCTTGTGATTGGTAGCATAATATCCAGCACATTTGCTTAGTAACAAACATTTAATTCAATGTAATTTTTTGTCATAATCACTTGTCTAGGTTTAAAAATCAAGCAGTCCGACTAAGCTAGTTTGACCAAGTTAGGTGTTAGAGATCTTCTCTTAATACCATGGGGAATGCCTTTCTAATAATCAATGGTTACTTAGGTTCTTAATCCGATTTAGGTAGCATTGTGTGAAATGTACTAGGGCTTTCTAGTGGGCTTGACCCTATTGACCTTTAGCTTAAGTATTATAAAGGGAGTTTACTAATGTGATTAGCCTTGGGAGGGTAACAATGTTATATGACCCCCCAAAGTTCAAAATTAAAATGTTGAAAATGAACAAACAAAAAATCAAAGTGCCACAATGTAAAATCTCAAGCTGGAAGAGAAATCTCAGCTTGATTGGGTACTTCACTCACATGTATCGCCTATGGTACTACAGCCCTAGAGGTTCCCAGTGTGGGCGCTTTTCCTTGAAAAGCAAAAAACCCAAGGCATACAAAATAAGCACACACATCAAAATTGAATCACTGTGAAAAGACTTTGAGGGGTCAAAGAAAAGGTAATCAGTCAGGCGATGATTTCATGAGAAATTCCTTTTATCATAGCTTAACTACAAGGTCTTCTAGGTATAGCCTCTAGTCAGCCCTCAAACATGAAGTACTTGGCTCTCGCGATTAAACAACTTAATTGACCAGAGAAAATTAAGAAGCTTACCCATGGTATTAATAGTCGACCTCTAGTGCCTTTCGATCATTAAATTAGCGACCCTAGACTTGTTTAATTTTTTACCTTTACATCTGTTTATGCATTTGATTATATTGCAATTTAATGTTTATTGCTGACAAATTGTTTAAAATTCTATTACCAATCAATGTCTGCCTCAAACTGCATATGCTTTTTAATCGCTTATGAGAGTGCAATTACTGTGCCAATGTTGTTTGATTTTGCAGTGACTGAAGAAGGCTATGGACATTCATCTCAAATGCTCTTCCACCTCGACGAACGAGCTTCAACTCAATAGCTTCCGAGGACGGAATCTACATCAGGAAGGGGGGCATGTTAACCCTCACGGCTCACGGACACCCTATCACCTACGAGACGGACGTTGTAACCTACGGCGGACATTATATTATTTATTTGGTAG
Organism: Adiantum capillus-veneris; assembly: GCF_014529385.1. NCBI lineage: Eukaryota > Viridiplantae > Streptophyta > Polypodiopsida > Polypodiales > Pteridaceae > Adiantum > Adiantum capillus-veneris. The sequence goes on from NC_140953.1 coordinate 48,044,107, forward strand.
AGTCAGGTACCGGGATTGTCGGTCCAATACGAAAAGGGTAAGAGTGATTGCCGATGAGAGGCGCACTCTAACTGGAACATTCAAGGGATTAGTTGGCTAAGCATGGGCGCCCAAGTGTGAATGGGGTGAGCTCATATAAAAGTCAACTAAACCTAAAATTCACGCATTCTCTCATTTGTGCAATAGAAGAGTGCTCTTGCTCCATCTCCATCTCCATCTTCTTCTTGTTCACCTCCTTGTGTGTGTGTGTGTGTGTGTGTGTGAGAGAGAGAGAGAGAGAGTGTGTGTGTGTGTGTGTGTGTGTGTGAGAGAGAGAGAGAGAGAGAGAGAGAGTGCGATTGAGCATTGCAGTAGCACGATGGCGGTGAGGTGGTTGAGCGCGGCGTAGCGGCGTCTCCTTCTTCTTCGCGGCGAGGAATCCTCCACGAAGCAAGCGTAGAGCGGTGATTGACACACCATCGCCTTCTTTGAGCTTACTAGTTTAGGCTCATTGTGTGCTTGGAGCCATTTGTGGCTCACACATGGTGTATCGGCAAGTTTCTTGCATTGACACGTGCGACATACGTGCACACATGCCCCATTTTGCAAATGCATCAAAAGACATTATAGCTTTTTGAGGCTCAACCAGAAGCTTTTGATTTGTAAACACTTTGCATTCATGGCATGACTTGCACCAAAAATAAGCATATCTCATCATAGAGGGCCAACAATAACCTGCTCTCAAAATACGAGATACAACCTAGTCCTTGCCTTGATGGCCTGTTTCTTCATGGCAGTGCTCCAAAATCAAGCCTATCTCTTCTTTGTACGATAATTTTTTAAAAATGATATCCTTGCCATAAAGCATGAGATCCTCACCTACCAATGTGTAGTTTCTTGCTTTTGCAACTATTCTCTTATGCCGAACATTTGACATGCCCTCTGGACATTGCCCTTTATGGAGAAATACTTCTAGATCTTGCAATGATTCCCTTCCTGCATACAAGGCTTCCTTGACCTTTAAAGGAGCTACCAAGGCATCCAACTTGTCCCTAGCCAACTCATCAGCTTCATTGTTTTGCTCACAAGGAACATGCTTAAACTATATCTTCTCAAACTCATACAAAAGCTTCCAGAGAACCACTTCTTAAAATTGTATTTCTTAACATTCCACAAACCAAGCAACTGGTTCATGACTAGCAACGCATCCCCTTTTGCAATGACCCTCTCAATCCAAACTCAACACACTGCTTCAACCCAAGAAAAAGCGTACGATACTCGACCTCATTGTTACTTTCAACTTCATCAAAATTGTAAGCTCTAGAAAAGATTACTTCGTCTTTTGGGTTCCAAATGACTACCGCACCACTTGCCTTTTGAAGAACTTTTTTGTATGCACCATCAAACATCATTGTGTACGCATCTGTAATATCTACTTCCTCTTCATGATCATCCTTGTCAACCCTTGGGTAAGATGGAAGCTCCCCTCCCTTGTGTACCACTATGTATGCCAGGTGAGATTTAATAGATTGATCCACTTTAAATTCAAACTCATACTCTTGAAGCTCCAAAGTTCACTTTAAGATGTGCTTGCTATGCTTCAATGTTGTACTACATTCGGCAAAAGGTTTGATGTGGTGAGCACATAGAACTTTTGGGGAAACATATAGGTTTTGAACCTGTGACAAGCAAGAATCAAGGCAAAGATCGGATGAGCGACCTCGACAAGATTTTTCCTCTTTCTCTTGATGATGTCAATGATATCCTCATGGAATTCGCGCTTTGCAATGACAAGGACTTCTCCCAGAGTAAAATCAATCTTTCTATTAAAAATCCTATCCTCCAAGACTTTCTTTAAATATGTAGAGACCTCAATATCAGATTGTAGTTTATAAGTTGGGCCTTTTTTCTTACCTTTTGTTGGCTCTTTCTTCTTTCCTATAGTAGACTCCTCCATGATGCTCCTTGTATTGGGGGTGTTAAGGGAAGGCATTAAGTTGCTTCTTCCCCCACTTCTAGAAGCTCCTTTCAATGTTCCTTCATTAGCATTCTCACATCTATGCTTGTCTTCTACAATAGCCTCATTTTTTTTGGCATTTTGTAATGTAGTCATGCACTGACAATGAGTCCATTGGATCATTCCATCCTGTTTCTAGGCATATGCAATCCCCTACCTCATGTAGGATCTCCTTTGTAAGCTTTACTTTCCTACAAAGTTCCACAACATTGGGCCACAACTTACCGTCATCATTACTCATAAAAACCCTGGATTGCTTGATCTTTTCTCCATAAGTAGTATCTTCAATTGCAAATACAACATGGTCAGAAGCCATATCCTCTACTAAATTTTTAATTCTTCCCTTCCTAAAGTTAGCTCTCAAGGGTAGACCTGTCTCCCTTGAGTGGATCTTACCATCCTTAACCAACACAACATCTTTTCTTAAAGCATCATTAAAACCATCACAATCCCTTCTTACATGATCAGTGCTATCACACCATAGACATATGTGAACAAACCCTTCTTTGTTTTGGTTTATTTGCCTTGAAGGCGGTGCTGATGGTTGTCGCTTTTATTCAAGTTTTGCCTTTCACAATATCATATAGCACAAATTCATCAAATTTTGGAGCTATATTAGAAGGTTTTACCATCTTTTCATGATCCAGGGAGGTCGACATAGAAGTATTGATTACCATCTTGTCTCTTCTTCTTTGCCACTTTGCAAGTAGTGAGTTTGCATCTTCATCATCATTAAAGTTAGTCCTTAGCCCTTGCTCATCATCTTTGTCTTCAAATAGAAGCTCCAAGTTCTCTTGAAGTTCTTTTCACGGTGCTTGTAGGAAAATCTCTGTCTTCTCTGACTCTAGTGTGGCCTTTTGCCGTTAGTTAAGAATAGCGCTGCTCAAATTCTCTGAGCAACTCTGTTGGAGAGAGTTTCTCCTTTGGCTTGGCTATCCATTCCAAAAATGTTATTTTTAGAACATATTTAGGAATTTTGGGAAATATTCAAGTCCCACTTTTTATACTTCTAAAAAAAGCCCTAGTACTTTTGTGAGTTTTAGATGTCATTTATATTCAGGCACACTCTATGTCCCATTAAAATATATTCCTTGACACATATTTATAGGGGTGTGTGTATTGAAAGACGTAGGTACATACATTAATTGCAATGACATCAGACGTATGAGGGATGCATTGCACTAAACGTAATTTTTTATTTATACAACATTCTTCATGTAAAAGAAGTGTTTTAAATCAATTGCTCAATTTTGAGACATTCACGTTAAATATTTGGCTATATCAAAATACCAAGTTTAAAAACAAAAAACTCAAAAAATGAAATTTAGAATTGAAGGACCTCAAAAAAGTGTGGTGTTTAGAAACACAAAGATACAAAATAAAATCCAACTAACATAGTAACATGATATCCATGTAATTTAGAATTCATCCTTAGGAAAGATAAAACTCCATCGATGGCTATAGCTATATTTTCAAACATTGTGTTGTGTTTTCTCATGTTTTTCTCCAATAATATAGTATGCCAAGAAGCCTATTCATGAGACCTTTTATCTATAAACTTCTCAAGGTATGATCCCTTTTTATTCATAATCTATATATATTTCTGTGATTTGTAAGATTCTTTTTTTACAATGCTCATGAGTATGGCCCCACATGGTAGTGCTACACTAACATATGGATGCAAAGCCTAAACTTCATTTTGAGCCTACAAAACAAATGTCAATATCTTGTTAGCTACAAAAAGTTTATAAGTCACATATTATATATGTAATTGCTACACTAGGATATGGAACTTTGAGCCTCACTTTGAACCCCTGAGCTAGGAGTCTATGACAAGGACTATTGTGGTTGAGGCTCCCTCTTCTGGTTAGGCTTGAGCTTTAGATTTAGCCTCAACGGTGGTTGATAAAATTATTCTTGTCTCACCAAGACCAAAATTGCTAGCCCTTAGATAATAGCTACATTCTTAAGCTTGCTATAATTTGTGTATGGGACTCTAAATAGAAAACACATTCTTTGTGATGACTTTCTCTAACTAGTGATGCTCAATCTCAGCATTGATCCTCCTATAATGTGTTAACAATAGATGTGCATAGATAACACTCAATAGACAATTGATTCCAAGAAAAAAACATTTGAAAACCACTATTTGAATAGTATCACATAGCAAATTTCACAAAATGTTTGTTACCATATACATGTGGTATTGATGTGTGTGAACACTAGGATCTCCGAGGCCTTTTTTCCCTCTTTAGGAGGTTTTTTCCCCCGAGCATTGTATATATGCCCATCACTCTAGGGCTATCTATCTTTCCATCGCACACTAAGTAACACACTCTCTATTGTGTGCCTTGAGCTTCCTTCGTCTTTTCCAAGCTGCGTGCATTTCTCTACAACCCTAATTCCAACAGTTGGTATCAGAGCAGGTTACGTCCTCCCGGGCTTAGTTGCCAGCTGCTCCAACACACACCTACTCACTTTCTCCGATTACAGTGAGGTTTGGCGAGCGTTTGCAGGTCTGCTCAGATTTTTGATTCGGGCTCATTTTGGCCTCCGTTTTCACTACAGGCAGGTTTGCACAGGCAATTTTGTCATTTTGTGTAGAATTTCTATCAGTGCCAATTTCTGCATAACAGGTGCCTTAAAGTCTTCTACGGTTTGTGCTATATAGCACGTGTTGTTCCCGCTCCGTTTCTCCTGTTTTTGGGAAGTTTTCACATCAGGTGCAACATTTATCATGGCTGACAACAACACAGATGTCTTTAAGATGTTTGTTTTGCTAAGGACAGGTTGGATTGGGATAATTACCCTATGTGGGCTTATATGATGCAACACGTTCTTGTGTCAAAGGGCGTCTGGAATATTGTGCAGGGCATTGATGTATGTCCTGGTTCTGAGAATGTAGGCGATGTTGAGGATGTTTCAGGTCTTGCTGCAAGGATTGCTACTATTAGAGTTGTTTTGCCTACGTCAGAACAAGCTCGTTGGGATGTAAAGGATGCGTAGGCTCATGCATTGATTGCGTTGTCTATGAATCGCACCATTGTTCCTCATATCCGTTCAACAAAATCTGCAAAACATGCTTGGGATATTCTAGCAGGTATTTTTGCAAGCCGCAATGAGGCTAAAATTACTTTGCTGCGTAAAGAGCTGGAATCGAAGATTATGCATGAGGAAGATGATATGGACACTTTTCTTGCTGGTGTCAAGGATATCAATGAGCAACTTATTTTTGCAGGTGAAGTCATTTCAGACAGTTCTCTTGTGCAGACTATTCTTTGATGCCTTACCAGATTCTTACCAGACTTTTGCTAGTACTTGGAGACTTATGACCCAAGGAAATCCAGAAGTTGTCAAGTTTGATGCATTATGCACATTGCTGTTGCAAGAGTCACTTTCGAGAAAAAACAGGACTAGACAGCGTGCAGTTGAACAGGCTTTTATTGCTTCTCAAAGAAAGGGTGGTAACAGCAATGCAGCCACTTCTTATGGTTCTGCTGCGAGTGGCAAAACTTCTGTTCCTAATGCTTCTGCTGGCAGCAATTCGTCTGAAAATTCTGGTGATAAGGGCAAAAAGAAGATGTGTTGCCATTATTGTAAAGCTAATGATCATTTGATCAAGCAGTGTCCTAAGTTCAAGGCCAAAGAGGCTAAGAAGAAAGAGGGTGGTTCCACTGAAAATGTTGGTTCTACTACCAATGCAGCCATTGTTGAGTCTTCTGTGAAAGGAGACCGTGTTGCTGATGTTGATGCAGAATGGGCTTTTAGCACTTACAATCCTGCTATCCATGATGCATGCTTGTCAGTTGCTACAGATTCACATGTGTGGTATTTCAATAGTGGTGCTCCAAAGCACATTACCTCACATCATGAATTGTTCACCTCTCTCGAGTCTGTCCCTCAAGGGAATTCAGTCACTTGTGCCAACAATGCCTCTTATCCGGTTCAGGGAGTTGGAAAGATTGTGCTTACTGCTGCAAATGGCAGTTCCTTCACACTTTTTGATGCACTTTATGTACCTGGGATCAAGAAGAATCTCTTATCTGTATCCGCACTTGCTAGACTTCTACCTGTAGTCAAATTTGTGGATGACAGATGTATAGTTCATGATCTTAGTTTTGGTGATGAAATTATTGCATCTGGCCTTTTGTGTCGTGGGTTGTATAAGCTCACTTTATATGACAAGTGCGGACAAAATTTTGCAAATGCTGCTGCAAATTCAAAGGCTATTTCAGATGCAAAACTTTGGCATGCACTTTTTGTTCATCTGAATTTTGCAAGTTTGCTGCATTTGCAGAAATCTGATATGGTTGCTTCTTTGCCACCTCTTGAAGCACCTGTTAAACATGTTTGTGAAGGCTGTATTTTTGGGTAAGATGGAGCGTTCTAATTTTCCAAAGGATGGTTCAGTTTGGGCCACATGCCGGTTTCAGCTTGTGCATAGTGATGTTCATGCACCCATGCAAACTCCGTCCTTGGGCAATTACTTGTACTTCATGACTTTCATTGATGATTACTCCAGACATGCATGGGTATTTCCGCTTAAAGCGAAATCCAAAGTTTTTATGTGCTTCAAACAATTTTTGGCTATAGCTGAAAATGTCTTGAAATGTACTATGGGCACCCTCCATTCCGATCGAGGGGGGAGTATATGTCTCATGAATTCAATGCATTTCTGGCTAGTCGTGGGATAAAACACCAATGTACAGTGCCTTATACACCTCAACAAAATGGTGTTGCTGAGAGGAAAAACATGTCACTTATGAAAATGGCAAGATGTATGGTCAAAAGTCAAGCTTTGCCGCATTCTTTCTGGCTTGAGGCCATCATGTGTGCCACTTATGTACTAAATAGATGTCCTATGAAAGCTTTGCGGTCTATTACTCCATATGAAGCATGGCATGATAGAAATCCTTCTATTGAGCACATGAGTGTTATTGGCTGTTTGGCATATTCTTTGATGCCACAAACACATCGCAAAAAATTGGATGATAAGGCTATCAAATGTATTTTTGTTGGTTATAGTGATGAAATTAAAGGTTATAGGTTGTACCATCCGCAAACAAAACGTATTCTGGTTTCATGGGATGTAGTGTTTGTGGAAGATTCTGTTTAGCCCTTGCTATCATGTACTAGAGAGAGTAATGTAAGCTCACAGGACATTTATGACACTTTGTTGCCTCTTTTCAATGGTGGAAATACAAACGTAAGTTCCAATGAGGCAAATGTACAGCCTATGGGGGTTTCTGAAAATGTTACAGATCAGCCTATTACTGATGCAGATGTACATGATGTACTTGATGAGGAAAGGGCTGAAAATGAGCAGGCTAGAGGTATGCCAAAATGGCTGGTGCACACTTTGCGTGACAGTAAATTGGATGCACCTTCGTCTAGTCGTACTCGTTCAGGCTCTCGCCATGCATCTTATGCATCAGATTGCTATGCTTTGGCTGTGTTTAGCTTACATGATGTTGAGGAGCCTCTGTCTTTTGATGACGCACGGAATTCAAAAAATTGGATGGCTGCCATGCAATAAAAATATGATGCATTATAGAAAATGACACAACGACTTTATGCGATTTGCCTCTTGGCAAAAAGTCCATTGGTACAAAGTGGGTTTACAAGTTGAAACGCAAGCTGGATGGTGAGATCGATCGCCATAAGGTGCGACTTGTTGCAAAGGGTTATGCACAGCAAAAAGGCATAGATTATGAAGAGACTTTTGCTCCCACTTGTCGTATGACTACTGTGCGTTTTCTATGTGCATTGGCAGCTCATTTTGGTTGGGATGTACATCAATCAGACATTGTTACTACTTTCTTGAATGGTGACATATTTGAGGAAGTTTTTGTCATAAAAGGACAAGAGGACAAAGTGTGTAGATGTAAGAAGGCTTTGTATGGGTTGAAGAAATATCCTCGTGCTTGGTATGAGAAAGCTGACACTCATTTTGTCAAACAAGGCTTTCGTAACAATCCAGCAGAAAGCACATTGTATTTAAAGCGTGAGGGTGATGTACTTCTCATTGTGGTTCTTTATGTCAATGATTTGCTGATCACTGGAACAAATGAGAGACATATTGCTGAATTTAAGGCTGATTTGAATGCTACTTTCAATATGAAAGATTTGGGGCTGCTACATCATTACTTGGGTATACAGTTTAAGCAGTGTGATGGTGGTATTGCCTTGTGTTAGAAAAGTTACATAGAGACATTGCTATGTAAGTTTGGACTTGAGGATTGCAAACCTATTGCCACTCCCATGGAAACAGGTTTGAAGTTGAGTCTACATGATGCTTGCGATCCTTCTGATGTCACTCTTTACCAAACTGTTGTTGGCTGCCTCATTTATGTATGCAACACGAGGCCGGATATTTAGTTTGCAGTCTCACAGGTCAGCATATTTATGCATAGCCCAGGGTCGAAGCATTGGCAGGCTGTCAAAAGGAATTTCCGGTACCTTAGTGGCACTTTACATATTGGCTTGTTTTTTCCCAAGGGGGATCATTTCCTTCAGACTTACATGCTTTTTCGGACTCAGATTGGGCTGGTTTTTTGACACGTGAGTGTCCACAAGTGGTTTTTGTTTCATGCTTGGCAGTTCATGTATATCATGGTTGAGCAAGAGGCAACCTACTGTGTCCATTTCGAGTTGTGAGGCTGAGTACAGGGCAGTCTTCACAGCTATGGTTGAGTGTGTATGGCTCAAACTCCTTATGGCCATGTACATGTGGTAGTGATGTGTGTAAACACACTAGGACCGTCGGGGCAGTTTTTCCCTCTTTAGGAGGTTTTTTCCCCCGAGCATTGTATATACGCCCATCACTCTAGGGCTATCTATCTTTCCATTGCACACAATAACACACTCTCTATTGTGTGCCTTGAGCTTCCGTCGTCTTCTCCAAGCTATGTGGATTTCTCTGCAACCCTAATTCCAACAATGTTAGACCATATTATGAAATGATTCTAGATAAAGACACAAGGTAGTTTAAATAAAATAGTTTCTCAAGGACCTTAAGTTTCACAATTGATCAATTCAGTATGCTCTTCTTCCTTTCACATTTTGGGAGTTTGTTGGTACATGAGAATTGCATGCATCATTAAACTTGGTATAGCAAATACTCTCAGAAGTAGCATCGCCATACTCTCCACCTCCCTTTGTTGCTCATTGATGTCAAGATTGTTGGAATATTCTATTTTTGCATCATCCAACTCAATTGATTGTCTTGCAAAAGACGCTTGACTTGCACCACACTACTCCTGCAAGAACATATTGCATGTTTCATTGCCTTCACCAAGTCATCCACACAATCCACAAATGAGTATTCTTGATTAGTAAAGTTAAAGCTCTTCAAGCCCAACTTTTACGATAGAGATTTATTTTCCTAGTTTGCTACCATTCATGTATGTTACTACATGAAAACTACCCATTAGTGATAAGCAAAATTTGTTTTCCTTTGTGGTCTCTCCAATAGTTAGTAAATTATATGAAAAGTATGGCATTTTTGTTGCACCCACATCATCTTTGACACCCACAAAAATCCTCATATCTTTATACTTCATCTCACCTTGAAAAACTTTAGATGGATACCACCCACAACAATCCCCCTCTATATTTCATCTCACCTTCAAAAAATTTAGATGGATATCACATTTGTAGTTTGCATTTATATGGTAGGTATTCACAAACCATGTCACTCCTTCTTCTTTTGCTAATTCAAATGGCTTATCAACCTTTATTTTTGGAGCAATAGTCTTGGCTTGAGTGGATATTCCAAGAGCATCAAATGTAAAGACTTGTGTTTTGTGAATACCTAATGTAGTTGGTACATTGGAAGCCTCCATTCCTCTTTAAAAATATATGTGTAAAATTTAAGAATTTAAACAAGGAAGATTGGTTTTATGTTAAATAGTACACTAGCATGGGCAGTCGAGACTCGAACTTAAGTTTGAGCCAAAAGGTGTTGCTATATGTCCTTGCTTTCCACAAAGATGTCATGATGGTAGCCTTGAAAGATAGTGCTACACTACCATATGCAAGCTAGGCTTGAGCTTCATTCTAAATTGAATCTCTATGAACTTGGTATCTGGAAGGAATTCATGAGGCTATCCTTGCATGGTAGTGCTTGAGTAGCATATGGGGAGGAAGCTCAAACTTAAATTACAACCTAAAGTTGATGTTCAATGCTCTTTGTAGCCACGAGAATGTCATATGGAGAGCCTTAGATGCTACAACTACACTAGCATATGTAGTTGAGGCTCAAACTAAAGTTCAGCAGCCCACAAGTATTTCATGAGGCTAGGCTTGCATCCTAGTGCTACACTAGCATATGTAGGAAAGGATTAAACTTAAGTTCAAGCCTAAAGATGTTGTTTTATGTCCTTGGTTGCCATAAGGATTTCATAAGGTTGTTGCTACATGATAGTGCTACAATATAATATGCAAATGATCCACTTGCTCTTGGTAGCCACAAGGATGTCATGCGAAAAGCCTTGCACCCTTGCACCCTAGTTCTACATTAGCATATGCAATTGAGGCTTGAAATTAAGTTTGAGCCTTTTTGTGCTAATATATGGCCTTGGTATCCACAAGGATGTCATGAGGTTAGCCTTGGATATTAGTGCTACACTATCATACATAGATGAGTCTCAAACTTAAGTGTTTGCTGCTTGTGCTTGGTAGCCACATGGATGTCATGATGCTCATCTTAGGTGCAAGACATACATTAGCATGTGCACTTGAGGCTCTAACTTAAGTTTGAATCTAAAATTGATGTTCTATGCCCTTGGTAGCCACAAGGATTTCATGAGGCTATCCTTGTACAATAGTGCTATACTAGTGTATGCAGGCAAGGTTCAAAGTTAAGTGCAAGTTGCCAATCCTTGGTAGCCATGAGGATATCATCAGTATAGCATTTCACTCTAGTGCTACACTAATATATGCATATAAGGCTTGAACTTAAGTGGTAGCCTACAAGTGTTATTATATGCCCTTGGTAGCAACAAGGATGTCAAGAGGCTAGCCCTGCATCCTAGTGCTACCCTACAACAGGCCAAGGAGGCTCAAAGGTACGTTTAAGGCTAAGGTGTTTCTCTATGCCTTTTCTAGACACAAGGATTTCATGAGGCTCGTCTTGCATGGTAGTGATATAGTAGAATATGTAGGCAATGCTCAGACTTAAGTTTGAGCCTCTTGCCATTGGTAGCTTCAATGATGTCATGATGCTAGTATTTCATGGTAGTGCTACTGTAACAATAGGATATGCAGTTGAGACTCAAACTTAGGTTCAAACTTAAAGGTGTTATTCTACGACCTCGATGTCTACAAGCATGTCATGAGTCTAGCCTTGCACCCTAGTGCTACACTGGCCTATATAGAGGAGGCTTGAACTTAAGTTTGAGGCTAATATTGCATGGTAGTTCTACACTAGTATATGCAGTTGAGGCTAAAAATTAAGTTCAAGCCTAAAGGATTTCTCTATGACGTGGATGGTCACAAGGATGTCATGAGTCTAGCCTTGCACTCTAGTGCTACACTTTTATATGTAGAGGAGGTTCAAACTTAAGTTTGAGCCTAAAGGTGAACTAGGAGGACATGCTATTGTAGCTTTCTTTAGAACCTTACCGGTTGAGATGTATGATGGAATTCTTGGGATGGATTGGTTATCTAAGAGGAATGCTAGCATCCACTATGGCCTAGGTAGTATGAGCTTTAGAGATAGTCAAGCAAAGCAAGTCGAAGTATAGGAAAATAATGGGATTCCAAAGATTCAATTAGTTAAAGCCAACCGTCTACTCAAAGGTATGAATGACAGACAACAAATATTTGTGGTCAAGCTGAACAAGATGGATTCAAAATCGAGCATTACAAAACCCTCTTGGCTTCATGAATATTCAGATGTCTTCCCTGAAGATCTCACCTCTCTTCCTCCAAATTGAGAGATGGATCACTATTGAGATAGAGATTCTTCCAGGAAGTGAGCCAGTGTCAAAGAGACCTTATAAAATGGTGCTACCAGAGGCCATTGAATTGAAAGAACAACTTCATCAACTTATAGAACAAGGATTTATTAGACCGACTAAATCAAGTTGGGAAGCTCCAGTACTCTTTCAGAAGAAGAAAGATGGGACTTTATGACTCTGCATTGACTACAGAGGACTAAACCAGGCAACAATTGACAACAACTATCCTATCCCACAAATCCATGAATTGCTGGATAGAACACATGGTTCCAAGATCTTCTCAAAGATAGATCTAAGATTTGGTTATTATCAAATCAGAATAAAGCAATCAGATATTCCAAAGACAGCTTCCAACACCCGATATGGACATTTTGAGTTTATAGTAATGTCATTTGGTATGACTCATGCTCCAGATACATTCAATAGATTGATGCAAGATATTTTCAGGCCATACCTAGATGACATTTTTCTTGTCTTCTTTGATGATATGCTAATCTACTCAAAGGATGAAGAAGAACATGAAGACCGCTTGAGAAAGGTATTGGATATTCTTCGAGAACACAAGCTATATGCAAAGATGAACAAGTGTTCATTTTTCACTCCAAGGATTGAGTATTTGATTTATTATTTCGCATGAAGGAATCTTAGTGGACCCTGCTAAAGTTCAAGACGTTGTTGAATGGCCTTATTCATCCAATGCAAGTGAGCTTAGAGGATTCTTGGGAATCACAGGATGGTATAGAATCTATATAAAGGATTATGCAGTGATTGCTTCACCCTTGACCGATCTTTTGAAGAAAGGAGTAAAGATAAGCTAGGGACCACTACACCAAGAAAGATTTGATCAGCTTAAGCAGTATGTGAATACAACACCGTGCCTAAAGCTACTAGATTTTAACCAAGCCTTTGGAGTCTTTACTGATACTACTGGAATAGCAATTGGAGGAGTATTAGCTCAAGAAGGCAGACCAATAGCTTTCACCTCACCTAAGCTTAAGGTTCAGGAAAAGAACTATCCCATCCATGACCTTGAACTATTGGCAGTCATTCACGCTCTGAAGCTATGGAGACACTACTTATTGGGAAGGAAGTTTTGACTTATAACCGACCATAAGAGCTTAAAGTGGATTTTCACCCAAGCAACTTTGAATATGCGACAAAGACGATGGGTAGAACTTTTGCAAGAATTTGACTTTGACATTATCTATCCTCTCGGAAAAGAAAACAGGGTTGCAGATTCACTCAGTCGAAAAACCTTCTTGAGTCTCATATCTATACCCAACAACCCAATCATTGAAAAGATTAAGGAAGTTGCATCATCTAATTCAGAGTATCAAGGCAGCTTAACCTTGTTCGATCTGGGGACTCAAAGAATATACCTTCAATGTTACACTTCTCACACAATGGACCTTGTCTCTACTATAGAGATAGGTTATGTGTACCGAAGGACCCTAGCTTAAAGAAGACTATCTTATTTAAGGCCCATGATATCCCTACTTCAAGACACCCAGGATATGCAAAGACTCTCAATTCCGTACATAAAAATTTTCTATTGGATTGGGCAAAAGGCAGATGTTCTACGATATGTTGGTCAATGCTAGACATGCCAAAGGATTAAAGCTGAGAAAGTTGAACTTCCCGGTAAAATTCAACCATTGGACATTACCCAAATGAAAAGGGAATTCATAAGTATGGACTTCGTCATTGGATTACATAGGGTACAAGGAGGTTATAATTCACTCATGGTAGTTTTTGACCTACTCACGAAGGTTGCGCATCTCATACCAGTCAAGACAACCTTTACCGCCTCTGACATTGCACGACTATTTGTTAAAGATATTTTCAAATTGCATGGATTGCCCAAATGGATTGTAAGCGATCGCGATGTGAAGTTCACTTCAAACTTTTGGACCTCACTCTTCAAGGCAATTGGAAAAGAGTTAAAATTTAGTACTGCATACCATCCTCAATCAGATGGTCAAACAGAACAAGTTAACCAAGTCGTCGAAGATATTTTAGAGATTATTTTAGTTGAGAACCTAAGCGATGGATTCAACTTTTACCTCTAGTGGAGTATGCTTACAATGCTTCTCATCATCAAATCATTGGTATGACCCCATTTTGTGCCTTGTATGGTCAAGAATGTGTCTCTCCACTCAACTTTTTTGACATCAGAGTTGAAGCGTCTAAGAAGATGTTGGAAGAAATGGAAAATCAAACAAAAGCCATCCAAAAGGATATTCAGGCAGCTCAGGGTCGTCAAAAGTAGTATATGGATAGTAGAGATCCGAAACAAGATTTAAAGAAGGTGACAAGGTTTTTCTTCGGATTCATCCAAAGAGACGTACCCTATCACTTGGAAAGTACAAGAAGATTAGTCCACGTTATTGTGGCCCTTATGAAGTGACCAAGTGTATAGGAACCCAAACGTACAAGTTGAAGTTGCCAGCTCACATCAAAGTCCACAATGTATTTCATCTAAGCTTATTAAAAACCTATATTCCTAGTGATGATCAACTCCTCAATGATGAACAAAATGTCATGCCTACTCAAAACATCTTGGAACTCCAACCTTCTATAATTTTAGAGTCTCGAGAGAAGATCCTTTCCCAAACGTACAAGTTGAAGTTGCCAGCTCACATCAAAGTCCACAATGTATTTCATCTTATTAAAAACCTATATTTCTAGTGATGATCAACTCCTCAATGATGAACAAAATGTCATGCCTACTCAAAACATCTTGGAACTCCAACCTTCTAGAATTTTAGAGTCTCGAGAGAAGATCCTTTGAAATAGAGTTCTTAGAGAACACCTTGTTTAGTGGCAAGACTCTCCTAAAGAAGATGCAACATGGGAAGATGAAGCCACCCTAAAGAAGGACTATCCTCACTTTTTTCTCAAGATGAGGACATCTCGAATCCTTAAGTTGGGGAGATTGTAATGTACAAAGTATTTCATTTATTTTGCAATATTTGAGGTTTGCATTTTATTAAGTCAAAGAGCTAATGGAACAATCGGACCAAAAATCGGACTTTAGAACTATTAATTATGAACGTTATTCACTTGAAAACAATAAGGTTGATGAGAAACTTAAGCCTCAAGATTGTATCCAAAGATAAGAGTTGACTCTTTTGCAAAGAGAGAGTAATTTTAGGAAAGGGAGAGCAATTTTAGGAAAGGAGGAGTAATTTTAGAGGAGAAGGAGTAAGAGGAGTACTTTTAGGAAAGAAAGAGAGGAGGAGCTTCGTTTAAAGCTCTTGTTTTGGAAGCCAAGTTTCATCTAAGAGGTTTGAAATTTTGCATCAAAATCCGTCTCTGCAAACAAAAAAAAATCCGTGAACGTGCCCGAACATATATCTCCTTCCTCCCTCTATTCTTAGCTGTCCTTGAGAGCTTATATAAAGACTCCTCTCTCTTCACTTTAGGGACCCACACTCTCAGAAGCGGAAGCCTTCTTTCCTTGAAGTCGGAGTGACCTCTCTCTCTCAAGCTCTAACCCTCAAGGCATCTCCATCTCCAACATCTTTCTCTACCATCATCATGTTGTCCCTCAAATTCTTGAGTTCTCTCCTTTCTCTTTTGCCATACAATGGCCCCGAAGCGAGTGACTTGAAGCTCGAAGGACACTCATGTTGCTCCACCTCCAACAAAGATACAGAGAAAGGCATCAACTACTCCAAATGTTGCTCAAGTGGAGGTATTGGTTGCAGAAGAAGTCGAAGCCATCAAACCTCAACCACGAGAGGTAGTTGAATGTGTTGCTAATCCGGTAAGATGAATTTATAATTTTGCATTGTTATATATGATGACCGATAATTCAAGCCTAAGAATTTCCTTAAACTGTCCAGAAAACATTATTATATCACAAGAAACAAGCATATGATCTCATAGAGTAGAGAATAAATTGTTTGATTTATGATTATTGTTTGATAATCTATCTCTGTTTGATATTAGAAGTTAGTTAATCTTGTTTGAGAAATCATGTAAAGAAAACAATTGTTGAAAGAATATCTTGTTTCCAGATGGAACTCGCAGTTAGCGAAGTGATTTTGCGGTTAGCAGAGATTAAGCTGAGGTTATCAGCTGTCTTTTATCTCTTGCGGTTAGCAGGATGCCTTGCGGTTAGCGAGATGCTCCCTTGCGGTTAGCAATTGGGAAAGTATGCGCATTTTGCGGTTAGCGAATAAGTAAATCCTTTGCAAAGGCTTTGTTGGTTAGACAGAGAAAGTCCGTGGGTAGCGGCAAACTCTTAAGAACAATTGAAAGATTCATTTTTGTTGAAATATAAGATTGTCTTCAGTAGACCATGTTTGAGAAAGAAATGTTTTGGTGATGTTGGTGATGTTTGAAGGGCTGGATGAAAGAACCTGTGCTTGGAATTAAGAAAAGAATATTTTTTGTGTATGTGAAACAGTGTGGTAGTAATTAGTAAACAAGCAGAAAAGTGTGAGTGTGGGGTGGAAAGTGGGGTCTGGCTCAGGTTGCCAGTCAAGGATGGGTGGTCTCGATTAGTCGAACTCTCCACTTGCTCTTATTAAGAGAAGTGAAATTAGAGACTCATTGTGCCAAGAGTCGAGATGGCCCAAATCTACGTGACTCAAGATTATTATTTAGTTTAGACTAAGTCTCATATCATATTTATGGTTTATGGATGGCGGCTGTGCCTCTTAAACGTGGGGGAAAAGGTGTTGTTTATGGATTCTAAATATTTCAATGGGATTTCATCTTTATGTTAGGAAATAGCTTCATTAGAATCCTAGATTTATCGACCTGTCTTGTGGCGTATGACTCTTATAACCACGTACACGATGGATAGAGGATTTCCTCTCTTCTATTGCTCGTATCTCTACTTTGTGGAAACAAAGTACGGTGTCGTCAACAAAAAAGAACAATAAAAGAAGGCCATCTATCAAGTTGCCCCAATCTTCTCGGGGTTGGGGACCTCACAAAGGTGTTGCTCTAAGCCCTTGGTAGTAACCTCAAGGATGGCATGAGGCTAGCTATGCATGGTAGTGCTACATTAGATATATATGTTGGACTAGAGATGAAAAACAAAACAACAAGAAACCAACAAAATATCAAAGTAAAACACATATTACTTGACAAACTCTTCGGGAGTTATTCACCATTTTGATGGAGAGAGAAGAAGAGGGAAGACTTCAAGTCTTGATTGATGCACCAAGTTCAAGACCTTCCTTGATTAGAATTGGTCTTCCAAGGATAGCTTACAAGATTGGCTAGTCTTCCTCTAGGAGCAAGTGTAGGCTTACGCTTATTTTTATGGCTAAGTACAATTAGGCATCAATCCTCTCACTCCCTCATGAATGGTTTTCAAGGAAGAAGAGGTCCCCTTTTATAGGTGAAGGAAACCCCCAAGGATTACACAAGAAAGAGAAGAGCCAGTGTGAACAAGAATTGACAAAGTTTGAAATGAGCTATCCCTGTATGATGTAGGTTGACTGGGGTCTACCATTTTGATCATATTTTCTCAACTGTGGATTTAAATAAAAGAGTAAAAATAGGTGCAAAAAATTCAGCTCATAAATATGACCCTCATTTTAAATACTTTTTCCAATTTGGATTGGAACCTTTTGTAAAAAAAACATCAGCAAAAGTCTTCTTGTGGTCCCCTTAGCCTAAAATTTCATTTGATTCCAATGGACACTGAGAGGTGGCTTTGCAAGACTTTGTGGCCTCAAAACAAGGGATAACTCATGATGGACTCATAATGAAAGGCAAACAATAGGGGCACCACCTAGCTTGAAATGTAGCTAGGACGCAATGACAATACTATACAGCATGCCAGCACCATGTCACACGACTGAACATGTTATGAATTGTGGTATGAGGTGGCACAGAAAGAAGTAGAGATAGATAGTGAGAGTGTGAATGTAGGTGCATGGACTACTATTCACATGAGAGGTGGAAAACCCACACATCAATACACATAAATCAAGAATAAAACAACCCTAAGGTGGAAAACCTACAAACCTCTACATACAAAGCAAAAGAAATAAACAATTATGTGACATACTCACAAATCTAGCACAATAGAAAATGACATAACCAAATGACTAGATTATCTATGGGGGGAGATATATAATGGATAGAGAGGGCAAGAGAGGTAGGAGGAGACCATGGGTGCCTCATTGATGGGTGGAGATGATGTCAAGGAGTAGCATGAGGGTAACCTTCACTATTGTTTAATGTCAAATCCTCCACTCTGAATTTCACCAAGACGTGGAGGTTGATAATGGTGGAGGTGAGATGTGTGTTGATGAGTAGGTTGTGTGTGCATAACCTCCTTACCCTTGTGGTGTGATGGTGTCTCCGATGCCCTTTTACATAGACTAACACTTCTAGCTATATTAGAAGTGTGGAGGCATGGTGCCTACGCCTCAAAATGCTTATAACCTCAAATAACTTAGAGCTTGTGTTGTGGTGAGATAGTTGTTGTTTTGGTGATAGAGCCCCCTCCCTATATTAGAAAAGAGGGTGGAATTTTCTTATATATTTATTGGGACGTGACCTACACCATGTGACTGTCGGTTGGCCATGTATGATGCAATGATGCTTGTGATAGAGGTCCATAGAGAGAAAATAGTAGTAGTGGAATGGGGTTTTTACAAGGTATGTTAGTCGTAGCTAGCTTATTTGAGAGACGAGAGAGGGTTTTTTACAAGAGGTTGCCGAAGGTGGTTTGTCATTGGGAGATAATAAATCCGCCACTTATAGCGGTAGTGGCTCTAACTTTAGCCAAGACTTTATTTATTGTGGCTTTGTTTCTCTCACTCATGCCCTAGATTTCAAATCTAGAGTAGAAAGTATACAATGATCTTGTGTTCGCACACAAAAGAGAGATTATGAGGTGTATAGGTGGAGTAAAAGATGATTACAATGTTAATGTTGCCGTTCAAAAATGATGAAAATAGGCATGGCCCACCTAATTGGTGCTTCCATAACTTGATACTTTGCTCGGACAAGCCTCCCTTGCGCCGTGTCATTTGTAGTGGTTGTAGTCGAGTGCTTTTGCGGTTGTCACAATGGTTGTCACTTCATTGAAGCCGTTGGCACAAAGCGCATATATATGAGAGCATGTGCATGTGCGCAAATGATGGTGACTGTAATTCTACTATTTTGGGCTTATGGGCTAATTTGGAGTGTGTTTGGTGGTGATTATCAGAGTGGGATGTGTGTTGATGAGTAGGTTGTGTGTGTGTGTGTGTGTGTGTGTGTGTAGCTGAAAAATAGAATTTTTCAGCTATGGAGAGCTTGGGAAAGACATGAGAGTGAGAGAGACGTGTGTGTGTGTGTGTGTGTGTGTGTGTGTGTGTGTGTGTGTGTGTGTGTGTGTGTGTGTGTGTGTGTGTGTGTGTGTGTGTACTCTATGTGTGGTGAAAATTGACTATTTTCAACTTTGTGTGTGTGTGTGTGTGTGGAGGGAGAGAAAGTTTTATGCACCAAGTTTTTGGTATACCTCTCTAAGCAAGACCATGGAAAAATGGGTTATTATGGCCAAGGATATGATGAACAACTCCAAAATACGCTCACAAGGTGGTCAGTGGAAAGGGCTTGACGTGCATGATAAGTTGATGGCCCCACAATGGGCCAATCTGAAACTTTGGGGTATGGCAGGTGAGTTTATTCAAAAATGCAACGAATCAGTGATGACTCTGAAATGGGGAGAGTTGTTGAGATACTTTCACAACTCTATATCCCAATGGTCCCCTTGGTTATCCAAGGCTAAAGACGTCCTTCTCACCCCTTTTTGGAGGGAAGTGGCCATAAAGGTCTATAACAAAGGTATTAGGCATACAGGTCAATTGTGGGAGTACAACAGAGGGTGTTGGAAAGGAGCAGATCCAATAGCCTTCAAATTTAGTGTCAATGTATCAGAAATATTCTTGACCAATAGAGCCCTTGAACGCCTCAATAGCTGGTACTTACCTGATTGTGAGTCCAAGCTTGAGTGGAAAATCTTGGCATTGGGCCTATGAACAGACATTGGGTGATAGCATAAAAAGGTGGTCAGTTTTTGAGGAAAAAATGGTGGATCACTTTGGTACTTTCACGTTGGGTGAGGGTCTAGATTAACTTGATTAAGTGTACCAAGATTTGGGAGGTTCATTTCAAGAATTCATCATTTTTTGAAATGCAAGCATACTGGCACTTGAAAGTCCAGTGACCATCGAGGAGCCTTCCATGCAAAGAGGCCCGTGAGCTTCATACAACTTGTTGGAGCAAATTCAGTGCTACTCTCTGCTGTGCGACAATGCCACGATCTCCTTCATCCAGCAGGCAAGCCATTTACTACTCACGGCTGGTCAGAAGTGTGTGTGTGTGTGTGTGTGTGTGTGTGAGAGAGAGAGAGAGAGAGAGAGAAGATGTTGCTTGATGGCTGCCCAGGTTTCTTTGTGTATGCCTCTCTCCCTAGTCCTTGTGTGTGTGTGTGTGTGTGTGTGTGTGTGTGTGTGTGAGAGAGAGAGAGAGAGAGAGAGAGAGAGAGAGAGAGAGAGAGAGAGAGAGAGAGAGAGAGAGAGAGAGAGAGAGAAATGTTGCTTGTCAACAGCCCAATGCTGGGCCATATTTCTGTGTGTGTGTGTGTGAAATGTTGATTGATGGCTGCCCAAGTTTCTATGCGCATGCCTCTCTCCCTCCCTGTGTGTGTGTGTGTGTGTTTGAGAGCGAGAGAGAGAGAGAGAGAGAGGGAGAGAGAGAGAGATGCTGTCAGCTGCAACAATGTTGCACCATGTCTTTGCAAATTATGCTCTCTCTCTCTCTCTCTCTCTCTCTCTCTCTCTCTCATGGTGTTGCATACATTTTTGAAGATTTGATGTTTTTTAATGGGTACACCAGAAATGAAGATGCCCCCAGGAAAGTTCACCTTACCAAACAAATCGCCCGCTGAGGTGTCATCCACCAGCTTGCATTCTAGCAGTAGCAAGCCCAAGAGTGGGGCAAGTATGTCATCAAAGGACACATTTCCTGTCTCTGATAAGAGCAATGGTAATCACCCGTTTCCTTCTCATAAATGGCTCACCCTGTCATGATAGTACTTTATGGTAAAAGTTGTGCCTGGTTGTTTTACATGCACGTTTACTGTTTTTATAATCCAATGGTAGCATCTCGAAAGGAGCAATATCCCAAGTAGACCTGATTCTGCTTTACACAACATGACCTACATGAGGAGTACGGTTTGAGCTTGGAAGGCATGCTATACCAGCATTTGTCTGATGAGGATGTGACAGATGAGGATTGGCTGTCAGTCTTCACGAAGAAAAGGGAGAAAGGTGGCAGGCTCTTCTTGCATCAAGTGCGGCTAGAATATGCAGAAGAATGCAGGTTATTGTTTCACAAAGTGTATCAAGCCATGCCAACCAACAAAGAAATCACGCACAAGTTTTCAACCCTTTTGTATATGAGAGATGTCTAGCTGCCATGCAAAGTCCAAAGGGTCAGTGGAAGGTTGCATGGGCTGTTTTCGGTGAGCAAGTCCTAGACCATTGCAAGAAGCTCCCGGGTGGGATGGAAAAAAAGCTCAAGAATTGGGCTGATTGCAACGAGGGCAGTGAGCAGGTGACTCAGACCACACAGTTCACTCCGAAGTCTCGCATTGACCATGGGAGGATGATGGGGAAAGGCTCTAATTCTTGCAGTTTGGGACCTCAGTCTAATCTGAATTACAGCTTTGTTAACCTCCAGATTCTGGCAAAAGTGGAGCAGATGTTGGCTGCAAGAAAGACAAAAATACAGTGTGTGAAAAGCACAATAGGTGCAGCCCAAGTCCAACTACAAGAGAAAATCCAAAGATGTGGAAGATAGTGGGAACAACGTCATGCAGCCGTGCTTCAAGGGCAATTGAGTGAGCTGCAAACACTACAGGTGAGCATAAAGGGAGCAGGTGGTAACTCTGATTCTGAAGTTTTGGTGATTGATGCAAGATCGTTGCTCTCTCAAGTGCGTTGACCGCCCTTGGGGCTGATGCAAGACACTCCCAGATTAGAGCCAATGTTGATCGTATAGAGGTACGCGTCAAGACTGATACATTGTGTATTAAAAGTAAACCTTGTATTTAGGTTTTACATTATGTCCAAGCACCATAGGTATTTTAAAGGATAGTGTAAGTACCATGTTGACAAGATCAACTCTCAATATTCACCACTTGACTGGGATTGTGTTTCACATGGTACTTTCTACAAGTGCCAATGGAGTCTTATTGGTACTTAACAAGGCATTGTAAGTAGATAGAACTACTTAAACTCCACCATTTCACAAGGGTTAAATATGACATGGTACTTTATATAAGTACCAATGGATCCTTATAGATGTTTCACTCAAGCTTAGGGATGGTAGAAACGAGGTAGAACTGTCAAATTTCATCGCATGAATGCGATAATATACACCATGGTACTTTTTGTACTACCCAATGAGACATTATCGGTGCTTTGTAGAGCTTAGGTGCGGTAGCAAATAGGTCATGCTCTGAAAATTTACCATTTGACAATGATTGAATAGATCATGGTACTTTTTGTATGCACCAATGGAAGTTTACTATCCACTGCTTCACAAAGCTAAGGGATACTGGTGGAAATCACAAAGTCCATGTATGTGACTATGATTTAAGGTACTTTTTGGAGCTAATTAATACGGAAGCTTTTTCTATGGTAGTTCAAATTGAAGGTGCAACCATGAGTACCACATAGACACTTGTACATATTGTTGTATTACTTGGTAGAATTTACAGTACCTGTCATAAGTTTATTTAAGAAATCATATGCATTTATCTTTCAAAGTACATATTTCTTGGGCCCAAAGTACATATGCCTCTTTTTCAAAGTACCATGCATGTGTTTGTACATTGTGAAATTACATATTCCTTTTTTCAAAGTACCATCCATGTGTCTATACATTGTGAAAGTACATATATGCCTTTTTGCAAAGCACCATGCATGTGTTTGTACACTGTCAAAGTACTATTCCTTTTTCAAAGTACCATCCATGTGTCTGTACATTTGAAAGTACATATATGCCTTTTTGCAAAGCACCATGCATGTGTTTGTACACTGTCAAAGTACTATTCCTTTTTTGCAATTCCATGAGTTCCACATAGGTTCTTTGTACATATTTTTGTATTACTTGGTAGATTTTAAAGTACTTGTCATAGTTTTATTGATAAATCATATGCATTTATCTTTCAAAGTACATATTTCTTGTTTCCAAAGTACCATGCATGTGGTTGTACATTGTGAAAGTACACATGCCTTTTTCCAAAGTACCATGCATGTTTTTGTACATTGTGAAAGTACATATGCCTTTTTTCCAAATTACCATGCATGTGTTCGTACATTGTAAAAGTACGTATTTGCCTTGTTTGCAAAGCACCATGCATGTGTTTGTACATTGTGAAAGTACCTATTACTTTTTTGCAAAGTACCTTCAATGGTAAGTTCTTCTGATTGGTACTTTGAGCCTATCCTTGGTACTGTCATAAGTCCCTACATTGTATCCTTGCTACTTTTTTGACAATACATTGCAATTGGTGGCTTCAACATACCCTTGCTATCCCTTGGTACTATATGTATAAGTAATCATGATAGTTCATTTAATCTTGGATAGATGGACTAATATTTACTTCCCCTTTGTGGTGCAGAAAGAACTGCTTGACCTAGTAGCATCAGAAGCTACATGTGCTGCTCAAGTCAAATTTTGTGAGAGCTTGGTAGTGAAAGTGAAGAGAGGTGATTCGATGTTTCTATGTCCCACAGCTGGCGAGCATGGGAGTCAACTACAGGCCAAAGTGACTGTTCCAGGAGCTTGTGCTGCATGTGGTTTAGGTTTTGCGGGTTACGACGTCGTGTGTGTGTATACACTAGCATGTGGTGATACATACCATGCTTTGTGTTTTGCTGGCTGGGCTGCGTCATAGAAAGTATGTGCCAACCCCTCCTATAAGCAGAGTGTTCCAGAATCAGCAAAGTCAATGCTTGTGCATAATGGTTGGTTTTTTATTCTCCATGTCTGCCTTGATTATTTGAGTTTGTTAAGAATGCTTTTAACTTATTTTGCACACTTTTGTGGTGCAGTGGTAGGTTCCAGTCATATGCCTTATGTAGCAACATTACCAGCCGAGGTGCCAATACGGAATGTTGATGCAAATCCCGAAGCCCCCACTGTGGACACAGACATGCAGTCTGTTGATCAGTCAACTCAAGCTGGTAGGGAAGGCTCATCCTTGGCATGTGAAAAAACTCTGGCTGGCGAGGAAGGTTCGCATGTGGCAGGCGACAAGACCCCAGGAGCCCTCTGAACAGACAGAAGGTGAACCAAAACAAAAGGCAACTGAACCAATGGAAAATGTTGATGTTACTTTGAGGGATGCTGTAGCGCAAGAGGGAGTGGAAGCAGTGCAAAAAATGGTTCACAGTGATGCAAATCTAGATTCCCCTGTCTTCCTTAGTGATATGGTGAAGATCTCAAAGAAGCGAAAGAAACACGATGATGGTAAGTTGTTTTGGCCAACAGGACTTGGATCCCTATAGGCATTGAATGATTTTTATTGGACCCCCTTTATGGTGCAGCTGGACAGTCCAAAAAGGCACGAGCAGCAGATATCACCCGTTCACAGCAGCAGGAATCTAACAAAGCAGAGGATGAGAGTGATGGCGAGACCTCCTTTACGCATGAATTGTTCACGAAAAGCATCTTATCACATAGAGGAAGTTTGTAGGTTCAAGCCATTGATAGTGTCATTTCTGTAACTTATGTTCATGCTCAACTGCATGTAAGTCGAGTGGGTCTTGGTTTCAGGTGGAGATGGAAAAGTGGTGAGCAAGGAAGTTCCAAAGTCACTGCCTCCCCCGAAGAAGTCCCCCATGAAAAGTACTCCCCTCCGACATCCCAGTAATATTTCCCACCCCCCAAAACCTCGTGTATGCAAGAAACTGTGACATTTGTCACTTAGTGTCTTCCCTCTGTTCTAATGTCAAGAATCTTTGATTCTTGCTTTTGGAATACAAATGAGAATTTTATGTTGGCCTCCATTTGTCTTTTTTGCTTTATTGCAACGGTCACGTTTGTACAGTGTTCGAAAGGTGCTTAGTCTATTCCTTTTCAATTTGCAACCATATCTTTTACAGAGATACCAAAAGAAAAGGGGACTCTCAAACTGCCTGTCGAGGAAATATAATCATTAGAGATCCACCACCTTATGTTCCAAGCACAATCACATCATTGCCATTCGATAACCCTACAAGACCAGCATTAGTAGCCTAGAGGAGCAGCGTAGTGACTTCTTGTCCGGGGACATGAAGGAGGCTCTTGTGAAATGGCGTGATGCTATAGATCGGTCAGCCAAAGCTGTCACCTTCAATAATGTGAAGCCTACATCAGAGGACGACTATGTTAAAGCTGCACGTCGGCGTGGTGGAAAGTTGACCAGTTATGAACAATACTTGAAAGGGCCACACTTGATGCCAATGCTCTTTAAGCGCTAGTGTCTCTACATTGTCATGTAGTGGTGTATTTGTACAGAACTTATGTAATTTTGTGAAGCCAACTTTTGTAGCAACCCCTTGTATAAGCAGACTTATCATTACAGCTACCTATTTGTAAGCTAACACTCTCCACAAAGCCACGTATATGCCTGCTTCCCATGAGGGATGTTTTTTCTGGCAACATTTAGAATGCCTCTGTACTGACTGCCTAACATGTAACTAGTCGGCAACATGAAACTTGAATTTATAATTATTCCATTATGTCACCATTGTGGTTTTGGACTCAATTTATTTTGTGGATAGTGTGTGCTTGGTTGTGGCTGTGGATGGTGTGTGAGACAGGCAAATGAAGGCTTCTACTACCATGCTATGTTTCAAGATTGGAGACCTCTTGTCATTACAATCATGCTGTTTTAGCATTCTACCACTGGAAAGTAGCACTACAAGTACCAACCATGGTACTTGGTGTACCCAATGTGCAAACAAGTATTTTAAAAAGGGACTGTGTAACCACCCACAATGGTACACTATCTTCAGACAAATACATATGACAATGCTGGGAGACTACCAGCAATGGTACTTAGAGTACCAAATTTACAGATATGTGCATTCATGATACTTAAATTACCTAATCTGCACACTTCTACAATGAAGAACATCCACTTAGAACCCGTGATTGTTACTTTAAGACTACCTAGATACCCCCTATAATTACCTGAACAAGCAATAAAGTGCTTGAAACCTGAACTATAGTACTTAAAGTACCAAATTTAAAGATATGTTACAAAAAGATAAAAGTAAGAATCAGGAGGCTACATTTGTGATTATGTGTTTTTGGAGGACTCAAATACAACGAACAGTAATTGCAGCAAAACAACTATTTATTAGGCTCCAATATAGAAATACCTACAAGACCATTGGCATGCTATTGTACACATTTTCATAAACTTCTGCAGATAATCTGAACTTATGTGGCTCACCATGTAAGGGTTCCAAGGTTATCTTGATGGATCGAACCAAGTGCGATGCCAACAACACTTTTGGATGTTTAGTAGGGATGTAATAAACATCCTCGGTACCATCAACTAGATCATAGTAGTATCCTTCAACCAGATATGAATTTGGAAAAATGCAATTGTCCCAAGAATCTCTTAGCGCTCGTGCTGTTTTGTATTTCTCCTTTGAGCACCTCAAGAGGTAGAAGTCTGCTCCATCTTCGTTTGCATTCGTGGAAAAGTTGTCACCTACACACAGAGCATCATTGATTGCATCGTGATTTCCACCATACATAGGAAAATCTGATCCTTCATCGTCACTTGATTGATCGCTTTCTCCATCATTGCCATCCAAGGGTTCGATGCTGATGTACTTCCAGTTCTCGACATGTGTGTTGTTAAGGCATCGCCTCCAGCGTTGTGACATACAAGGGTAACAAAAACATGAGAGAGCTCTGTAGCGCAGTGCACACTTGTCATTCCTAGGGTGTCCATTCACACAATGCAATGAGTGTGACCCTTCCACTCGCTTGCAATTCCATTTCCTCTCCCTAGGTACATCAGCCGCTTCGACATCCCAAAAAATTCGAGTCACCTCTGCCTGGGTGTTTTCATCATGAAATTTATGTTTCAAGAAATTGACCACATCCTTGGCGCTCTTCATGTGCCAAGCGTCAGGTTTCAATTGCTCATGTGTCAGAGCCCTTTTGACGATAGCACCAGCCCCATCATGCTCTCCTTTGCCATGGCCCGATGAAAAGAAACTCCATAGCATCTCAATGCCAGTCAAAGAGTAGTACCTAGATCAATCACACGTCTCAAAGACTAGGCAAGAACACAAAACTCACACACTTGCTTAAGAGTCAAAGGAAGCTAGCATACCTTGACACAAAGAAAAATAGTCTAGATGCCTTGAATTGAGCAGCACATCCGTATGACTAGACCCAGTGCCGCTTCAAGAAGTTGAAACCTTGCTTCTGTAGCCACACACTATGAACTTGCATACAATGCTGTACAAACAATGTGTCATGCTCTTTGTCATCAGATATGTAAAAATGTATATATTTTAAGACCCTCTCAGCCTCGTCCCGAACATAAGTGATATGCACCAAGATGGTGACTTGTGAAGAGTACCAATGCATTGATTGGATTTCATTTTGCTCCTTGAAAGAGTAATTTTCAGCAAAGTCTATAACGGAGACTACCACATCTCTAGGAAACCTTTGAATGCAGTCTTTGAATTGTGTTACAAAATTGTACATATTGGGGTGGCCATGGACTAACATTCAACATTCAAATTTCCATAGCTGGTAGCCAAAGTCTAGACCCATTATATGTTCTTATGGGAGTCCTTGACTGGTCCAACTAGATCCATGATGTGGTTACAATTGTAGCCTCGCATAATGGTCATGCTAGCCAGGATACAATTAGTCAAAAAATTAATAGCACAAGGTCCTGGAACTTGGAGCATGCTTTCAAAGTAGGCCCCATTGCTGCTATGGTTGCCACTACCATCCACCAAGGTTTTGTTGGCCCATGATAAGGTAGCGTTCCTTGAGACAGTGATGTTACAACCTCCCAAAAAACATGGAATTCAACATGTTGAGTCAAATTAACGAGTGCATGTCATTAACACCAATAGCAAAAAATGAGCAATGCATCAATGGCACACGCAATACATCAATATCACAAAGAAACTTTCTAATGCCTAGTAGATAATACTTATCTTCTCGAGAAAAGGATCCTCCCATAACTAAGATCACCAATTAGCAAGACTAGGAAATCAAGTGTTGCCTAAATGAGCAAAATTGAGACAACTCACTAGGGTTGGTGGTTGTAACAACTACTACCCTTCCAAAGTTACAAATGTCTAGAGAGGAACTATTGACCTAGTAATAGGTGTCAAAAGCGTAGGTGTAGTTGACAACATCAGTGTTAGGCTCATAATAGGGCATACCTGGTAGAGCATTAATTGAATTAGCATTTCTTCACACCCTATCTAGAGTGATTTGTGATATGTTGTCCTCATCCACTCTAGACTGGGCCAGAGCTAGTGAGACACATGAGTGTGAATGCATTGAAGAGGCCATAATTTTGGGTCATCACATGTAGGAACAACTTTCAAATATTCACTAAAGAGATCCCGAATGAAGGTTTTGGTGTTATGGACAATGGAAGCAACGAGATTGCTATATATTGTAGGCACCCACATTTTCCATGGTGACATGATCCGCATCCAATGGAAAATTTGGCTGGTAGGGCCAGCCTATGGAGAACACCACGGCATGAATCTTGTTGCAGTTAAGGTAGGCTAGCATATAAAATGCTTAGTCTAGCAGTTTCAAAGACTAGTGTATGTCTGAGCGCACATGACCCGCCTGCAACTCACTCGCTCTTACGAACATCTTTGAATGGCCAAACCTATATAGTTTCTCAAGGTCACTCATGAGTCATGAGAACACATAGAAACACTATATCTCTATCATTTCTCTATTTTCACTTTTGAATGTCTCTATGTATCTATGTATGAATGTAAATATTGATATATGTGTCTACGTAGCTAGGTATGTGTGTGTGTGTGTGTGTGTGTGTGTGTGTATATATATACACACACACACACACACACATATATATATATACATAGATATATATATTCCTCTCTCACACCCTTTATCTATCTCTCCCTAATATGATCTTGCTCTCTCTCTCTCTCTCTCTCTCTCTCTCTCTCTCTCTCTCTCTCTCTCTCTCTCTCACACACACACACACACACACACACACACACACACACACACGCATTGCATAGGTAATGTTGGCCTCTGAAAGACAGTAATATGATATTTTGTTTTTGTGTGTGTGTGCCGGGGGGGTATGTATATGCTACATATAAGTTTTAGAAAATGATCAAGAAAATTCTTTGCTACCCACTACATATAATGTTAAAACTAAAAAAATCATTGTGCAAAATCCTATGCATGGCACTTAAATGGTACTATACTCTATTCTCTGTAATCAATATACCTAATCAAGTGGCACTATCATGGTTTTTGTGTGTGTGTGTGTGTGTGTGTGAGAGAGAGAGAGAGAGAGAGCGAGAGGCATTATAAGGTGTGAAGGCTAAGATGGCACACTACCTATGTAATGAAAATTTATGACATTATTATGTAGGACACAATTAATCGGCAAATAAGCGAGCAGGAGCTAGATAATTTGAGGTGAGGACATCATGCGTGAGCTAGATAATTTGAGACAAGGGCATCAAGCATGATGTAAAAGAAAGGGATGCTATGGGAGTGACAAATTGGAGGAGAAAATAGGGTGGAAGAACACCAAAGGATGGGGAGAATTATTGAAGGTAATCAATGCTTGGATATGTGGCTCACTTATCATATTATTCTAGCAAGAATTACAAAGTAAAGATGATAGCCTGACCACACCTATGGCTCATAGATTTGGTAAGCACTTGTGATTACAATAATAAAAAAGCTATACATAAGAGCCATTAACATGTGTCCCCACAAGTTATAATGTACACACGTTATATTATTGCTGCCTATGAAAAAAATAATATAGAAGTTATACATAAGAGACATTAACATGTGTCCATGCATGTGTCTACACCAACTTTAGAAGGCAAAAGGACATCAAGACTCCGTTTTGAGAATGCCATGCTTTAGAGTAATTTATCTTTGAGCCTTTGCAGTAGCACCTTTCCCTGACCACCTCTATCATGGTCGATCCACTCAAGCCCAACCAAACACCTTCACACAATGGGTACTAAATCCAATAATATGTTTCCTTTATAGTAGATTTGTTTAGCAAATAATTTTAAATTGTGTGAAAATTTGACCACTTTAAGATACTTGTCCTCATGAAAAATACTAATTTAATTTATCCAAAAAAATCAATTTCCCTTTTCTGTAATTCCCTTTGCAAATTGAACAAAGAAAATGGATTGAACGAACTAATTTTGACTATATTATAGTAGTTTAGTTTGGCATAAATGGGTATTCTTATGACAGTTTAGTTTGTCACAAATAGCATTTTGCATATATGAACAAGGAGAGACACTGAGGACCAAAAGCTTGTCAACAACTTGTTTTGCTGGAACAACCCCACATGGAAGTATGTGTTTGCCTAGGTCAACTTCTTGC
This sequence comes from Adiantum capillus-veneris, assembly GCF_014529385.1. Lineage (NCBI taxonomy): Eukaryota > Viridiplantae > Streptophyta > Polypodiopsida > Polypodiales > Pteridaceae > Adiantum > Adiantum capillus-veneris. The sequence continues at coordinate 48,074,707 of NC_140953.1, forward strand.
ATATCATACATGTCTTCAGGATTGAGGGGCATAAAGAGAGAGGCTCTCACTTGCAACTCTAAAAAATAATAGAGTTTATTTTCTTTCCCATTAATAGACATACTTGGCAATACAATGCAATCAAAAGGAAGGCATGCCAAACAAAAAGGTAGGACTTGTAAGCGACTTCTTGTGCTAGAATAGCCGCAAATGGTAGTATGTGGTTTGCCCATGTCAATTTCTCACATAATTTCACATGCCTTCAAAGATGCAAGCACACATGAATGCATCTTGAGAGAGATGCTACCTTTGCATTTGTTTGAGATAGCGTAGAGATTTTTTGCTCCACCCATGTCTAAAATAATGACAACCTAGAAAACAATTTCATCTTCAATCCCAGCTTTAAAAAGTCAATACTCAATTAGAAATAAGAACTGGTTAAGAGGCATTACCATGAGCATTTATGTGTTAGAAACAAAATCTACTCACCCCACACCCTAGGACCAAAATTTTAAACCTCGTTGCAAGAAAGTGATTAAATTTTGTAATATCTCTGGACACAAAGTTTAAAATCAAAATTGTAAACTATAAAAGTCAGCATGGGATTCACCATAGGTAGGAAATGGCAAGGTTACCCTCACAACAACACAAACACAATAGACCTTCAACCCCTTGCAAGAACATAGAAGTGCTTGTTGTCAAATACGCTCATTATATGTGCAAAGTTCTTCGAGAAAAGATGAGAGGTGGCATCTCACACTGCATGGCATGATTCAACTTCCAATTCAATACCTAAAGATGTACAACTAAGGCATTTGAAAGTGAGACAACTTGAAAGGCTCCTCTATGTATGCTCTGACATCTTGCCACAAGAGAATTATCAAAAAATAGTGCATAGGAAACATATATATGCCATCAACAATGCATATACAAATACATGCACACACAGAAATCTTGGCAGCATGCTGAAATTCTCCTGAACATGAGTGCAAGGCACTACCCCCTCGACTCTATTCTCAAGCACTTAATGATAGTCAGATTGTGGGAAAAAAGAATGCAAGTCAAACTCAAGGGAATTTTCTACCTCATGATGTTTTTCCCATGTCATGTTTTTTTTTCCATACTCACAAATTTGAGTTGAGAGAAATTAAATTAGCTCGAAAAGACTCAACTTCCACTATAAAACTTGCAAAGCATTTACCGCGTTTTGTAGAGAGAGAGAGAGAGAGAGAGAGAGAGAGAGAGAGAGAGAGAGAGCAAAATGGGGTGGCCAAAGGAGAGAGAGGGGTGCGGAAAGGATTTATTTTGTAGATTAAATATTAACGTGTATATTACCATGACTATTACCACGCTTATTATTGTGCATATTACTGCGCATATTACCTTGAAAAAATTCAAAAAGAAAGAGAGCGTGGTATGCCGCATTTTTTGCAGCATACCTCGCTCTTCTACTCCTACCGCCATTGCACCTGTAGCCGGATTCTCTCCTTCTCTCCCTCTCAAAGCTCACCTCTGTCTCTCTCTCTCTCTCTTACTTTCTCTCCTTCACACACACACACACACACACACACACACACACACACACGTGTACAATCAATCTTTGGTGGAGCACTCCATCACTTGACAATCGTTGGAGAGGAAAGGGCAGACCGCAAGAGGGCTCTACACAAGAGGACCGCAAGAAGGCTCGAATGCTAGAGTCAACTTCTCCTTGCTGACCACATTTGTAAACATGTCTGCAGGATTTTCACTTGTATGCACCTTTCCTAGCTTTAGTTGTCCCTCTTCCTGAAGAGTGCCTATGAAGTGATATCTCACCTCAATGTGCTTTATCCTTGAATGAAAGGCTGAGTTCTTTGCAAGATGGATAGCGCTTTGTCTATCACTGTACAAAACACAATTGACTTATTTGAATCTAGGATCTTCTAACAATCTATGAAGCCACATAATTTCTTTGCTTGCCTCCGTCATTGCTTCATACTCTGCTTCCGTGGTAGAAAGTGAGACCACTTTCTGCAGCTTTGAAGCCCAGCTTACTACTGTGCCTCCAATCGTGAAGACATAGCCAATAGTTCTCCTTCGCGTATCTTTGTCAGCTGCCATATGTGCATGAGCATACCCTTCTAGAAAAATATCAGTTCCTCCAAAATACAAAGCATTTGTTGTTGTCCCTTTTAGATACCTAAGTATCCACTTCATAGCTTGCCAATGCTCTTTACCTAGGTTGTCCATGAACCTACTTACAACTCCCACTGCATGTGCAATGTCTGGCCTAGTCCACACCATAGTATGTATAAGAGAACCCACCACTGCAACATATGGAACTTTAGACATATAGGCTAACTCCTCTTGTGTCTTTGGACACATATCCTTGGTTAGTTTAAAGTGACTAGCCAAAGGTGTAGAAACCGTTTTTGCATTTTGCATTGCAAACCTTTCTAGTACCTTCTTGATGTAATCCTCTTTTGATAGCTTTATTGTCTTCTTCATCCTTTCCCTTGTCAATATCTTCATACCAAGTATCCTCTTTGCAACACCTAAATCTTTCATAAAAAAAGATTTAGACAGCTCCTCTTTTAGGTCTTTGATGTCCTGCATGTGAGCACTTGCAATCAGCATGTCATCAACATACAACATTAGGATGATGAACTTTCCATCTCCCAAATTCTTCGTGTAGACGCAATGATTTGAGTTGCATCTTCTGAATCCATGATCTAACATCCATCAATCGAACTTCAAGTACCATTGTCTTGATGCTTTCTTTAAACCATACAAGCTCTTCTTTAATCTGCAAACCATTTTCTCCTTACCTTTTACTTCATACTTCTTTGGTTGACGCATGTAAACTTCCTCCTCTAAGTCCCGTGAGGAAATGCCGTATTTGTAGAGTGCGCAGGTGATGGAGAAGGTAGAAAAGAAGACTACGCACACACACCAACACACATCGAGACACACACACACAATCGTTACCCTGCAGTAGCAGCCATTCAACGAGCTGCTCTTCTCTTCTTCTCTTTTTAACTATTATCCAAAGTATATTTACAACATAGTATAGTCAGTGTCCGGCCTCCCATAGCACAATGGACATATTCTTTAACATCATATTCTTTAACACTCCCCCTCAAGCTCAGAGTGAGCTTGCATATGATGGATTCCCAATGCTTCACGAAAGTAGCAAAACTTCTCCTTTCCAAGATCTTTTGTGAATATATCCATAACTTGATCACTTGTCTTCACATACACCAAATCAATCTCATTTGACAAAACTTTTTCTCTAATGAAGTGATAATGTACCTCAACGTGTTTAGTGCGAGCATGGTAAACTGGATTCTTTGCCAACATGATGCTGCTAATATTGTCACAATATATATAATGACACTGTCAAGAAAGTCAAAACCAAAGTCTACCATAAGTACTCTCAACCATGACTCTTCACGTGCTGCCAAAGTTGCTCCACGATATTCAGCTTCTGTACTTGATAATGCTACAGTTGATTGCTTCTTGCTACTCCAACTTATCATACCATTGCCAATGGAAAATGCATAACCACTTGTAGATCTTCTATTCATAAAATCTCTTGCCCAATCTGCATCTGTGTAACCATAAATACAAAGCTTCCCATTCTTTTTATAAAACATTCCATAACTGACAGTAGCTTTCACATATCTCATAATCCGTCTCACTGCATCAAGATGACTTTTACATGGCTTTTGCATGAATTGACTTACAACACCCACTGCATAACTCAAATATGGCCTTGTTATTGTCAAGTAAATAAGGCTTCCAACCATCTTGCGGTACATAGTGACATCTTCAATGTAATGTCCATCATCAAACAACTTCACATTTTGATCAAGAGGTGTATCAACCGGTTTGCATGCTTTCATTCCATAATTCTCAAGCATATCCAATGCGTATTGTCTTTGTATCATCCAAATTCCTGATAATGTATTGACAATTTCAATTCCCAAGAAATATCTCAACTCACCAAGGTCCTTCATGTTGAATTCTCTCAACAAACTCTTCTTGACATGCAAAATTTTCTCATCATGACTTCCAGTGAGAATCAAGTCATCAACATAGATAACAATAACGACGATCTCTCCATCAACATGCTTCAAAAACAATGAGTGATCAGCAGTAGACTGTTTAAATCCAATCTTCTTCAAGAATCTGGTTATCTTTTCACACCAAGCTCTAGATGCTTGCTTCAAACCATACAATGCTTTCTTCAACTTACACACATAATATGGAAACTCTGGATGTTGATAACCCTCTGGCTGTATCATATAAACTTCTTCTTCCAAGTCACCATTCAAGAATGCATTATCCACATCCATTTTCCGTAACTTCCAACCAAACATACTTGCCATTGCTATCACCAATCTCATTGTTGTCATCTTTGCAACTGGACTAAATGTCTCATCATAATCAAGACCTTTTGTTTGTGCATAACCTTTAGCAACAAGCCTCGCTTTGTATCTTTCCACACTATCACCTGACTTGCACTTGACTTTGTATACCCATCTTGAACCAATTGCTTTCTTTCCACTTGGCAAGCGAACCAAATCCCAAGTGTCATTCTTCACAAGAGCATCCATCTCATCATCCATAGCTGACTCCCATTATGATTTTCCAATTGCCTCTTGAAAACATGTAGGCTCTTTATGTTGCACACGTGAAACCATGTATGCATAATGTGTACGCATGTAACCGTTGTATGTCAATCTATAAACTGGATAACGCACCCTCTCTGATCTTCTCAACTCTGGTGCACTCTTCTCTTCAACTCTTGCATATGGGGGTACATATTTCTCAATATGCTTACTGCCAGGTGTCCTCAAATGTGGTAAACCATGCTCTTCATCGAAGCTTTCATCTCCAGAACTCTCTTCAACCACTTTCTTCTTGCCTTTCTCGTCTTGCTTCTTATCTTGCAAACGACCGCTCCATGGGTTGACACTTCATGTACTCTCCTCTGCCATATGTGGTCCTAAAATAGTTCTTGTTGATGGTCCCGGCTTATCAACAACATGACGCACATTCTCTTTCTCCTCATACTCATCTTCTGTCATCACTGGCTTTGGTTTATACCATGGTTCATGCTCACAAAATCTGACATCTCTACTGACATAAACTTGTCTTGTCGTAGGATCATAGCACTTGTAACCTTTCTTTTCAACTGGGTAGCCCAAGAATATACACTTCACTACCTTTGGCTCCATCTTCTTTCTTGCTTCATTTGGCACATGAACATAGCAAACACATCAGAAAACTTTCATGTAGGAAACTGTTGGCTTGATCCCATAAAGTCTCTCATAAGGTGAAATTTCATGAATGGCAGTAGTTGGTGTTCGATTCATAATGTGTATTGCTGTATGAACTGATTCAGCCCAATATGTTAATGGCATATTCATCTCATTCATCATGGCTCTTGCAATCTCTGCTATGACTCTATTCTTTCTCTCAGCAACTCCATTTTGTTGTGGTGTGTATCTGCAAGTAATTTGTCTTCTTATGCCTTGTTCACGTAAGTAATCATCGAAACTGTGTGACATGTACTCTCCCCCTCCATCTGTACGTAGGCATTTAATTTGACAACCATTCTCTTTCTCAACCATAACTTTGAACTCCAAGAATACCTCAAATGCCTCTGACTTTGCCTTTAGAAAGTAAACCCATGTCATTCTGCTGTAATCATCCGTGAATGTGATAAAATATTGACAACCATTTGGCGTAGCATGATCACAAGGTCCCCAAATATCTGAATGAACAATTTCCAAAGGACTTTGGCTAATTCTCCTTCTCTTTGGAAATGGTAAACGAGATTGCTTTCCAAATTGACAAGCTTCACAAACATGATCAAAATTCAATCTACCAAACTCTGGTAATCCACGTACAATTTGATTTGATTGCATATGCCTTAATCTTCTGAAATTGACATGACCAATCCTCTTATGCTATAACTCTGCCCAATTATCTTGAGTGGCTGATTTGTTTGCATACATACCACTGTGTAAACATGGATCTCCAGCTTCCAATGAGAACAAGCGACCTTTCTTTCTTCCACGTGCCAATATCTTGCCTGGTCTGCCTTTGTGAAACTCATCTATGAATCAGCCATAACGATTAAAACGAACTTGCAACCCTTGATCTGTCATTTGTCCAACTAATGCTTAATTCTTTGTGATTGAAGGCACATATAGAACATCTCCCAATGTGTTGTATGTCCCGTATTTTTCTAGCAATGGAACTGAACCAACATGTGTAAACCGATGCATAGTATCATCACCTGTAGCGACAAACTCATCCTCTTCTAACTTCTCTTTTCTGTCAAACCATTCACCATGATATGTCATATGATTTGTGGCACCACTATCTAAATACCAATCATCTATATGATGTGGCTCCACCATGCTTCCAACAACATGCTCCATAGGAAATAAATGTCCACTCGATCTATTGTCATATATATTTTGATCATGAGAATTGTATCCAGCAAAGTTTCCTCCATGTCTATCATAACCTCGGCCTCTTCCACCACGATCACGATTTTGATTTAGCCTTGTGTAACATTCTCTTTCGAAGTGAACATAAATGCCACATCTATTACAATATCCATCTCTTTGAGGATGTACAAATCGTCCACCTCCACGTCCACAAGTTCGAGCTCTCCCCCTGCCTCTTTGGCTATAATCATTGTAACTTTGACTTTGTTGGTTTTGCCATTGACCTCTTCCAACATTGTTTCCACGACCATAGTTTCCTCTTCCACCTCTATTGTTTCCACGACCTCTAGAGTAAAAAACCTGATCTCTGGAATTGTTATTTGATGTAGAAGGACCTGACTTGCCTAACTTCACCTCTTCTTGCAAACAAAGGTTTACTAACTCTTCAAAATCAGGCATGTGTCCTCCAACAGATATAGATGTATCCAATGACTTGTATTCCGGTCCCAAACCATTCAATGTCACTGAAACTAAGTCATCATCTGGAACTTCAACATTAATGATCACAAGATCTTCCTGTATTTGCTTTATCTCTGTCACATAATCTGATATGGATCTATTTCCTCGCCATACACAATGTAACCTTTGCTTCAAGTGAACTTTTCGTGGTTCTGTATTGGAGCTATTCATTCTTGCTAGTATCTCCCATGCTTCCTTTGGAGATTGAGCCTTCTTCACATGTGGTATAAAGAAGTCACTAATGCACAGTGAAATCCAATGCATCACTTTCCTTGAATTCTCGATCCACTTCTTGTAAGCTTCTACTCTTGCTTGCCATGTTTTATGTGCTTCAACATTCTCTCTATTTGGTTCCAAACCAACCTCGGGACACTCTTGTTCACATGTAATATAATCCCATAAACCTTTGCCCATGATAAAGTTCTCCATCCTATAAGACCATATGCTGTAGTTCTCTCTGGTCAGCTTCTCTCCAACAATCTGTGTGACTTGAGTTGAACTTTCTGCCATCTTCACTCTCTCAATTGCTTCCAAAGGATTTTTGACAAAATTTTGGCAGAGTTTCGTTTGTATTTGGACAATATCTCAAGTGACAATCTCAACCAAAGTGCTCATAAATACTAACAGAAAATCTCTCACTGCCAAGGGAAAATCCACTGACTCACTTTGCCACAGACTGACTCAATACTATGCATAAATACTCTAAAACAATGTCCACATGGACCTGTATGCAAATGCAATCCATACGCTGTCCTGTACCACATATCCATACATCCACCTTCTTCCCATAGTCGTAAACGACATATGAGGTCTTTCATGGGGCCAGTCAGGGGTTCGCTCTAGTACCTAATCCACCTTGCCAAGGTGCCAAAGCTCCCAAGGCAAGGCTTCAAAAAACCTCACTCGACCCTCACAAAGGCTGCAGTTTTCCAAAATACATTGACCGCATATCGATACATAACCACAAAGTACTCAATCTGACAATATAACCGCCTCAACTTCTTCCCACAACCTTTCTTACATAGGCGGTTGTCCATAACGGACCCACAACAACCAAACATAATCTTTGATAACACAATGTCATGATGCAAAAGCTCTATGTTACTCTCCAAAACCTGTGTAAATGCTGAATTCTTCACCTGTAACCTGTAAATCTACTATCGAGTGCAAAACTGGACATCTCATATGCTTGTGTGAGCTGGCTGTTTGCTACAGAAAATTGTAGATTTTGGCAAATTTGAGTACGACAATGCGTCCGGAACTCCCAAAAACATAAAGATAGACTCCTCGATCACTGTATTCCGAGTTCGGGTGAGGGAGTTATGACAAAAAAACCTCTCTTTTTTGTTGTTTTCCAGAGCTGCGGAAATCTGTGTATTGACTGTAGCTCCTTAAACTGAGCTCTAATACCACTTTGTAGAGTGCGCAGGTGATGGAGAAGGGAGAAAAGAAGACTACGCACACACACCAACACACATCGAGACACACACACACAATCGTTACCCTGCAGCAGCAGCCATTTAACGAGCTGCTCTTCTCTTCTTCTCTTTTTAACTATTATCCAAAGTATATTTACAACATAGTATAGTCAATGTCCGGCCTCCCATAGCACAATGGACATATTCTTTAACAGTATTTACATCCATTTGCTCAAGATTTAGATCATGAGCAGCCACAAGGCTTACGACAACCTTAATTTATTTCATTTCTACAACAGGAGAAAATATTTCATTGAAGTCCATACCTTTCTTTTGAGAAAAGCCTTTTACCACAAGGCTAGACTTGTTCCTTTTCTTCCCACCTTCTTCTTCCTTCAGCTTGTACACCCATTTGTTTTGAAGTGCCCGCTTACCTTTAGGTAACTCAACCAAATCCCATGTTTGGTTGCGATGTAGTGAGTCCATCTCCACTTGCATGCTTTTTGTCCATTCTTCTTTGGATTCGTGTTGCATAGCTTCTTCGTATGATTTAGGCTCTCCAGAATCTGAAATCAAGAGATGGTTGAAGGAAGGAACAAACCTTTCTTAAGGTCTACTTGCTCTTGTAGATCTTTCGGGAGTAGGTTGAGGCTCCTCATTTGGTTGACGTTGTTGCACATTGTCACCATTTGCAGTCCTTGAGTCTTCACCGTCCTCAAGCTCCATGTACTCATCACTTGTTTCTTTTTTTTGTTTTCTTTATCAGCAATCTTTGTACATATTTTGTTTGTTAAAAATTACATCCCTACTCCTTGTGATTTTACCATCTTCAGAATTCCATAGGCAATACCCAAAAGCAGATTCTCCATAGCCAATGAAGAAACATTTTTTGGACTTTGCATCTAGCTTTGATCTTAGGCTTCTATCTATGTTCATGAAAGCCTCACACCCAAACACTTTGAGGAATGCATAATTCACCAGTTTACGTGTCCATGCCTCTTTTGGAACTCCCCCATCCAATGCCGTTGAGGGTGATCGGTTGATTAAGTACACAAATGTACTTACAGCTTGCTCTGATACTAGTTGTTAGGAAATATGACATAGCTAAGTAGATAGTTGAGTAGATTACTTAATGGAGAGAGTTTACACACACAAGAGATTATAGAGTAGAGAGAGAGAGAGAGAGAGAGCAAACGATATATGTGGTTCACCCAATGTGGGCTACGTCCACGGGAAAGCAGCCACTCAATGGCTTTAGCACTTCAAAACAAGAAGTAGGTTACAAAAGGATTATACCCTTTTCGAGCTCCCGCCTTGCTTCACTCTCACCATCTCACACCCACCTTGTTGCATCAACTTCACACTATGAAATGTGTGTAGAAATGGCCTCCTTTTATAGGCCAACAGGGCTACCCTCTCTCATGAGAGACAGCCATGTGTAGCCGCCCTTGTGTAGATAAGTCCAAATCGGACCCTCCAATCCACCCATGTGTGGCCGCCCTTGGTCCACTTTTGAATTCGGCCACTGGCCACTAGCCATTGGCTTCCAACCACCGGCCACCGCCCATTGACTACCGGCCACCGCCCAACCGACCAGTCATTTTCTGACCACTTCCCGGTCGCCGTCCGGCCATAATATTCCGGTGAAAATGGATATTTTGGCAAGATTGGGCGTTAAAATTTTGGTTTCCGACGAGTTATTTTTCTTCATGCACGATGAATTCTCCTCATAATGGGGCCCCCACAAATGTGCTTTTTTAACACAGAAAATTACAAGGTGTAAATCAAGCTCCATACTTAACAGATAGAGGGTGTAGAGAGAGTTTGTAGAGAATGAAAGAGAGTAGATAAATGGTATAGAGATAGAGATTATGTGGAGAGAGAAGTCAAGATTAGGAGATAGAGAGAATAGAGAGAAGGTAGAGATAGATATTAGGTAGCGAGTAGATAGATAAGGTTAGGTTTTATAAAGAGATTAGAGTGTAGAGAGGTGTACGTAGATTAGATAGAGTGGGGGTAAAGATTGTGTAGATTAGGTAGAGAGGGAGAATACATAGAGAGTAGCAATAGAGAAAGTTGAGATTAGGGGATAGAGAGAGTAGAGAGAAGATATAGAGATTAGATAGATAAGGCATTTAGAAAAAGATTAGGGTTTAGAGAGAGGTGTGGATAGAGTAGATAGAGAGGATTTAGAAATTAAGTATGTAACATTTAATGGTCTAAAAACTTGTGTGTAGCGGAAATTAGCATGAACATAGTGGGCATTTAATTAGAATAGATTCCTAATGAGAATTACAAGAGTGCTTGGGTGGAGAGAGCAACAAAAAAGAATAACACTTAGTTAGATAGCATGAACAATACTTTCAAAAGAGAGAGAAATTAAGCAATTGACAACAGTTGAGGACCGGATTTGCATGGAGCCGGTCCCCCCTCCAAAAGGCTTTGTATTATGGTTTCTCCCATCAAGAGAGACATTGTACAATACAATTCTTTGTGTTCCTTCAAGACTAGCTAGTGCAATGAAGATGAAAGCTTCATGCACTAAGCAAAACACTTAGAAAACACAACATCAATTATCCCCGTTCTTAGACCCAATACCTCACACACCTTCGAAGATGGTGAGAGCTAGCAAGGTATGAGAGTAGATTGAGAGGAAGAAGGAGTATCTTATGAGAAATATGTACATCTCCTCACATAATCACTCATATTAGCATAGCTTAGCTTAGTAATTAGCATGGTAGAGGAGATGAGCATGCATTGAAGCTTGGCTCTTGGTTGGATTTGCATCCACATGCCAAGAGTGTGTCGATGTAGGCTTCTATCTCACAAGCTTGGAGTAGGTGATGAGCTCTCCATTAAAGTTTGGGAAGAGATAGTCTTCTCTTTCTTCACACGTGAGATTGTGTGAGTGTGTGTGTGATAATGCCTTGCAAAAATCAGCCCCCTCTCTCTCTTGGGCGAGCCCTCTTTCTATTTTCTCTTGCAGGCTCTCCATTGGACCTCCCCAGGGCTAGCCTATCACAATTAAGCAGCATAAGTGATAGCCTTCTAACATGTGTCCCCCTTTCCCCTTTTGTGAGAGCTTTAGGTAATTTAAAAATTAAACTAAACTCTCATTGGACCCCTTTGCCTCCTGGCCAATAGGAATCAGGCAAGCCATTGGGCTGCTGAATGCTCATTGGACCCCTTGGGAGACTGTCCAATAGTCATCTAGGAGACTTAATTCTCATTGGTTCTTTTATTAAGTGTTTTTAAATTAATTAAACTAGATTTACTCTAGCCTAATTTCCATTGGTCCACCTCTAAGGCCATCCAATAGCAATTGCCTTGTGGGCATCTGGGCTAGGGAGCTGACATGTGTCCCTAATTCCCTTTGTGTAAAGGGAGCCTGTGTGTGTGTGTGGCTTTCTCTCTCATCCACTAGAAGAAAGGCTCGCCCCCTCCTATGTAGGGATATGCAAGACTTTTTTGGTGACACACAAAGCATCCAATTCCTTAAGGTTGACCTTTGGACATAACCTTTGAATTTTGGAACCTTAGCATTTTGGAAGTCTTAATGGGCTGAAGCTTAGGGTCTTTTTAGCCCATTGTTTCACATGGCTCTTTTGCAAATGGCCCCCCCTTTGGATCCCTATTTTACCTCCTTTGGATCCTTACTGTGGTCGATATGCTAGCTTCACCAATATTCTAGCTTTTTCTCCCCTAGCACTTCCCCACATTAAATGATCAGTTTAATATGAAAAAATCATTTAGGAGAATTAGATATTGATTATTATGACATTACCTCTCTCTTGAAATCATAGTCATCCTCGACTATGGTGTAGAGAAGATAAAGTATATTCATTAGTCCTTTTCTTAGCGGGTAGAGGATCCCTATGTTACCCTACGACATCATTCCACAATGGATGACTAGTCCATTTGGCACTTGAGAGCCAGAGGCTGCCACAAGCATGTCTGCACATTAGTCCTATCAATCTTCCATAGTAGAGTCACAAGCTCTACTTGGTGTTTGGGAGACGTCGTCTCCGCAAACTTGATCTAAGCATGCATACTACTTCATTTTTGTGCACAATAAAGAAAAACAGAGTCTTATAAGACAAAAGAAACTTTGTTCATTTTTCACATTTTGTACATTTGCTTACTCTTGGGAAGCATTGTAAGCATTGAAAAGGTTTAGGTTATCCTTTAATTGTATGCCTTGCATCCATCTAGCATCTTCAAAAGGATAATTCTTAAACTTAATAAGATATCATCGGATAGTCTTACCGCCTCTTAGTACCTTGTCTTCATGTCGAAGAATGGACTCGGGCTGCAACACCTCTTCTTGGTCCTCGATCTCCGGTGGGTCTTCAATAGTTGGTTCATGAGGTGGCTCTCCTTTGTAAGGCTTTAATAGGCTCACATGAAAAGCATTGTGTATGAGCCAATGATTGGGCAACTTGATTTGATAGGCCATCTCATTGATTAGCCTAAGAATCTGGAAGGGACCATAGTACCTTTTTGCTAGTTTAGCATAGTACTTTTGGTGGCCCGTAGGATTCTTGCCCGTCGTGTGCCTTAATCAAGCCTTGGGAAACTTTAACAAGATCCAATCATTTTCTTTAAAGGATTGGGCTCTTTTGTGCTTGTCAGCAGCAGCCTTTTGCCTTTGCTGTGAGATAGAGATAGCATCCTTAATCTTTTGAAAATATTCTTGTAGGTCTCGACTATACTCATCTGCAGCGAAGATCTTCCCATGTACCTTAAGTAGCAAGGGACTTTTTGATCTTCCCTCAATTACCTCGAAAGGTGCTTTTCCCGTGGAAGTATGTACAATGTTATTGTAAGCATACTCCACTAAGGGTAAGTACTTCTCCCATTGGGATCTTTGATCTACTTCTGTTAGATAGGCTTTTAGTAGATCGAGAATGGTTAGGTTAGATATTTCACTTTGGCCATCCGTTTGTGGATGATAGGCCGAAGAGAAGTTTAGCCTTGTCCCTAAATTCTCAAAGAGACCCTTCCAGAAATTACTGGTCATTCTAGGATCTCTATCCGACACTATGGACATTGGCAAGCCATGGTACTTGAAAATTTGTGAAATGAAGAGGGTTGCCATTTGATGGGCTTTGATAGTCTTTTTGACAGGTATAAAATGAGCTTGTTTATTGAACCTGTCTACTACTGTCCATATTCCCGTATTCCCATGGATAGACTTAGGCAATCCAAAGAAAAAATCCATGGATATGCTCTCCCATGGTGAATTAGGGATTGGCAAGGTTTGAAACCCTTTGTCCCCAATAAATAGTGCATGTAGAATTGCAAGCAGTTCTTTTTCATATATGGCTAGAGCTTGCTCAACAGGGTCGAGCCTTCGACTCTCATAGCCTATGGCGTGCCCTTCTTGGAGCAAAACAACTCCAAGGCAATCACCACAAGCCTCACATTGGACCTCAAATGGTTTTGAGAGATCCGGTGGTGTAAGCACAGGTTGAGAGATAAGCTTTTCGAAAGCATTGTTCTCCTTAGCAGACCATGTATACCTAACACTTTTCTTTGTTAGGTCATGTAATGGTCCCGTAATTTGTGAGAACTTTTCTATGAAGCGTCTATAGTATGCACACATACCTATAAAGCTTCTTTGTTCATGAAGATTCCTTGGTTTAGGCCATCCTTTTATTACCTCTAACTTGGATGGATCCATTTGGATGCCATCTTGAGAGATAATGTGACCTAAATACTGAATCTCTTGCAAGAAAAATTCACTTTTCTTTCGATTAACATAAAATTTATTCTCTCTTAAAACTTGAAATATTACTTGGAGGAGTTGCTTGTGTTCGTCTAATGAATTAGAGTAGATGATAATATCATGAAAGAACACTCCAGTGAAGGTTCGATGAGGCCTGAACAGCTTCTCCATCAAGCGGTTGAATGTGGCTGGTGCATTGGTCAAGCCAAAAGGCATGACAATGTATTCATAAAGACCAAATGTGGTGCGAAATGTGGTCTTTACAATGTCTTGATCAACTATCCTTATTTGATGATAGCCACTTTTTACGTCAATCCTACTGAAGTAGGTCGATCCTTGTAGCTTATCAAATAGGTCTTCTACCCGTGGAACGGGAAACCTATTCTTGATAGTGATCCTATTTAGTGCTCTATAGTCGACACACATACGATATTTTCCGTCTTTCTTTTTCACTAATAGCACAGGTGAGCAAAATGGAGATGAGCTAGGCCTAACCATGCCCTTCTCAGGTAACTCATGCACTTGCCGCATAATCTCCTCTTGTTGAGCTTGAGAAACTCTATAAGGAGGTTTGTTAGGTGGTGAACTTCCTGGAAGAAGTTCGATTGCATGGTCATCATTACCTCGTTTAGGAGGTAGCTCACAAGGGATGTCGTCAATAAAAACATCTTGAAACCCTTTGAGAAAATTGAATAACTCTAATTCCTTTTGGTTGCTTTTATTTTCTTTTGCTAAAGCATTAGGTTCATTTTGAGAATCTTTAACAAAAATCATGTACACGGAAATAGAGCTCTTTATTGACTTGTTGAAAGATGGTGTATGTACAATGGGAATAGTGTTACCCATTTCCTTCGCATCTATATACATGTCTTTTTTCCTGAACTTAAAGGAGATTCTCCTTTCAGGAAATTTAACATCGGCAGCCAGGCGGTCAAACCATGGTGCCCCTAGGATTACATCCTCATGCTTGAGAGGAGAGATAAAGAAGTCCTCTTTGTCCACATAGCCTTGGACATGAAGTCTCAATTTCCCGATTAAGGGAGTGACTGAAGCTTCTTGCCCCGACTGTCCAATAGTCATCTAGGAGACTTAATTCTCATTGGTTCTTTTGTTAAGTGTTTTTAAATTAATTAAACTAGATTTACTCTAGCCTAATTCTCATTGGTTCACCTCCAAGGCCATCCAATAGCAATTGGGCACACCTTGTGGGCATCTGGGCTAGGGAGATGACATGTGTCCCTAATTCCCTTTGTGTAAAGGGAGCCTGTGTGTGTGTGTGGCTTTCTCTTTCATCCCCTACAAGAAAGGCTCCCCCCCTCCTATGTAGGGATATGCAAGACTTTTTTGGTCACACACAAAGCATCAAATTCCTTAAGGTTGACCTTTGGACATAACCTTTGAATTTTGGAACCTTAGCATTTTGGAAGTCTTAATGGGCTGAACTTTAGGGTCTTTTTAGCCCATTGTTTCACATGGATCTTTTGCAGATGCCCCCCTCCTTTGGATCCCTATTTTCCCTCCTTTGGATCCAATATTCTAACCAATATTCTAGCTTTTTCTCCCCTGGCACTTCCCCACATTAAATGATCAGTTTAATATGATAAAATCATTTAGGAGAATTAGATATTGATTATTATGACAAAGTAGATTAGGTAGAGAAGGTGTAGAGATAGATAGATAGATAATTAGATAGATGGATAGAGAGAGAGAGAGAGAGAGAGAGAGAGAGGTTAGGATGTAGAGGGAGAGTAGAGAGAGGTTAGGATGTAGATAAAGGAGTAGATAGAGAACCAGGGGATACATAGAGT
Organism: Adiantum capillus-veneris; assembly: GCF_014529385.1. NCBI lineage: Eukaryota > Viridiplantae > Streptophyta > Polypodiopsida > Polypodiales > Pteridaceae > Adiantum > Adiantum capillus-veneris. Next base: position 48,090,608 of record NC_140953.1, read on the forward strand.
GTAGAGATATATAGAGGGACTAAAGAGAGTGTAGAGATTTACCTCTATTTTAGTGCTCTCTCTATGTTTAGAAGGTAGAGAGCCTGAGGGTAGATATAGAGATTAGGTATAGAGTAAATAGATAAGATTAGGATTTAGGAAGAGATCAAAGAGGTGTGGATAGAGTATATAGATATGATGTAGAGTTTAGGTAGACTAGGTAGAGAGGGAGGATACATAGAGAGTGTAGATAGAGATTAAGTAGAGGGGGAGAATACGTAGAGAGTAGAAATAGAGAGACTTGAGATAGGGGATAGAGAGAGTAGAGAGAGGGTAGATATAGAGATTTGATAGATAAGATTAGGATTTAGAAAAATACTAGGGTGTAGAGAGAGGTGTGGATAGAGTAGATAGAGAGGATTTAGAGATTAAGTAGATTAGGTAGAGAGTACATAGAGAAGATGTAGAGATAGAGATTAGGTATAGAAAGAGAGGTGTGGATAGAGGTTAGGATGTAGAGGGAGAGTAGAGAGTGGTTAGGATGTAGATAGAGAGATAGAGGATACATAGTGTAGAGATAGATAGAGGGACTAGAGAGAGCGTAGAGATTTATTTCTATTTAGCGCTCTCTCTATGTTTAGAAGGTAGAGAGTCTGGAGGTAGATATAGAGATTAGGTATAGAGTAAATAGATAAGATTAGGATTTAGGAAGAGATCAGAGAGGTGTGGATAGAGTAGATAGAGATGGTGTAAAGTTAAGGTAGAGAGGGAGGATATGTAGAGAGTGTAGATAGAGATTATGTAGAGGGTAGATAGATAAGGTTAGGATTTAGGAAGATATTAGGGTTAAGGAAAATATGTGGATAGAGTAGATAGAGGCAGTACAGAGGGTGTAGATAGAGAAAGAGAGGATGCATAGAGTGTAGAGATAGATAGAGGGACTAGAGAGAGTGTAGAGAATTACCTCTATTTAGCGCTCTCTCTATGTTTAGAGGGTGGAGAGAGGGTAGATATAGAGAAATTTGTGGATCACTTTGGTACTTTCATAGTGTTTGAGGGTCTAGTCTAAGTCAATTAGAAGGTACCAAGATTTGAGAACATCACTTCAAGATTTCATCATTTTTTGAAATGCAAGTAAACTTCTATTTCCTGCAGTTTGGGCCCTCACTCATTTTTGAATTGCAACTCTATTAATCTCCAATCGTGGCGGAAGTGGAGCAGATATTAGCTACAAGAAAGAGTACACTAGAGAGTGTGAAAAGCACACTAAATGCATCCCAAGTGCAACTACAAGAGAAAAGTCAGAGCATGTGGAAGATAGAGGGAACATCTTCAGCTGTAGCAATGCTTCAAGGGCAATTGACCGAGCTTCAAATATTGAAAGAGAGCATGGAGGGAGGAGCATGTGGTGCATACAATTCTAAGATGATGGTAATTGATGCAAAGATCATTTCTCTCTCAAGTGCATTGATAGCTCTAGGGGGGCTGTTGCAAGCAACTCAAAGATTAGAGACGACATTGACCGTATAGAGGTATGCAATGTAAAACTAAACCTTGCATTTAGGTTTTCAAGTGCACCCATGTGAACTTTCTATGTGGTTCATAGAGTTTTGGGATATTACCTAGCAACTACATCTCTCAAGATTCAATACCTGACTCTGAGTATGTTTTGCATGGTACTTTCCACAAGTTCCAATGGAGTTTTTTTGGTACTTCACAAATCACAAGTAGATAGAACTACACAAACTCCACCATTTAACAAGGATTAAATATGTCATGATACTTTATATAAGTACCAATGAATCCATATGGGTGCATCATGCTATTACCCAGATGGATAAGATTAAGATTTATGAAGAGATTAGGGTGTAGAGAGAGGCATGGATAGAGTAGATAGAGAGGGTGTAGAGTTTAGGTAAACTAGGTATAGAAGGAGAATACATAGAGAGTGTAGATAGAGAGAGGCGTGGATAGAGTAGATAGAGAGGGTGTAGAGTTTAGGTAAACTAGGTAGAGAAGGAGGATACATAGAGAGTGTAGATAGAGATTAAGTCAAGGGTAGACATACAAGATTAGGATTTAGGAAGCGATTAGGGTTTAGAGGGAGGTGTAGATGGAGTAGATAAAGAGGATGTGGATATTAAGTAGAGCATTAACACAACCTTGTCCTCCCAACCAACACTACCTTGCACACACATATAATCATTTGCACAATTTTGACTTTGTTGAAGCTACCCACAACCCCACAATTTTGACTTTGTTGAAGCTACCCACAACCCCAACTTTATCGGACTAGCCCAACCTCGACTTTTCCCGAGCTACCCTCAACTCTCAGACTCATCTTGAGCACCAACTTTGACTCTATCCGAGTTTCCCGTGACTCTCTAGCAGTGATGCTTTGAGTCTCTTCATAGGAAGCATGTGCCCATCATGGCCACTTGAGCCTCATCTCAAGGCAACTCTACATTCTCTGGGGTCGTGGAAACGCCACCAAAGACAAACAACCTAACACATAGGTCTTCAAAATGAAGTCAAGAAGCTTCGCAAGGAGAATGAGGAGTTAAAGCATAGACTCATCCCCATCAAGGCTCGACTCACCATAGTGGAGAGCCACAAAAAGAAAGAGATGGAAATCAAGCTCAATAACACAAAGGTGGAAGTAGAGACCACCTTCACAAAGGAGGTCAAAACCCAAATGTAGGATATCACTCTCAATGTTCGGATTCATAGGCTTCCAAGTGACTGGAAAGAGAAGGGGTACCTTAATCTCAATAACACAAAGGTGGAAGTAGATACCACCCTCACAAAGGAGGTCAACACCCAAGTGCAAGGTATCATCTTAGGTAAGGTTGAAGATTGTGTAGTGTCCACGCTAGGTGAATGAAAATGCCAAGAGGATATCTCCTTCAATGTTCCACAATTCCTTTGCTTATATCCAAACAACAGTCCACATGGTACAATGGGGTCAACCATAATCACCTCTCTTACACACGAACATCGTACCAACCATGCCATCCTAATTTTCAAGACCAAGGCAGATCAAATCAAACTCCTTAAGAAATTATGCTTCTCAAGGACAATAAATTTTGGTTTGCAAAAGATCTACCATCCGCCTAACTCAAACAGAAGAATGAAGAACTCCAAAAGATGTGAGAAGCACACTCAATAGGGAAATAGTCAGTTTATCAACAAGAAGGTAAAACCATTATCCAAGAGTTTTGAACTCCCAAACCGGTTCCCTCCTCACCTACTACCCCTTCTTAAGTTTTGTTCATTTCATCTTATTTTCCCTTTATCACACCTCGCTAGACCCTTACTCCTTAATTGAGATGTATCAAACACCCGGGGGGGGGGGGTCCAACTTTCAAAAATACCTATAGCACGTGCGTTCAAGAGGTATTTTTAAAACCCTGGCTATACATACACACTTCATCATGAATTCAAAGACCCATATTCCTTTATTCAAAAGGAACTTTGTAATATTTTTTTTTGGTCCCATAGGTCATATCTAACCTTCATGAATAATAACCGAATCTATTTGTCTATCTATATCTACCTATCATAGATGTCATAATGAGCGGAATGCATAATCATTGAGAATTCCAAATGGACGCCAGCACAAACATGACAATGGAAATGTAAATGGAATGGAAATGCTACAAAGTTTCAAATATAATGCTTATCTTAAAGGTTATGAGTGTGCTCCTAGTACTAGAACTATGATCATGCACAAAGGTTCTTAAGTCAATCATCAACTACATCAGCTTCCAAATCACTCATTGATTTGAATCACTCTTCAATGTCAAAGATGAGTCTACAAAGCCTCTACAATAAATAGAGCTCCTTGTGAGAGAAGAGTATTAAGAAGAAGCGACCAATATTTGTTGATGTGAAATAGGTGCTTGAAGAAGATAGTCATAGACAAGATAACTTTATACATGTCAACAATAAAGATGCTCATCTGGGCCATCCAAATTGGATGAACCAGATGAGCATCTTTATTTTTGAAAATCCATATGCTGGTAATACGCGCAGTAATATGTGCGATAATACGTGCAATAATATAAGCGATAATATGTGTGGTAATATGCACGATAATATACACGGTAATATGCGTAGTAATATTTGCAATAATAATCGCAGCTATATTACTGCATATATTGTTGTCAAACCACTACCGTGTCCTTTGCCACTATTATTTTCGCTCATGTAATATTTTCTCTTTCTATTTTCCTTTGTTAATCTGTGGCAATGCTAGCGGTTTTGGAGTTTTCCTCTTATAGTGTTCCCTCAAGCACTACATACATGACTTGAAGGGACTAGGGTTCTAGTAAGGACTTGTACACAAAAATAGATTGACAATACTCCTACTCTCTTGAATGTTCTAAGGATCTCACTACTCCTCTTCTTGCTCCTAGAACATGAATGAGCTCAGAGCTCTGACGCACAATATCCTCAAAATGAGCTACCTCTAGTTTATTCTAAAAAAATCGAGAGTTTCTAGATTTCTAGAAATGGTTCATGTAGTAGAATCTGGTAATTTGTGTGCACACCAAAATAGCCTGGATTTGGAAACCACGACCTCCCAAGATAAGTTCATGTGTAAAGAAGATAGTCTTCCAAGTCCTTCTTACACATTTGCAAACCCTAGCGACCAACCCTCGCAAAGTATGGCACTTGCAGAACAGATGCATGGGGTCTTGAAAGGATAGCCTGCAGCTAGAGCAGGTGTCAAAGCTAATCTCTCTTAGTGTGCACCTTAATCCCAGTAGGCAAGGCACCCCGGACCACTTTTCAGATGAATATCTTTATGTATTCAAGCCCGTTATTCTCCAAGATGGTGTTGACACTCTTTTGCCAACATTCTTCTCATTAGTTTCTCTTTTCAGATTCTGTTGAGTGGGGCAAACCAATGCACTTTGTACAACAAAACGTTATAGGGACTCTGGGTCTTGGGAAGTGAGAACACTTTGTCTTTCGTCCAATGCCAGGCTCTCCAATCAATTTTTGATCCACACATAGGTGAAAATGAGGATGTCAACACTTCAAAAATTCTACTAATTAGAAGCCTTTTATATAACCCCAGATTATATTGCACCAACATGAGCTCCACATCCTTCCAACAAAAGCTTCTGTCATCCCAAATATGAGAGAGTTTAGAAATTCCTCTTGCCGTGCAGCTTTCCTTCAAAAGGAATCAAGGGAGCCCCTTCCAAGTTTGGAGATCCAGGGAGACTAATTGTGAGAGGAATCATTGAAGTATCTAAAATTCTCCCCCCATTCCACGATTGAAGCTGCTTTGTTGCACTTTCGTGCTAATTCCCTTGTGCAACCACCCAGCTTCAGGAATGTCCATAAAGGTGCCAAAATCTTGTCGTGCATAGTGGCCTTCTTCCATATGCCCCCTTTTGAGGCAAGCTTTGCATTGCTTATCATATCACAAGCCTTGATAGACCATTCCTATTTCTGGTCGTCAAAGAGACAACAAGTTTGGCACACGAAGCTTTTGCATGCACCATGGGGTCAATAGTCCCAATTCCACTTTGATTCTTAGGTCTTACTACCCATTCCCATTTCCCCCATTGGAAAGGAGTTGTGAATTTCATGCTTCTTTTCTAGTTGGACATGCTCAGTTTCAATAGCGCTGACACAAATCAAATGTACGGTATCATGAAAGCGTTAATCACTTTTGTGACTCTACTATGGAAGGGGAGGATCACAAACTTCCATCTTCTCATTTTACTGTTTATTTTGCTCAACAACCAATCAAATATCTGTTTATCCAAAATGACCACCCCAAGTGGAGCACCTAGGTGCCTGAACACACTGCCCTAGCCTATGACTTCACCGAACATTCCGTGGGGTCGAAGGAGTCACTTTTAGAGAGAGATATCAATTGTAAGAGGGGGAAAAGAAAGAGACGGTGGTGGTTAAAGCACGAGAGAGACACAAACTTGTTCATTCATTGATATGCCCAATTACAACATAAGACCTCTCTTTTATAACTTTCCCAGGCCCCTTGGTGCCTTGTCCTAGGCAATCATTCAATTCTCCCATAAACCTTACTGTAAAGCCTAGTGAGTAGTGCACTTTATGACTCAACACTGGCACAATCCGATGGTAATTTTGTTTTTTCAAAGATGACTCAATACCCACAAATTGCTTGTGCACAAAAACTGAGTGCTCATGGAATTCCATGATGCAAAGTGTAGTGCGTGGAGTCTACTCAAAGGTAAAGATATACACCATGATAAACCATGAAGCACCACCCTTTTCCTCCCCAAGCATTTAGAAAATGAAAAGTATAGTGCCTGGAACTTAATCCAAGATGCACAAATACACTTCCTAAAGTTATACATTGCATGACAATCACCAAACCGGGTATAGTGTGCCTTCTCAACAAAAGTGTGAATACAAGTGCACCATCTATTGGCAACATGCCAGGGCTGGAAACCCATCAAGTAAATCATCATCCATGAGAGCTCGTACAAAACAAACTTGTAGAACCATAAAGTAATGAGAAATTGTCTACTCAATTGAGTAGATTCCATCTTTGAGGCAATAAATTCAAAATAAGATTCACTGTTTTGCAAACAAAGATCAAAATTCATCAACAAAAACTCCTTTTCTTTGTCACGTACTTCTTCAAAAACATTGTGTGATTTGGCTTCAATTTGTAAAGGCATGCCTTCAATAAGCACATTGAAATCCAATAACTTTAGCTCCATATTGTTCGTGCAAAGAGAAACTTCATTCCTTGATGCAATTTGGACTTCAAGACACCAAACATGATCTCCTTCTAGGCTAACAATAAGAAAAAGACATAAGTTCTTTGCATCTTCATGCATAAAAATAAGCATTAGTTTGCTCAAAATCACAACAGGATCACCTTTCCTAGCATGGATAAGCATACAAGACCCATCATGCTTTACATAGGCACCAATTGTGTGGATAAATACACATATCCCATCACACACCATTGCCTCAAGCAAACATTCATTTAGCACACCATGAATTTGTGAACTAGATTGGTTTACACACCCCACAGTTTTTTGCTTGAAAATTTCATCATGAAGCATCTCATTTTGTTCCGTCGCTAATTCAATGTCATGTGAGACACTAAAATCTTCTTCTAATGCAAGAGAATTCACAAAAGCGTCCATGAAATCATCTTCTTCATCATCAAGAAGTGACGGTTTATTTTCATCATGATTTTTCTTCAATATTTCATCGCAAAGTTCATCAAAAGGATTCATTTTCTTTGGAGTTGCAAACTTTCATTTTGTGATTCATCCCATGATAATCAACAAACAAATCTATGTCCTCATCATCATTTATGACATCAAAATTATGCAGTTCGCCATCAAAAACCGATTGAATTTGACCCACAATGCTTTGGTTGATGGTGCAAGATATGGGTATGGAGCTACTTGGGGGACTCTCCTTGGCTCTCTTGGCTCATAGGATCCTCTCTATTCACTTCAATTTCCATCCCATTACTACCATTCCCATGTGCATCATGGTCATCATCATTTTCTTGATTAAGATCATTTCCATCCCCTTTTCGGCTACAACATGCTATGATCTCAAAACTTTTTTAAGAAATCTTTGATTATGAAGCAACTCATAAAAATGATTTGCCATTTTGTGCAACTCTTTTAGCAACTTCAATTGCGTATGAGTGCAAGATGTATGTTCACCATGCTTATAAAACCACAAGTAGCCTTTTTCTACTGCATCAACAAAATCTTCTACCCATGCTTTGGGTTTATGCAATTTATTATATGTAATATCATACTCAAGAATATAATATTTCTCCAAAAGACTTAATGAGCAATGTCGTGATTTTGTGGTCTGCATGATCACATTGAGATAACGGCTTATTGCTACGCTTCTCCCATTTGTGGTTACTTTCCCCGCAAAAAATGCAAAGTGGCCTACACTTTTTTTCCCATGCCTTCATTTCACGTTCACAACGTATTGAAACATGCAATGTACACATTAAATTCTTCTAGAATGGTGTCGACAACGAGCTTTGCAGCGGAATTTTTTTCCCATTGACCACTTTCATACACACATACTTTATTCCCTCATCATTGACGAGCTCCATGGCAAGAGCATGGGGATCGTCTCTTAGATATCAAAAAGTATTTTAATTATTTTTTCAACCAAGAACTACTACGTGTGTCTTAGCTATTATGAGCATGAAATCGATAGGTACACGATGCTTTCGCTCTGTAGCATTCTCCCATTATGCTATTTGCGTGAGATGATAAACAACCATACTTACCATGGTGCAACCATTGATTTATAGTTGATGCATTAGGCTTCTCTTTTTGCACTCAAATCTTCCATGGTTGTTTTGCTTGGTCAAGGCATGCAATCTCTCAATGGATAATTTTGCCACTAAATAGTGCCTCTTCAGTTCTTGCTCGGATGGAAGCAGTGGCTATAGCTACCTTGAGCTTTTCGAAACTGCATTTTCGGGATTCTTCCCAAGAAAAGGTCTTACCTTTTGCTTTAAGTTGATCCGTCATAGGAACAACAATTTTGGCATAATCACGGATATATTGTCGATAAAATTCAGCCATGTCTAAAAATATTTGAAGCTCCTCAACCGTGTTGGGATGTGGCCATCGAAGAATGGCAACGACCTTGTCAGTGTCCATTTTGATGCCAGAATACGAGATCACATGACCAAGGTAATATATATCTGTTTTAAAGAAATCGCACTTACTTTGCTTAGCATACAACACGTGAGCTTATAGTTGTTGGAACACTAATCATAAGTGTTCTATGTGTTCTTCTTCAGTCTTATTGTAAATGAGAATGTCATCAAGAGAAACCACAACAAATTTTCCAAGATAGGGACGTAAGAATATCCATGAGTGTCATAAATATAGCTGGAGGATTGGTTAGACCAAAAGGCATAACCAAAAATTCAAAATGCCCGAACCGTCTTGGAGATATCTTGTAAAAGGATACGCACCTGGTGGTATCTTGAACGAAGATCTATCTTTGTATAGTATCTTGCCCCATGGAATTGATCAAACAACTCATCTACTCTTGACAGAGGATACTTGTTCTTGATGGCTATGGCATTTAATCCGCGATAATCTATGCACACGTGCATAGTACCATCTTTCTTTTTTACCAATAGAATTGGTGATGCCCAAGGCTAAGTGCTAGGTCTAATGAAACCACAAGCAAGGTACTCAGCCAACTGACTCTCAACATCCATGGCTTCTTTAGCACTCATAAGATAAGGTGGTTTACTCACCGGTTTAGTGTCTGGCAAAACATCTATGCCATGCTACACATCACGTGTAGGCGGTAAACCTGGTGGTAAATCACTTGGGAACGCATCACTATACTACGTGAGTAAGTGAGTTAGCATTTTCCGTGCAAAAGGAGAAATTAAATTAGAGTTATGCTAGGATGGAGAATCTTGTAATTCTTGTATTGTTTGTTTTATAACAATTGCACGTTGCTCTATAGAATTAAAATTGAGAGCACTTTGCTCGTTAGATTTGTTAATACTTTGTTTATCATTAGAATTCATTGCACTTTGCATACCATTACTAGAATTCACCACACTTTGCTCTTGAGAGTTCACAAGACTTGGAGACAAGCAGTAACACGAAAAGACTTCATCTATTAAATATGCTTTCTAGAAAATAGAAAGCTCAGCTGTACATATAAGAGGTGCAGAAGGTATATTTTTCTCATCAAGCAAAAGAACATGTTTACCATTGGCCATAAAGAAAAAGGAGTTGTGTTCATAACTAGTGTGCAATGTGTTTCTTAAACCATGCAGCCACTCCCGTCCTAAAACTACATCAGCACGGTCCATGTTCATACCTTGGAAATCAAGGGTCATCGTATGATCTTGAACAATAAGCTCAACCCCTTGAACTACCGTGTCCCATACTTCTTTATCATTCCCAGACATCTGCTCCACCACGTACTTGTGAGAGTAGGGAGTCTGTGTAAGCTTCAATTTCTTGACTAGCTTATAGTTCAAGAAGTTATGAGTTGCACCATCATCCACTAAAATATGAACACGTTGTTCGTTAATAGTGCCATGCATGCGAATCAAATCATGGGGGCAAAAGGTGGGCTACTACATTGAAGCGGGCACACAACACTTGTGCTTTTCTTCCATATGAAGAACCTCTACATCACAATATTTAGGAGATGAATCTAATGTGAGGTGTTGTGAGAGATACCCCTCCCCAAGCGTCTATGCACAAAATATATAATTTTACACTTTTATACAATTTTCAATATACATCAGAATTGCACGAAGCATTTGCATAGGGGAGGAGTTCTCAGCACCCGGAGTTTAGGCCATGAGCCGGACTGCATCCAGAGGTACCTAGCGACTAGTGCTACCCCTAAATGGGTGTTATGAATAAAAGCATACTCAAGAAAAATATAACATTGTAGGGGGTGAATATATGTGTACACCGCGTTGCAGGAAGAGAGAGAGAGAGAGAGAGAGAGAGAGAGAGAGAGAGAGAGAGAGAGAGAGAGAGAGAGAGAGAAATAGAGTGCACAGAGACATGAGAAATTGACAATAGATAATCTTTAAATGCCCATCTAAATGGAACAGGAAACCATGTATTAATGCAATGACAAAATCTGGGTAAACCATAATATCAAAAAGTTTATAACAAAACAACTAGCAAAGCACCGGACCCTGTGTAGGGAACGACCAGTCCACCCATCCACTTTTTCTCTACTATAGACAGAGAGAATTTCATTTCGCCGGGAGCGAGCCAAAACACCTCCATCCTACTTGAGCCAGAAATAGGTGAGGCCGCTTCACCTCCCTCCATGAACCAGAGCTCTGAAAGGATCCCAAATACCAACAGGTAGTAGGGTATCAACACCAACCATACCAGTTTAGGCGCCCTGCCTCTTCGATGCCCAGCAGGGATTTAGAATTTACGTAATCACGCAAAACGACATTAGAGTGAGCATCTAGTTGGTAAGGTGAATCTTTTGTAAGCGTTGACAAGTCATGCATTTATACTATTGGATGAAGGGAGAAGAAACCAATTTTGAAAAACTCCTATTTATATGGTTCTTAACGTAAATTAGCAGTTTGTGATTACATAAATTTTTTGAGTGATCAAGTAAATATCAAATCCGTGATGCCCAGCACCGGGTGTTTTGGCAAATCCAAGGCAACATCCCTGACGTGTTAGCCATATAGGTCATTCAACCCCCGACACACTAACCGTATAGATGAGCCTAACAAAAAGAAGAAGACCTAGGCAACACCCCCGATCCAGCAAAGCCCAAGGCTATCGACCCTTTAGTCTAAGGCTAAGCGATGTAGTTGATCCTAGTCTTGTAGTGACACTTCCATGGGAAACATAATACATGAGTCCAATCATAATAGCACTTCACAGATGCACAAACAATCCTTTTCCAAATAGTTAGACTGTACAGTGTCTCTACCCTTACACATCTACCATAAACCATCTTGATCACTTCATGATCCAACCCAAAAACCATAAACCATAAACCATAATCCAATCACATCACACAAGCGAGCTCTCCACCCTACTTGGGTGAGGCACGACCAATTCTGCATAACCACTTTAGACATAACATGGCTGCAAATATTTCGGCAGCATAACCCAATCTAGAAAAAAAAAACATAGCCACACCGGCTTCCACCATAAAATATCAACCATAATCAATGAGGGAATCTCAGCCCTTAACCATAAATCATAATCACATTGAACCAACTCCCACACTTGGAGTTCGACACATCCCTTGTAATCAATCAGAGTTTATACCCATGTGACCCTTAAGATGTGATTATTTGATGCATAAAAAGAGTCCGACCAGCGACTAATCATGATATAAAAATCCAATTTTGACAACATCCAACCATGCAAAGTTGATGTATCACATCTGCACTTCACCAATGTAGCACATAGAGCTAGTTTTGACCTAGCAAGGTGGAAAGCAATCATGACCATGCATATGGCATCCACATCAATCATGAGTTTCCATACATCATATGATAACATTCAAACACCATAAACATGATGCAAAACAACTCTGGCCTTTAGGTGGCCTTTAGGTCAACCATAAACCATAACTTCACATATATGCAAAAACAACTTTTTGACATTTTTGGGAGCATGCAAAACATGCAAATGAAAGTGTTTTACCTCAACCCAATGCATCAATTTTAGATCTATAATATATACTATCACTCCATCACGTCACTTTGACCATATGGTACTCACACAAAAAACGGTAGCCCCAAAAGAAAATAACTTTATTCATATCTGCCTATGCGATTCGGAATGTTTAACCATATACTCCCATGTCAGTTTAGGGTCATCTATTAATTGAATCAACTCACAAAAATAAACCATTAAACATATCAAAATGGCTCTGTTAACTCACGACGTCATATGGTATCCCCCTTTGATAGCACTCCTACGCGTGTAGGTAAAACTGATAATAGAGTGATTAATAACTCGCATTTTTGAAGTGATAATGGAGACCTAAATTCATTTATCATCAAGTTTCATCAAGCTTTTCAATTGGTTAAGTGGGTTTGCCCATCCAGTGAATCTACATAGTACTTCTCCAAGGAGCGTGGAGTCAAAAACTTTGGTTTAAGTGTAGTGGACAGCAATCTGTTTTTTGACCATGTTTCTTAGCTCGTATTTTTCACATGACACATAAGAGAGAAAGTGTTATAAATGATGTGTTTTATCTATGGTATAAAGGTTTCGGGCTGATTCATAACGGTTTGTGATTTATGACCAAAACAATATTCTATAGCTTGTAAGACGTGAAACAAAAAAGCGCTTTTTGTATGCACGTGTGACCATAATGCATCATGTGCATAAATCAACGTGTAAAACATGATGAAACAATCATGAGGCAACCTTGTATGTACATGGTTAATCCATACATACACTCGTATGCGGAAAAACAATCACTGAGAGGGCGACTAAGCAAAAAAAACGATAGAGAGAGAGATATGATGACTATGCAGTTTATGGTTTCTCAACGTGCTTTAGAATCAATTAGGGGTTGTCAAAAGGCTTCTTACTTTGCCGCAAGAGAGCGGTGATGAGAGCTACGTAGAGGTATCCACCACGAAAACTTCCGGAGAGTACGTACACCGTGAAACGAGAGAGAAGATAATAAGCAAATAGAGAGAGAGTATCCTTCTTCTTCTTCTTCTTCAGGAGAGAGAAGAGTTTATGGAGATGGTGATGAAGAGCTTGCAACACTCCGCATAATAGATAATTAATTCTGACTTGAAGGCAAGAGAGATTCGCGTCTGAGAGTGTATCCATCTCCCCAAAGTGAAAGAAGAGAGGTCTTTATATAGGCTCTCAAGGCCAAAAGCACTAGCTAAGAATAGAGTGAGCAAGGAGGGACAGGTTTGCGGCTTTTCAAAAAAAAAAACTTTAAAAAATATTTTTTTTAATTTTTTTTTAGGACACGAATTTTGATGCACGATTTAGAGACTCCAAGAAGAAGTTTGGCCTCCAAGAAAAGAGTTGTAAACTAAGCTCCTCTTGTCTTTTCTAAAAAGACTCTTTCTTTCCTAAAAACAAGCCTTTGCTTTTTGGTGGTCAACTCTGCCAGTTTACCATTCAAGTTTTACATTAAATTTGACCATCCAAACAACATCTAACCAACTAATGAAAACCGTAGATAAACTACGCCACACCGTAACATCCCGACATAATTATGACTTTCCAATACTGTCAATCAAAATTCGAAGAAATAGATATTGGAAGTTATTTCTCTTAGAGACCCAAAAATTGGGGATCTTACATCCTTCCACACTTGAAAAATTTGAGGTATCCTCACCTCGACATGGATAACAAATGAGTAAGTCTAAAACCTTCTATAGATATATGCTAAATTGACTATCCTATTTCCCAGGTTGTGACTTTGAAAGCATAGCATCGATATCACGATCAATGACAATCGGTTGAGGTGCAATAGGGACATTGACATTAGCAGGAAGTCCATTTCCTCTAGGAGGCATGATGTATTTCTGCATCATGTCAAATCCAAAATCTTATTAACAATATATTATATTAATCCTCCCACATTATGAGTTAAAAAGGGTGGACGGGAGGAAAAAAAATTTTAACCATAATTTTCTAAGAACTGGGTAGTCATTTACATCCCATTGAAAGACAAGATCTAGTTTACGAGACGTTAGAAGTCACCCGCAAAGGTCATTACTGAAACAAACATTCAAATAAAATTCTTCATACACTTTTTGAACACTTCAATCACTTTACCATAACTCAAACCAAACACTTCCACTCAAGAAGACAAGTCAAACAAGTGCCACTGACCAATGTCACTTATAGATGCATCATGAATACAATATATTTTCTCAAACAACATGCATGAATGCATGCATGATGCATAACTAACCCGACTAGTATCAGGCTTTTGGCTATCCCTATAACCTTAAGCATTGGCTCGGATACCAGGTGATAGATACCCTTCCCTGGGCATCTATGCACAACACATACAATTTTACACTTTTATACAATTTTCAATATACATCAGAGTTGCGAAAGCATTTGCATAGGGGCGGAATTCTCAGCGCCATGCCTGACCAAGCATGGAGTTTAGGCCATGAGCCAGGCCATGAGCCGGGCTGCATCTAGAGGTACCTAGCGACTAGTGCTAACTCTAAATGGGTGTTATGAATAAAAGCATACTAAAAAAAAATATAACATTGTGGAGGGTGAATATATGTGTACACCGCATTGCGGAAAGATAGAGAGAGAGAGAGAGAGAGAGAGAGAGAGAGAGAGAGAGAGAGAGAGAGAGAGAGAGAGAGAGAGAGAATATAGTGGAGGGTGAAATAGAGTGCGCAGAGACATGAGAAATTGACAATAGAGAATCTTTAAATGCCCATCTAAATGCAATAGGCAACCATGTATTAATGCAATGACAAAATCTGGGTATACCATAACATCAAAAAGTTTATGACAAAACAACTGGTAGAGCACCGGACCTTGTGTAGGGATCCACCGGTCCACCCATCCACTTCCACTCAGAGAGAATTTCATTTCACTGGGAGCGAGCCAGAACACCTCCATCCTACCTGAGCCAAACATAGATGAGGCCGCTTCGCCTCCCTCCATGAATCCAAGCTCTGAAAGGATCCCAAATACCAGCATGTGGTAGGGTATCAACACCAACGATACCAGTTTAGGCTCTGCACCTCTTTGATGCCCAGCACCGGGTGCTTAGGCAAAGCCAAGGCAAGATCCCCGATGCGTTAGCCGTGTAGGTCATTCAACCCCTGACGCACTAACCATGTAGATGAGCCTAACAAAAAGAAGAAGACCTAGGCAATACCCCCGACCCAATAAAGCCCCTAGTCATCGACCCTTTAGTCTAAGGTTAAGCGATGTAGGTGATCCTATTCTGTAGCGACGCTGCCATGAGAAACATAACACATGTGTCCAATAGCACTTCCCAGATGCACAAACAATCCTTTTTCAAACAATTAGAATGTACAGGGTATCTACCCTTACACGTCTATCATAAAATATCTTGATCACTTCATGATCCAATCCAAAAACCATAAACCATAAACCATAATCCAATTACATCACACAAGCGATCTCTCTACCCTACCTGGGTGAGGCATGACCAATCCTGCATAACCACTTTAGACATAACATGGCTGCAAAAATTTTGACAGCATAACCCAATCCCAAAAGAAAAACCCATAAGCCACACCGGCTTCCACCATAAAATATCAACCATAATCAATGAATGAATCTCAACCCTTAACCATAAATCATAATCACACTGAACCAACTCCCACACTTGGAGTTCGACACATCCCTTGCAATCAATCGGAGTCTACACACATGTGACCCTTAATATGTGATTCTTTCATGCATAAAAAGAGTCCGACCAGCGACTAATCATGATATAGAAATCCAATTTTGACAACATCCAACCATGTGAAGTTGATGCATCACATCTGCACTTCACCACTGTAGCACATAGAGCTAGTTTTGACCTAGAAAGGTGGAAAACAATCATAACCATGCATGGGATGCATCCACATCAATCCATGAATTTCCATACATCATATGATAACATTCCAACACCATAAACATGATGCAAAACAACTCCGACCTTTAGGTCAACCATAAACCATAACTTCACACATATGCAAAAACAGCTTTTTGACATTTTTGGGAGCATGCAAAACATGCAAATAAAAGTGTTTGACTTCAACCCATTGACTTCAACCCAATGCATCAAGTTCATCTCTATAATATAGACTATTACTCCATCACGTCACTTTGACCATATGGTACTCACACAACAAACGGTAACCCCGAAAGAAAGTCACTTTATTCATATCTGCCTATGCGGTTCAAAATGTTTAACCATATATTCCCATGTCAGTTTAGGGCCATCTAGTAATTGAAATCAACTCACCAAAACAAACCATAAAACATATTAACGGCTCGATTAACTCACGACGTCATATGGTATCCCCCTTTGATAGCACTCCTACGGGTGTAGGTAAAACTGATAATAGAGTGATTAATAACTCGCATTCCCGAAGTGATAACAAAGACCTGAATTCATTTATCATCAAGTTTCATCAAGCTTTTCAATTGGCTAAGTGGGTTTGCCCATCCAGTGAATTTATATAGTAGTTCTCCAAGGAGCCTGGAGTCAAAAAGTTTGGTTAAGTGTAGTGGGCAGCAATCTGTTTTTTGACCATATCTCTTAGCTCGTGCGTGTTTTTCACATGACACATAAGAGAGAAAATGTTGTAAATGATGTACTTTATCTATGGTATAAAAGTTGGTTGATTCATAACGGTTTGTAATTTATGACCAAAACAGTATTCCTACAGCTTCTATGACGTGAAACGAAAAAGCATTTTTTTAATGCACGTGCATGACCATAACGTGAAACATGATGAAACAATCATGAGACAATCTCGTATGTACATGGTTAATCCATACATGCACTCGTATGTGAAAAAACGATCACCGAGAGGGTGACTACGCAAAAAAACGATATAGAGAGAGAGATGATGACTATGAAGTTTATGATTTCTCACCGTGATTTAGAATCGATTAGGGGTTGTCAAAAGGCTTATTCCTTTGCCGCAAGAGAGCGGTGATGAGAGCTACATAGAGTTATCCACCACGAAAACATCCGGAGAGCGTGTACACCGTGAAACAAGAGAGAAGATAATAAGAAAATAGAGAGAGAGTATCCTTCTTCTTCTTCTTCACGAGAGAGAAGAGTTTATGGAGATGGTGATGAAGAGCTTGCACCACTCCGTATAATAGGTAAGTAATTCTGACGTCAAGGCAAGAGAGCTTCCACGTCTGAGAGTGTATCTATCTCCCCAAAGTGAAAGAAGAGAGGTCTTTATATAGGCTCTCAAGGCCAAAAGCACTAGCTAAGAATAGAGTGAGCAAGGAGGGACAAGTTCGTGGCTTTTTAAAAAAATAAAATTTAAAAAATATTATTATTATTATTATATTTTATACTTTTTTAAAAAATAAAATTTTTATTTTTTTATTTTCTTTTTTGAGGACACGGATTTGGATGCGCGATTTAGAGACTCCAAGAAGAAGTTTGGCCTCCAAGAAAAGAGTTGTAGACTAAGCTCCCCCTCTCTTTTCTAAAAAGACGCTTTCTTTCCTAAAAACAAGCCTTTGCTTTTTAGTGGTCAACTCTCCCTCTTTACCATTCAGTTTTTACATTAAATTTGACCATCCAAGCAACATCTAACCAACTAATGAAAACCCTAGCTAAACTATGCCACATAGTAACATCCCGACATAATTATGACTTTCCAATAGTATCAATCAAAATTCAACAAAATAAATATTGAAAGGTGAAATTAATTCCCATTCCCTTTATTATGGAGTTCACTAATGCATGGAACTCATTCCCATGTGAAGTCACGCATGCGATAAAAAACAAGTCATGACTAGGCAACATCCACCAACCGTATCCTCTCAACTAGCTATAATTTTTCGCTCGTACTAGCATCACGCATAGAGCTGGAAGCCCTCAAACTGCAAGATGAAATTTTTTATTTTTTCCTCTTTTTTTTGGTTTTTTTTCTCTTAGCATGCATCATAATCAGTGAAGACTCTGATTGACTTACCAAAATAGGGTTGAAAACCCAAATTCATGAACCGCTGGAAGGTAGCTGGGGCATTAGTCAGGCCAAATGGAATAACTCTATATGCAAAACATCCCCATGGTGTGATAAAAGTCGTCAACCACTGGTCTTCATCTACAATCCTTATCTGAAAATACCCTGAATACCCATCACACACAATATACCTCTCATGACCTTCCACTTCATTCAATATCTCATCTTGAAAAGGGAGAGGAAAATGATCCCTCTTTGTAGAAGCATTGAGTGGCTTGTAATCTACACACAATCTCCACTTAGCATTTTTCTTTGGAGTTACCACCACCAGGGATACCCAATCTGAATCCTATACGGGATAAATGAAGCCTGCTTTAAGCAGCCTCTTTACCACCTTTAGTAGTGCATCTTGCTGGACCAGTCCAAGCCTCCTTAGCTTCTGCATGATTGGTTTATTACCTTCCTTAAGCTGAATGCGATGTTGTGTCACCGTGACCCCTTTGATGTGCTCATAATCTGCGATGAAAAGGCCAGCGTGTTTCTTTAGATCCTCTATGAAAGACTCCCTTTCCTCTTCAGGCACGTCCTTCGCTAGCATGGTCTCTAGTCTTTTCTCATCTATTTCACCCTGGATGTCTTGGCTCTTCTCCTCCTCTGGATCTCGCAACAGTATACCCATCACCTCTAGAGAGCTTGCGTCATCCTCAGACATTGTTAGGCATTTTTTGGATGAAGATAAAGTCACTAATCCATGCTAAAAAGCTTGCTCACTAGCCTCGAGTACATAGATGTACATAATGCTTTGATTTTTCAGAGTTTTCAAAGCATTATGTACATAGATGTACATAATGCTTTGAGTTTTCAGAGTGCTCTTGTAAAATTTATGTATAAAGGCTTGGTTCTTCTTAGTCATTTGCAAGAGTTTTGGGTTGGTCAAACTTCTAAAATGTGGTTTTTAATGAGTACTTGCAGTCGTGCTTGATAGCCGCTGAATCGGACTCATACATCATGAGTTACATGCAATGGAAATGGGCGTTTCCTTACTTAGAAAGTGGGTGAGGATGCATGCGAGGAAAGGCAAGTGGGTTGATTTGATGGATTTAATTAGAAAAGGTGTGGCCGAGGATTTTTGGAAATAGCCAAAGTGATAAGCTTTGGGCCGGGCTTTACAGCGTCGCATTCGGTGCTCGGAGTCACCTGCCACACCTCCACCAAGATTGCTCGGTCTAGGGAGCAAAACAAAAAATTTATAGGGCTAAGTGGGGAGGTGGGAGGATGGTGCCAAGTGGCAATGAAGTAATCCCACATGGGGGGGAGCAAGTGGAAATTGGAGGGTATAAGGGAGGGAGTGGGTACCCCCTAAGGGTGTATCAAAGGAGAAAATGAAGCCTCCTTTCCTTGCTAATGAGGGCTCGTGGGTGTTGCGGGAGAGAGAGGGCACCATACCTGCTGCCCTGGCGCCTGGGGTCCGTTTTGGTCCAGTGTACACCTCCCTTCCCCACTTGCCTTGGTCAGAAAGTGGCTGACATGCTTTTTTCTACCCAAAATAAGCCCAAAGTGGACCAATTCAAAGGGGACCAAAGAGAGAACCATGTCGGCTAAGAGGGGAGAGAAATTTTCTTGGGATAAGAGACAAAAAAAACCCTTTTTAATAGCTGCAATTCTTTGCACACCCTTTTTCCTAACAGAGACTAGATTTTTGGGAGCTTTTGAGTGATACCCCAACTTCAAAATCTTGTAACTCTCTTGTCTGTTATCCGAATCAAGCATATGGATACTCTATGGAGTTTTACACAACACGAGCTTCATCTTTATGGTTTCCATTTTCATCAATTTTAACATGGTTTAGGTTAGGGCTGTTTTTGGCCCGACTTTACAGTTGTTTGACATAGGTATTTTCCGCAGCTTTGTGGTGTTTCCTTCTGACGGTGTGGTGTGTGCAAGGCTATAGAGGTTCTCATTTTTCTTCTTTTTTGCACGCTAGCATCATTTTGGTGCCCCCACGGAGAAGGAAGTGCTCCTATGCTCAAATTACTATGAAATCTGTCTATTCTACAAGTAGTGAATGTAAAAGGGATGTGGGTCCTTATGGACAACCACCTATGCATGTGCAAATTGTGGATAACACTTGAGGTGGTTGTATAATTGGATTGTAGCCTTTGGAGGGTCGTGAGGTTTTGCGAAGCCAAGCACTGGGGGCTGGGTTACCCAGTGTGAGGTGGATTAGGTACTGGAGTGATCCATCGACATCCCCTGAGTTTTTGACATCACATGTAAGTGTTTGTGTGGCAATCAAACATGCAAACGAGTTCCCATAGTTTCATGGATTGCCTAATGAAAATGCACAGATGTTTATTGAAAAGTTGGAAGTCAATTGCTTACTGCACAAACTACTAGACCAAGCTATATTGTTGCGGCTACTGCAATATAGTTTATAGGATGAGGCAAAAGTTTTGTTACACAATTTGGAGGAGTTGATGCAAGCACAAATCCAAGGGTGGTTTTGGACTACAATTGTGTGAAGCAAGCTTTCTTGGCACAATACCGATCCATCAAAGTACCTGATGAATTTTGGCATGAAATTTTGGGGTACAATCAAAGGGATAATCAAAGTGTTGATGATTTTTTTCATGCAGTTCACCTGTTTATGGGATAAATGGGCCCGGGATTTGGGAAATGAGATCCCTCCATCCATGTTAAAGAAGGACCATTTTGTGGAAAACCTAAAAGAAAGTTTGAAGTTCAAAGTTGAGCTGAAAAGGACCACCACCTTTGAGGAGGCAGTCGCCATTTCCAGAGAGAAAGAATGGAAAGCTCAAAGGCTTAATGAATACGGGAAAACAGTCCCTGAGCAAAATAATGGTAGCCAAAAAGAGGAGAATCAGGCAGAATCCGGAGGCCAACCTGTTCAAAGGGCTGCTAATACTGAAGAGTTGCAACAAAATATACAAGACATGATGACCATGATGCAGGAATTACGACTTAGTGTTCTCATTAGGAAAAATATGAACCCTCTAGGGGCCCTTTGGGATTCAGGTTAATTAGAGGTAAGCCAATAGGAAGAGGGTGGTGGACACACTCTATACCCTCAAAAAAGTAGGGGGACAAGGTAGCCTTACACCTCTTAATGGCCTCTTACCTAGTGAGAAGGTAAGGGAGGTGGCTAGGGGAAAGGGGGGGAAGGGGGGGGGGGGGGGGGGGGGGGGGGGGGGGACCACTTTGACCTCTTTTCCCCCACTTTTTGGTCCGGATTTAAAAATACACTAAAAATTTCAAATTTTCAAAAAATTTCAAATTTCAAGTTTTCCTTCCTTAAAAGGTCCCCTAACCTATTTCATGGTCAAAAAAGTATTTTTGACCTCCAAAAGTAAAAAACGTGCACTAAAAAATTTCAAAAAAATAAAATTTTCCAAAAAAATTCAAAACATCATTTTCCACCCTCCAAAGTCTTTCCAAACCTATTCTATAGCTAAAAAGTGATTTTCTCTCTCTACAAACCCTTTTCCAAGCTCTCCATAGCTGCAACAACCACATGCACCCCCTATAGTTCAACATTATCTTCTACAAGCTTTCTCCCATCTCCATTGTAGCACCAAGCAAGCTTCTCCCCCATCTCAACTTCCCCTTGTCCACCACATAGTTCCACACCAAGCTAGCTCCTCTCCCTTCTCTCACCTCCATTACAGCATGAAACAAGATTCTACTCCTTCTACTTTCATTCACTCGCACTACATGGAAACCTCTACTCCCGAAGGTGGAAAAAGCATCAACTCACATGACTTGCATACCACAAGAACAGGAGGTGTGAATAGTGCATGGGCATTGCAAGGATTCATCTCCAATATAAAGATAGAATGGTGAGAAAACTACCCTTGTAGCTTACATTCAGAGCTTAAGATCATCTCCATCTTTAAGTTTATCATGATGGAGGGAATTAACCTCTTTATGGCTTTCAATGTTTAGGCTTCACACCTCATAACATTGGGTGGTGCTATTTTGTTGATGGCTTTGGTGCGCCATCTATAGTTTTGTAGCATGTGATTGAGTCTCACAATGTAAGTAAGTTGTGTTCTCTATGGAGAGTCATCAAAGATTTGTCTTATAATTTATTCTTTATATAGTTGTCATTATATTATTAGAATGATATCATTTTGTACTTTATGACTTCGTGCTCACATAATCTGTTGTTTACTTATAGAGTCAACTTGTTTTGAGAGGACATGAGCAAGCAATCATGTGCAGAGATGGAAATCACCCTATTTTTGTTCCATGAAGAACCTTTCACTACCATGTTAAAAGATTTTGATAAGAATAGTAGGATTTTTGTAGAATCTTGAACCAATAGGTACTCTCTAGGAGCTCTTAGAAAAGCCATCCCTATAGTACTACTATCTTCCCTACTGTCATAGACACGCAAATACTCGTGTATATGAATCTCTACATAAGAAAGACAAATACTTGTAAGAGAAGCCTAACAGCAACAACATTGTCTCCGTTTGTAATTATTTTTATGAGGCTGGATTCCTATATAAATGCAATATAAATATTTCTTTTTGTTAAATGGTGTCGCACTGAGTGAGAGTATTTAATTTAGATTACTGGAGTTTCATACAGATTTGAGAAATATTGTTGATTTTTATGGATGTTATGATTTGCCGATAAGATGTTTGGAGCCTCAAGTCTTAATCATTCCACCATGAAGAAATTCATGCAATATTTTGATTTGAAAGTTTAATCACTAATGGTTATTCTTATTAAAGTGGATCATAACCTTTGTCAAGATGTCCTCGTTTGGGGATGTTGAATATATATCAATAGCAACATTTCAAAAGTTGAGAAAGCTAAATTCTTGCTTTCCAAAATGTTATTGTTTCTATACTATGCCTATGCCAAGCTTGACTTAGAGAAATGACAACTTGAGATGGAGGTGTAGATATATAGGGGTGACTTATTAATGATTCTTGTTTCATCGTATATATTATAAAGCCTTTGAGTTTCCACCTTTTTTAGTAGTGTTGACAAGTTTTTGGTATCAAACCTTCTTAAATATTCCTATTCATTCGCTATTGGTATCTATTTATTTGGTATTGCTAAAGATCATACCAATAGCTATCACCTTGTGAACTTAATTGTTGAATTGCGGATTTGATTTTTACTATGTAGCTCATTTGGATAGAGAAAGTGTAAACATAAATTATAGATACATGCATTGTTAACATAGAAGATATGTATCACTCGAACCTATATAACTGCTAATCAAGAAACCTTTGGTTGGATACTATAACAATAGGGGTCACATGTGGTTTCAAATACCAAAGAAATGGCTTAACCAAAACATTCCCAAGAACACGAGGTGAACACAAGGAAGTAAACATTGGTTCCTTGTTTGGTTGATTTCTAGTGCTAAATGTTGTGAGTGCACAAAATTTGTGACGCCTTTGACCTTGGGAGTTCACTAAAGTATATGTAACATAATACATGTGTTCAATAGAAGGGAATTTATATTCTTGTAAAGTTACAGAAACATGTGTGAGTAAGGCCTATAAGGGCTACTTTCAATCCATTGTGGTGAACGCACATGATATAGAAAAATTTTACATAGTGAATACTCCGGACATCAAACACTACACCTCTATCTCATGGCCATACATTAAAACAAAGCCCCTATTTGTCATTTTGAAGCCCCACGGACCCTCAACAAGAGGGACCACAATGGCACATAGAATGGCCATCCAGGGACAAATAGGGGCCAAGATATTTCCAAGAACAAGGGATGGACACAAGGAAGTAAAAAATGGTTGATAGCATGATACAAGGTTTAGGTATCTGCCATTTGGGGAGGGGGGGGGGGGGGGGGGGGGGCTTGCTATGAACACATTAAACTGCCCAGTTCAATCTCATGTCCATACATTAAAAAAAGCATATAATTGTCATTTTAGGGCCCCAGGGACCCTCAACAAGAGGGGCCACAAGGGTGCACAAACTGGCCATCCAAAAATTTTGGATAGCCAATTTGCACGCCCTTGTGGCCCCTCTTGCTGAGGGTCCCTAAGGCCTTAAAATGGCAAGTACAAGCTTTTTGTTAATGCATGGCATGATACAAGGTTTAGCTATTTTCCATTGGGGGGGGGTAGTTTGCTATGAATACATTAAACTGCCCAATTATATCTCATGCCCAATTTCCTTAATCTACGGGCTCGAACGAGCATTAAAACCATGGAATCTCAAAATACTCAAAGAGCCAATGTTTTTTATTGTGTTAAGGACTGTATTTCCTACATAGAAAACTTTCTCAAAATCTCACCCTAACACCCTCAAAAGTGGCTTCCAAGGAGTGCCCTCGATCAAAAATTGAAACTGAAGGAAAACAATCAGAATGAACTCCTACACTGTGTACAAACTTTAAAATAACCAAAATTTCCTTTTTAAAAAATTTATTGCTAAAAATTTGAAAATAGACTACCCTTGGACTTCCCACAACAATAGAAATCAAAGGGTTCAAGGAGAGGTCTGGTGTCACAAGTGCATGGTAGGAATCTAATCAAGGTTTATTCCGTCAAGATCTCTTATACTTTATCATGTCTTCTCATGTACAATCTTACCAAACAAAAATAAACTTCACTTTAAATGACTACAAATCTTATTTAACTTATCAAACAATCTAAAATAGGATTCCTTACAAGGCCCATGCAAGGTCCATATTTCTCCTAATGTTGGTGGTGGAGGTGGTCGTGGTTGTGGATTTGGTAGAGGGATGGCTCAGGCATGTAAAGCTCATCCTAATGCTAATGTCGGTCGTGGACAAGGTGGTTTTGAGCCAAAGCGGAGGTTCATTCCTACTTGTTATAATTGTGGTGAGCTTGGTCACATCAGCACTTATTGTCCAAAGCCAACAAGGATGGGAGGGGATATGTTTCTACTTCCTCAGCAGATTCATAACAGATCTAATGATTATGCATTAGATATACAGGGAGATCAAATTACTGGACATGAAAATCAAGCTTCAACTTCTGGTGGTCATGTGGGTGTTGTGTGAGTCAAGAAGAAAGAAGCAAATGTGCTGCTAGTAGGCAAAAGAGAGAGGGAAGTCTATGCAGCACCAGGGCCTAGCAGAAAGAAAGGGAAGGAGAAAGAGGGTGAAGATGAAAAAGCCAAGAGAAAGAGAAAGCCTCGTAGACGATTTGAAGTGGTGGATTTACCATTGGGAGAAGGCCAAACAACTTACAGTTTAAAAGAAGACCTGATTGGGAGGAAAGTAGATTGTACTTTTGGACAGTTGATGAATATGGTTCCCAAACTTAAAAGAGAGTGGAAGTCATTAATGAATCCACAAAAAGAGACGAAGCATGGACAAGTAAGAGTGTTGTCTGTGGGAGAGTTACCCGACATCTGTCCTTTGGTGAACGCTTGGCACAAAGGTGTGGGCATGGGAGAAGCCTACATTGATGGAGGTGCTCAAGTTTGTGTGATCACACAGTCATGTGTCGAGAGACTGGGTCTCATTACATGCGGACGCTCTAGGTTTCGGATTTGACTAGAAAACCATGCCAAAGTGAAATGTTTGGGAATGATCAAGAATTTGGAAGTCGAAGTCTTTAACGTGAAGGTTATGGTAAACTTTCGTGTTATGCCAGCTGGTCTGGGAGCCTTTTCTCTCATTTTGGGACGACCTTCGTTGAGAGTTGTGGGTGCCGTGCAAGATTGGCGCAAGGGCACAATCGGTGTGCATGACAAGAAGGGTGGAAAGAGAGTGTTTGATATGACTACCAAACAGCCTATGGCACTTGAAGATGTGAGTGAAAATGATGAGTTCAAAACTACCAGTGATGATAGTTCTAAAGACTCAAACAACAACACTACTTCAAGTTCCAGTGATGAGGGTGAAGTGTCATTCTTTTTGTTGGATGAGGAAGAGAAAGAAATTAGTGAAGTGTTGCAAATATCAAGGAATATAAATGCTTTAAACTATTTAGAGCAACTTGAAGACTTGATGCAACCTAAAAAGAAACTACCAGTGAAGAAAGAGTTGATTCAAAGACAGAAGGAGAAAGAAGGGAGTACTTAGCAATGTTGGACAAGTTTCCAAATCTTTTCATTACCTCATATAAGGAAATAAGGGGTTTTGTTGGGGATCCTGTGAAGATTGAGCTAGTTGAAGGGGCAAAGCCACTACGGCAAAAATTAAGAAGGATGGGTAAGGACCCGATGAATTCTTTAAAGGAAGAAGTGGATAAGATTTTGGATGCAGGGTTCATTGTGCCAGTGGATAATGCCGAATGGGTGAACCCTGCAGTAGCCACCCCAAAGAAAAATGGGCGTTGGAGAGTTTGTGTTGATTACAAGCCACTAAATGTGGTGACCAAGAAAGATCCATACCCTTTGCCTATTATTGATCATTTGCTAGATGCAGTGGCTGGTTTTGAGAGATATAGTGTCTATGATGGGTATTCAGGATACTTTCAGCTGGAAGCGCGTGCGAGTGCAAGTGCGAAAGTAGAGAGAGAGAGACTTGCTTTAGGTGGAGCGCACATCAATGTTATCCTGTTTACAGTTCCTTATTCTATTGTATTAAAGAATAAGTGTACACATGGTTAAGTTAGTATATGGGTTAGTAGTAAGTGGGATGTCCGGCCTGTTGGCCTGAATCCCAACAAACTCCCACTTGAAGGCCAACGTAGCCCAAGTGACCTAGTATGTACAATCGTGAAGCAATATAGTGGCTTCAACCTATACCCATCAACTCATTGCAATCTGTAAACCGCTCCAAAGTTAAGACTTTTGTCAAAGCATCTGCTGGGTTGTCCTCAATGTGTACCTTGACAAAATATCAATGAGCTTTTTGGCCAAGAAATCTCTCAAGAGATGATACCTGACTTCAATGTGTTTCGATTTGGAGTGAAGCACGGGATTCCTTGCCAATGCAAGAGCACTCTGACTATCACAATATATTACTGGAGTCTCATCAATGCCAAGATTTTTGACTAAGCGAGATAACTATACAACTCTTTACTTGCATCCGACAATACAATGTACTATGCTTTCGGGTGCCAGAGACGATATCCCATCTCTCCATCTGTACCATATCCAATGAAAATACATTTGTGTGACTTTGGATCTAACTTCTGTCGAAGTTTTTTAGGCACGTGAGCATAAGCTTCACAACCAAAAACACGTAGATGGTCATAGTGGGCCTTACGTTTAGACCATAGCTCTTCTAGAATCTCATAATTCAATGGCGTACTAGGCAAACGATTTATAATGTGCACTGCAGTCAAGACGGCTTTTGCCCAAAAGCCTTGTGTGAGATTTTCTCTAGAAAGCATGGCAATGACTCTTTCTTGAATCGTACGATTCATGCGTTCAGCAACTCCATTCTGAGATGATGTGTATGGTGCAGTAAACTACGTTTTAATCTCCCTTTTAGCACAGAAGTTGTCAAACTCCTTGGAGACATACTCTCCACCGTTGTTAGTCTGCAACCTCTTGAGTTTCTTGCCAGACTGATTCTCAATGAATGCTAAAAAAATTTGGAACACAGGAAGAACTTGATCCTTATGTTTGAAAGGATCTGCCTACGCCTTTCGAGTAGAGTCATCTATGAATGTCGCAAAATAGCTGGCCCCTCCTAGAGATTTGGTTGGCATAGGACCACAAACATCACTATGTACTAAATCTAGAGGTTCAACTTGCTTTTGACCCAATGGTAAGTGAACAGACCTACTCTGTTTTCCATAGATACAATGCTCACAAACAGGAAAGTCAACATAAGACAAGATAGGTAAGTAGCCAAAACGAGTTAGAGTTCTCATTCCTGTTTTGCTAATATGACCTAGCCGGCAATGCCACAACTCAATAGACGGCAGCTTCGCTATAGATATGTAATCATGACCAACATCTAACACATGCATGGGATACAAGGTACCATGCATGTGTTATGTAACTCAATAGACGGCAGCTTCGCTATAGATATGTAATCATGACCAACATCTAACACATGCATGGGATACAAGGTACCATGCTTCTGACCTCTGAGTACAACAAGACTACCTTTGCGTACTATCCACGAACCACACCAGTTATTCATTGCTTCCCCAGCTGTTCAATAATTAAAATATATCAAAAATAGTGATGAAATGGGTTATTGAGCTTCAAGAGTTTCAGTTCACCTTTCTGGTGGAGGAAAGTACTAGGGATACCCTGGCAAATCTTCTCACTTATAAGGATACTCTGGTTTTGGTTAAAGAAGAGGTGGTGTGAAAAAAGGAAGCCGGGATTCTTGCCATCCCTAATGCTTCGCTGCTATACTTTGATGGTTGCAGGGTGCTGCTTCAGGAGGCATTGTTATTTATGATGCACAAGGAAAGCCTATGAGGAAGCAAGGGTTGAAACTTGATGCCAAAAGTAACAATGAAGCAGAATACATGGCTCTTGAAGGTGGTTTGCATATTTGCTTACAATTGGTAATTAGACGCTTGCAAATCAAAGGAGATGCTTTGTTGGTTGTGAAGCGGAGTATGGAAGAATAAAAACCCCAAATTGGAAAACTTATGCTTCAAAGTAAAAGCGTTGCTCAAAAATCTTGAAGCATGGAGTTTGCAGCATATTGAGAGGTCTCTAAATGAAGAAGCTCATGATGCTGCCCAAGAAATGATCACTCGTGTGTTTGTGGTAAAGGTAGATACCCCTTTATATCATGGGAGGGAAATCTTATCAAAGGAAGTGGATTTTGTATTGACAGGTGATCTACCTAAAGGTTTACCATCTTCTAAAAAGTACGCGTTCATAAGAAAATCCAAGAAATAGAAAATTCTTGATGATGTGCTTTACTTGAAAGGAGTTGATTTGGTTTTGCGTCATGTACCTTGTAAAGAGGAAATTTACAAAATCTTGGAAGAAAATCATGAGGGGTCTTGTGGAGGCCATTTTTCTATGAAGATCATGTTGCATAAGATCTTGCAAGAAGGTTACATATGGCCGAGTATTCAACGGGATGTTAATCATTGGTGCAAGTCGTGTTTGCCTTGTCAGAGGATGGGAAAGAGAATTTTGAAGTCTGAATTGCAAAAGATAATGCTAGCTTTTGATGTGTTTGAGAAATGGGGTCTCAATGCTATTGGACCCTTACCAATGACTAGCAAAATAAATGCTTACATCTTGACCGCAATGGATTATTTGTCATGATGGGTAGAAGCCAAGGTTGTCAAAAATAGATTACCAGTAAAGAGATGGGAAAATTTGTTTAGGAGTACATATGTTGCAAATTTGGTGTGCCATTAGAGCTACTTTCTGATAGAGGACCAGGATTTATAGGAGAGCTGTTTGATTTCTTATGCAAAAAGCTCAATATACAGCATAGGTACAGTTCTCCCTATATCCACAATGCAATGGTCTTAATGAAAGGTTCAATGGAGAGTTAGTAAAGATCTTGACAAAAATGACTCAGACACATGGGAAGACTTGGGATTGAGAGTTTCCTTGTGCGTTATGGGACTACATTACTGCTACCCCTTACCACTTGGTTTATGGAAAGGAAGGTTTATTTCCCATTGAAGTGGAATTCTTGCTCTCAAGTTGTTGTCATTGGAAGATGAGGAGAAAACAAATGCATGGAAGAATAGGTTATTGGATTTAAGATTCTTGCAATTGGATAGAGTTTTAGCTTTGAGCCACTATGAGGAAGTGTCAAGGTAGGCTCAGTTAAAATCCAATGAGTGCGTGGAGGATAAA
Organism: Adiantum capillus-veneris; assembly: GCF_014529385.1. Taxonomy (NCBI): domain Eukaryota; kingdom Viridiplantae; phylum Streptophyta; class Polypodiopsida; order Polypodiales; family Pteridaceae; genus Adiantum; species Adiantum capillus-veneris. The sequence continues at coordinate 48,120,498 of NC_140953.1, forward strand.
AAAATTGAGAAAGGTGATTTGGTGTTGCGATACAATAGTAAATTGGACAATACCTTTTAGAAGGAATTTCAAATCAAATGGGAAGGTCCTTTTACTGTTATAAACAAATTTGAAAATGGCACATATCAGTTGGCAGACTTGAATGGTGCACATCATAAATATTGTGTCAATGGTTATAGCTTGAAGAAATATCTAGCATGGTTGATGACAGTTGTGACTAATGAAATGCTGTCAATAGAAGGAAACAATGTGGAAACATTTGATAATGTGGATGAGGTTTTTGGGGATAAAATGCATCAACTGATCACCCTAAACACCTCTGCTTGTCATGAATGATCAAGCAAGCTAGGAGGGGTTGGGAAGCTATGTCAAGCATCTTTTGGATGAAGATAAAGTCACTAGTCCATGCTAAAAAGCTTGCTCACTAGCCTCGAGTACATAGATGTACATAATGCTTTGAGTTTTCAGAGTGCTCTTGTAAAATTTATGTATAAAGGCTTGGTTATTCTTAGTCATTTGCAAGAGTTTTGGGTTGGTCAAACTTCTAAAAGGTGGTTTTTAATGAGTACTTTCAGTCGTGCTTGATAGCCGCTGAATCGAACTCATACATCATGAGTTACATGCAATGGAAATGGACGTTTCCTTACTTAGAAAGTGGGTGAGGATGCATGCGAGGAGAGGCAAGTGGGTTGATTTGATGGATCTAATTAGAAAAGGTGTGGCCGAGGATTTTTGGAAATAGCAAAAGTGATAAGCTTTGGGCCGGGCTTTACAGCGTCGCATTCGGTGCTCGGAGTCACCCGCCACACCTCCACCAAGATTGCTCGGTCTAGGGAGAAAAACATAAAATTTATAGGGCTAAGTGGGGAGGTGGGAGGATGGTGCCAAGTGGCAATGGAGTAATCCCACATGGGGGAGAGCAAGTGGAAATTGGAGGGTATAAGGGAGGGAGTGGGTACCCCCTAAGGGTGTATCAAAGGAGCAAATGAAGCCTCCTTGCCTTGCTAATGAGGGCTCGTGGGTGTTGCGGGAGAGAGAGGGCACCATACCTGCTGCCCAGGCGCCTGGGGTACTTTTTGGTCCACTGGACACCTCCCTTCCCCACTTGCCTTGGTCAAAAAGTGGCCGACATGCTTTTTTCTACCCAAATTAAGCCCAAAATGGACCAATTAAAAGGTGACCAAAGAGAGAACCATGCCGGCTAAGAGGGGAGATAAAATTCCTTGGGATAAGAGCCAAAACCCCCCCCACCCCCCCCTTTTTTAATAGCTTCAATTCTCTGCACACCCTTTTTCCCAACAGAGACTAGCTTTTCTGGAGCTTTTGAGAGATACCCCAACTTCGAAAGCTTGTAACTCTCTCGTTTGTTGTCGGAATCAAGCATATGGATATTCTATGGAGGTCTACATGACACGCAAATAATCTTTATGGTCTTGTTTTTCATCAATTTTAATCATAGTTTGGTTTAGGGCTGTTTCTGGCCCGACTTTATAGGTGTTCAACATAGGCGTTTTTCGCAGCTTTATGGTGTTTCCTTCTGACGGTGTGGTGTGTGCAAGGCTATAGTGGTTCTCGTTTTCCTTCTTTTTTTCATGCTAATAGCATCTACTCATCAAATGAGGAGTGATCACTCGCACTCCACTCATCTGCAGAAGACTCTAGCTCTAGATTTTGTTGCCTACCTAACTTCATGTCTTAAACAGTCTTTTGCTGCCTTCCACCAGATTTGCTTTTGAGTCACAACTCCAATGCTCCAGTTTCCCAATCTTTCCTAGCCTTCATTGCCATGAGCCAAGGCCTCCCAAGGATTAATGCGTAGTCCTCCCCCTTGGTAGAGATCACATATGCACCTATTGACACACTCACCCCAAAAATTGACACCCTTATTCCATTTACCTTGCCTACACATGCAACACGAACATTGTTCAGCCATTTTTGCCTACAAGGAAGTGTGCTAATTCACTTCTAAGCCAAGTCTGTGCATAAGCTTTTCTGTCATTACACAGATTTCTGCTCCTCCATCCACATAAGCATTAGAGATCCACCGGTCCTTGATCTCAACATCTACTACTGATAAAATATCTTTGATTCCTCGAGCACTGATAGTGCCAACGGACTTACCTTTATCTCTCCTAGTGCTCACCATCCTGGACCAAGCCCTCCTCATCTTAGGTGAGAGATGAAGGAGTTGCTGCCAAGTGATCTTTGGCCCTTGCTTAGTAATATTTGCCACAAGGTCATATGGTAAAGATCCCACTCCAAGTGTAAAATCCTCCATGCCAATGTGTCTCCTATACCATCTTTCCTTTTATTTGCATCGCTGGGAGCTTGTGATGATCCTTCTTGAGGACCCTCTTCCCGCTTTGAGGCATCCATCTCATTAGTTTTTTGTCTTCTTACCCTTTTGATTGGCATCGCATCATCTTCACTCACCTTTGCCTTCCCCTTGTCTTTTCCATAATCTAGGCTAATGACTAACACTTCCCGCTCTTCACCCCCAGGAGGAAGTGGGGGAATTTCCGTTGGTGCGAGTGGTGGTGGTTTCGGGGGCCTTAAGATCTGTATAGGTGATGCAATGCGTGCAACAGGTCGCGCTTGTGGCCTATCACGTGGAGGAGTTACTTTTTGTCGAGGTAGGCATCATGGAATACCATTCCCTTGGCGAGGAAAGGGGAAATAATACATACCATGTCCTACCCTCCCACAATTGTAGCATACATATTCCCTAGCTTGATGTTGATTGCCTTCGCTATTAACTCCATTGGTTTGTGTGGGGGTCTCACACCTTGAACAAAGTTTAAGGAGAGGCTTTCCAATTGATTGGTAAGTTGTTGCAATAGTTCTTGCTATGAAACTTTGGGGTTGGTTGGGGCCACCCCTCCCACTGGCCCTAGCTATTGTGCCATTGGTGGAGGCTCAATTCCTCCTCGCAACTGAGCTTAAAACTTTAGCTTGTGATCTTTCTCTCTTGCATGAAGAATGGCTTGATCATAGGAAGTTGGGAATTTTCCTTTTTCTCGCAGAGCCTCTGAACCATGTACTTCTTTGATGGGGGGTTGTTATTGCTTAGCTTTGTTATGACGAGGTAGTTCAATACTGCTAGTGTTTCTCTTTGCCAAGAGTAAAAGTTGTCCCAGGATCGTCGTCTATTGATGGGACAGTAAGTTGGGTCGATCTTGAGATGCTTCGAAGCATTCCTATAGTATGTTTCATATGTTGGCCACTCCTCAAACCATTTCTTGCACTAGAGTGGCTGATTGTCAATGATAGTCTGAATTTGTATTGCGGTGACAAGAAAATCTCGGTAATCCCCTTTGTTGTTTGACTCAAGGGTAGGTAGCATTCTTTGTTTCCATAATCTAGGATCTTGCCGCATTAGTGGAAGGGCGATCATCTCATGTGCAAGTTTTTTTACCACTTCATCTCGAGTGATCATGAGCAGGGTAGCCAATTCCAACACCTTCAGTTCATATAACATATATTATTTGTGTGAGCGGTCTTTGACTTCTGAGATACAACGTTGAATTTATTCCTTGGCCGAATCCAAAATGGATGTCATGGCTAGATCTTCCAATTCCTACGTTACCTTTCTTGTGCTTGTACTTGGCATATCTGTTTGGTAAGCTTCAAAAGTGGAATGCTCAAATCCTCCTGTTTGCTCAAATTCCACTGGGGTTGTTTATTCAGGCTTTGTTTGTGCGTCCCTTAGAGCCTTCAAATCTACTCGATCATCTTCCAACTTCTTTCTCAAATCTTCAATCCCCTCGTCTTTGGCTTTTTGTAGTAGTCTATGCCCCGCTGCCATGATTTGTCTGTCATATTTTTCTTGAGCAAGGGCCTCCTTTAGATCTTGGACCTCTTTGTTTTGTGAGGTTGATCTAGCTGTCAAGCTTGAGGATTTGGGAATTTCCTGTAGGGCTAAAAGCTAGGTCAGAGTCTTGCTGACCACCATGTAGGACTCTTGCAGCTTTTGACTCTGTTCTCTTTCTCTAGTTAGCTCCTCCTCTAGTCGTTGCTACTCGACTTGTAGAGTAGTGTTGGCATCATTAAATTGCTAGACTTCTTAGTAGTAGGCCACATTTTCTTGTTCTCTTTGCAACTCTAATTGGAGTTGTAGCTGAACTTTTTGCAAATCCTCTTTTTTGGCTTATAGCTACAGAGTGTTTTTAGTTGCTTTAGATGTCTCCTTCTTGGTGTCTTCTAGCTCTAGCTCTAGCAAGTTGTAGAGAGCTCTTTGGCATTGGAATGGGAGCTTGATCTGCTCTAAATAGGCATCAATGTTGAATGATCTGATCATTTATGCTCCCTCCTCTACTATAGCTTGCAAACGATGCAATTGTGGTTTTTTTTGGCTTTTTTGGCCCTGTTCCAATGTCATGGGATCGACTTCTGTGCTGAGTTATGACATGTATTGTTTGGAGTTCCTCTGATGTCAATGGAAGAAGATATTTCTTTAATCTACAACCAATCATCCAATTAGGCATCTCCTCTCCTGCTAATGTTGCAAGCTTGATGGCACCACTTTGTGATATATCATGTATTACAAAAGGTCTCATCCCTCGTTTTTTGAGTTTTTTGGAGTGTTGTTTAAGGGTATACACTAAAAAGTAATCCCCTTTTTGGAACTCCTTGCTAATCACATGTTGATCATGGAAAGCTTTCGTTTGTCTTTTTTGAGCATATATCCTAGCTACCGCTCTTACTCTAGGTTCATCCAATTGCTCTAGGGTGTCTAGTCTCTTCGATAGCTCGTGTCCCATTTATCCTAATTGTGTTGCGACTCGTACTGTTTTAATTAATATTTCCATGGATAGAATTTCATTAATTCCAAACACAAGGTTTAAAGGGGTCGTCTCAATGGAAGCTTTAAAAGCTACTCTCTAAGTCCATAATGTAGTAGGTAGCTTTTGATCCCAATCATTTCTTGAGTCACTGACTATTTTGGTGAGCACCGTGCATAAGATTTTATTGGTTCTTTTGGCTTGTCCGTTAGCTTGTGGGTGATAGGGTGCTGATTTTTTATGGATCACCATGAATTTGTCAAGTAAGCCTTCAATGACATTGTTCAGGAAGTGTTCTCCCCTATCACTCACTATTTCAATGGGTAGACCATATCTCGTAAAGATACATTTGACAAGGAATTGAGCCATAGTCCGTGATTTTTTTTTTGTTGCCTTCGCTTTTTCCCATTTGGTCATGTAATATATTGCCACTATGATATATTATGCATGTGACCTATATGTAGGAGGTATTATGGAGCCAATAAACTCGATGTCCCATTTGGCAAAAGCGCGTACTCCTATCATTGGCCTTAACGGCGTTTCATCTCTTCATAGGGGTAGTTTTGTGCGTTAACATTCATCACATCGTTTGACATAGGCCTCTGCATCCCCAAACAGGGTTGGCCACCATATGCTTGAGTGAAGTACTAACTTTGTCATTTTATCAACAAAAAAATGTCCCCCTGGCTGACCTGGGTGTGCTTATTCTAGGATAACGTAATATTTGCTTTCCATAGCACACAATCATAGTTGTTTGTCCTTTTTCCACCTGTACATTTGGTTCGTGATTAGAAAATAATGTTTTTCTTCTTTTTCTACAGGTCTCATTCTTGCCTTGCTCCATCCCTTTGGGAAGGTCTTATTTCTTAAGTACTCAGCTACATGAGTAATCCATTTGGGTGCTTGTGCTACTCAAAACAAGGTGGCATGTTCCATTGGAGGTTGTTTCGTACAGATATTACATGATTTTACATAAGTATGGACGTGGTGTTCCATGTTTTGTCAGAAGACTCCTAGTCTCTTTAGCCTTTGGTATGATTGCGTTTCCCCATTGTGAAACCCATATGTTGTATATGAGCTTTTTTAAGGTAGTATTTGTATTCTTCTGGTTGTACACATAGTCTCAAAATCCCATCCTTATCGTGCTCGTATAGTCGTCCTACTAAAAGCTAGAGATTTCTTGCTTGATGTATTATTAATGGTTGTCTTTCCACCTGTAAAGATCCGATTGTGAGTAGAGGGATGACCTCTTCACTCCACCTCTAAACCATTTCAATGTTAAACAGGTATGAATCTGGATGATCATCCTCAATACCTTTAAGTGCTTCCTCATGGAACAGTCTCGAAAGATGATCTACTTGTGTGTGTGTGTGTGTGTGTGTGTGTGTGTGTGTGTGTGTGTGTAGTTCACTTTTTTATGACTACTTTGAAATCAAACTCAAGCAATAGTATAAACCATCGAACAATCCTTCTAGTGTTTTGAAAGGTTTGTTTACCAGATATAACAATACTTGGTGATCTACGAAGAAAACAAACTTCTTTGCAAGAAGGTAGTGTCTAAATTTTCTGATAGCATATATCATTCCTAGAACTTCAGTTTCCGACTAGAGTAGAAAATGGGAATATCCATTTTCTCCTCTCCGAGCTGGGCTAATATGCATTCTATGGAATAGGGTGATGCATCAACATGAACGTGAAAGATCTTGCTCCTCTCAAGGGCTTGCAAAATTGAAGCAAAAATTAGTTGCTGCTTCGATTTTTGAAAAGCCTACTTGCATTCTTTTGTCCATTCAAACTTAGCAATGAAGGCATACAAACAATGGCTTAGCTATTGCAACATACACTTATGTGAAGCACGTGTAGTACCCGCAATGTGCCATAAATGCCTGCACTTATTTTTTTGGTCTCGATAGTGCGGCAATTATTTGTATCTTTTCGTGATCAGTGGAAATACCATTTTTGGACACAATGTGGCCCAAAATTTTACCTTGTCTTACCATGAAGACACATTTTTTAGGGTTCAAGAAAATACGATAAGTTCTGCACTTTTCAAAAACTTTCTCTAGATGCGTTATGTGATCACTTCTCATGTGAGAATGAACACAAAGATCATCCTATATATCTCTAAAAGTTGTCAGAGATATTCCTTGAATGCATGACTCACTAGTCTTTGAAAGGTGGTAGGTGCATTGGTCAGGAGGAATGGCATTACCTTGTATGCAAATATACCCCACTCTGTTGAAAAAGTTGTCATGCTATTCTTCTACTTTGATGGTTAGTTGGTTGTAGCCGGAGAATCCATCTTAAACACTATAGGCCTCTTTCCCCACTACCATCTCAATAACATGATCCATTATTGGTAGTGGATAGTTGTCTCGGATGGTGGCAGCATTTACCTGTTTGAGGTTTACATAAACAAGAAATTTACCATTCTTTTTGGATACTACCACAATCGGGAATACCCAATCGCGGGTGTGTTCAATCTTATAGATAAACTTCGCATCTTTCAAAAGTCTCATTGTATGTATAAGGACATTGTCTGCGTGGTCTGGCATCACTTTTAGGGGGTATCATGTACTGATAGATCTCTGGATCTATTCCCTTTAGGTCTTTGTATGACCAAGCAAACACATCTTTATACCATTTGAGTGTATCTATCAAAAGCCACTCTTTTTTTTTGTGAGGTTCGTGGCAATGTATGCCGGCTTAGGTTGTTGCTTGGTTTTGCTAAGTTTATGCATTTGGCTTTTTCAAGTAGGGATTTGATATTTATGTAATTACGAAAAATTTTGTGTGAACACAAGGTCTTATTGACACATTTACATGATTACACTAAACATGATTACAAAGAATCCGGTTAAGGGCGACCTGCAAACCCATTAAATTCTCGTCGGGCTTTTCCAATTTCCTTGCGGGGCCATCGGGAATACTAAAAAGCCCGGCAGGCTCGTAGAACTATATATATGCGGGCCCGATCCGGCCCACTGGGTGTTATTTCTTGCTTTCATCTTCAGAGAGAGAGAGAGAGAGAGAGAGAGAGAGAGAGAGAGAGAGAGAGAGAGAGAGAGAGAAGACCACCTTTGCAGGTACATTGAGAGGAGAGAGGAGAGAGGGAGAAAGGGGGTCATGTGGGAGCATGCTCTACATCGCGGTGCGCGGCAGTCGCGGAGTACCTAATCACACGATCCGGGTATGTGTTGTGTGTGTGTATGCATTGTGTAGTAGCGTGCCTTTTGTCGTATTGCATGGCAATGATAAGGTACCTTACCACACAATGGGAGTGTGTGTGTAAGTTGTTCTACGGAACAGTACTTATCACGGGGGCATCACCTCGGTGACGTGGGGAAGATGGTGTCCTTGTGGTAAGTATTGGCTTACTGTCTAGGTACTACGCGGGTAACGCGGAGAATCTAGTATCCTTATGGTAAGTCAACTTCCCTTTCCCTTATCCAGAAAACATATGGGCATCGATCGATAGCGCGGCTATATGATGTTCGTATGCAAGACATTATTTATCCTTAGATTCAGGCGGCACTCAATCGGTAACATGGCTAATAGAGTGTTGTTTGTTAGAAGCATCTATTAATTTGTATGTGCATGTGCAGTTAATTTTTAAAGTATTTAGAATATAATATACTTGGTCGGTAATGCGGCTATGAAGAGTATTTCATATACAAATGTATGAATTGTTCGATTTTGTTGTTTTTAATTGTCCGTATGAAATTATATACTAGCTAGTCATATTCAAAAGAATACTTTATTCATCAATCATCGCTATTTTAAATGCTGCATTTATATAAATTATATGCAAAAAAGTATTTGCACACAAATTGCATGTTAAATATTTTTCTTTATCTTTTTAAAGGACCTCAAGAATTATCGCTATTTTTAATGCTTCATTTACATAAATTCTCTGTAAAAAAGAATTTACACACAATTTGCATGTTAAATATTCTTTTGTATCTTTTTAAAGAGCATCAGTTATCATCGCTTTTTTAATTGCTACATTTACATAAATTCTATGTAAAAAAGTGTGTGAACACAATTTGCTAGTCCAATTTGTATACTTGTAATTTTAAGTGAATATTGTTTTCAAATTTTATCAATATTTCCTTGCACATTTCTTAAAGTCTTCAAGTGGTGGTTAAGGGTTTTCCTGAAATAGTGTGAGAGTGTTAGTGTCATTCGTAACCATGAACTTGTATTTGATATGTTTTTTTTTATTGTCTAGTGCAAATATGATGCCAGATCAAAAGAAAGTATTATGTGTGCCATTCGTAAAGAATGTATTTTTGCAATCTCATCATGTACAGATGATCGCATACAACAGATTAGTGAAAGTGATGTATTCATCAAAGACCTCACTAGCACTATATGGGAGAACACAGAGCGCATGCTACGAGTTGAAGGCCAATACGAGTTGTTGATTCCAGCAGGGATTTGAGAGCTTGACCCCCACCACAAGGTTAGGATAGTGTTGGGCAATATGATAGTATGTAGCAGAGACTTAAAGGAAGATATCCCACCTGCCTGCAACATGTCAAAATTAGAACTCTGGGATAAATTGTGGGAAGAACAGAAGGTAAAGATGAAGCGTGTGAAAGCGTAGGACCAAGCATCCTTACCCAAGAGATTGAAGATGGCCCAAGATGCGCAAGCAGCTTTGGGAGGTCGATCCGATGCCAACGGCACCGGCACAATCATGTGCACGGCTTTGAATGCAAAGTGCACTCATCTTGTCGTCATCCCTCATGAAGCCTTGGTAGAAGTATGAGGATTGGAGCAGGCTCCTTTGGTGTGTGCACATTTTACACCATCAAAGGCATCTCTTTTTTCCAGACCACATTACATATGTGGAAAAATGTTACAAGGGAGAGAGTGAGGCAGCTTTTAGATAGAGCAAGGAATGCGAATGCTTTACCTCTCCATTGTAAGGTGCATTGGATTTACTACCAAAGCTCCTTGGATCACAATATTCCCATACTACAATGGGGGTACCGTGGGTGACATGATGTGCCGCTTACCATTCGCTCACGGATTGTTTAGACGACACATGCACAGGCTACAACACGGCTATGAGGTCATTGCCTGTAGAAAATCTTCCTTTACAAGAGATAGACAGGCGCGGATCAAAGCAGTGGTCGAGTAGATGCGAGCCATTTGTCACGCCTTAATCGATGTCGTTGTGGATGCCCACTCGGCTGGTATGGTGCACAATGACCTGCACCCGTTCAACATAATGGTGGACATTACTCGCGCCAACAAACCCCGCATCGGCATCATTGATTAGGGTATGATGCTTAGAACACCATTTAAGCGTGCAGCAATTAATTATCTGCATCCAAGCGCACAGTCGAACTCTACAATTTTGGAGGCACAGAGAGCAGGGAATGCTGAGATGACTAAGTAGCCGTGGATTTCTCTCGAACTATACGATCCATGGTGCACATATTCATACACAAAAGCGAGTGATATTTAAACATTAGGCTACCTATTGGACATGCTGGAAAAATTTTGGAGTGCAGCCAGAAAAGTTTATTTTCCAGAAGAAGTTTTTCACCACCCGAACGAAGATGTTATGAGGGCTATTCGGATTAAAGTAGATTGTTGGATAAAGTTAAAAGAGCAGGAACAAAGAAGAAATGCTTGTTGAACTTGCACCATCATTTTATCCGATTGAAACATTTCTATGATATACATATATCTTGTCCAAGGTATTCTATTTTTTATTGAAGTGTATTATCTGTTTTGAAGTGGTTCACCTATTTGAGTCAATTATCTTTAGTCATTTCAAATTTGTCATGTTGAGTGTCAGTATTTCAAATTTTCCTTGTGGTTCAATTAGTCGCATTTGTTGTGGTTTGATTTAGTGGATTTTGACGTCTTTTGTAGTGAATGAGAAGTTGATATCTTGTGCATCTGTGAAACTGTTGAATCGTGAGAATACATATTTGCCAATGATATTGAATATTTGTCTATCTATTGATTGCAGCTCTAAGAAAAATGGTTGATGAAGAACAAGATATTGACACCTAATCACTGCCCGATGATCAACAACGAGCGGCTGTTAATGCATTTCAGCGCATGAAGTCTCTAGCACATGGTATGTCGGCACAACAAGCAATGCGTACTTCTCGATGATGCTCATAATGGGAAAATCCAAACCACACGCAATGGAAAGAGATCAATAAAGAAGTGACAAATTAGGACATGATCAAGACAATATGGCCATGTGAGGACGCAGAGATCAAGAAAGGAAGATGGAGGGTTTCGAAGTGCAACCATGATACAATCAAATCAAACACTGAGAGGGTTTATTTGAAAGTTTATGGCCATCCCATGCACAATACAGATTGTGCGCTATATTTTGCAAAATGTTATATTTTCACTTTGTGCAACAACGACTAGTAGACTTCTCGTCAAAGGAGACAACTGTTGGCACTCATGATTTAAGGGAGAGTTGTGTCACTTTCACCCGAGATGAGCTGGCATTGATAGTGGAAGGCACTGACCTATAGTTAAAGAGAGAGAAGGATATTTACACGACATAGTTGGCAGAGAAAGATACAAAAATAACAGGGCTTTCTATAGCCACCCAGACACCCCAACCCTCACAAGTCCGGATGGAGAAAAGCATTCACTACTTAAGCCCGGACGTTCAAAATCTGACACAACGAGTGAATCCAACACCTATACAAGGGACACACATCATCCACCTTGTCATGTATCCAAATTTGGTTCCCTCGTCTACTTTAGATGCATCTTCGTCTTCCCAATGTCCAATTTGCTACAAGAATTTTGATGGATGGAGTGGATATTGTACATTGACATGTGGTCATTATTATCATTTTGTTTGTCTTATTCCTTTAATGCAAAATAGTAGTCGATGCAAATTTGTTCACAAGATATTCCACAAGAAATATATATTATGTTTGGCATGGCAAACGAGCATAAATTCAAGCAAGCGCGTTCCTAGCACAATTAGAAATCTATTTGATGAGCAAGATGCTGCTTCAAAGCAACACAACTGAGATCGACAAACTATGTACAATCGCGAATATGAAGCATTGTAATTACTCAAAACACATTTGAATACAAGGTCTTTTACAATGGTTTTTAACATTTACTCGTTCTACTCTCAAGCTATATTGAATCTGTTGAGTTGTTATCTGGTTCTAAGTCGGAGCATTGTGGTTCTCCTTGTAATTCAACCTCCAGATCTATTATCAAATTCTCTTCTATTTGGTCTATAGTGCATTGACATACACCAACATTGAACTCTTCTTTGTCTCTGTTTTGACAATCATACAACCAGGTTGGCATTTCCTCCTCGTAGCCAGCACTTTTGATGTGATTCAATATCTTTTCGTTGCAAAGCATATACACTATTTTTTCTGCTCTGTTTGCTAATAATCTGTTGCAAATAGTGTTGTGAACATACTTGTACATACTCCGGTTTTTTTCTGAACTTAAGTTTGCTGCACATTGTGCCAGTACTTTCATTGTAAGGGGACATAAGGTAGAGTAATGCTCTCCACCATTCATCATTCACCACTTCCATGCAGGTTGCTCTTTTGCCATTAACTGTACAAAATCATTCACAAAAGAACCTTCTTTTAATCTAAATGCACTCATTTCTTTGATGCAATCAATTCGATCTTAAACGTTGGAGTAGAACGTGTTGACCACGTGATAGAAATCGCTTACCACCTATATATTGGACATCAGATCTAAATTCCAATACTCTGGATTGAGCATGTAAGCAACGCTATGGAGTAGACTATGATCACTCTTCCACCTTGCATGAAAATACTTGGCCAAAATTTTTTGATGTTTGTCAAAGAATGGTAATCGCCACTCCTTCTCTACTAGAGACTCTTTTAGCTCTTCAGGATTTTCAAGCCTCTGTTGGATTGACCATCATGTCATCCACACTTTGCCCAAGTTTGGTGCCATTTGATCAAGGTTGTGGATTGTGAACATAATGGGCATCATTTGGTATGCATCCATTACACTCCTCCACCAAGCAACCTTGTTTACATTTCCACATAGACATGTAATTTTATCTTTCACTTTTTCTTTCTGGTCAAGACCATTCTGATAGCGGAAAAAAGAGCAATGCAATCGGGTGGCCTCTGTACTCGTGCACACTCCACAAACCACGCCTCATACAAACAAGCAAAGAACAAAACAAAGGGGGCACCACCCTAAATTAAGAGGTTTAGGGACCTCACACATAGTGCACATAGGCAAGTGAAACTTCTGGCATTATGATGGCATCAAAACATATGGCAAAACACATAGAAACGAAGCTTAGGGACCTTATGTAGCATATATATACACAATACATCAGCTTAACAATACAATGGCATCTGATCATACATAACAAGGATATAGAGAAGCAAGCCAAGGATGGCATAATCCCTTGTCAAAAACAACCAACCCAGCAAGTAGGTATGATCCTACTAGCAACACATCAATACCTTAAAGAATGATGGCGAGGATGGTGGCCATGGAGCATGAGAGAAGACTCCTTATTTAGGTTTTAGGGCTAGTAATGTAGCATACTAGAGGGAGAGAGAGAGAGGGAGAGAGAGTAGAGCTCCATCCATAGCTCCTCGTTGTGAGCAATGTCGTCATAGCTTCATTGCTTGGTGAAGGGGGTGAAGTGTTCGTTTTGAGTGAGAGAAGGCCTCCTTATATAGGTTTCTGAGAGGGTTTAGGATAAGGGATAAACATGCTTAAATCCGCTGATTGGATTACTTTTTGCTTAGGGTGGTCAATAGATTGAGGTCACCTGATATGTTTCTCCCCTTGGACAAACCATCATTACATTGATCAACGGTCTTCTTTAAACATTTGACTAGCCATCACTCACAATCGTACATCTTGAAATCGAAATATTCCCAAGTATTATTTTTCCAACACGCTCTTTGACTTAGATGTAACATTTGTCCAAGAAAACATTTCTTATTGTGTGATAAGAAGGAGCTGAGAATCCTGGACCAAACTCACCGATTTTCTTTCAAGTAGTCTTTCAATGATTACTGTCTACCATGACCAAAGCACTTCCAGTAAAGAATATTGCTTTGGCGAGTGCAGTTTGTGCTTCTTCTAGAGACTGCACTTGAAAGCTTTGATGTAATGATTTTTGATGCATTTGACTAAGTCCACCTTCATTGTGACGCTGAAATGGAACACTGCCTGGAATTTCTTCTCCTTGTGCAGGTTGTTCTCCAAGGTTAGTTGGCGTCACTACAGAATCTGCAGAGTTAATATTTGGCTCTAAGAACTCTTGACTCAAAGCCACAGAGCTATATATCTGTTGTCTCTTGCCATCCTTTTTGGCGAGCTCTTCTCTCAAACGCTTTGCAACTACAAGTGCCTGAGGACGTTCACATTTCTTACAACTCTTTTTAACGCTACCAGAAAATGATCCCTAATACGTGGTGCACCGCCTGATTTTGTTGTGTGACAAAATTTACATTGCCACTCCATATATCGTCCGCATATGTTGTGAGCATAATCCCACTCTTTGCCAAGAGCTTCTTTATTCTTTGGCTTCTTCGTACCACTTGTGCCCACATTTTGCTCCATTACTTTTAAATTAAAATTGAAGACAAAAGAACCAGATGTTCATTTTTTGAAACATTTTTCTTATTTTCAATATATATTAAAATTTAAAAACCATTCGATATGAAAGAAACCATGATGCACAATATGATATTTTCAATGCACGCTAGTCAATCCACATATCAATCACCTATATTGTGAGCAACCATACACATTGCAATGCAATCTATGCACGACATAGTAACTATAGCAATGCTATGAATCTCTCAATGCAATTATTATTATAATGATTATTTATATGTCCACTTTGATTTGCAATCTATAGGACACAACGAATTTCAATTGCTACAAAAAAACAAACAAAAGCAATAAAATATATGATTGGTCATTTCATGCACTAATAATCTATCGTAATACATTTAATGCACTCTTTGTATAAACCATGCATGAACTAACACAAATAAATCTTCAATATCATCACTCAATTGAGGTTTACTTGTACCCAGTGAAGGATTGTAGCCCACCCATGCAACCAATTCAATATATAAAAGCTATTTTAACCCAATTAAGAATTATAGCTCTTCTATTATGGAGTGACAAGTGTAAATCAACTCAAATGCAAGACTTCAAGGATCTTTATATGCCCGGTATACTAGTATAGGACATCCGCCCCTTGACTATCAACTCTTCATTTACATATGCTCATCTTCTAAAACCAATTACAGCCCTCATTTGGACCAATGGCTTCTTCGCAATGAGCATGACTCTACAAGTTTTCAATTGTTTTGGTTCCGTATCTTTATGTTAGTAAACGAATTAAAAAATTTAGAAGTGGTTACCGAATTAAAAATCACATTTAGCACAAAAGAAGGACCTATGACTCTATAACTTTAGGTCAATTCACAAGGAGATGACTATACCCGGCACTCGGATACACTCCCCAAGGATTTGCCTAGATAAAGGACCGCCAGTTAGCACATTGTTTACTATATATAATTATTCCCACCGGACAATTACAGATACTCGACAAGCCCACTGGAAAAATGAAAAAGCTCGGCGGGCCCCGCAGGGAAAAATGGAAAACCCGGAGGGCTAACCGGCTCTATAGGTTTTTGCAGGTCATAATCAAAGTCACGTTAACAATTAACGTGATCACATGATTCTTTTGTGTAAATACTAGAGTTATTGACGTAATCATCCGATCGTGATTACGTTAATGAAATCCCTATTTTCAAGCCCATCATATTCAAAGTTCCAGGCTCTTTTGGGTCTCGTTTGGTTTTGCACCACAAATTTTCTATCTTGAATAGTGTACTTCTTGTAGTGGGGAGGTGCATCAAATTAATCATCATTTGATTCCTCATCGATTTTCGATCTTATTGCAACTCATTGTACTTGTTTTTGTGCTCGGTTTTGGATAACTTCGTTGTTTTTTCAAAAATGCTCTTCATTAATGGTTTGTGTGCGTTCCTCTTTTTCATTTTTGTTTTGTTTGAGTCATGTTTTATGTACCTCTTTGATATCCCATATTTAAGGCAATCGATTGCTTCAACCAACCTTAATTACTGCATTTTGTCGGTTAACAGAGGTATTGAGTATTCTTTCATCTTGTTTCGTTTGTTCATGCATTTATTTTGATATCTATGTTGTCTTGAAGGATTTTGGTTCGGAAAATCATAGTAGATCACTTGTCGATCCTTCCATTTGATGTTCTAATCTGAGCTACTAGAAAGCTCGTCGTCTTTGTTTTCTTATAACAGCTTATCCATGGAGTCCTAGAATTCTTATTCATTCATTTGGTCGAGTCCCTTACTGAGATCTCATGCACTATGCACCGACAATTTGCATCTCCTCCCTGTAAGGGACTTCCAATTCTAACTAGTTTGGATTAGGTTGACACTCATCATCTGGAATGGAATGATATCATATCCTTCCTCATCACAGAATTTGGTCAGGGTCACCTCATTCACGCATACATTAAGAGTGGCTAGTATTTGCTTCCATCCAAAAGGTTTGAACATCTCTTCTGGAAAAGGCTTTGGAACATATGCCTCGTCTTGAGTTGTCCTATCACGAATACAATCCTCTTTTTTTAAACTACCATGCTTAGAAGTTTCACCTGTCCAATTGTGAGCTTTGTTCTGCAGCCAAGACGATATTTTTCCTTCTTGGTCATTTGTGGAGTTTAGGTCCTCTCATGCGGTTCATTCCACATCTTTATAGCTATGGTCCATGACATTGATCTTAGTAGTGACATCCTTGTTTCTTAGGTAGATATAGTCGTAACCCCAATCTTGTACCATTTTGAGCTAACGCATAAATGGTCTGCCCAATATGATATGGAAATTGATGCTCTCATCAAAATTCATAATGGAGAACGTGTGTTCATATGCAATTTCACAAGAGGTTACTATGATTTTCTCCAAACATCCAATTGGTCTCTCCGGATACCCATCTGCTAATTGAAGTTTCATTCTAGTTTTTCAGAGAGCTGGTTTTCCCCATTTTTTCCACATTGCTTTGGTGGCTATGGATATTCGAGCTCTAACATCCAATATTGCTATTGACTTCACGTCTTTGTACTCCACAAATAGGATAGTATTTCCTTCTTCCCCTTCACAATAATCTCTTACCTTGTTCACTAGCACTATCTCAATCATATTGTATAGAATCTTTACAGATTCCTCCGCTTTCCTTTCTCCTCACCATGGCACAGAGCGAGCAAAACTCATGTTCGTCGAAGAGATTTGAACACGGAAGCTCATTAGCCGCAGTTAGAAGCATTCGTACTAACCAACCGCACCAGCTTATCATTGCGCAAGCGACAGACGCCTCTTTAATATATATAAATAACTTCACGTGGTCTTTACCCCCCGTCCAGCTGCATGGCGGTGTGGCTTCCCTCTGTAGACGCAGACAATGCTCCCTCAATCCCTGCTCCTTCTGCCGCTTGATGCTGTGCTCCTTTCGCCGCTAATGTCAGAGATTGCATCTGCTGAGATTCGTGTAACAAAATGAGTTTCTTAGGATCGTATGGACATACTCATGATTAGCTTATTTTGAGATTTAGGTATTCAGTGTTTTTGGAGAAGCATTTGGTGGTAGAATTACCAGCCCTATTTTCTCCAAATTTATTTTTCACTTCTGTCCAAAGATGAGGTCTTATATGCAATAATAGAGTTAGAGTACAACAGATAGGGGATGACATCAGCTCATGAAGAGTTTTGGCATCCATCATCTTAGGATTAGCCTTTCATTGAGATGGTACTTTCTTTACCTTTGATCTGATTTCGTGGTTGCCAATAAATCAATGACTGAGGTTTGCTATCTTTCGATATCTCCGTAACTGCATCACAATACAGTGATCGGATATCATTTGGGTAGAGCTCATGCTCGAGATGGATCTCTGTGATCGGTGTTGACTGAAGCGTTGTGTCTCCATCTTTTCTGTTTTTGATATGCTCCCACAAATATTGTGGCCATTGTTCCTCCACCTCAGGAATCGACAGAGGTGCTTGCGGATACATTCCATTTGACTTGTTGGCTGCTATCCTCGTATCCAAGGGCGTTTTCTTTATAGAATCTGTTTGGTCTTCATCTCTGATTCCACGTTCTTTTAACTCTTTATTTTTTTCACAGATTAACACCTTAGTTTTTTGAGAAATCGGAACTGGTGGTTCCATAAGTGCTAGAGCAGCTTGGATGAGCTCGTTCCAAACCGGGTTACCTTATTAGCTATAGCCTAAATTCCCCGTTTTGATCTTACTTGTTGGGTAGTATTCTCTAGTACATGCAATCTGTCAAAAAATGCTTGATGACTATAAGTCTACATCCGTTCCTGTTAGTTCTAGCTTTCAATCGATAAAATTTAACGATGTTTTTCAATACCACACAATTTTACTCACAACATCAACAGTTCAGGTCCAATTTCAATTTTGAAAAAGCCACCATGTTCTTGTGGGCTACCTCTTTTGTGTGGTAAAATTCTACTTTTATTCTGACTTAGAGGAGCATGGATCGCGATCCATGTTTGGAAGCTAAGTGGACTTTTGTTGGTACCATTAGCTTCAACATGATTAGTAGGTACTATGACATCAGTTTTTTTGGAAATGGACCCTGGATTGGAAATTAGGTTAATTCTCACACTTTGTTAGAGTTCTTGAAAATTTTTGGCTTTTGGTCTGGTTTTTTATATCCAAATTCAGTTTTGAAAAGGCCACTAGACTCCCTTTGATGTCCTCTAGCTATGGTGCAAATTTCGTATCATGTTGTGTCAGAGGAACATGAATCGTGATCCATGTACCTTAGTGCCAGAATATACTGAAACTTGACACACAGCTAGTCCCTGGTCTATTGATGCTGGATATATGGTTTTTGATTGTTGTGGCTCCTTTCAGAAAAATTATTCCCTTAGTAATCAGAAGTACACTAGTCAAATTTCCCTTACAAATGTCTACTAGATACATGGATCGCGATCCATGTTGGGCAGCATCTGATCATGATTTTTGTCATGCTAGTTTCCTGCTTCTAGTAGATCCCAATTCGCACCCCTTTTTGAATTTGGACAAATAAAAGTTCAGTTTCTCCAAATTTTCAAGCTTTGCTTTGCTGAAACCAGTTTCTTCATTTAAATGATGTTTTAGCACTCTACTTCTGGCCAAACTCAAGGTTCTGATGCCTGAGAGTCTATTCTAAGCAAAGAATGGGTACATGGATCGTGATCCATGTTGTTTGACTGGCAAACTAGAAAAATTCTACACAGTTTGTCTCTAGTAAGCTTGTAAATCCCCTTTTTGCAAGTTTTGTTGGGTTTGGTTCATCTTTGAGGCTCTGACCATCGATTATTTCAACTTTTCAGAGTTATGGTATTCTACACCAAAATAAGGTTTTGCAGAATTTTTTCCCTAATCCCTTTGGCCAAAATTGATGGTGGAAATTGTTACTTAACCTACTCCTATAAACTGAAATAGATGCACAAACATAACTGAATTTAACAAAACAAAAACAACAACGAAGTGTGTGGTGAAATAGTCCTTTCCAAGCATGGGAAAATCAAAGAACAAAATACTCTCTTGTACTTCACTCGCAAATTTCTTTGCTCATAGCTGAAATAGATGCACAAACATAACTAAATTTAACAATACAAAAACGACAATGAAGTGTGTGGTGAAACAGTCCTTTCCAAGCATGGGAAAATCAAAGAACAAAATACTCTCTTGTACTTCACTCGCAGCTTTCTTTGCTCATAAGGAGTAGCAGTGTCTAGTCCCGGACTCCAATCTCTACTAAGCACTAAACCTGCGTCTAGATGCTTTACTGTTTATTGTAAACAGAATGGGTGTCGAAAGATTTGGAGAATATTTTTTGTACACTGAGTCAATCACCACCTAAGAATCGACTTCCCCGGTAGCAGTGCCAATGTTAGTGGATCGCCGCAACGGACGTCTGCAACATAGCTTTTTGGTTTTAACATAATGTGAATATGCAAGGAAGCGACTCGAGATGGGGCACAGAGACATAATAAGGGTGACAATCTCACCAAGTGAACTCAGAGGGCGATTCATACTACGACAAAAGCAAATCAACCACTTCCTAGTCAAAAAATCAGTTTATGTCTGATCTTACCGCTCTAGGTTATTACGCCTTTTCGGCATCCAAATGTATTTGGAATGCAACGAAACTTAAGGAGAGATTTTACAACACCTAAGAGTACAACCTTACCAAGTTCTGCATCCATCTGGGAAGGTACATAAATCACGATCCATCACAGAAAATGTGTAGAAAATTGAAGCAGAGCTATACTAAAAGGTCCCCCTTAAGCATACAAACACTTATCTAAGGTCAAAACATCAAAAAACAACCATTTACAACCTCAAATCAATGCATTTAGCTCAAAAGCAAGACTTTGCGAACCACATCAGAATCAAGCATGATTACACTTAGATTGTAGAGCAAGAGACAAGGAACACAATGTGCTATTCGGGAATGAATTCTGATTACCAGACAAGGAGAAAAGTGGATTACAAATTGTAGCAGCAAGAGGCTCTCACAATAAACGTCCAATACTTCTTCAAGCTAATGATTATGTGCTAGTAAAAAGCTAAGGGTTTTGACTTGAGAGCTAAGGGGACTTTCCCGCGGCTATTTGCCCACTTACAAGGAGTGTAGACTCAAAGAGGCTAAGAGAGCATCAAAAAATATATTACAATTATGAATCCTCATTTGTTGAATTACACCACTTCTTTCAATTAAATGAGCGAGTACTACAAGGTTTGGTGTATAACCGTCTTTTACGTGTTAGTGCGTTGTGTCCACCAAACACACACCCACGAAGACATTTTGTTCCTCAATACACATTACATGCGCACAACACCTCATCCTGCCATGGTGTCCCACCTTTACTATGCGAACAAAGATAAAGACATACACAACCAACATATTTTCAACACTATCATAGGGACACCAATATTTATTGAGGCACAAGTCACAAGGGTTAAAACTTGCAGTAAAACTATTCAAATACCAATAGATCCAAAGTTGAGAGCAGGTCTTCACAAATTGCTTCACTCAAAACCAGGCCTAATTGTGGAACTTTGTGCTAGAAATATTGACATTCTAGATGGCCTAGTCAATGGAGCCGACGGTTCAAAGCAGTAACACACAACTCCATGACACAAACTATCTGGATTCACTTTCAAACCACTAAAGTAGGCTAAAAAACTAGTTATGAAAACCAACAACTATACAATACATCAATAGATAGACAATGGATACCAATCTAAAATAGCATGTGAATTTCAAATAGGAAAGAACTTCGTGAACACTATTACTAGAACACAATTCCCAAATCAACCTGTAGTTGCTAGGACCATACACCATGCAAAGGGCATGATACTGGACACCTTGGCTTTGGATCCAACCAACATTCAAAGTCACGGTCTTGTGCACACTGCCCTCTCGCGTGTAAGACATCACAACAACCTTTACCTCCTGAAAAAAATTTAACTTCCACCCATATTAAAGTAGACCAAAAAGTTCTAGATTCATTGCACCGCCTCAAAACACATGCTACTTGGCAACCTTCATAGCTTGACCTCCACTCTTTTTCCGTTGATAATACAATCTCTTAACATTGTGTCCCTTAAGAAACACTACAACAACCTTATTCATGATAATAACTTAATGGCTTCCCATGTTCTTTGTCTCCAAGAAACAAAGCTACAACATGCTGACACAGTGGCCATAAACAATTACACACATGCACACACACTCAAACAATTGGCCCCATGGAAGTATCCCTCTTCACATCAAAGAAAAACATACATCTACAACACCACAACATCATTTTCATGAATGAAATAGAATACATAGCAACACTCCTCAGTACACCACATGGTCCACCAATAACCTTGATAACATTATACCGCAAACCCTCAAGTCCTGTTCCCTTGCTCCTGAAAACATTGACCACACTACTCACACCTCACCACCAACACAACCCTACCATTTTACTCGGTCACTTCAACATCAATGCTAACTATCAAACCCCTGAGTACCTTTTTGTTTCAAACCTTCTCCAACATGACACAACATATAACCCACAGCACAACAATCTACAATTCAACTTTGGACCACATTTGGACTATAAATTCCTTGACTGACATAACAACAGGCACTAACTTCTCATTTTGGTCAGCCAGACCACTCCATTATTTATCTAACTACTTCTACTAAACTAAAAAAACACATTCCAATGCCTCACTCTTCCTACTTCCTGACAACACCTTCACAAATCCCTTCATTGGCATGCCCCCATGATACCTCACCTTGTTGTTTACTTAGAATCATGTCACATAAGTAAATTAAATACCTAAGAGGCAAATAAATAACTAGGATAACATTGGGCATTCACTTTTGTTGTACACACTTTAACACCCTCTCTATAACTTCTAGTGTACATGTAGAAAGACCAAGTCATTGAAGAAGCTACCATGCACACCACCATAGATGTCCATGAAGGCCTGTACCACTCTTACATTGGGTGGTCCTTATCCAATGTTCAAGTCAATGTTTCCTACAAAATGTTGTCCCTTTTTTGGACTACATAAGTAGTCCTTAGTAAAGGGTGTATCTTTGGGTGTACCACTGGAAAAAGCTTGTCATATAATGCCACATGGCAGGTTAATGATAATAAATTTTATTTTATATTATCGGCCTAAGAAGGCCATAGAGGAGTGGTGGAGAAAACGTGCAAATCTCTCACCATCAAAAGTTTCACTATCACATTAAATGTAATGTAGCTTTTGTTTGGACTTTAGTCTTTTCATCACCATTTAATTACATACAATATGATTCTTTCTTTACTTTAGTGTTTTCAAAAGGTGTCTCTATATGGGTGTTGATGTGAGGCATTAAAAATGTATAAAGAAGATTCTCTCCCTCTCCCTAACATATGAAAATAAGGATAAACTTGAAGTTCCTTTCATTTTTAAGTCAAAATTTGAAGCTTTTGCCGGTAATAACACTAAAACTTGTTTAAATTTCTCTATGTTTTATAAAGGCAAGCTCAAAATATAACTGAGATTTTACAATTCTAGCCAATTAAAATACATTGGACCCCGGTTTTTTTTGTCCAACACTACCTCCCTCCCCCCCCCCCCCCGCCCTCTCTCTCTCTCTCTCTCTCTCTCTCTCTCTCTCTCTCTCTCTCTCTCTCTCTCTCTCACACACACACACACACACACACACACACACACACACACACACACACACACACACACACACACATATGCACGCACATCGATGTTCGGATTTTTTTATAAAAATAGAGTAAAATTACAAAAAATATCGATTATTTTGGTAAATTTCCTCTTTAAATCTACCCAAAGGAAATTTTGTATGTTTTTCAAAATGATTTTTCTCAAACCTTGATGTCACATACACACACGCACACACACACACACAATTTATTACAGCTAACAATATTGCCTTCTTTAAGCCACCGTAAAAACTATACCTTGATTTTTTAAAGCACTTATGAGAGGGTATTGACATTTGTGTACCTGTCTTTAAAGAGGGGCATTGAGTACTGTGTAAAACATTATCTGATATATTCTAATATATTGTAAATTATATAGTTGATTGTTGTCACGCTTTTTTAAACAAAGTTAAGATTTACAGTGGCCTATAAGAGAGAGAGAGAGAGAGAGAGAGAGAGAGAGAGAGAGAGAGAGAGAGAGAGAGAGAGAGAGAGAAGGTCCCCCTTAAGCATACAAACACTTATCCAAGGTCAAAACGTCAAAAAACAGCCATTTACAACATCAAATCAATGCATTTAGCTCACAAGCAAGACTTTCCAAACCACGTCAGAATCAAGAATGATTACACTTAGATTGTAGAGCAAGAGACAAGGAACACAATGTGCTATTCGGGAATGAATTCTGATTACCAGACAAGGAGAAAAGTGGATTACAAATTGTAGCAGCAAGAGGCTCTCACAATAAATGTCCAATACTTCTTCAAGCTAATGATTATGTGCTAGTAAAAAGCTAAGGGTTTTGACTTGAGAGCTAAGGGGACTTTCCCGCGGCTATTTGCCCACTTACAAGGAGTGTAGACTCAAAGAGGCTAAGAGAGCATGAAAAAATATATTACAATTATGAATCCTCACTTGTTGAATTACACCACTTCTTTCAATTAAATGAGCGAGTACTACAAGGTTTGGTGTATAACCGTCTTTTACGTGTCAGTGCGTTGTGTCCACCAAACACACACCCACGAAGACATTTTGTTCCTCAATACACATTACATGCGCACAATACCTCATCCTGCCATAGTGTCCCACCTTTACTATGCGAACAAAGATAAAGACATACACAACTAACATATTTTCAACACTATCATAGGGACACCAATATTTATTGAGGCACAAGTCACAAGGGTTAAAACTTGTAGTAAAACTATTCAAATACCAATAGATCCAAAGTTGAGAGCAGGTCTTCACAAATTGCTTCACTCAAAACCGGGCCTAATTGTGGAACTTTGTGCTAGAAATATTGACATTCTAGATGGCCTAGTCAATGGAGGCGACGGTATATTCAAAGCAGTAACACACAACTCCATGACACAAACTATCTGGATTCACTTTCAAACCACTAAATTAGGTTAATAAACTAGTTATGAAAACCAACAACTATACAATATATCAATAGATGGACAATGGATACCAATCTAAAATAGCATGTGAATTTCAAATAGGAAAGAACTTCGTGAGCACTATTACTAGAACACAATTTCCAAATCAACCTGTAGCTGCTAGAACCATACACCATGCAAAGGGCTTGATAATGGACACCTTGGCTTTGGATCCAACCAACATTCAAAGTCACGGTCTTGTGCACACTGCCCTCTCACGTGTAAGACATCACAACAACCTTTACCTCCTGACAAAAAATTAACTTCCACCCATATTAAAGTAGACCAAATAGTTCTAGATTCATTGCACCGCCTCAAAACACATGCTACTTGGCAACCTTCATAGCTTGACCTCCACTCTTTGTCTCTTGATAATACAATCTCTTAACATTGTGTCCCTTAAGAAACACCACAACAACCTTATTCATGATAATAACTTAATGGCTTCCCATGCTCTTTGTCTCCAAGAAACAAAGCTACAACATGCTGACACAGTGGCCATAAACAATTACACACATACACACACACTCAAACAATTGGCACCATGGAAGTATCCCTCTTCCCATCAAAGAAAAACATACATCTACAACACCACAACATCATTTTCATGAATGAAATAGAATACATAGCAACACTCCTCAGTACACCACATGGTCTACCAATAACCCTGATAACATTGTACTGCAAACCCTCAAGTCCTGTTCCCTTGCTCCTGAAAACATTGACCACACTACTCACACCTCACCACCAACACAACCCTACCATTTTACTCAGTCACTTCAACATCAATGCTAACTATCAAACCCCTGAGTACCTTGTTGTTTCAAACCTTCTCCAACATGACACAACATATAACCCACAGCACAACAATCTACAATTCAACTTTGGACCACATTTGGACTATAAATTCCTTGACTGACATAACAATAGGCACTAACTTCTCATTTTGGTCAGCCAGACCACTCCATTATTTATCTAACTACTTCTACTAAACTGAAAAAACACATTCCAATGCCTCACTCTTCCTACTTCCTGACAACACCTTCACAAATCCTTTCATTGGCATGCCCCCATGATACCTCACCTTGTTGTTTACTTAGAATCATGTCACATAAGTAAATTAAATACCTAAGAGGCAAATAAATAACTAGGATAACATTTGGCATTCACTTTTGTTGCACACACTTTAGCACCCTCTCTATAACTTCTAGTGTACATGTAGAAAGACCAAGTCATTGAAGAAGCTACCATGCACACCACCATAGATGTCCATGAAGGCCTGTACCACTCTTACATTGGGTGGTCCTTGTCCAATGTTCAAGTCAATGTTTCCTACAAAATGTTGTCCCTTTTTTGGACTACATAAGTAGTCCTTAGTAAAGGGTGTATCTTTGGGTGTACCACTGGAAAAAGCTTGTCATATAATGCCACATGGCAGGTTAATGATAATAAATTTTATTTTATATTATCGGCCTAAGAAGGCCATAGAGGAGTGGTGGAGAAAACGTGCAAATCTCTCACCATCAAAAGTTTCACTATCACATTAAATGTAATGTAGCGTTTGTTTGGACTTTGGTCTTTTCATCACCATTTAATTACATACAATATGATTCTTTCTTTACTTTAGTGTTTTCAAAAGGTGTCTCTATATGGGTGTTGATGCTAGGCATTAAAAATGTATAAAGAAGATTCTCTCCCTCTCCCTAACCGATGAAAATAAGGATAAACTTGAAGTTCCTTTCATTTTTAGGTCAAAATTTGAAGCTTTTTCCGGTAATAACACTAAAACTTGTTTAAATTTCTCTATGTTTTATAAAGGCAAGCTCAAAATATAACTGAGATTTTACAATTCTAGCCAATTAAAATACATTGGACCCCGGTTTTTTTTGTCCAACACTACCTCCCCCACCCCCCGCCCTGTCTCTCTCTCTCTCTCTCTCTCTCTCTCTCTCTCTCTCTCTCTCACACACACACACACACACACACACACACATGCACGCACATCGATGTTCGGATTTTTTTATAAAAATAGAGTAAAATTATAAAAAATACCGATTATTTTGGTAAATTTCCTCTTTAAATCTACCGAAAGGAAATTTTGTATGTTTTTCAAAATGATTTTTCTCAAACGTTGATGTCACATACACACACACACACACACACACACACACAATTTATTACAGCTAACAATATTGCCTTCTTGAAGCCACCGTAAAAACTGTACCTTGATTTTTTAAAGCACTTATGAGAGGGTGTTGACATTTGTGTACCTGTCTTTAAAGAGGGGCATTGAGTACTGTGTAAAACATTATCTTATATATTCTAATATATTGTAAATTATATAGTTTATTGTTGTCACACTTTTTTAAACAAAGTAAAGATTTACGGTGGCCTATAAGAGAGAGAGAGAGAGAGAGAGAGAGAGAGAGAGAGTGATCTACCTACCTAGACTCCAACAAAGTGAGAGAGTGGGCGAGCACTACCGTATTCGCACATTAAAATCCAAAAATGTTCAAATGCCACATGGAGAACATCCAACAATTCAATTCAATGGTAAAGGAACTTCACTAAAAATCTTCGATTTTCCTTATGCCCTTATGTATGATTGTTATAATAATTGATCTCATGAAAAAGTAAAGCATATAAAATACTACGGAGGTTTTAAGAATTGATCTAGTTCTTGTATAAATATATCAATAAAAAATTTTACATAATAAAATGATGCATACTATTAAATGAAAGAAATCCATAATATCTTTAGGATAGAAATGAATATTGAAAATATAGAAACCTAATCCCCAATAATAATACATGCACTAAAGCAACAAGGTAACATTTACATATCAAAACAAAAAGTTGAAGAAAAACATCTTAGTTGTGAAAACATTCTAAAACTAATCACTAATAATAATATATGCACTAAAGTAATAAGGTGACAATTGCATATTAAAACCAAAAGTTGAAAAAAAAAATCTTATTGGTGAAAAAACTCTTTCATTTAAGGACAATTTATATTTTTTTAGTTCGAAATTGTCTGTAAATGAAAAGAAAATTTACAAGGAAAAAAGTATGTTTTGAATCAAAAAGTCGACAAGGAAGTCATTAGATCCTTAAATGAAGAGACCCATTTATAAACTAAACAAAGATTTTTTTTAAAAATACAAGTGAGCATTAAAAAAAGGGACCAAATTACAATAATGAAAAGTGACACTTATATTATTAAAAAAAATTAACTAAACAAAGATTTAATAAAGAAAAATTATAAACTAAACAAAGATTTAATAAAGAAAAATTTCAAGTGAGCATTAAATAAAGGAGCCAAATTACAACGATGGAAAGATCGATTGACATAATAAAAAGAAAATATAACCTTTATAAAACAAGGAAGTCAATTGAGTATTAAAAGAAGAGACTAAGTTGAAATGATGGAAAGACCCATATACATTATAAAACAAGCTCACCTGACATGTGTCTCCAATTCTTGATTAGTAATCAACGGTCAAAAAAGTGCACCAATTTTCCACCCACTCTCCTATGGCCTTCTGAAATCCCAAAAAAAACGTAATCTTTTATTGTGATACCAAATGTTTTCAAATACTACTATCACTTTCTATTCTTTCATCTCACAAAAAAGCCTTTATTATGAAACTCTTCTCAATAGCCTTGTGTGGGCCATAGTGAATTTTCACCTTGTTTTTCATAGAAGGGATGCTTATTTTCAAGTAACCCAGGTATCATTTTGTGTTCCCAATTATCATTTTCAATAGGTAAGTCCTTTTCCAATGTTCAAATCAATATGTCCTGCAAATTTTTTCCTTTTTCTAGAAGGGACACATATTTTCAAGTAGCCCAAAACTACCTGTATCATTTTTTGTTTCCCTTAATCACCAATAGCTTAGCACACTAATCCCATTTCTCACGGGGCCCTTTTTGGGATTCAATATTTTTCTAATACACACCAAAAGACAGATCATCATATGGAGCAAGCTTATAATATTCAATATTTTATTTATCATTAAATCTATACTATATATAAAGGGGAAAGGGATTTGGACAACATCTCACCCCCATGTGGCACTATTTCCTAGACCTAGTCAGAGACCTTTGTAGTCCAGTGACACAAAGAAGAGAGAGAGAGAGAGAGAGAGAGAGAGAGAGAGAGAGAGAGAGGTGTCGTCGCCTATTGGCTATGTGAAAACCACTCCACCCACCTCAGAGGCCCTCAGTATTGACACTATCTCTTGCACAACTTGAGCCTCTTGTAGCTGTTTAAATGCACCTCCCACAAGTGCATGATCGTGCATTCTCTATCACTCTGTCTCTTATTCAGTGGGACATCGAGTTTCAATGCATTACCTCTCTCTATCAAGTGCTCATGTTGTCCTATCCACAATCTAGCACTTGGCATGGCTATATAGCCCTCACATTACCTTTATATCTTTGACCTATCCCTACCCGATGGGGGGATATTTCCAGGCAAGCAATTTTTGCTAAGCTCTTTTTAGGAATCAGGTGAGCAGATTCCTTAAAACATTCTCTCTTCCTCCTTGTCGACTCTTTCGTCTTTTTCATATCTCTCTCTCTCTCTCTCTCTCTCTCTCTCTCACACACACACACACACACACACACACACACACACACACGGAGAGGTATTAGGGAGGTTGACACATAGACAAAGATATGTGAGCTAAATAAAATGTTTCAAAAACAATAGAGACAAGGATACTTAAAACAAGAACACCCATTAATAATAGAAAGCTACATTTTACTGCACTTGCATTACATAGGAAAGAAGTGTTCGTCTTCTGGAAGGCCCGGTTTTAGGGGTAGATGTGCTGCCTTCGAGTGGCAAAAGAAGATTCACCAAATTCCCTAGCTGCTGCATCATTTCCTCCTCATCCTCCTCTGTGATGAGCCCAATCTTCTTCCAACAAGAGAAAGCAAATTGTCCCTTTTCTTTCAAGCTGAGTAAGCTCCGCATATTGAGTTCCTTGCGCATTGATAGAGGCGATACACATTGATTGTTACCTTTAGAGCCTCCCTAAACCAATCGGCTCCATACAACACCTCTCCATTGGGAATGGCTTCCATGGCATCCCACACAGACTTGATTTTATTCTCAAGATCGTCGGACATCGTGAAAAGTAAGAGAGGTGTGCTACAGAAGCTAGTGGACGCTTTCACAAAAATAATTCAAGCTATGGCAATTTATAGCCATTGTGGAAATATTATATTACTTTATACGCAATTTGACACATTAACAACCAGTTCTCAAATTTGGAAAAAAACTATAAATGAATGTACCAAAATGTGGCCATCATAAGATAAAATTAGAAACTAGTACAATTGTCCATTTTTTGAAGCATACTACAAAAAATTGAGAATTGACAAATGTTATGCATCCATACTTGGATAGGTCCGGCTTCGGCTCAGTGCCTTGAAGATATCAGCATCTACCAGGATTGGTTGATGGATAAACATGTTCTCATTTTGGCTTAACCCTAGCACACGCAGATAAATAAAATACAAAGTTTTACATGCAAGATATGGTTTTTGCTTTGACACTCGTTCCATGAAGTCTGGACATGTGCATGATGGCTGGTTGAAAATACAAACTTTTACATCCTGACATGACCATCTTCACTTTTGGTCTCTACTTTGAAGACCTCCTTAACACCATCTGTTGCACATATCTCTTCTACGACCTTCGCTCTCAGGGCTTGTGCTAAACTGATCTTGCGAGCAGCATCCTCGAAAATGGAAGTTCAATACCGTACATGCACACCATCTTGCAATGTGTCTCTTGCACTACCTTCAGGAGTGGATGTATCTTTTGACTTGAAAGGAGAGTTGGTCATATTTTGTGCAGGAGCAACCGCCGTTACATTAGATATTCCTTCTTTACTGAGCTCCACTTGATACCCCCTTCATGCAATATTTGCACCTCATCATGTGATAGGTTGGTGCCCACATGCACGGGCCAAGTGTGTGGTTGATGTTGAGGCTGCAAGACATGATCCGGACAAAACCAAAACCATTGACGCACCACACCATTTGGATGTTTTCAATATCCTTCAAAAGATGGGACTGGTATACCAAGGCTAGAACCTGCAATACTGCATCCACACCTGCGTGCTCCTCTTGGCGTGCCGCTACATGTGACCCTACTACCTTGTGGAGTTCGGCGTATGGCCCACATTGCCTCATTGACCTTGCGCTCAACTACATACTACACACCAAAATCTATACTTCATTTTGAGGTTTGTGATATTCCTTCTTCTGCAAAGTTGATCTTATGTGGTCTTCCACACTTCTTGCGATCTTTGGTGACCGATTTGTACTCAGGCCTATGCGATGCATCATCTTCCACGTTGATAACCTCATTTGGATTGCATTTTTGCCTTGAGGTCTCATTATCTCCTATCAATGGAGTTGGTTGTTTATACATTGGAGTGCCTCAGTAGCCACACACTCCTCTTATCACTTGGCAGGGACATTTTTCATGGCGTTCCGCAAGCTTTTGTATTGATGGACCCTTCCCAATGTGTTTTCCATGGCTGTATGAAATGGCCTTTGTGCTCTATAAGATGGAATTTTCAAGGTCGGTTGTACATGCATCATATAATGAAATGCGTTTACGAAAACCCTCCCCTGCTAGCCAGCTGTCGTGCTTGCTCTTCGCAAGGTTAGTGCGTGGAGTGTTTGGTCCATCAGAGCTACTTTCTACGCATGTCATAATGCCAGCCCAATGTCCAATACAAATTTCCCACCAACTAAGCCATGAATCCATGTATGGAATGTTACGGTCTATGCAATGACCGTTACACCACCAATGGCATATCAGACGAGCCTCTGTTACTGCAGCCTCTTTTGTTGGTGCTTGCCTCCACTTCTCACACATTTCTTTGCATGTGTGTCGAGAAGCTTGCACCACATACTTCATTGTGTATTGATTCATTTGCTTCCAATGGAAAAGACAAGAACGCTCTCGACCTCTCATTATATTGGTCTTGTCACCACCATTGAAAACAATTCGAACTGCATTCAAATTTATTTGAGCTTCATCCGCCATGAAGCCAAAGAAATTAGCTTTGTCACACCCACACAATATCATTACATCATTGAGGCACTCCCAAAACAAACATTGCATTTCCATGTCTTCCTGATTCATTTCACAAGTTGCAATAGTCAAAAGGTCTTGCATGCTGCAAACAAATTGTTTTAGAGAGAGTCAAAGGCAAGCCACAAAGCTGTTAAGGTGCGCCATGTACCTTGGATCATAGACATGACGAGCCATAGTCACCCATTTGTTAACACGTATGGTGTGATCAAACTGGATCCATGCACGTCAAAGATCACCATCCCGATCTTGTCTCATTCGGTTCACCAGGCCCACATCGAATGCTGGACCAATTGTTGACATTTTGAAGACATAACATTTCTCCCCCTCCGTACCTTGACCAGGAAACCGGATTCCATGGAAAAAGTCATATGTGCAGTCTCGCTTCAATTTTAAGAGTGCATCAATGCCAAAAGATTCTCTGTCAACCCCTCTACATAAAATAGATATTGACCTTCAAAACCTAACAATTTTAAAAGTGTTTAGATAAAAAATAACTTAGCATAGAGTTTTGCATCGAAATAAGAATCTAGGAAATGCTCATACCAATTATCTTGCACCAATGCCCCCAACTCCTCAGCGATTGCAAATAGTTGTTGCTCACCTAAAATTCCTTCGTTGGTGTTGTTGCAAAGAAGTGTTATACTTATAATTTCTTTTGCCAAACACATTGAACCTTCCTGGCGCCTGCATGTGGGTCAACAATCAATATCCTTTGCACCATTACCTTGGTGTTGTCCGTTAGTTTTTTGGATGTGCCTCTGCGCACATCGTGTCGATGTGTGCCACGATGAATCATGACTCTAGTAGCAGTCTCATCGGATGGCATGACATAGTATACTACACAATCACATGTTGCAATACAAAAAGCAATTGCCTTACAAAAGTGGCATGTAAGGCTCTTATCTCCAACCTTACAATATTGCTTGGGTGTAGTTGCCTTTTGTATGTACCTGTTGAAATGACTTGTATTGGGAATATGATAATTAACCAAGCGGACACGTTGTTCAGTCATGCACTTGAGAGATCCTATGCAATGACTAAGACGCACTACACCTGGAAAAACAATATTGGACGTTTGTGGTTTCGACCACAAATGAGGATCATACTTATGCTCCATTGCCTCCATATGGTGCAAATTTCCATGGTAGGTGGAAATTCTAGAACGAGATCACCATTGTAAGACCTTGGAATCTCTATAACTTGTTCCACTTGTTGTATTTGCATTAAAAACTTTGTCAATGTGCCCTTCTTTTCGGCCTGTAAGAGTTTTTGTCTTGTACTGCTTTTGAAGCTATTTGAGAGCAAAACGCGAGGGGGGGTACATAGATCTACTAACTCCTTTTGACCGAATTGCACCGTTGACGGACTATCCACAATGGCAATGGGAGTCATGCTAGGTGAGCGTGCATATTGTGTTCAATGGGATACATTGACTTTGTATTTACGTGAAAGCTGTTCATTCAGTACATAGATGAATTCGCCCAAATTGTTGAACGTCCTCCCAAGAGGCAAATTCATTTCAATATCACCAACTTCGATGACTACATCTAAAGTTGTAAATTGCATTGGAGAAATTAATTCTAAAAGAAATGATTCAAATATTATAAATTTACCATTGTAAAAAGGATAAGAAAACACTTTACCTAGGAAAATAAAGAGCAAGCCATAATAATATGCTAAGCAAATAATTAAGCACAAGATCACATTGTATAAACTAACAAATTGTTTATATACTCACGTCTAATAATATAGTCGTTACAAATTCAAAATTATTATTATTATATTATTTTGAAAAATTAATGAAAAAAATATGAAATATTTAATTAAAAAAATATTTGCTACAAAATATTTGTTTGTGACTGTGTGACAGTGTGATTACGTGAATTTAATTATTTTAAAAAATTTTAATGTTTATGTGTAAGGGAGATGTGTGAGTAGTCGGGTGTACTAACGAGAGGGGGGCAAGAAGCTATAAGTCAAAGTCGAAGGGTTGAGGAGTCGGATAACAGGGATGTTTAGGAGATAGTACACCCCGCCCCCCTGCCGCGCCATGCGGATGGCGAGGAAGGGGGGCGTGTGCGTTGCCGCTACCGGGGGCGGACGCGGGGTAAGGGGGGACGGGGCGGGGTGGGGTTTGCGGGTAGGGCCGTTACTTGGGGCGGAGGCGGGGGCGAGGGCGGGGGCAAGGGTACTACCAGGGGGCGGGCCGGGGCACTACCGGGACAAGGGGCGGAGGCGGGTAGGGCCGCTACTTGGGGTAGAGATGGAGGTGGGGGCGGGGTGCTCCCGGGGGGCCGGCATAGGTGCTACCGAGGCAGGGGCGGGCTGGGGCGTTGGCCATGGGCGGGCAAGGACACTAACGCAGGGGGGACAGGGCGTTGGCAATGGGCGGCCAAGCGCCCATGGCCAGCATGGGCGGAACCAGGGTAAGGGGGAGCGGGGCGGCGTTCGCTGGCACGATCGCTACTTGGGGCGGAGACGGAGGTCGGGTGAGGGCAGGGGTGCTACCAGGGGGTGGTTAGGGGCGCTTCCAGGGCAAGGGGGCAAAGGCGGGCGAGCTAGGGCGTTGGCCATGGGAAGCCAAGCGCCCATGGCCTGCGCGTTGGCCATGGGCGGACAGGGGCACTAACGCGGGGGGCGAGGCGTTGGCCATGGGTAGCCACGTACCCTTGGCCAGCGCGTTGGCCATGGACGGCCACACCCCCCCACACGGGGGCGTGTGTCCGCCCATGGCCAATGCGTTGCCAAAGGCAGGTTACACACACACACTCGCACGTGTGGTAGTCCACGTGAACACACAGGGCCACGCAGGCCACCGCATGTCCACATGGACTTGCCACGTGGATCGTCGTTAGCCAACAATACACATGGCGTGCCATGTGGTGCCTTATTAGGCACCACGTGGCGTGTCACGTGGCATGCGTGTTGCCTACGTGGCAGTGCACGTGGCCATGTGGTATGCCATGTGTGCTGTCAACCACCAAAGGTACACATGGCAAGTCCACGTGGCTACGCGGTGGCCTACGTGGCAGCTACGTGGCCACGTGGACTGCCACGTGTGTGAGTCCACACACACACACATTGCAAAAAAGTGCGTTTATGTGTGTGAACACACACACACACGCGTCCACGTAGACGCGTGTGTGCACACACACACAAACACACTTACACACATACACACAGGCGTGTGTGTGTGCACACACACACAAACGCCAGCGCGTGTGTGTGTGCACACACACGTGTATGCCCATGGATATGCACACACACACACACACACACACACACATACACACGCCAATACATACACACACACACGTACATGTGCACACGTACATGCGCACACATACACACACACGTACATGCGCGCACACACACACGCCAACACACACATACACACACACACCTTCACCCTCCTCGCTCTCTCACACACACACACACACCAACACACACCTTCACCCTCCTCTCTCTCACACACACACACGCCAACACACACATACACATACACACACACACCCTCACCCTCCTCTCTCACACACACACACACAAGGACAAATTAATTAAATTAAAAAATTAAAATTAATAAATAAAAATGAAAGCTTTATAAAGAGCATTGACTTCCTCTATTCACTTTCTTCATCTCTATTTTCTTTTATTGCACAAATCTCTCTCTCTCTCAAGTTTTCTTTTGCTCACTTATCTTTCTCAAACTCTTACCTACAATTTCTCATAAATCATACCTATATCTATCTTCTTTAATTATTTAGGGTAAGCATGAAAACAAGAAATCAATCCAAAAATACTGGTGTCGTGGATGAGGCTGATGTTACTATGTTGCAAGAAGTCCATCCGCGATGCACTCAAGATTCCGAACAATCACAAGCCTTGAGTTCTTTAGATCGCATTGTGTCCATTGTAACTGGAGTGGATGGAGCAAAACAATCAAGGGGCGGACCCAGTCATCATGTGGAAACAGGTACCGCAATTGAAGATGTAAGAGATGAAGCGTTTGGAAATGTGGTTGACAATCACATTTCATTGGGTTAGGTGGATTCTCATAGAGCTCCATATGATGACAAACTTCCACGCTTGCCTCTATGTCGACTTCTTTCAAACCCCGCCATCCGCATGCATAATGACCATGTGGCTGATTTGTAACTCTCCATTGCAAACAAAAGCTACCAACCAACCATGGCAAGATTTATTGTTAGTGAACGGATTCCTGGGAAGGATCGCAAACAATTTTCGCATCGTGGTCATGCTTCGAGAGATCTTGCAATGTCATATGATTTGGATGAAAAGCTTCGTCAAATCCCCGAGCTTAGTCACATGGTCGAGAGGTACTTTGTGGTTTGGGATGGTAATCATAGATTGGAGGCATGGATGAACGAGAATGACATCCCAATTGAGAAGGCACATGTAAGGACATGGGTCCTATGTGCAAGGTCACTGGCACGACCGGACAGTGTGTACGCTAGGGGGAGGCTATAAGATAGCACGGTTGGGTGGAGACTAGCACATGCATTACCACCGCCCTTTCACTGGTATCTAAGCTATTTTTGGGATGAGTCTAAAAGCAGCTTGCATGTGCGAGCGACGCCCTGCTTCTCTCCCACATTTTGTAGACAGCGACGTCTCCGCTGTGAAGCAAAAAGGAGACAGGCAAAGTTCTATGTGCGAGCAGCGTGCGGACTGGCAGTGGACGCCCCATCTACGCTCTCCATAGCACACGACTAAGGGGGGTGACCAAGGAAAACTCGATTGGTAACTAGACGGCACCAAGGGTTTGAAGGCTTCCGTTGGTGCCATTGGCTGCGCACGTAGGAAGGCCCGCTTGACCCTTGCATGAAGGATGGTTGAACCCACCCCATGAGGGTAAGAGGCCAACACTTTACCATCAAGCTATTGGCCCTTGTTGTGTATAACAAGGAAAGATAGTCTACTTGTATTGAAAAGAAAACTAGAAGGAAAGGGAAAGTTTCAAACTTCAAGGAAGTAGCTTTACCCTTCCTTTTCACTTCTTGGAGGAAAGCAAGTTTTCCTCCAAAAATTCTTTTTTCCTCAAGGAGGTAGCTTCAAAGTCAAGAAAAGCCTTCACAAAAACAAGGAGTTTTTGTGAAGAATCATCAAAGGTGTTCTTACAAGGAACGACAATTGAAGCGCTCAAATTCTCGCAAAGCGAGGTTCGCATGCAACACAAATCGCGGAGCATACAAAACACAAAGACTTCAATTTCTTAAGGTACAAGTTGTCATTTCTTTTTCTCTCTTTGCATTAGTGTGTGTTTACCATGGCCAGTGAGGATGTCCCACCTACACTAATATACATGATGATGATGATCTAGGAGATCATGGGCTTGTAGATATGGCTTCTTTCAAGACTTTGGAACATCGCCAAAGCGTACTTGAAAGAAACCTCTCTGCACTCAATGCAAATGTTACCAATCTTACAGAGTTACTTGTGAAATTTATGGATTCACAGACAACTCAAGGAGCCACAAGTGGCATGATTCAAGGAAACCATGCTCGCACGACTCAAGGAGTCCAAGAGACAAGTGCTGCAGAAGATGCAGAAGGTACCAATGCATTACTTAAGAATATCACCATTCGTGAGTTTCACGGGGAAGAGCGTGATCGCAACAAGGATGCGGTCAACACGTTCTTACACAAATGGAGTGATATTCATAGATTGAGACACATCCCGGATATAAAGACGGCTGTGGAAACAAGTCTATCTCTTAAAGGCAAGGCCTATAAGTGGTGGATGACATTTTCAATAGATGCTCGTTCTCCGTCTTGGGCTGCGTTTCAAGATTCTTTCTCCAAAGAGTTTTTGGACTTTAATGAAGAAGATAAGAATTGGTTAGCATGGGATGCATGCCGTATGTCTGGCCTCTCTCTCACACAGTACCTTTCAAATTATCGAGAAATCATATTAAAACTAGAAGGTTTAGATGAATTTCAAAAGATACGGGGTTTTAATAGGAGTCTTGACAAAGACTATCGTCTTCATGTCAAGACCCAACATCCAAAAACTTTGGAAGAAGCCATTAGTCATGCACAAAGATATGATGATGATCAAGAGAGGAAAGGAAATGTTACCTACTCTAAGAACACTTTTGTTAAGAGCCAATGGCGAGGTAGATCTCCCACACGTTCCAAGAGGAATAAGAGACAATCTACCTCTCCATGCCCACAAGAGGCTAAGAAGCCTAAGCAATCACGAGATACTCCACGTGGGTCTCTCAACACTGCTGATTTTGAGCGTCAAAGAAACACAATTTGTGTTTTAGATATCTTTTGGACCAACATAACAAGAAATATTGTCCTCTTTTGCAAGGCAAAGAAAAGGCCATGCACACGGTGCAACGCCTCACATTAGATTCATCTCCGAAATATTGTGCTCTAGAGGTTCTTCATATGGAAGAAAAGCACAAGTGTTGTGTGCTTGCTTCAATGTGGCAACCCACCTTTGGTCCCCATGATTTGATTCGCATGCATGGCACTATTAACGGACGAGATGTTCGTATTTTAGTGGATGATGTTGCAACTCATAACTTCTTGAACTATAAGCTAGTCAAGAAATTGAAGCTTACACAGACTCCCTGCTCTCACAAGTATGTGGTGGAGCAAATGTATGGGAATGATAAAGAAGTATGGGACACGGTAGTTCAAGGGGTTGAGATTATTGTTCAACATCATACAATGACCCTTGACTTCCAAGTTATGAACATGGACCGTGCTGATGTAGTTTTAGGACGGGAGTGGCTGCATAGTTTAGGAAACACATTGCACATTGACCAATGGTAAACATGTGCTTTTGCTTGGTGAGAAAAATATACTATTTGCACCTCTTATATGTACAGCCAAGCTTTCTATTTTGCAGAAAGTAAATTTAATAGATGAAGTCTTTTTGTGTTACTGCTTGTCTCCAAGTCTCGTGAACTCTCAAGAGCAAAGTGCGGTTCTAGTAATGGTATGCAAAGTGCAATGGTGCAATGAATTCTATTGATAAACAAAGTGTTAACAAATCTAACGAGCAAAGTGCTCTCAATTTAAATTCTATAGAGCAATGTGCAACTGTTGTAAAACAAACATTACAGGAATTACAAGATTCTCCATCCTAGCATAACTCTAGCTTAATTTTTGCTTTTGCACGGAAAAATCTCACTCACTTACTCACGGAGTATAGTGATGTGTTCTCAAGTGATTTACCACCGGGTGTACCCCCTACACGTGATGTGCAGCATGGCAAAGATGTCTTGCCAGGCACTAAACCGGTGAGTAAACCACCTTATCGTATGAGTGCTAAAGAAGCCAAGGAGGTTGAGAGTCAGTTGGCTGACTATCTCGCTCGTGGTTTCATTAGACCTAGCACTTCGCCTTGGGCATCACCAATTCTATTGGTTAAAAAAAAAGATGGTACTATGCACATGTGCGTGGATTATCGCGGATTAAATGCGATAACCATCAAGAACAAGTATCCTCGG
This sequence comes from Adiantum capillus-veneris, assembly GCF_014529385.1. Lineage (NCBI taxonomy): Eukaryota > Viridiplantae > Streptophyta > Polypodiopsida > Polypodiales > Pteridaceae > Adiantum > Adiantum capillus-veneris. The sequence continues at coordinate 48,159,655 of NC_140953.1, forward strand.
CCTCGAGTGGATGAATTGTTTGATCAACTCCACGGGGCAAGATATTATACAAAGATAAATCTTCGTGCAGGATACCACCAGGTACGTATCCTACTGCAAGATATCTCCAAAACTGCCTTTAGAACACGGTTTGGGAATTTTTAATTTTTGGTTATTCCTTTTGGTCTGACCAATGCTCCAACTACATTTATGACACTCATGGATAGTGTCTTACGTCCCTATCTTGGAAAATTTATTGTGGTTTTCCTTGATGATATTCTCATTTACAGTAAGACTGAAGATGAACACATAGAACACTTACGATTAGTGTTTGAATATCTATGAGCTCATGCGATGTATGCTAAGCAAAGAAAGTGCGATTTCTTTAAAACAAAGATATATTATCTCGATCATGTGATCTCTTATTCTGGCATCAAGATGGACACTGACAAGGTCGCTGCCATTCTTCGATGGCCACATCCCAACACGGTTGAGGAGCTTCAAATATTTTTAGGCATGGCTGAATTTTATCGACAATATATCCATGACTATGTCAAAACCACTGTTCCTATGACAGATCAACTTAAAGAAAACGGTAAGACCTTTTCTTAGGAAGAAGCCCAAAAACACAGTTTCAAAAAACTCAAGGTAGTTATAGCCACTACTCCCATCCTAGCAATCGTCGACCCACTTAAGCCGTTGTCAGGAGTTTTTTGGAGCAAGGGATTGCGCATATGTACATACACATGCATGGTGCATCAAATGAAGGATTGCCCATTTTCCAGAGCGAGGTGGTTACTTGGGGCCTACATGTGTACAGGTAGGACAGTGTGTACATAGTGCATCGATTTTCATCGTTACCAGTACCAATGTGTTTTTTCTACAATAATGAGGAGTTGGTAGCACGTAAAACTTCTTGAGGAAGCTATCCATGGGCCGACGACATGAGGTAAGCAGGTGCGTCAAATGGCATCTAGTGGCGTCAGGAGGTCGAATGGGGTCAATACTTGCACGTGGATGAGTACGGACACAACGTGGGTGTTTTCTTGTGATAGTTATGCAGAAAGGTCATCATGACGACCACTTTTTGGGGCCACTTCACGTGGTGGCAGGATGCATTATTGAAAAAAGTCGAGTGCCAGGTGTGCCTATGGATGCAGCAGGGTGACAACTATGCACTGCGAGGTCACTTTTTGGCATGTTCGGGGTCCGTTTGAGGTCATCTAAAAGGCTAAGGGTGCCCAAGTAATAAAGCTAAGTGTGGGAGCTGAAAAAACTGAGAGAAGACCAAAAAAAGAGTGGAGAGAAGAGGAGGAATAGCCGCAACTGTGTTTTTGCTCATTTTGGAGCCTGTTTTGGCCGTAAACTGCTCATCTGAGGTCGGATTTGAGCACTTTGACATTGTAGACTGGCGTTTTGGGCCGTTCGGGATGCGATGGTACTCTCCATCTTGCCAAATTACTCACTTTTTTTTTGTTGTTTTGGCTGTGTAAGTTTCTCCTATGAGCGAAGCTTCTACTCCAGTTTGTGATTGTATTTGGCTTATTTTACCCATAGTGTGTGAGCTATTTGCCCCATTGGTGTTGGCCCAAGCTCAATTGTATCTAAACATCAGAAATTATCCTCTTTTGAGCTGAGTTTTTTGGGTGTGTGTGTGTGTGTCTCTCTATGTGTGGAGTGTGTAAATGGGTAGTCTCTCTCCTCTCACTCCATAGGTGTGTTCCCTATCTCGGCCAGGTGGGTTGTGTATGCCAAGTGGTGCCCCATAATGTGTGTGTGTGTGTGTATCATCCCAAGAGTGTGTGTCGGGTCATTATAGAGGCATTCTGTGTGTTTCCATCCCGCTCACATTCTTTTGGCGCCCCCACGGAGGATCTTCTTCGAGTACCTTTTGCTTCGAGATTCGGGATTACAGGTTATAGGGACAGGTACAAGTACAGGTGATTCACAGAGGTACAGGTAGCTGGAGTACAGTGATATACTAGCAGTGGTGTCACTTGCAGTTGTTGTGGGTATGCATCATTTAGCGCCTGTTTGAGCGCATCGTCTACTGGTATTGTACGTTACTTGTGGATACTGCCATTGTACGCCTTTGTGGAGCCATACTTGGTTTTATTTGGCAGTCCCAGCCATTTCTGAGACTTGGTCTGGAAGATAGTCATTTCTAAGACTTGACTATACGCGATTTGCATTAGCCTTCGTGAGAGGGTCGATGGCGTGAGGTTTTATTGAGCTGCAGGACTCTCAAATGTGGAGATTCTTTCGGTGATACAGGTAGCTGGAGCACCCTTTCTATGACCTCACCATAGGCTATGTACTAGTGATTCCTACTTGATGCTCGGGATCTATTGTTGGCAGTTTATGCATACATATACAGTCTATATTTTGGGTTTACATTGCTCTACTTATGGGGAAACTCTGCCAAAATTTTTCCAAGATATGATGGCTGGTTTTTTGGTCTTTTGAGCCATTTATACTGTTATGCTTCTGAAATTCTGGCAAAATTAGAGGATAAGTCAGGTGTGCCTTCTTGGGAGCTGCATGGTTGACTTTAATGGATGATCAAAATGGCCCTCAATTCACTCCTTTTTATTTAACTCAGAGAATCCAGATAAATGTTCATGTGTCAAGGAAGATTTTTTTCCAACAGCGCATAGTCTTTATGTTCGGGCCAAGAAGATTAAGAGAGATCCTGGAATGTCCTTTGCCTGTTGTAATTCCAATGATTAACTATGAAAACTCATTTGATGTGCATGTGTTTGTCCTTATCTAAAGCTGAGCTCCATTGAAGTTTCTGGGGATTGGGTAGTGAAAAGTTTTGGGTTCTTGCACGTGTGTTCAAAGGGGTTCTCAAAGCAACGTAGCTTGGGTAGCCATGGCTTTCTCTTATCCGGAGTTTCATGAAAGAAGTGATGAAGATGTAGAAGACTTTTTGGAAAAGATGGAGGTTGCGTGCATCAACAACCAGATTCATGACCTGGCGCAAAAGTTACGTCTTCTCCAAATCTGTTTGAAGAGTGATGCATGAGTTTGTTCCAAAGTACTTGAAGAGGAATTGCGTGGAGCTGATCCACCCGTAAGGTTGAGTTGGGACAATCTAAGGCATGGATTGGAAGTGGAGTTTGTGAAGGTAGAAGATCCTAACAAAGTATGGCAAGAAGTACAAGGTTTAGTGCAAAAGGAAGATGAGCCAGTAGATGCGCACATACGTAAGTTTTCATTGGCATGGGAGAGGATCTAGAAGGCCTTAGCATCACAAGTACCCCCGCCTGATATGATGAAGAAGGACAGGTTCTTGGCAAGTCTTTGGGAGAATATACGTTGGAGAGTGGAGCTAAAGAAGCCTAGGACATAGGAAGATGCACTAGAGGTGGCAAGGAACAAAGAGTGGAAGCTGAGAAAAATGAGCCAGCTAGGAGTAGAGTCTTTGCCCATGAGGTTTGAATTTCAGCCTATGGATTCTTCGCAAGGTCGCATGCCAGGGGTTCATCATGAACCAGTGGTTGTTGTTACTCCTCAGGTTATGCCAGCAGTGGTCACCACAACAGTGCAAGATCATGGGCTAAGGCAAGACATGAGGCAAGTGGTAGATTTAATGAAGAATCGCAACCTAAACATGCTAGGTCAAGTGGGAAATAATCGAGGTCGAGGGAGGTTTGCAAATCAGCTAGGAGGTGAAGAAAGACCTAGGAATGGTGTTGAACAAAGCAATGGTAGGTTCTGGAGGCAGACGCCCACATGTTATAATTGCAGAGAGTTGGGCCACATCAGCCTGCAATGTGATAAGCCACCAAGGATGGGGGGAGACATGTATCCATTGCCAAGACAGGTGTTAACTAGGTCAAATGATTATGGCATTGAAATTAAGGGAGAGGAAGGAACGAGTGGATTAACCCATGAGGAAAAGGGAAAGACAAAAGTGATAAGTGTAGTCACCTTGGAGAATGCATCAAAGCTAGAGGATACATTAGTGATGCCTACTGGGAAGAGGACCATAGAGGAAAAGGAAGGAAGAAGTGCCCCAGGTCCTAGTAAGAAGAAGGGAAAGATCCATCAAGGCGAGGATTTCAAGGCCAAGAGGAAAAGAAGGGCTCGTTGCAAGTTTCATGTTTCAGATTTTCCACTAGGGGATGGGCAATTAAGCTATGACTTAAAGGAGGATCTGACAAGTAGGAAGACAGATATTACTTTTGGGCAGATTATAGAGATGGTGCCTAACTAAAGAGACAGTGGAAGAGGATGGTTAACCCAATGGAGAAAGAGCTTAAGAGAGGTTCAGTAAAGGTGTTGGCAATGGATGAGCTACCAGATATTTTCCCAATAGTAGATGTGTGGCACAAAAGAAAAAATCTGGGACAAGGTTATGTGGATGGCGGAGCCCAAATATGTGTCATAACACACTCATGTGTTGAGAAGATGGGTCTTACAGTGACTAGGGTGTCAGGCTTCCGGATTAGATTGGCAAACCATCAGAAAAGTAAAATGTTTGGGTGTTGTAAAGAGTTTAGAAGTGGAGGCATATGATGCAAAGGCAGTGGTGGATTTTCATGTGATGCCAGCGGGGTTGGGAGCATATCCTATTATATTGGGCAGACCATGGTTACGTGCAGTGGAAGCTGTTCAAGATTGGCGACGTGGTACGATTAGCCTCTATGGAAAGACAGGTGCCAAGAAGCTTTATAATATGGACACAAGGAAACGGTTGGAGGAGCTTTATGAAGATGAGGATGAGTCTAGTGATGAAGACTATTCCACAGTGACTAATGAGGACAGTGATAGCACTACCAGCAGTGATAAGGATGCTGATGTTGCATTTCTTTTGATGGACAAAGAAATCCAGGAGTCTGGTTTAGTTGCATTTGCGAATGAAGCTGAAGATGAAGGTGAAGGGCCTTACATTAGGAAAAGTTTGGACTCAAAAATGGGCCTTGTAAGAAATGTTGATGTGGCATAGCTTTCAAAAAGTGGGGATCGGTAATTTTTTTTTTTCAAATAAGATCCAAACTTGTCAGAGGTTGGATATTTAGAATCTACTCTTCAAATGCTATCTATTGATATATAGCATGCATGTATCGGACATTGCCTTCATGTAGATCTAGGAAAAGGTGATTTTAGATTACCTAACGGTAACAAAACCTGGCTGATTGAAAAAAAATGGCATAACTTTCATAGAAGTCATCCAAACTTTTTGGACCTTGGCTCTTTAAAATCCATTTTTCAAGAACTTTCCAATGATAGGTCATATCATGGGGTTCTAAGCAATATTTAGAGGGGTCTACCGAGTTGCTTTCTTTTGTACAACTTTGATGATGTGGCACTCTTAAAAGGCCGAAAAATGAGTTTAAAATTTTCCTAATGTGAAGTGATTGAAGGGCTGATGCAAACCAAGTTTGATTTGTCAAAGAAGTAGGAATTGATGACACAAATGATCAGTGGAGACCTCTCAACTATGGAGAAGGAGATATATATTGCACATGCTGGCTAGTTTTCCTGATTTGATCATTACTTCATATGAAGATAACAGAGGTTTCAAGGGAGAAGAGATGCATATAGAGCTGAAAGAAGGTGCTAAGCCAGTGCGGCAAAGGCTCAGAAGGACGGGCCAAGAGTAGATGGAAGCCTTGCGGGAAGAGGTGGACATATTATTGAACGCAGGGTTCATAGTCCCAGTGGAAACCACAGAATGGGTGAGTCCAGTAGTTGTCAGTCCAAAGAAGGATGGAAAGTGGAGAATTTGTGTAGATTTTAAACCCTTAAATGCAGCCACTAAGAAGAACCCATACCCTCTTCCATTCATTGATTAGATCTTGGATTCAGTGGCAGGTTATGAGAGGTACAGTGTATGTGATGGTTTTTCATGCTATTTTCAACTGAAGATTGCTCTTAAAGACCGCTCAAAGACAACTTTTATTACGCCATGGGGATGTTATTGCTACACGGTATTGCCATTGGGGTTGACAAATGGACCTTCCTTCTATCAAGAGAGAGAAAATTGGGTATTTGGCACCATTCATTGGTAGTTGTGTTAAAGCTTTTATGGACGACTTCTGTGTCTACAGTAGTAGGCCTGAACACCATGAGAAGTTGCAGATGGTATTGGCTCGATATGATGAATGTGGAGGACAACTTAATCCAAAGAAATGTCATCTAGCATAGCCGAGGGTGAAGTTATTGGGCCACATAAAGTCAAAAAATGGCATTGAGGCTAATCCAGACAAGGTTAATTCTATTATTCTTCTTCCATCACCTACGAGTACAAAGAAATTGGCAACCTTTATACACAAAGTGAAGTACATGGCACGGTTTATTCCATTGTCTTCGCAGCTCCTTTATCCATTACAACAAGTGGCAAGGCATGATCCATTGCAGTGGGATAACAAGTGTGAAGAAGTGTTTCAAGAGGTGAAAGAGGTGTTAGGGGGGTTGTCAGTCATGCAGGCTCTTGATTGGGAGAAAGATTTTTATGTAAATCCATCAGTAGGGGATGATACCCATGGAGCCATTCTATTGCAAAAGGGGAAGGGCAGCCATTATATAAGGCCAGTGTATTGTGCAAGCTGAGTGAAGTTGGTAGCAGAAACAAAATTCTCGGAAGTAGAGCTAGTGATGGCCACTGTAATATTTTCTTGTGAACGATTTCGTCATTACTTGCTACTGAGGCGGTCCGGGGCGGGCAACAAGAGAGGCGACCTCTAAACACCCCTCAAGGCTCCCGTGCTGCTCAATTGGGGCTGGGGCCACCACAAGCACAACACAACAACAAACCCATAGCCAAACCCAAACAAGATAGGGGCACCACCTAGTTATGGTATGTGAACTAGGACGCAAGAGAGATTTTGGCACAACCAAGAAGATGCACCACACAACACACACAAGCAACCTCACACCAAGACACACATGAAATGGACCAGAGAGAGCTAGAGCAAAGGGAAGAGAGAGAGGAAAGGATCTTGCATAATACCTTATTTGTGACTTGCAAATGGAGATGGTTTGTTATGATGCTATCGTAGAACTTGTACAAAACTCACTCAATGCTTAGTGATTGCTAATCATTGCCAAAACACACACACACTGTCTTAGGGTGTGGGAGACCTCTCACCACAATACCCTTTTACAATGGACACAAAACTGGCAATGAAAAACACACTAAAACACTTTCTAAAATCAAGATCAACCGATAAAAACTCAAAATACACAAGTCACCTTGAATTCACCAAACCGTTGTCGTGTTGTGATACGTACATAGTGGGAATACATGCTACAAGATCTATCTTGTATTTTTTTAGCTACATAATTATATTTCCTATAGTGTACATATGCATATTTAAGTATAGTAATAAGCCTTCTATCTCATCCTATTATTTTTCTCAAGGGTAACATATCCTTACTTTACCATCAGAAAATACTATGGGAAAAGCATCATTAGCTCCGCCTCTTTAACTTGGGGCAAAAAGCATTGATTATTTATTTCTACTATTTCATTATCATCTCACACCCTAGCTAGATCCTATATCTAGGGTAAACTCCAATATATATATATTCTATGTATTTTTTATACTTTTCTTATATTTCTTTTTAAATAGCTACTAGGAGAGAATCAAATCCTAGTGGGACACTAGGTGGCATGATTTCAAAGATACACTTATTTTAATGCATTATTGCAAGCATGATTACAAAACTTTGTCAAGGAGCAATGTCATGCTTTCATATGGCATGAGGTGTCCTTTGGAATTAAATGAAAGTCTAGGCTAAGGAGACCACATGAAGACTTTTGCTGCCATAAATGGACCCTATTTTGATGAATTTTTTACACAAGGTTCCAATTCGAATTGGAAAACAATTTTAAAATGAAAATCGTAGCTAATGAGCTGATGTTTTCGTCCATATTTTTACTTTTTTATTTGAAGCCACGGTTGAGGAGATATGATCAAAATACTGGACCCCAGTCTGCCCACATCATGCAGGGACAGCTCATTTCCAACTTTTTCAATTCCTATTCACACTGGCTCCTCTCTTCTTGTGTAAACCCTTGGGGATTCCCTTCACCTATAAAAGGGGACCTCTTCTTCCTTGAAAAAAAACTCAAGCATTCAATCCATTGAGGAGAGGAATTCTTGAGGGAGTGAGTAGTAATGCCTAATTGTACTTAGCCATTAACATAACCCCAAGCCTACACTTTCTCCTAGAGGGAGACTAGTCATTCTTGCAACAAGCTAACCTTGGAAGATCAACTCTAATCAAAGAAGGTCTTGCACTTGGTGTATCAATCAAAGTGGAATTATCCACTCTTCTTCTCTCTCCCATCAATAATGGTGCCGAAGGGTTTCAAGTAAGATGTGTTCTACATTGATGTTTTCTTTATTTCTTGTTGTTTTCATTTTTATCTCTAATCCAACATATACATATATATATGTATCTAATATCATCTCCTTAACCAAACCTATCTCTCTCATTCTTAGTAATTCATCCTCTCTAGGTTCTCTTTGCTACAGGTACATCTCTCCCCGCAGTATCCTTATTGCCTACGGGCAAGAATAGGGCTTGGGAGGGAAACTTCTCATCTCTTCACTTCTCTCATATCTACATTTCTCACATACTATCCTAGATGAATAACCCACATGATGATCATTTCTATCGCTTTCACTCTGTACGATCTATTAGAATTAACGTATGGATTAGCCGTAAAATACACTTTCAACAACTTATAGTGTTTCTCTTCGGCCCTGAAAGGCTCAATGAAATACTTCTATCACCGGATCCCATCATACTACCTCTCATAGACTATAATTTTTCTTTTGATGTAAGCGTAGTTATCTTGCTATGAACCAAGAGGATTTGTACACACAATTAATCCCAATCACTAGAAAAAATATATATATTATGGTAAGCACAAAACTACAATTCCAAAGAACAATTCGTAGCCTATTTGGTCAGCCAAGATTGAATGCCATTAACTCATCCATTAACCCTTTCATATTACCCATTATACGATATGACCATAGCCTTGATGTTTTCATCTTCGTATTGTTTTGGCATTCTCTTTTGCGTTCTTTCTTTGTGTGTGTGAATGCAAGAGAGAAAGAGTGAGTCTTCTTTGATTGCACTTCTTTCCAAACCCTAGTCTTCATGGCATCTATGGTTTAACTCCTTCATATAGTTTTTGTTGAGTTCTTTCATTAACTCTCACATCCATAAGCCCGGTGCTTTCCTGGAAAGACCGCAAATTTCTCGACATATTTTTGGTGAACCCGACGCGAATCTGCTAGGGTGAGAGTTTGTGGGTAACCATGGGTGATCATGTTGAGCAACAGGGTATGCATTTTGACCCAGCAACAATGCAAATGTATCAAGCATTTGCAATGTTCATGCAACAACAACATGTTACTGAAAGAAGGGAGATTTCAGCAACGAAGGCCATACAAGCGGTCGTCAACAGAATAGATCAGTTCAATGGCAAAGATGTAACTAAGTAGTTACGCGAGTATGTGAAGGAGATGGAGCTGCATCGCGTGTCAGAAGGTGAGATGATTCAAAGCTTTGAGCTAGTTGTTGCTCCAGAAATTAGGGAGCATGTTAGGGCAATTAAAGATGCGCATGGGAGAAATTGGGAAGAACTCAAAGTAGCTTTAAAGGAGGAATATTTCATGGAGGACTCGGAGAGAGTGACCAAAAGGACATTCTTAGAATGGGTAGTCAAGCCAAAGCAAGGACTATCAATAACAGAGCTACTTAGGGAATTTGAGCGGCGCTATGCACAACTCACTAGGACAGAAAGGGCCACACTAGATGCAGAGAAGACAGATCTTTTCTTACAAGCTGCAGGTAAAGAGTTTCAAGAAAATTTGGAGCTTCTTCTTGAAAATAAAGATGTTGAGCAAGGACTAAAGACCGACTGGAATGAGGTTGAAGGTGCTGTCTCACTGCTTGCCAAACGACAAAGAAGAAGGGACAAGATGATAGTAAACACTACAAGTCCTTCCACCTCAACTTCTGACAAAATGGTAAAGCCTACTTTTATCGCTCCTAAGTTTGATGAGTCCATGCTAGATGAGCTTGTGAAGGGGATGCGTGACTTGAAGGTGAAGTTTGCAAAGCTTGAAGAAAAAGGCCAACCATCAAGGCCACTTCCTAGGCAAAGACAACAGCCCAAAGAAGGGTTTGTTAATAGATGTATTTGGTGTGATAGTACAGACCATGTAAGAAGGGATTGTGATGATTTTAGTGATGCTTTGTCAAAAGATGTTGTCATTTTTAAAGATGGTAAAATCCACTTAAGAGAGACAGGTCTACCCTTGAGAACTAACTTTGGGAAGGGGGGAATGCAAACCTTAGTTGAAGATATGGCAACCAAGCATGCCACCTCTTCAGTTGAGGCAACTACTTATGGAGTAAAAATTGAACATTTTTGTGATGAAGAGGTGAGTGACCATCATGGTCAAATTTGGCCAAATGTCATGCAATTAGCTAAAAAGGGAAAGCTTACAAAAGAGATTCTACATGAAGCAGGTGATTGCATTCGTCTAGAAACAGGATGGAATGATCCAGTGGACTCATTGTCAGTGCATGCCTACATTACAAAATGCCAACAAAATGAGGCAATTGTAGAAGAGAAGCGCAGACGTGAGAATGTTGATGAAGGACCATCAAAAAGAGCTTCTAGAAGTGGGGGAAGAAGCGACTCAATGCCTTCTCAAACACCCTCAACACAAGGAGCATCTCCACCTGAAGTACTCATGGAGGAGTCTACAATAGGAAAGAAGAAAGAGCCAACGAAAGGTAAGACAAAAGGCCCAACTTAAAACTACGAAGAGCCATTTGTTGCTTTGATTGACCATGGTTCAGAAATAAACATAATGTCAAAGAGTCTCTACAACAAGTGCAAATGGCCGATGGACACAGATCATGGCTAGATGGTAAAAGTGGCAAACAATTCATCCGGTGAATTGTATGCAGCATGTCCAGGTGTGAAGGTAACAATAGGTGATCTAAAGATTGACCAAAACTTCCTTGTACAGGATACATCTTCATATCATCTCATCCTTGGACAACCCTACATTGTGGGAGTTCGAATGGAAACAAAGGTAATGGACGATGGTTCAGCATATGCTAGAATACGTAGCAAAGATGGTAAACGAGCTGTCCAATTTCTCACAGTCTGTGTAAACCATGAAAGAAATCGTGACAACCTCAGAGAACATCCTCTACCAAAGGTAAGCAAAGAGTTTCATGATCATAGAGAAATGATGGGTTTTGGCCAAGTACCATTGTAAAGCGGGATTGCAGTGGTACAGAAAGAAAAAGGGTCTCGCTTGATCCAAAAATAGGAGAAACTTTCTTGATGAGCTCCTTGGTAACAAGGAATGGATCAGTATGTTTTACAAAACTTGAAGATTTGAAGAGATATGAGAGGCAATATGTGCATAATGTACAAATAGGCATGAAAAAGAGTGGGTTGCTAAAGCCTACTGAAAATGTTTTGGGTTTGTGTGAACAAGTTTCTTTTGTAGATACTATGGGTGAGCTTGATGCTATAATGAGGTCTAGTTTGCATCTTGAAAATGAAGTTGTGGAAGTTTTCTCTATGGAAATGTATCAAGTAATAGAAGCCTTTAAAGAAAGCCAAACAGTTGGCCCAGAAGTCCATGTTGAAACTAAATACAAGAGTGTAGCAAAGAAGGTGAAACCAGTAGCTTCACCCTTACCACCCAACAACAAGGAAAAGATTGAACAGGCTTCTTTACAACCAAGTTTGCGGAATCCTAAAAAGATCGGGCATACCTTCACAAAGGAGTCCTTTCAAGAGTTGCAGATTGGTTGCGAGGAGTTTCTAACACAGGAGGAGACAAAGTGCTTCAAAGAAATGCTTTCAAAGCATGGTAAGGCTTTTGCATTTGAGCCCCATGAGATAGGATGTGTTGATCCTTATATTGTAGCTCCTATGGTAATTTTCACAATACCTCATGTGCCTTGGAATCTGCGGCCTATTCCGGTTCCAAAGGCTCATTTGCCAAAGTTAGTAGAGCTACTGAATGAGAAAATCAAAATGGGAATCTTGGAGCCTTCTTGTGCTCCATACTCAAACAGGTGGTTCACAGTTCCAAAGAAGAATGGTTCTCTATGCTTCATCCAAGATATGCAACCAGTGAACAAGGTGACAATTAGAAATGTAGGAACAGGTCCAATTGTGGATGAATTTGTAAAGGCGTTTGCAGAGAGGGAAATCTACTCAATGGGGGATCTCTACTCAGGGTATGATCAATTTCAGCTTGCAATCAAAAGCAGAGACTTGACAACCATGAGGACACCTTTGGGTTTGGTAAGGATGTGTACCTTGCCACAGGGAGCAACCAACTCGGTTGCACATATGATGAATGGGACGAATAAGGTCTTACGTGACTTTATTCCTCAAATCACAATGCCTTTCATTGATGATTTGCCTATCAAAGGATGTGAAGAAAGTGACAAAGATGAAGCTTTGGATCTCAAGGGATGTCGCAGGTTTGTGGTAAATCACATAAATGATTGTGATAAAATTTTGTCTAGGTTGGAAGAAGTGAATCTTACATTGTCAGGGAAAAAGTCTATGTTTGGTGTCAAAGAAGTGCTCATTGTGGGGCACATGTGTGGGCCATATGGTAGGAAACCTTGTCCATCAAAGGTAGATGCCGTCCAAAGAATGAAAGAAACATGCACTAGCATCACTGAGGTTAGAAGGTTTCTGGGAGCATGTGTCTTCTATGTTATTTGGATTCCACATTATGCACATGTAGCTGATCCTCTTTATCAGCTGCTTAGAAAGAATCAAAAGTTTAAATGGACAGAAGTACATGTAAAATCCATGAAAAAGCTAAAGGAGTTACTCCAGTCAGCAACGACTTTGAGAAAGGTACACTATGAGTGTCAAAGGCCAGTGATTGTGACAATAGATACCAGTCCTACAGGGATTGGATGGGCAATAGGGCAAGATGACAAATAAGGACACAGGTATGTGGTAAGATTTGGAGCAAAGGTACTAAGTGCTCGCCAAAGAAACTATCCACAGATAAAGAGAGAGTTATGGGATATGGTTACAGTCTTGAAAAGTGGGAAAGAGTACCTAATTGGTGCATGTGTGGTTGTAGAAACAGATTGTCTACCACTTCTTGGGATGATTACAAGCTGCTCAACACCAGACATTGCTATGTTGCGGTGGATTGCCTACATTAAGTCCTTAAATCCCGAGTTTAAGCACATTGCAGGTAAAGACAATACAGTGGCAGATATGCTATCAAGGGCAAGGTATGAAGATGAGTCACAAATGATTGATGAGGGAGATGATGTAGGCACAAAATTCTATTCTATCTCTCATGTCAAAGGTAACAATGTCTGCATGACTAATTCACTTGAATTGTTCTTGAAAGATCTTTATGAAGGTGATTGGCTTTCTATTGGAAGGTACTTGAGTACTCTAACAAAATAGGATGATTGGTCTGAACAAGAATTCAAGAGGATACGCAGGAAAGCATATGGGTACTTTTTAAGGGATGGTTACTTGTGGAAGCATCTTAAACAAAAGGGTGCTACACCACGACGGGTTATATGTAAAAAAGAGACTCAAGTAAATCTCATGCAAGAGTTTCATGAGAGTCTATGGGCTGGACACAGGGGTGTGTGGGCAACCTTCTCCAAGTTGAAAGAAAAATACTGGTGGAAGGGTATGTATAAAGATGTATCTCAGTTTGTAGAGTCGTGTGTAACTTGTCAAATGTATTCAAATGTTCAACATCGTGATGGATTGCACCCTACATATCCACTAGCCATGCACTATAAATGGGTTGTGGATCTAGTCACGATGCCTTTAGGACTCTGGCAGATGAGATACTTGGTTCTTGCACGAGAGGACCTAACTAACCAGGTTGAAGGAAGAGCATTAAGAGCTAAGACCACAGAAGCTGTGTGCAAATTCCTTCTTGATGAGGTGATTTGCCGTTATGGTTGTGTGGGAAAAATCACTGCAGATCGAGGTGAATTGGATGCCGAAGAAGCAAGGGATTTCTTTTCTAGATTAGGGATCAAGCTTTCTCTTACTACAGCTTACAACCCTGAAGGCAATGGAAAGAGTGAAAGAGGGCATCCTCCTATCATCAAAGCTTTGGCCAAGGCTTGCGAAGGAAGAGTTGGTGAGTGGCCAAAATTGTTACCATATGCTTTATGGGCTGATCGTACAACACATAGCTCAGTGACTGGCTACATGCCTGCGGAGCTAATGCATGGTCAAAAGCCAGTGATGCCGATTGAGGATACAATTCCCACATGGAATGTACTACCTTGGCAAGAGGGGCTTATTAGGGAAGATCTCCTTGCACTGCGTATAAGGCAGCTAGAGAGAAGACCTGGAGACATTGAAGCTGCAAAATAACGACTCAAAAATGCAAGATTGAAAAACAAGGACTATTTTGATGAGCGACATCGACTCAGGAGCAAAGCAATTGACAAAGGTGACTGGGTTTTAGTGTATGATAGTAGCCTTGATAACCAGCACACAGTCATGCGTAAGTTCTCAAAAAGATGGTTTGGACCGTATGTTGTAAATCATGTGCATGAAAATGCTACTTACAGCTTGTCTGAACTAGATGGTACAGAAGTAAAGATTCTCATTGCAGGAAAAAGGATTAAATTGTTTAAGAGAAGAGGAGACAATGATCTAGAAGATATTGATGAGGAAGAAGAGAAAAACACAGGTGAAGATCAAAGTGAACATGAAGCTCTGGAATCATCCAGTGAAGAAGAAGACAAGGAAGATGTACAAGAGGTCTAATCTTACAAAGAGATAATGTGGCATATACCGGAGGATGTGCAGGTTTAGAGGGGGTGGATATCGTTCTGTGACACGTACATAGTGGGAATGCATGCTACAAGATCTATCTTGTATTTTGTTAGATACATAATTATATTTCCAATAGTGTACATATGCATATTTAAGTATAATAATAAGCCTTCTATCTCATCCTATTATTTTTCTCAAGGGTAACATATCCTTACTTTACCATCAGAAAATACTATGGGAAAAGCATCATTAGCTCCGCCTCTTTAACTTGGGGCAAAAAGCATTGATTATTTATTTCTAATATTTCATTTTCATCTCACACCCTAGCTAAATCCTATATCTAGGGTAAACTCCAATATATATATATTCTATGTATTTTTTATACTTTTCTTATATTTCTTTTTAAATAGCTACTAGGAGAGAATCAAATCCTAGTGGGACACTAGGTGGCATGATTTCAAAGATACACTTATTTTAATGCATTATTGCAAGCATGATTACAAAACTTTGTCAAGGAGCAATGTCATGCTTTCATATGGCATGAGGTGTCCTTTGGAATTAAATGAAAGTTTAGGCTAAGGAGACCACATGAAGACTTTTGCTGCCATAAATGGACCCTATTTTGATGAATTTTTTACACAAGGTTCCAATCCGAATTGGAAAACAATTTTAAAATGAAAATCGTAGCTAATGAGCTGAAGTTTTTGCCCATATTTTTACTTTTTTATTTGGAGCCACGGTTGAGGAGATATGATCAAAATACTGGACCCTAGTCTGCCCACATCATGCAGGGACAGCTCATTTCCAACTTTTTCAATTCCTATTCACACTGGCTCCTCTCTTCTTTTGTAAACCCTTGGGGGTTCCCTTCACCTATAAAAGGGGACCTCTTCTTCCTTGAAAAAAAACTCAAGCATTCAAGCCATTGAGGAGAGGAATTCTTGAGGGAGTGAGTAGTAATGCCTAATTGTACTTAGCCATTAACATAAGCCCAAGCCTACACTTTCTCCTAGAGGGAGACTAGTCATTCTTGCAACAAGCTAACCTTGGAAGATCAACTCTAATCAAAGAAGGTCTTGCACTTGGTGTATCAATCAAAGTGGAATTATCCACTCTTCTTCTCTCTCCCATCAATAATGGTGCCGAAGGGTTTCAAGTAAGATGTGTTCTACATTGATGTTTTCTTTATTTCTTGTTGTTTTCATTTTTATCTCTAATCCAACATATACATATATATATGTATCTAATCTCATCTCCTTAACCAAACCTATCTCTCTCATTCTTAGTAATTCATCCTCTCTAGGTTCTCTTTGCTACAGGTACATCTCTCCCCGCAATATCCTTATTGCCTACGGGCAAGAATAGGGCTTGGGAGAGAAACTTCTTATCTCTTCACTTCTCTCATATCTACATTTCTCACATACTATCCTAGATGAATAACCCACATGATGATCATTTCTATCGCTTTCACTCTGTACGATCTATTAGAATTAACGTATGGATTAGCCGTAAAATACACTTTCAACAACTTATAGTGTTTCTCTTCGGCCCTGAAAGGCTCAATGAAATACTTCTATCACCGGATCCCATCATACTACCTCTCATAGACTATAATTTTTCTTTTGATGTAAGCGTAGTTATCTTGCTATGAACCAAGAGGATTTGTATACACAATTAATCCCAATCACTAGACAAAATATATATATATTATGGTAAGCACAAAACTACAATTCCAAAGAACAATTCGTAGCCTATTTGGTCAGCCAAGATTGAATGCCATTAACTCATCCATTAACCCTTTCATATTACCCATGATACGATATGACCATAGCCTTGATGTTTTCATCTTCGTATTGTTTTGACATTCTCTTTTGTGTTCTTTCTTTGTGTGTGTGAATGCAAGAGAGAAAGAGTGAGTCTTCTTTGATTGCACTTCTTTCCAAACCCTAGTCTTCATGGCATCTATGGTTTAACTCCTTCATATATTTTTTGTTGAGTTCTCTCACAAACACTCACAGCCATAAGCCCGGTGCTTTCCTGGCAAGACCGCAAATTTCTCGACACAGTATTGCACAAATGGAAGAACGAAGATTTGAACGTCGAATCACGCCTTTGATGCACCAAACCTCAATTTATTGATGATGAAGGAGCATGTACAATAGTGGTTTTGAGATTTGTGGAACTCACGCTCTCTCACTTGCAATGTGTAGCTTGAAAGCTTCTCTCACACCAAGAGTGAAGCTCACAAGTGGTTGCTACACCTAAGTCTCTCCTCACGCATAGAGTGTTGGGGTGCTACGTGAGATGTTGGAGATTGTTTTACAAGAAGGAGAGGGGCCTATTTATAGGTTGGAGACCCCTCATTAAGATTATTGGAAATCCTAATTTACAACCTAACAAATCAGGATTATAATATTTTTGAATATCAAAACATTGTGGGCCTTCTTTGTCTGCTTGAGTCATGGGTGTGGGCTCAAAAGAGAGCATTATTGATGGTAGATAAGGTGAAAGTAAGTAAGGAGAGAGAGAGAGAGAGAGAGAGAGAGAGAGAGAGAGAGAGTTACTTTGTACATGTCTTGAGGTGAGGTGTCTTTTATGGTTAGGTCAATGCTATTTTGTGTTAGTATGTTAGTGATTAGTGTTAGTAATCACTAGAAAGTTAATGATATATTTACAATGGGTAGAATGGGGTGGATGGTTGGAGTAATATGGTTGAATGAAGTGAGAAAATCCTTGTGATGGTGAAACTTGAAGAAGTTTTGGACTTACTTGTGTAGGTTCTCAAAATTACTATCGATCTTCTTCTTCGTCTTCTCTTCTTTACGCCACCACCGCCAAGGTTGATCATCGTGATGAAAATGGTAATTCCGTTGATGAGATCTGTTGATTTTCAGAGGTTAAGCATGGTACACATGCTGAATTTATGTATATATATATAAGGAGTAATATGGAATTGTACTTTGGAAATAATAGAGAGAGACATAGAGATGGTGTATGTACATGGAGAGCTCATATGAGAGCTATGGGAGTAAGTGGGGAGGTTAATGGTGAAGAAGGTGAGAGAAACCATTGAAGGTGCAAGTTTGAGTGAGGGATTGAGAGAAATGTGTGTGTGTGTGTGTGTGTGTGTGTGTGTAGAAGTGTGGAAAGAGGTGAGAGAAGACTATGGGCTACTTGTGAGAAAAGTGGGCAGACTGGGGTCCACTCAAAAAATCATATCTCACCGCTGGTAGCTTTAAAAATCATGAAAAAATTTGAGGTTATTATTCAAAGCGTGAGCTACATTTTTTCTCTTGACCACCGCTCCAAATTCGGAGTGGAGATGGATATTAAAAATCCCACCAAAAGACCTATTTTTTCTTCACAAAAAGTCTTCAGTGGCCCCCTCCTTTGTTGAATTTGTACAATGCATCCAAGAGTGAGTCCCTCCTTTGTCATATCATAATACAAAGCATCCAAGTTGCCCTTGACACATGCATGGAGGAGGATTATTGGTGAATAAAGAAATATATACATGGTGGGACTAGTGTATGGACTATTCATGGACTTTAGCTCAATGAGCACATGGTGTTAGAATAATGAGTAAAAATAATAATAAAAATATGGAGGAGTTATGGATATGGAAAGATATTGGAATCATATGATATGGTCCCTCTTTGAATTATTTTGGGTGAAAGAGGAAAAGCAATGCAGTAAAATAATATAATAAACGTCACCAATGAGTAGAAATCAATTTTTTGTTTTCACGAGGGTGAGGGTGAAAATGTGGGAGTGATTTGTATAAAGGAAAAATATAAGTTTAGAGTATGTACATATTGGCAAAAAATATACTTATGGTGTAAGAGGATGAAAGAAGGCATACACAGGTTTAATAAAACACACACCTAAGTATAAATATTTAAAAATAATACCATAATAATTATAAAAATCTCTATATTTAGGCCATATATATAATGCAATATTTACACACAAATGGGCCATAATATTTTTTATTTTTTTGACTCAACTAACCCAGTGACTAGCTAGCTGAGGATTTTAAGAAGATATGGGAAAAGCCCCCTAACTCACACACGCCTATCTACAGTGAAATGGTAGGGATAGCCATAGTGTTTGGGTAAATTTGGTAGGGTGAGGTAGCTTACTATGGCAATTATGGAAAGCCGAAAAACGGCTATCATTAGCACCCCCTTAGATAATGGTACATTCATGTACCATTTATCCGATCATACAACATGTAGATTGTGTAACGTCTGTCTTTGTCTGCTCTCATCTTTGAAGAACCTTTGTTGTATGATTTAAAAACCTTGTGTGATATGAAAGGTTCTCGAGCCAATAGCATGATGAAATGAAGTGACGGAGTAAACCTCCTCCATCAAGAAAGTTTCCATAAGCACCCCCCAGGATCAAAGATCTTGAAATATCTTTCCCAAAGCGAGATGTATGGTATGGAATCACTTACTGATTTTGATTGAAGAAACTTGTAGATTTTACTGTTGTCCATCATTGCATCTATCACTATGAATGTGATATAAAAGATTGGTTGCTCTTCCTCTTGTGTAAAGTTGATGTATCTGCTACGATCTTCAAGATCTTGTATGAGCAAATTCCTGAACTCTAGCTCATAAATTTCATTCAACCTGGGTAGGCTCATCAAGTAAAAAATTCTATGACCTTTATCATTTAGGAAAGCTTGATCCATGCTTCCAGCTACTATTGGAAGATATTGCAGATAGTTTACCACATAAGTAGATAATAGATGAAGGTTTCTATTGCTTCCAACACATTGGAAGAGAATAGATTTTGGTACTGATTGATGAAATATCCACATGTAGCAATCAACAAGTTTTTCATCTATGATGAAGACCAGAAGCATCACAATGTGCGACCTCCATACAACAAAGAACCAAGTGAAGAAGATTTGGAAACATCCGTTTATCACCAAGTATTCATGTCCTCTTCCACTTAAGAAGGTATGGTGTCCCCGATGAAAGGTATATGTGAAGAGAGGAGAAGTTGACCTTGAAAAGGTGAAACCCAATGTGAAGATGATTGGGGCTTCAAAAGCTTGGATTTTCTTGCTAAGAGATTGTCCCATGAATGAAGAGCCACCCACTAAAACACCATTGGAGAGAATGATACTCTTCTGATAGTTTCCTTTTATGATTTTATTTTTTACTACTCTCCCATGTTCTTCATCCCCTTCTAAGCCCCCCCTTTGGCAAGGTTGTAACTCCTCACATTGTACCACCTCAAAGGTTGATGGAATACTGTTTGATTTTGTGAAACATTTGGCTTCTTGCATGATAGGTTTCTCTATGCTTAACATACATGGGTCATACCAATGCTTTTCAACATCCTCAAACACTTCTTCAAGATTATCCTCACCTGGATTCAACTCACACTCTTCTACTTTGTTTTGGAGTTGGCATTCCATATACACAATCATCTCTTTATGATCAATGTGGTCTATGATCTCTCCACCTGTGATTTCATCTTCTTCTTCACTCTCTTCTTTTAGACAAGATACACTCTCAGAACATTCCATAAGATCAAGGTTACCTTCAAGTTCTTCATTCTCCATAGAGTCATGTTGCACAAAATCTTCGTTTGCTCGGACTAGAAATTGATCCTCCGTCAAAAGGTTGGATGTATCCATTATTGAATCATCAATGCCATTTAAGATATCTTGTGTCGATTTTTGCATGCTTGTGATAAAGGTAGAAGAAAGAGATTCCACATTTGAATCTTGGCCATACACTTTAGCACTTGAATAATCAGTTGGTATGTAAGTAACTTCTTCAACATTTGTCGGAGTAGAAGGAGACAAGTATGGCAAAGGAGATGACTCCTTGATAGAAACACTTTCATGATGGTTGGTTCTTCCAGCATGATGGTGATAGCCGTTTTTTCGGCTCTCCGTAATTGCCATAGTGAGTTATCTCACCCTATCAAATCACTCAAACACTGTGGTTACCCTCACCCTTTCACTGTATATAGGTGCGTGTGAGTTAGGAGACTTTTCCCATATCTCCTTACTGAAATAAAAAACCCTCAATTAGCTAGTCATTGGGCTAGTTGAGCCAAAAAAATATAAAAATATAAAAATATAAGTATATTATGGTCCATGCGTATGTAAATATTTCTTTGTATATAGGGCCTAAATAAAAGATTTTTTCATAATTATTTTGGTATTTATTTAAACATTTCTACCTAGGTGTGTGTTATTTATGCTTTGTACATTGCCTCACCATTACCACAATTTTTCTTATCATTTTTCATACTCTTTATTCCATATAGAAATATTTTCATGTAAGCTTCTCTTATATTTGGTGTAACTCCACCCCAACAAAAATCCAAAAAAACTAGTTTTATTTATGTATATATTTTTTCACTATTGTGATTTTTCTCTTCCTACATCTATTTTTTTTTTTCTAAAAAATTAGAACACCAAAAATATTTATCTTTTTATGGTAGCCTCATAATGAGAGAGATTTCTTTTGACCCCTTTATATTTTTTCCACTTATATTATTTATATTTGACATGTACATATTTTTTAGACCCCTCAATATTTGATTTTCTTAGTTGTACTATTCACTTATATCATGATCTCAACAATATTTTCAATTATAGACCTACCAAATAAGGTCAAGGATAGGTGGCATGTATACATGCACTATGGAAGGCTCACTCTTGGAGGTATTCAAAAGAATCATCCAAAGAAGGACCCGACAAGGACCTTGTGCAATGAAAAAAAACGGTCGGTTTTGCTGAATTTTTAAAGTTCTTTTGCTCTCCGAATTTGAAAAGGTGATACAAACAAAAGTTGTAGCTCGTGGGCTGAAATTTTGCCTCAAATTTTTTCATATTTTTTTGAGCTACGAGTTGTGAGCTATGATTTTATTAGTGGGCCCCAGTTTTCCCATGCTATGCAGCCATACTCTCTCTTTCACTTTATCATTTTCCTCTTTCACACACACTTCTCCACTCATCATCCCCACCTCTCTCACCACTCCTCTCTGCACCCTACTCACCTTCTCCTCAACCTTGAAGAATAAGAGAAACCATGGTGAACTCATACCTCCCACACACAATTCCATTCCAAAATTGACCACCTAGTCTCATTTTTCCTCCTCCAAATTATCCATATCTATCAAAAAAACCACAAAATTCAGCCTCTTCTCTTAAAAGACAGCATCATGGTGGTTGACTACTCAGCTTCAATTACCTTGTCTCTCAAGGAAGGTCAAGAGTGGAGAAAAAATGTACCGTCAAAGCTAGTGGACCGTTAACAAGCGTCAAAATTGGCCCTACTCAAGACACTTGGAGCATCAACCTTGTAAGAAATCCACCTTTTCTTACCTCTTAAGAGTTTTCTTCCTTATTTGTATCCTACATGGATACTCCCATTGTAAATATCCAATTCCATTTGTAAATTAATAACTAACTCTACTAACACTAACCCACCATGAAAAGTCCTATCACCTCCATTTCTCTCCTCTCTCTTTCCCCACCAACTTCTTGAAAATTCCAAGCAAAAGAAATTAGATAAATTGCTAAAAATCTAACCCAACCATGGTTAGAGGAGTAACCCTAGCCTTCAAAATTGCTATAAAAGGAGGGTGTAGCTAGCACAAAAAGGGGGGAGAAGAAAGAGCACTATGTTATAGCTTGAGAAGCCAAGCTCAACCTATTGAGAAGAAGCTCTTGAGTGGAATCTCATCGGCATTAGGCATATGTATGTGTTGTATTAGGGGTGATTAGCAAGGGAACTCTATGCCATTGTAAGAGAGAGTGATCATTAAATTGAGAGTAGGAAATCTATCATTTCTCCTACTAGAGTAAGCCCAACATTTGTTGAATCAAGGAGGGTGAATTTGGACTAAGCATGGATACCTTGTCTCCCTTCCAACGTGAAGTCATGGACAATAATGATGTGTAAGTGTCTTGGTGTTTTATGTAAGTTCTTGATAGCTTGTCTCCGGGTATTGTTATCGATTTAGCCATAAATCCCACATGCTGTAAGAGGGCGACAGGGTGGAGAGGACTCCCCTGGCCTTAAGACAGTGATTGGGGTGGCTTTTTTCTTGTGATGTGTTGTGGTGTAATTTACTCAGGCTATGTTGAACAAATACTAATCTCACTTTGATTGGTCATGACAGGTTTGCAAGAAGGCATTAGTGCAACAAGCACCCCCTTCCCCCTTCTCTCTCTTTCTTACATATATATATTTATGTTTGCTTGATCATTAACGATACACTTCAAAGCAGCCCGAGCACCATCTCTCTCTCTCTCTCGTGTTTTAGTGTGTGAGAGTGTTCCATTGGTGTTAGGGTTAGTGTAAATTCCTTGCTTGTATGTGGGTTGCTCTAACAATTCTCCTCTTTTGCGTCCTAGTTCGCTCTTAAACTAGGTGGTGCCCCTTGTGTAGTTGGGATTTGGCTGGGGGTTTGTTGTTTTGGTTTGTGTTGTGTTGTGCCCCAGCCCCATTGAGCAACACGAGAGCCTTGAAGGGTGTCTAGAGGTTGCTCTTCTTGTTGCCCTCCCCGGACCGCTTCAAATTGGTGCCCCCACTGAGGACAGGCTTGTGTATGTTTTGTGAAGGCTCAACCTTTAGCATAATCAAGTAGCTTGCATGAATCACGAGAATTTGTATGATCCCTTCATTCTCATTGCAAGGCAAAAGGTACACATAATTGTTAGTACTAAGTTGCAATTTCAGCGAGTAATTCATAGAATTTTAGGTCCTCTTAGGTTGGTAGAGATAAACGCATCAGTAAATCCTTTTATTTTGCCTCTCATTAGGTACGACCTTAGTTTGGACGTCTATATTTTTGTTTTGTTTTAAGAATTAGGTCATGCATAGACCATGGATAATGGCCCAGGAATACAGGTTTTTCCCTTTCATTTCACTCCACACATTAGAGTAAACATTGTAATTAGTAGAAAAATCCATTTTCAACAACGTATGGTATTCATGTTTGGTGCCCAAAGAGTAGGAGAAATTCTCGCATCACCAAACCCTGTCATTCTACCTCTTATTGATTATCATAGGTCATTTGATGTGAATATTTTTATTTTGTTGTAGAATAGATTGCAATTTAGAAAATATTATTGTGTAAATCTTTTAAAGAAAGACAAAAACAAAAACGCGTCACTTTGAAATCAATTCAATGGAGAGCCAACGCCAAATGTCTGGATATCCTCTTTTCTTTGGAGAGCCTAGAGAGGATGCAAAATTATTTCTAGCGAATTTCAAGATGTCTTGCCGTATCAAGAGAATAGTAACTGATCAAGAACGTGTAGAAATGTTTGAGGTGGTCCTTAGGAAAGATGCTAGCACTTGGTTTGACTCTTTGCCTGAGGAAGTTAAAGGGAATAACACGGAAGTTTTGAATCGTTTCAAGAAATACTTCTTTGATCCCCAAAACACTCAAAAATTATGGCAAGACATTGTTTCTCATAAGCAAAAAGACTTAGATGACTACTACTTGTACAAGCAAGAGTTCCTACGTCTTTGGGCTCTATGGATACAAAATGTTACTAACCCTGGTGATGGTGCAGAATTTTTAAAGAAGGAGAGGTTCATAGCCGGACTCTTTCCTGACCTTAAGGTAAAAGTTGAGGCGGGTGCACCTGCTACTTTTGATGCAGCAGAAACTAGGGCTGCTGAGAAGTATAGGAAACTCAAGTGCTTAAGGGGAGAGGTTCCAATAGAAGGTCTTAGACCCAAAGGTAAGTCACAAGCATCAACATCTAGGGAGCTTCCTAAGGTAACGGCTGAAGTGATTGAGAAGTTAAATGAATCTTTAAGCAGCCTGTCAATTCACCCTGCACAAGCTGTAGGTCCAAAGGGACAAGCAAAGAAGTCAGAAGAGAGAGAGCCACGAACTAGGAGAGTCTTGCAATGTTGGAATTGCGGAGAGTCTGGACATGGGATGTATAAATGTCCTTGGCCCCGTGGGGAGCCAGGGAGACCTAACTTGAATTACCTAGTGATGAATGCAGGTGAAGGAACTAGTCAGCAACCAAGGCTTCTACAAAGGCCAAATGGACCAAGACCACCTCCACAAGGGGTAGAAGGAGTTCCACCTTTGCCAGATCCAAATGTGCATGTGGTAGAGGTGACAAATTCAAATGAGGTTGACATGGAAGCCAATGGCATTAAGCGTGGCCGAGGGAAAGGTAAAGAGAAAGAAGGAGTCACATCACAGAGTGACCATGGACAAGGCAAAAAGGCAAAGGAGACCAAGGAAATCAAGAGGACTCGACGTCGTATCAACCTCCAAGACTTCCCTCTTGGACATGGTATGGCTCCGTACAACTTGTTGGAAGATATGAGAGGTAAGGGTCCTGATATTTCATGGTCTCAATTTCTTGCATTATGTCCACAAGTTAGGAGGGATTTAACAAGGGCAGTTAGCACTAGGAGAAAGGTAAAAGAGAGTGTGCCTGTTGTAAAAATTGCACAAGCTGAAATGAATGAAGACATTACACCGGTGCTAGACTGTTACATCAAAGGAAGATTGGTTAGGAAAGGTCTAGTGGATGGGGGTGCACAAATTTGCATCATGACAGAGGGACTCATGCAAAGACTAGGCATGCACATCCATGAGACACCTGAAATCAAAGTCAAGATGGAAAACAATAGCAAGGCTAGGTATGTAGGCATTTGTAAAAATGTCTTTGTAGAGGCCTTTGGCATTAAGAAAGAGGTGGATTTTTATGTTATGTCGACCAAGGGAAGTGGTTATCCATTTATCCTAGGAAGACCATGGCTAATGAAAATGCGAGCTTTGCAGGATTGGGAGAGTGGGAAATTAATTTGCAGGAATGACAATCATAAGAAGGTTGTCTTTGACATGAAGGAGCAACGCCAAGAGGAGCTCCATGAAGAATCATCTCAAAGTGAGACGGAAGAAGGTTGGACCGATAACACTTCAGAAGAAGAAAGTAGCGGCAGCGTTACTGAAGAGGAGTCTTCCATCGAAGTCATGGGGGTAAGGTTTAAGCCAAGCAACAAAGAGACCTCTTGTCAAGGCTTGGAGGAGGTAGGTCCTCAAGAGAACGAAGGTGTTCAAGATGAAGGGATGCTGGAAGGTATGCTATCAACAACACTTACAAAGGATGAAAGAGAGGAGTTCAAATGTGTGCTAAGGAAGTTTCCTAGGCTTTTTGCTAAAGACTACACCGACGTGCGTGGGGTAGATGTTGTTCAACACAAGATTGAGTTAAAGCCTGAGGCCACACCTAAAGCTCAGAAGCTACGAAGGCTAGGAGTTATAAAGGAACAGGCTCTACTCAAGGAGGTAAGAAAGCTTCTAGCAGCAGGTTTCATTTATCCAGTGGACAATTCAAAGTGGGTCTCTCCTGTTGTTGTCACTCCTAAGAAAAATGGCAAGTGGAGGGTGTGTGTGGATTACCGTCCCCTCAATGAGGCAACAAAGAGAGATCACTTTCCCCTCCCATTCCAGGATGAGATATTAAATGAGGTAGCTGGTCATGAGAAGTACACTATGTGCGATGGTTACTCAGGTTACTTTCAAATAGGGATTGCATTGGAGGATCAATTGAAAACAACCTTTATCACTCCTTGGGGTTGTTATGCTTTTAGAGTCATGCCATTTGGTCCGACAAATGCTCCTGCAACATTCCAACGTTTCATGAATATGGTGTTTCAAGCATTCTTTGGAAAGTCAATTAGGGTGTTCATTGATGATTTCTGTATTTATAGCTCAAAATCATTGCATCTACAAAGGGTAGAAGAAGGTTTAAAGAAGCTCTACGACATGGGAGGTCAACTCAACCCCGACAAGTTCCATATAGGTGAGGATGAAGTGATCTTGCTTGGTCACAAGGTTTCCTATAAAGGCATTGAGGTGGATCCTTCAAAGGCAAAGGCTCTTATTGAGCTCCCATCACCCAAGAATCTCAAAGAGGTCATCTCATTCATTCAAAAGGTGAAGTATATGTCACGCTTCATTCACTTAGCCTCGGAGTTACTTCACCCTTTGCAAAAGTTGACACAACAAGTAGAATTTGCATGGTTTGATGATCTTGAAGAGTATTTTTGTAATATTAAAGTCATTTTGTCAGAGCTACCAACACTCATGCCTCCTTGTTGGAAGTACACATTCTTTGTTAGCTCTAGTGTTGGAAAGGAAACGATTGGTGCAGTTTTATTACAACAAGATCCCCATAGTACCCGGATGCGACCCATCTACTTTGCTAGTAGGGTCATGAATGCTTTAGAGAGAGGCTACACGGAGGCAGAACTCATGATGCTTTCTCTCATGTTTGCGATAAGGAAGTTTAGATCCTACTTGCTCCCAAAACCTTTTGTAATCCTCACCGCAGAGAATTTGTTCCCTTGGGTGTCATCTCAAATGAATCTTAGTACTAGGATCTCAAAGTGGATTATGGAGTTGCAAGAGTTTCAATACTCTTTCAAGGTAGAAGATAGTGTGCGTGCACAATTGGAAGGGATTCTCACTTATAGGGTGCATGAAAAGGAGATTAAGGTGCCTGAAGTAAAGACCCTCCCCTGGCCTTAAGACAGTGATTGGGGTGGCTTTTTTCTTGTGATGTGTTGTGGTGTAATTTACTCAGGCTATGTTGAACAAATACTAATCTCACTTTGATTGGTCATGACAGATTTGCAAGAAGGCATTAGTGCAACAAGCACCCCCTTCCCCCTTCTCTCTCTTTCTTACATATATATATTTATGTTTGCTTGATCATTAACGATACACTTCAAAGCAGCCCGAGCACCATCTCTCTCTCTCTGTCTCTCTCTCTCTCTCTCTCTCTCTCTCTCTCGTGTTTTAGTGTGTGAGAGTGTTCCATTGGTGTTAGGGTTAGTGTAAATTCCTTGCTTGTATGTGGGTTGCTCTAACAATTCTCCTCTTTTGCGTCCTAGTTCGCTCTTAAACTAGGTGGTGCCCCTTGTGTAGTTGGGATTTGGCTGGGGGTTTGTTGTTTTGGTTTGTGTTGTGTTGTGCCCCAGTCCCATTGAGCAGCACGGGAGCCTTGAAGGGTATCTAGAGGTTGCTCTTCTTGTTGCCCGCCCCGGACCGCTTCAATGGAAACCATTTTTGATGTAGAAGTACTTGTGAAACTTCCTTCGGGCAATAGTGACCGCTTCTTCAAAGGTAGAGGGTCCACTACAAGTAACCTTAGTCTTTAGGAAAGGAGACAAACCCGAAATAAATTGATCCATTTTTACGTAATCTGTAAATGTAGAACTAAATCCACATCCTTCCCATTGACGAGAAAAAATATCCTCATAAGCATAGTAGTCTTCACCATGTTGTTGAAGTCTCCGTAGTGAAGCCCATGCTTTCTCCGTCGTTGGAACTTTAGAGAATCTGGCCTTCAAAGCTTTGGAAATTTGGGTATATCCATCTTCAATCTGAGAAGACATACTCCAAAACCATTGCTCAGCGTTGCCTCTAAGGCATAGCAATAGAAAATCCCCTTTTTCAATGTCATCCCTTTTACCAAGGATATGACAAACCATTCTAAAATCAGCAAGAAAATCATCAACATCTTCTTCTGTATTTCCGAAGAAGATTGGGATATCATCAAAGGTATAGCGTGTCATAGTCTCTCAATGCTAGAACCACACAAAGATTAGTTCCAAACAATCATCAACTAACTACACAAAGTTTTGAAAGGTCTTTCAACATGAATTCTAGACTTTTATGTGAAAATGTTTTTTCCTTTCTTATGTTATGCATAATCCGAACCATATTCTAGATCAATTTTTGTTTCCTTGAAATTAAACTCGACCTGTTTTCATGATTCATAAAATCTACTTGATTATGCTGAAATTCAAGCATTCATGCAATACAACAACACTAAGCACACAATCGCTCCTCCGTGGGGGCACCAAAATTGAGGTGGTCCAGGGCGGGCAACAAGAGAGGCGACCTCTAAACACCCCTCAAGGCTCCCGTGCTGCTCAATTGGGGCTGGGGCAACCACAAGCACAACACAACAACAAACCCACAGCCAAACCCAAACAAGATAGGGGCACCACCTAGTTATGGTATGCGAACTAGGACGCAAGAGAGATTTTGGCACAACCAAGAAGATGCACCACACAACACACACAAGCAACCTCACATCAAGACACACATGAAATGGACCAGAGAGAGCTAGATCAAAGGAAAGAGAGAGAGGAAAGGATCTTGCGTAATACCTTATTTGTGACTTGCAAATGGAGATGGTTCGTTATGATGCTATCATAGAACTTGTACAAAACTCACTCAATGCTTAGTGATTGCTAATCATTGCCAAAACACACACACACTGTCTTAGGGTGTGGGAGACCTCTCACCACAATACCCTCTTACAATGGACACAAAATTGGCAATGAAAAACACACTAAAACACTTTCTAAAATCAAGATCAACCGATAAAAACTCAAAATACACAAGTCACTTTGAATTCACCAAACCGTATTGCACAAATGGAAGGACGAAGATTTGAACGTCGAATCACGCCTTTGATGCACCAAACCTCAATTTATTGATGATGAAGGAGCATGTACAATAGTGGTTTTGAGATTTGTGGAACTCACGCTCTCTCACTTGCAATGTGTAGCTTGAAGGCTTCTCTCACACCAAGAGTGAAGCTCACAAGTGGTTGCTACACCTAAGTCTCTCCTCACGCATAGAGTGTTGGGGTGCTATGTGAGATGTTGGAGATTGTTTTACAAGAAGGAGAGGGGCCTATTTATAGGTTGGAGACCCCTCATTAAGATGATTGAAAATCCTAATTTACAAGCTAACAAATCAGGATTATGATTTTTTTGAATATCAAAACATTGTGGGCCTTCTTTGTCTGCTTAAGTCATGGGTGTGGGCTCAAAAGAGAGCATTATTGATGGTAGATAAGGTGAAAGTAAGTAAGGAGAGAGAGAGAGAGAGTTACTTTGTACATGTCTTGAGGTGAGGTGTCTTTTATGGTTAGGTCAATGCTATTTTGTGTTAGTATGTTAGTGGTTAGTGTTAGTAATCACTAGAAAGTTAATGATATATTTACAATGGGTAGAATGGGGTGGATGGTTGGAGTAAGATGGTTGAATGAAGTGAGAAAATCCTTGTGATGGTGAAGCTTGAAGAAGTTTTGGGCTTACTTGTGTAGGTTCTCAAAATGACTATCGATCTTCTTCTTCGTCTTCTCTTCTTTACGCCACTGCCGCCAAGGTTGATCATCGTGATGAAAATGGTAATTCCGTTGATGAGATCTTTTGATTTGTAGAGGTTAAGCATGGTACACATGCTGAATTTATGTATATATATAAGGAGTAAGATGGAATTGTACTTTGGAGATAATAGAGAGAGGCATAGAGATGGTGTATGTACATGGAGAGCTCATATGAGAGCTATGGGAGTAAGTGGGGAAGTTAATGGTGAAGAAGGTGAGAGAAACCATTGAAGGTGCAGGTTTGAGTGAGGGATTGAGAGAAATGTGTGTGTGTGTGTGTGTGTGTGTGTGTGTGTGTAGAAGTGTGGAAAGAGGTGAGAGAAGACTATGGGCTACTTGTGAGAAAAGTGGGCAGATTGGGGTCCACTCAAAAAATCATATCTCACCGCTGGTAGCTTCAAACATCATGAAAACATTTGAGGTGATTGTTCAAAGCGTGAGCTACATTTTCTCTTTTGACCACCGCTCCAAATTCGGAGTGGAGATGGATATTAAAAATCGCACCAAAAGACTTGTTTTTTCTTCACAAAAAGTCTTCAGTGGCCCCCTCCTTTGTTGAATTTGTACAATGCATCCAAGAGTGAGCCCCTCCTTTGTCATATCATAATACAAAGCATCCAAGTTGGCCTTGACATATGCATGGAGGAGGATTATTGGTGAATAAAGAAATATATACATGGTGGGACTAGTGTATGGACTATTCATGGACTTTAGCTCAATGAGCACATGGTGTTAGAATAATGAGTAAAAATAATAATAAAAATATGGAAGAGTTATGGATATGGAAAGATATTGGAATCATATGATATGGTCCCTCTTTGAATTATTTTGGGTGAAAGAGGAAAAGGTATGCAAGTAAATAATATAATAAACGTGACCAATGAGTAGAAATCAATTTTTTGTTTTCACGAGGGTGAGGGTGAAAATGTGGGAGTGATTTGTATAAAGGAAAAATATAAGGTTAGAGTATGTACATATTGGCAAAAAATATACTTATGGTGTAAGAGGATGAAAGAAGGCATACACAGGTTTAATAAAACGCACACCTAAGTATAAATATTTAAATAAAATACCATAATAATTATAAAAATCTCTATATTTAGGCCATATATATAATGCAATATTTACACACAAATGGGCCATAATATTTTTTATTTTTTTTATTTTTTTGACTCAACTAGCCCAATGACTAGCTAGCTGAGGATTTTAAGAAGATATGGGAAAAGCCCCCTAACTCACACATGCCTATTTACAGTGAAATGGTAGGGATAGCCATAGTGTTTGGGTGAATTTGGTAGGGTGAGGTAGCTTACTATGTCAATTATGGAAAGCCGAAAAACGGCTATCACTACCACGACCTTTTGTTTTCTTGACGAGTTACGCATTTTTGCCACACTTAATTAATGGCACTAACATGTCAAATGTGGTGAAGAAATGGGTAATTGAGCTGTGTTTTCTAGTGGAAGACAGCACAAGAGCTACCTTAGCTGATTTGTTGACCTACAGGGAGAATCCCCTTCTTGTTAAGGAAGAGGTGGTGAGAAAGGTAGTCGAAGAAGTGCCACAGATTAGCAATGCACATGTGTTTTTCTTTGATGGCTCATACAGAAAGAGCCATGATGCGTCTTCAGGGGGTATAGCACTTTATGATCCATAGGGAAAGCTAGTATGCAAGAGAGGGTTCAAATTGGATGCGCATAGTAACAATGAGGCTGAATATGCTACGCTGGAAGCCAGATTACACATTTTTTTGAAACATGGGGTTAGAAGGTTAAGCATAAAAGGTGATGCCTTGTTAGTTGTGAAGCAAGTGTTGGGTGTGTGGAAGAGCAAGAACACCTCATTGAAGGAAATGTGCTTCAGAATTAAAGGCCTATTAAAAAATTTTGAAGCATGGAGCATCAGACACATTGAACGTGCTCTAAATGGAGAGGCACATGAAGCAGCTCAAAGCGTGATTGGGGAGCTATTTGTGTTGAGGACCACTTTACCTCTTTATCATGGCTGGGAAAGTCTGGCTCAAGAGGAGGACTTTTTGCTAACAGGAATCATTCCAAAGGACATTCAGGAGTCTTAGAAGTATGGCTTTGTGCGTAGAGCATATAGGTACAAATTGATTGGTGATGTCTTATACATGAAAGGGGATGATCTGGTGTTGTGACGTGTACCTTGGCAGGAGGAGCTATATAGAGTGCTGGAAGAGAATCATGAAGGCGCATGTAGTGGCCATTTTGCTCTAATGATCACCTTGCATAAGATCTTACAAGAGGGGTATGTATGGCCTAGTCTGCACAAGGATGTTCACCATTGGTATAGTTCTTGCAATAGGTGTCAATCATTTGGGAAGAGAGTGTTGAAGCCAGAGCTACGAAAAACCATTATGGCGTTTGATGTGTTCGAAAAGTGGGGAATTGATGCAATAGGCCCGTTACCTATCACAAGCAGGGGTAAAAGCTATATTTTGACTGCAGTGGACTATCTCTCTAGATGGGCAGAGGCTATAGCAGTAAAACAGATCACTGCAAAGGATTTGGCAAAATTTGTGTATGATGAAATATGTTGCAAGTATGGGGTGCCATTTGGAGCTACTTTCGGATAAGGGGCCAGGATTTAGAGCTAAACTGCTAGAATTTTTATGCGCAAAGATGAAGATTAGGCACCAGCATACCACTCCTTATTACCCACAGTGTAATGGCTTAAATGAAAGATTCAATGGTGAGTTGGTACAGATTCTTTCGAAAGTGACAGAGCACCAAGGAAAGAATTGGGATTTGAAATTGCCTAGTGCATTATGGGCTTACGGTACGTCAGTGAAAACAGGTACAGGGTTTACTCCATTTCATTTGGTATATGGAAAGGAAGCACTATTTCCTGTGGAAGTAGAGTTGCCTGCGGTAAAGATGCTAGAGAAGTTGCTTGGGCCACCTAGTGATGCATTCAAAGAGAGGCTCTTACAGTGACAAGAGGTTCAACTGGATAGGATGAGCGCATTGGAACATTATGGGCAGATGCAAGATAGGGCTTTGGCAAAGATAAATGAAAAGGTCAGGAGTAAGGGTATCAAGAAGCATGACTTGGTTTTGCGCTACAACAGTAAGCTGGACAACACCTTCCAAAAGAAGTTTCAAATTAAGTGGGAAGGCCCTTTCAAGGTGGTGGAGTGTTTTTCAAATGGTACATATCAACTGGCTAACTTGGATGGGAGTCTACAAAAGTCAAGGGTAAATGGATTGTGTCTTAAATTGCATCATGCCACATTAATGATGGTGGAGTAGGATGAGCTGTCTGTTGATCAAACAATGTTGGTGAAGAATGAGGAGACCTGCGATGCGGCGAGTCTCATATCTCTTTTTGCTGCTGCTGATCATGAATGATCTAGCAGGCTAGGGGATGGGCAAATTATGTCAGGAGTTTTTTGGAGCAATGGATTGTGCATATGTACATACACATGCATGGTGCATCAAATAAAGGATTGCCCATTTTCCAAAGCCAGGTGGTTACGTGGGGCCCACGTGTGTACAGGTAGGACAGTGTGTAAATAGTGCATCGATTTTCATCGTTACCAGTACCAATGTGTTTTTTCTACAATAATGATGAGTTGGTAGCACGTAAAACTTCTCGAGGAAGCTATCCACGAGCCGATGGCATGAGGTAAGCAGGTGCGTCAGATGGCATCTAGTGGCGTCAGGAGGTCGAATGGGGTCAATACTTGCAAGTGGATGAGTACGGACACAACGTGGGTGTTTTCTTGTGATACTTATGCAGAAATTTCATCATGAGGACCACGTTTTGGGGCCACTTCACGTGGTGGCGGGATGCATTATTGAAAAAAGTCGAGTGCCAGGTGTGCGTATGGATGGAGCAGGGTGACAACTATGCACTGTCTGCGAGGTCACTTTTTGGCCTGTTCGGGGTCCGTTTCAGGTCATCTAAAAGGCCAAGGGTGCCCAAGTAATAAATCTAAGTGTGGGAACTGAAAAAACTGAGAGAAGACCAGAAAAAGAGTGGAGAGAAGAGGAGGAATAGCCGCAACTGTGTTTTTGCTCATTTTGGAGCCTGTTTTGGTCGTACACTGCTCATCGGAGGTCGGATTTGAGCACTTTGACATTGTAGACTGGGGTTTTGGGCCGTTCCGAACGCGATGGTGCTGTCTATCTTGCCAAATTCCTCAATAGTTTTCTGCTATTTTGGCTGTGTAAGTTTCTCCTATGAGCGAAGCTTCTGCTCCAGTTTGTGATTGTATCTGGCTTAATTTACCCATACTGTGTGAGCTATTTGCCCCATTGGTGTTAGCCCAAGATCAATTGTATCTAAACATCAAAAATTATCCTCTTTTGAGCTGCGTTTTTTGGGTGTGTGTGTGTGTCTCTCTCTCTATGTGTGGAGTGGGTAAATGGGTAGTCTCTCTCCTCTCACTCCATAGGTGTGTTCCCTATCTCGGCCAGGTGGGTTGTGTAAGCCGAGTGGTGCCCCATAGTGTGTGTGTGTGTGTTTGTATCATCCCAAGAGTGTGTGTCGGGTCGTTATAGAGGCATTTTGTGTGTTTCCACCCCGCTCACACCGTTTGTGGTAGAGACTGATGCTAGTGATCAAGCCATTGGTACGGTACTTCTCCAGGAGGGAAGACCTATAGCCTTTGAAAGTAAAAAGTTAGATAAAGCTCAACAGAATTATTATGTCTACGAGAGAGAGCTCTATGCCATAATTCACGCTATTTATATGGTGCCGAGTTTGAAGTAGTTTTTGACCATGAGAGTATCAAATGGTTTACTACTCAGACATACTTGAAGGGCCATAAAGCTAGATGGGCAAAAATCCTTCAAGATTATGATTGTAAGATACAATATTGCAAGGGGCGATATAATGTAGTAGTGAATGCACTAAGCCGGATGCCTCAAATTAATTCACTTGCTTTCACGGGACCAAAGAGTGGATTTTTGGAGTCATTACATGGCAAGTGTGCACAAGATCAATCATATGCTAAAGTGTGGAGTGCAGTTTTGAAAAGGGATCCCTCACACTCACATGTCTCTAAATAGCAAGATCAACATGTCTCTGCACGTGCAGACAGAAACTCCAACACACAGAGCTCCACCCCTACTCAGGAAGAGCTTAAGCGATGGAAGAATTTTACCATTGATGATGGCTACTTACTCCACAAAGGTAGAGTATGTGTGCCAAAGGACTCAGAAATTAGGGGCCAAATCTTATTTGAGTGTCACGACAGTCCAAGTGCTAGTCATCCAGGTATCCGTAAGACGTATGTCTTAGTTCGACGGTAATTTTTTTGGCTGGGCTTACATCATGATGTTCAAGAGTACGTACTAAACTACCAACAATGCCAAGTTAATAAGGCAGAGCGCCTCAAGGTAGGTGGCCTTTTACATCCTTTAGAGATTCCACAAGGTAAGTGGGAGAGTATCTGTATGGATTTTGTAGTAGGACTACCTACTACAAATCGTGGCCATGATGCCATTTGGGTAATTATAGACCTTCTCACAAAGCTGGGTCGATTCATTCCGACTAAGACTACGGTTAAGACATCAGAATTAGCACGGCTATTTGTAGAGCATATATATAAACTCTATGGTCTTCCAGCTAGTATCATTAGTGACAGAGATCGAAAGTTCGATAATCACTTCTAGAGAGATGTGTTCCAAAATTTGGAAACTAAATTTAATCCAAGTACGGCTGATCATCCTGAAACGGATGGTCAAACCGAAAGAGTTAATCAAGTGCTAGAGGATATGCTACAAGCATACGTTAGCAAGAAGTAAACAAATTGGGAAGACTACTTACCTATATTAGAATTTTCTTATAATAGTTCAAATCATGTGACTACAGGGTTTAGTCCATTTATGCTTTTGTATGGATTTCAACTTAGATCACCCGTTACGGTGGGGTTGGCTAAGGAGAAGATACCAAAAGCGAAGGATTTTCTTCAAGACCATTTTGACATGCTTCGAGTTGCTCAACAAAATGTTAAGCAAGCTTAAGATCGATATAAGAAGTACGCAGATGAGCATCGACGTCTTGCTACTTTCGAAGAAGCAGACAAAGTTTTCCTCAAAGTCTCGGAGCATTCAGAAAGTCTGAAGACGAGAAAAGTGGCTAAACTTTCACCACGCTATTGTGGACCGTTTACCATTTTCATAATAATCAATATCTAATTCTCCTAAATGGTTTTCTCATGTTAAACTGATCATTTAATATGAGGAAGTGCCAGGGGAGAAAAAGCTAGAATATTGGTTAAGCTAGCAGACCGGCCACAGTAGGGATCCAAAGGAGGGAATATAGGGATCCAAAGGGGGGGCCATCTGCAAAAGAGCCATGTGCAACAATGGGCAAAAAAGACCCTAAGGTTCAGCCCATTAAGACTTCCAAAATGCTAAGGTTCCAATATTCAAAGGTTGTGTCCAAAGGTCAACCCTAGGGGAAATTGGATGCTTTGTGTGTGACCAAAAACTCTTTACAAATCCCTACATAGCAGGGGGAGAGCCTTGGGAGTAGGGGATGAGAGAGAAAGTCACACACACACACACACAAGCTCCCTTTACACAAAGGGAATGAGGGACACATGTCAGCTCCCTAGGCCAGATGCCCACAAGGTGTACCCAATTCCTATTGGATGACCCTTGAAGTGGACCAATGAGAATTAGGCTAGAGTAAATTTAGCCTAATTAATTTTAAAACACTTAATAAAAAGAACCAATGAAAATTAAGTCTCCTGGATGATTATTGGACAGCCCGTGAAGGGGTCCAATAGGAATTGAGTAGCCCAATGGGCTACTTAATTCCTATTGGTCAGAATGGGGAAAGGTCCAATGGGGATTTAATTCATTTAAATCAATTAAGTTTAATTGATTAGGCTCTCACAAAAGGGGAAAGGGGGACACATGTTAGAAGGCTATCACTTATGCTACTTAATAGCCATTGGCTTGACTTGGGGAGGTCCAATGGGGGAAAAGCAAGAGCAAATAGCAAGAGGGCTCGCCCAAGAGAGAGAGGGGGCTGATTTTTGCAAGGCATTATCACACACACACTCACACACAGTCTATGTGTGAAGCAAAGAAGACTATCTCTTCCCAAGCTTTAATGGAGAGCTCATCACCTACTCCAAGCTTGTGAGATAGAAGCCTACATCGACACACTCTTGGCATGTGGATGCAAATCCAACCAAGATCCAAGCTTCAATGCATTCTCATCTCTTCTACCAAGCTAATTACTAAGCTAAGTTATGCTAATATGAGTGATTATGTGAGGAGATGTACATCTTTCTCGTAAGATACTCCTTCTTCCTCTCAATCTACTCTCATACCCTGCTAGCTCTCACCATCTTCGAAGGTGTGTGAGGTCTTGGGTCTGCGAACGGGGATAATTAAAGTTGTGTTTGCTAAGTGTTTTGCTTAGTGCATGAAGCTTTCATCTTCATTGCACTAGCTAGTCTTGAAGGAACACAAAGAATTGTATTGTACAATGTCTCTCTTGATGGGAGAAACCATAATACAAAGCCTTTTGGAGGGGGGACCGGCTCCATGCAAATCGAGTGCTCAACTGTTGTCAATAGCTTAATTTATCTCTCTTTTGAAAGTATTGTTGATGCTATCTAACTAGGTGTTATGCATTTTGTTGCTCTCTCCACCCAAGCACTCTTGTAATTCTCATTAGGAATCTATTCTAATGAAATGCCCACTATGTTCATGCTAATTTCCGCTACACACAAGTTATTAGGCCATTAGATGTTACATTGGTATCAGAGCACAAGGTTTCTCTTTTCTTGCTCAAGAAGGGAGGTCCTCAAGCTAGCTATAAATGGTTGGTTTTATTAATTGCATGTGAGTAAGTAGAATAGGGATTTTCCAGCCTTGCAGTGTGCCTGCCTTCGTGCAGTTAACGGGGCATCACCGTCAAGAGATATGGTCTTAATAGTGGAGTCCTACGGGGCTTGCCTACGGCTTAACCACTATTGAGCTATTAGAAGCTTGACAGGAGCCGGTGTTGTTTTGGTGTAGAAAGACCCTCTCTTCTATTCCTTGCAATTAATGGTATTCGAGCCGTGGGTAGAGTAGCTTGAGTGCTTTTTCTAAAGGGGTAAACAGGAGTAGCAACTAGGGCTTGAAGTGCCAAAGTACACCTAAAAAGTTTACACCTAAAAGTTGTTAGAATGGCTGACAATAGTAAAGAGAGTGAAATTAATGTTGATAACTTTGATTTTGCTCATGAGCAAGCTACTAATGATGCTTCAATGCTTGTTAACTATCTTGTTTCTAGGCTCCAACAAGCCATGGGCAATCCATCTCTCCAAAGTGAAGTGCAACGACAGCTCCGTGCTCACGGGATTCTCCAAGCTCATCACCATGACGAGAGAACACCTAGGAAGCCTCCTTGTGAGACTACCAAAAGAGGTCTCTCTCCAATTCGGGAAGAAGAAGAGAATTCGTACGAAGGGCTCAAGAATTTACTTCTTGATGATGCATCTCCTTCCCAAAGGAGAACTCAAGAGCCTCCACCAAAGGAACGAGAAAGAAGTGAGTCTCCCGCCACCTCGGTGGAGATGGCTCCACGAAGACAGCGGGCTAAACTCTCTCCATCACCACCAAAGCAGAGAGGACCATCACACTCTTCTCCACGCCATAATTCAAAGAGGGATGATAAAAAGCAAGAGAAGAAAAAGGCGAGAAAGAGGACACCCTCTTCTCCATCTTCTTCATCCTCTTCCTCTTATGAAAGTGATGGTGAAGACAACGAAGATCAAGACAAGAAAAAGGCGAGAAAGAGGTCACCCTCTTCTCCACATTCTTCAAATTCTTCACCTTCTGAAGAAAGTGATGGTGCAACCTTTGAACCATCAAAAAGAAGAGGCCATAGGAAATCCTATGCTACATGGAAGAGGTCGTCCAAGCTGAAGAAATTCAAAGAGGGAGGGAAGAGCATCTCTTTCCTTACCTATGATGGTACCTTTGGTGCTGCAGACAAAGTCTTGGCCTTTATCCAACAGTTCGATGCGGCGTTTGGAGATGAGGGCTTCACGGAGTCCTCTAAGCTACGCCATGTAGCTATGCACTTTCAAAAGTCCACCAGGCAATGGTGGTCTAGCCTACGAGCCAACGGTGAAGCTCCACGAACATGGAAAGCTTTAAGAGCTTCCATTATGAAGCAGTTTTTGGCCATCGATGCCAAAGACAAAGTACTCACCGAATGGCGAAGCCTAAAGGTCTCTCCCTATGAATCCATCCACAAATATGTAGACAAGTTGTGGGACCTACAACTCAAAGCCGCTGTCTTCGAAA
Organism: Adiantum capillus-veneris; assembly: GCF_014529385.1. Classification (NCBI taxonomy): domain Eukaryota; kingdom Viridiplantae; phylum Streptophyta; class Polypodiopsida; order Polypodiales; family Pteridaceae; genus Adiantum; species Adiantum capillus-veneris. The sequence continues at coordinate 48,198,941 of NC_140953.1, forward strand.
AGTTGGATTTTGGAGAGCAAAAGCAACAATTTTGTGCGGGCTTAACCGAAGAAATGGCGGAGTATGTCAACTCCCAAAGGCCACGTACCATATCGGCGGTAATACACCATACTATGGTGGCCTCTCAAATCAATTTCCAAACGGGGCCTAAAAGAAATAATAAGCCCCCAGAAAACAAGGGTTCCAATGAGCCTAAGGGGAAGGACAATGTCCAAAAGTCTCGTAAGGGCAACTCCAACAAAGCTAAAGAGAAGGGAGTTTACAAAGGTAAGAACAAACTCTCTCCTGAAGAACTTGAGCGTTATCGCAAGGATAACCGGTGTTTCAAGTGCGGCGAACAAGGGCATGCATACCGCGCTTGTCCCCAAAAGAAAAACCGCCAAGATCCTCCTAGAGCTTCCTTGGTTGAAATCCAAGAGGAGGAGACTCACCAAACTCATCACAAAGGATCTCCTCTATGCCATGCTTGGGGAAAGGTAAGAGAACATGATGCTTTTATTCTCTTTGCCCTAGTTCTACTCACAATTTTATATCTATAGAGTCGGCCACCAAGCTAGGCATACAATCCTACGAGATGGGAGATGTCCTACCCGACCGCAGACAGTGCCTTCAAGGGGCAAGAAGCTTCAGCCACTCCCTTAATCAGGAAATTGAGGCTTCATGTCCAAGGCTATGTGGACAAAGAGGACTTCTTTATCTCTCCTCTCAAGCATGAGGATGTAATCCTAGGGGCACCATGGTTTGACCGCCTGGCTGCCAATGTTAAATTTCCTGAAAGGAGAATCTCCTTTAAGTTCAGGGAAAAAGACATGTATATAGATGCTAAGAAAATGGGTAACACTATCCCCATTGTACATACACCAGCTTTCAACAAGTCAATAAAGAGCTCTATTTCCGTGTACATGATTTTTGTTAAAGATTCTCAAAATGAACCTAATGCTTTAGCAAAAGAAAATAAAAGCAACCCAAAGGAATTAGAGTTATCCAATTTTCTCAAGGGGTTTCAAGACGTTTTTATTGACGACATCCCTTGTGAGCTACCTCCTAAATGATGTAATGATGACCATGCAATTGAACTTCTTCCAGGAAGTTCACCGCCTAACAAACCTCCTTATAGAGTTTCTCAAGCTCAACAAGAGGAGATTATGCGGCAAGTGCATGAGTTAGTTGAGAAGGGCATGGTAAGGCCTATCTCATATCCATTTTTCTCACTTGTGCTATTAGTGCAAAAGAAAGACGGCACATATCGTATTTGTGTCGATTATAGAGCACTAAATAGGATCACTATCAAGAATAGGTTTCCCGTTCCACGGGTAGAAGACCTATTTGATAAGCTACAAGGATTGACCTACTTTAGTAGGATTGACCTAAAAGGTGGCTATCATCAAATAAGGATAGTTGATCAAGACATTGTAAAGACCTCATTTCACACCACATTTGGTCTTTACGAATACATTGTCATGCCTTTTGGCTTGACCAATGCACCAGCCACATTCAACCGCTTGATGGAGAAGCTATTCAGGCCTCATCAAACCTTCACTGGAGTGTTCTTTGATGATATTATCATCTACTCTAATTCATTAGACGAACACAAGCAACACCTCCAGGTAATATTTCAAGTTTTGAGAGAGAATAAACTTTATGTTAATCGAAAGAAAAGGGATTTTTTCTTGCAAGAGATTTAGTATCTAGGTCACATTATCTCTCAAGATGGCATCCAAATGGATCCATCAAAGTTAGAGGTAATAAAAGGATGTCCTAAACCAAGGAATCTTCATGAACTAAGAAGCGTTATAGGTATGTGTGCATACTATAGACGCTTCATAGAAAAGTTCTCACAAATTGCGGGACCATTACATGACCTAACAAAGAAAAGAGTTAGGTATACATGGTCTGCTAAGGAGAAAAATGCTTTCTAAAAGCTTAAAGAAAAGCTTATCTCTCAACCTGTGCTTACACTACTGGATCTCTCAAAACCATTTGAGGTCCAATGTGATGCTTGTGGTGATTGCCTTGGGGCTGTTTCCAAAGTCTTAAGTACTTCATGACGCAGACCAAGCTCTCCAACAAACAAATGAGGAGGGCAAATTTCCTTTCGCAATTTCATTTTCATATTGCTCACATTGCTGGCAAGCATAATCAAGTAGCTGATGCACTCTCAAGACGGCCGAGAGTGAATGCGGTTTCCATAGCAACTCACAATGATCTATCTTCAATGATAGATGAGTATGCTATTGATCCCGATTTTAGAGATTTGATTTCAGCCCTTGCATTAGGGAAGAAAGAAGAACCATTTACTTTACAAGATGGTTATCTTCTCTATGGCAATAGACTATGCGTTACTAACTCACTACGTGAGAAAGTAATGTATGAATCTCATGCTCCACCTTATGCAGGGCATAGAGGGATTAAATCTACCTTAAAGGGAATTGAAACATATTTCTATTGGCCTGCCATGAAAGTGAACATATAAGAGTATGTTTCTAAATGTGTGGTATGCCAAAAGACAAAATTTGATAGAGGGAAGCAACTTGGATTGCTTCAACCCTTGCCAATCCCTAATTCACCATGAGAGAGCATATCCATGGATTTTATCTTTGGATTGCCTAAGTCTATCCATGGGAATACGGAATATGGACGATAGTAGACAGGTTCAGTAAACAAGCTCATTTTATACCTGTCAAAAAGACTATCAAAGCCCATCAAATGGCAACCCTCTTCATTTCACAAATTTTCAAGTACCATGGCTTGCCAATGTCCATAGTGTCGGATAGAGATCCTAGAATGACCAGTAATTTCTGGAAGGGTCTCTTTGAGAATTTAGGGACAAGGCTAAACTTCTCTTCGGCCTATCATCCACAAACGGATGGCCAAAGTGAAATAGCTAACCTAACCATTCTCGATCTACTAAAAGCCTATGTAACGGAAGTAGATCAAAGATCCCAATGGGAGAAGTACTTACCCTTAGTGGAGTATACTTACAATAACACTGTACATACTTCCTCGGGAAAAGAACCTTTCGAGGTAATTGAGGGGAGATCAAAAACTCCCTTGCTACTTAAGGTACATGGGAAGATCTTCGCTGGGACGAGTATAGCCGAGACCTACAAGAATCTTTTCAAAAGATTAAGGATGCTATCTCTATCTCACAGCAAAGGCAAAAGGCTGCTGCTGACAAGCACAGAAGAGCCCAAGCCTTTAAAGAAAACGATTGGGTCTTGTTAAAGTTTCCCAAGGCTTGATTAAGGCACACGACGGGCAAGAATCCTAATGGCCACCAAAAATACTATGCTAAACTAGCAAAAAGGTACTATGGTCCCTTCCAGATTCTTAGGCCAATTAATGAGATGGACTATCAACTCAAGTTTCCCAATCAATTGCTCATACACAATGCTTTCCATGTGAGCCTATTAAAGCCTTACAAAGGAGAGCCACCTCAAGAACCAACTATTGAATACCCACCGGAGATCAAGGACCAAGAGGAGGTGCTGCAGCCCGAGTCCATTCTCCGACATGAAGACAAGGTACTAAGAGGCGGTAAGACTATCCGATGATATCTTATTAAGTTTAAGAATTATCCTTTTGAAGATGCTAGATGGATGCAAGGCATACATATAAAGGATAACCTAAACCTTGTCAATGCTTACAATGCTTCCCAAGAGTAAGCAAATGTACAAAATGTTAAAAACGAACAAAGTTTTTGTCTTATAAGACTCTCTTTTTCTTTATTGTGCACAAAAATGAAGTAGTATGCATGCTTAGATCAAGTTTGCGGAGACAACGTCTCCCAAAAACCAAGTAGAGCTTGTCACTCTACTATGGAACACTGATAGGACTAATGTTTGCGGCAGCCTCAGGCTCTCAAGCGCCAAATGGACTAGTGATCCATTGTGGAATGATGTCGTAGGGTAACATAGGGATCCTCTACCCGCTAAGAAAAGGACTCATGAATATGCTTTATCTTCTTTACATCATAGTCGAGGATGACTATGATTTCAAGAGAGAGGTAATGTCATAAGAATCAATATCTAATTCTCCTAAATGATTTTCTCATGTTAAACTGATCATTTAATATGGGGAAGTGCCACTGGAGAAAAAGCTAGAATATTGGTTAAGCTAGCAGACCGGCCAAAGTAGGGATCCAAAGGAGGGAGAATAGGGATCCAAAGGGGGGGCCATCTGCAAAAGAGCCATGTGCAACAATGGGCAAAAAAGCTAAGGTTCAGCCCATTAAGACTTCCAAAATGCTAAGGTTCCAAAATTCAAAGGTTGTGTCCAAAGGTCAACCCTAGGGAAAATTGGATGCTTTGTGTGTGACCAAAAAGTCTTTACAAATCCCTACATAGGAGGGGGCAAGCCTTGGGAGTAGGGGATGAGAGAGAAAGTCACACACACACACACACACACACACACACACAAGCTCCCTTTACACAAAGGGAATGAGGGACACATGTCAGCTCCCTAGGCCAGATGCCCACAAGGTGTACCCAATTCCTATTGGATGACCCTTGAAGTGGACCAATGAGAATTAGGCTAGAGTAAATTTAGCCTAATTAATTTTAAAACACTTAATAAAATAAACCAATGAAAATTAAGTCTCCTGGATGATTATTGGACAGCCCGTGAAGAAGTCCAATAGGAATTGAGCAGCCCAATGGGCTACTTAATTCCTATTGGTCAGAATGGGGAAAGGTCCAATGGGGATTTAATTCATTTAAATCAATTAAGTTTAATTGATCAAGCTCTCACAAAAGGGGAAAGGGGGACCCATGTCAGAAGGCTATCACTTATGCTGCTTAATAGCCATTGGCTTGACTTGGGGAGGTCCAATGGGGGAAAAGCAAGAGCAAATAGCAAGAGGGCTCGCCCAAGAGAGAGAGGGGGCTGATTTTTGCAAGGCATTATCACACACACTCACACACAGTCTATGTGTGAAGCAAAGGAGACTATCTCTTCCCAAGCTTTAATGGAGAGCTCATCACCTACTGCAAGCTTGTGAGATAGAAGCCTACATCGACACACTCTTGGCATGTGGATGCAAATCCAACCAAGAGCCAAGCTTCAATGCATGCTCATATCCTCTACCAAGCTAATTACTAAGCTAAGCTATGCTAATATGAGTGATTATGTGAGGAGATGTACATCTTTCTTGTAAGATACTCCTTCTTCCTCTCAATCTACTCTCATACCCTGCTAGCTCTCACCATCTTCGAAGGTGTGTGAGGTCTTGGGTCTGAGAACGGGGATAATTAAAGTTGTGTTTGCTAAGTGTTTTGCTTAGTGCATGAAGCTTTCATCTTCATTGCACTAGCTAGTCTTGAAGGAACACAAAGAATTGTATTGTACAATGTCTCTCTTGATGGGAGAAACCATAATACAAAGCCTTTTGGAGGGGGGACCGGCTCCATGCAAATCCAATCCTCAACTGTTGTCAATAGCTTAATTTCTCTCTCTTTTGAAAGTACTATTGATGCTATCTAACTAGCTGTTATGCTTTTTGTTGCTCCCTCCACCCAAGCACTCTTGTTATTCTCATTAGGAAACTATTCTAATGAAATTCCCACTATGTTCATGCTAATTTCCGCTACACACAAGTTATTAGGCCATTAAATGTTACAACCATTCTCAAACGTATAGGTCAAGTGGCCTATAAGTTAGCTCTTCTAGAGCACTCACGAGTTCATCCTATTTTTCATGTTAGTCATTTACAAAAACATCTAGGACAGAATGATAATGTCATTGACACAGGTGTGTTGGTTGACCTTATCTTACCGCGAATCATTCCTCATGAGCCCAAAAAGATTTTGGATTCTCATGATCTTTGCACCAGACATAATGTCAGACGACAGGTGTTGGTAAAATGGCTAGATAGACGTGAAGAAGGTTCTACATGGGAGAATGTCTCCGCACTTAATAAACTTTTTCCAACGTTCATTTTCGAGGACGAAAACGATTCTCCAAGGGGGGGGTAATGTAAGGACATGGGTCCTATGGGCAAGGCCACCGGCACGGCCGGACAGTGTGTACGCTAGGGGGAGGCTATAAGATAGCACGGTTGGGTGGAGACTAGCACAACATTACCACCGCCCTTTCAGCACCAAAGGTAGAGTGCATTCTAGTTGATTTTCAACCCCATGAGACAGAGGAGTTTCTATTGGTTTTGGGAATGATCAATAGGTAAGCCCAACTTTTTTTGTGTGAATGTAAATGCATCTTATTTTTTAACTATGTAAATTACAATCGAGTGTTAAACAGGGCCACGAGGGTTTCAGTGCCTCACACAACTACTCATGATATTTTTATGATGAGAAAGCTAGGGTTGGCCGACCCTACTTCACTTTTGCAAAAATTCCCCGAAAGAGCGCCTTTGGCAGCAGAAAGGGCTTTGAATTTTAGGGGTCCAAACAAGTCATGAAAGTGGCTAAAATTGCCAATGGTTGTCCTTGCACGACTCATTTGGAAGTTATGCTTTAAACCAATGCTAAATGAGAATATGTTTTGATTGCGAATCTTATTACGTGTATTTTGATTGAGTCCTTGGAAAATGATATGAAATTGTGAGTAGAACCAGGGTCAAAGAGAATAAAAGCATCATGTTCTCTTACCTTTCCCCAAGCATGGCATAGAGGAGATCCTTTGTGGTGAGTTTGATGAATCTCCTCCTCTTGGATTTCAACCAAAGAAGCTCTAGGAGGATCTTGGCGGTTGTTCTTTTGGGGACAAGCGCGGTACGCATGCCCTTGTTCGCCGCACTTGAAACACCGGTTATCTTTACGATAACGCTCAAGCTCTTCAGGAGAGAGTTTATTCTTTCCTTTGTAAACTCCCTTCTCTTTAGCTTTGTTGGAATTGCCCTTAGGAGACTTTTGGACATTGTCCTTCCCCTTAGGCTCATTGGAACCCTTGTTTTCCGGGGGCTTATTATTTCTTTTACCCCCCGTTTGGAAATTGATTCGCGAGGCCACCATAGTATGGTGTATTACCGCCGATATGGTACGTGGCCTTTGGGAGTTGACATACTCCGCCATTTCTTCGGTTAAGCCCGCACAAAATTGTTGCTTTTGCTCTCCAAAATCCAACTTTTTGAAGACAGTAGCTTTGAGTTGTAGGTCCCAAAACTTGTCTACATATTTGTGGATGGATTCATTGGGAGAGAGCTTTAAGCTTCGCCATTCGGTGAGTACTTTGTCTTTGGCATCGGTGGCCAAAAACTGCTTCATAATGGAAGCTCTTAAAGCTTTCCATGTTCGTGGAGCTTCACCGTTGGCTCGTAGGCTAGACCACCATTGTCTGGCGGACTTTTGAAAGTGCATAGCTACATGGCGTAGCTTAGAGGACTCCGTGAAGTCCTCATCTCCAAACGCCGCATCGAATTGTTGGATAAAGGCCAAAACTTTGTCTGTAGCACCGAAGGTGCCATCATAGGTAAGGAAAGAGATGCTCTTCCCTCCCTCTTTGAATTTCTTCAGCTTGGACGACCTCTTCCATGCGGCATAGGATTTCCTATGGCCTCTTCTTTTCGATGGTTCAAAAGTTGCACCATCACTTTCTTCAGAAGATGAAGAATTTGAAGAAGGTGGAGAAGAGGGTGACCTCTTTCTCACCTTTTTCTTGTCTTGATCTTTGTCGTCTTCACGATAGCTTTCATAAGAGGAAGAGGATGAAGAAGATGGAGAAGAGGGTGTCCTCTTTCTCGCCTTTTTCTTCTCTTGCTTTTTATCATCCCTCTTTGAATTATGGCGTGGAGAAGAGTGTGATGGTCTTCTCCGCTTTGGTGGTGATGGAGAGCGTTTAGCCCGCCGTCTTCGTGGAGCCATCTCCGCCGAGGTGGCGGGAGACTCGCTTCTTTCTCGTTCCTTCGGTGGAGGCTCTTGAGTTCTCCTTTGGGAAGGAGATGCATCATCAAGAAGTAAGTTCTTGAGCCCTTCATATGGATTCTCTTCTTCTTCCCGAATCGGAGAGAGACCTCTTTTGGTAGTCTCACAAGGAGGCTTCCTAGGTGTTCTCTCGTCATGGTGATGAGCTTGGAGAATCCCATGAGCACGGAGCTGCCGTTGCACTTCACTTTGGAGAGATGGATTGCCCATGGCTTGTTGAAGCCTAGAAACAAGATAGTTAACAAGCATTGAAGCATCATTAGTAGCTTGCTCATGAGCAAAATCAAAGTTATCAACATTAATTTCACTCTCTTTACTATTGTCAGCCATTCTAACAACTTTTAGGTGTAAACTTTTTAGGTGTACTTTGGCACTTCAAGCCCTAGTTGCTACTCCTCTTTACCCCTTTAGAAAAATCACTCAAGCTACCGTACCCGCGGCTCGAATACCATTAATTGCAAGGAATAGAAGAGAGGGTCTTTCGACACCAAGACAGCACCGGCTCCTGTCAAGCTTCTAATAGCTCAATAGTGGTTAAGCCATAGGCAAGCCCCGTAGGACTCCACTATTAAGACCATAGCTCTCGACGGTGATGCCCCGTTAACTGCACAAAGGCAGGCGCACTGCAAGGCTGAAAAATCCCTATTCTACTTACTCACAGGCAATTAATAATACCAACCATTTGTAGCTAGCTTGAGGACCTCCCTTCTTGAGCAAGAAAAGAGAAACCTTGAGCTCTGATACCAATGTAACATTTAATGGCCTAAAATATTATGTGTAGCGGAAATTAGCATGAACATAGTGGGCATTTCATTAGAATAGATTCCTAATGAGAATTACAAGAGTGCTTGGGTGGAGAGAGCAACAAAAAGCATAACACCTAGTTAGATAGCATCGACAATACTTTCAAAAGAGAGAGATATTAAGCTATTGACAACAGTTGAGGACCGGATTTGCATGGAGCCGGTCCCCCCTCCAAAAGGCTTTGTATTATGGTTTCTCCCATCAAGAGAGACATTGTACAATACAATTCTTTGTGTTCCTTCAAGACTAGCTAGTGCAATGAAGATGGAAGCTTCATACACCAAGCAAAACACTTAATCAAACACAACTTGAATTATCCCCGTTCTCAGACCCAAGACCTCACACACCTTCGAAGATGGTGAGAGCTAGCAGGGTATGAGAGTAGATTGAGAGGAAAAAGAAGTATCTTACGAGAAAGATGTACATCTCCTCACATAATCACTCATATTAGCATAGCTTAGCTTAGTAATTAGCTTGGTAGAGAAGATGAGCATGCATTGAAGCTTGGCTCTTGGTTGGATTTGCATCCACATGCCAAGAGAGTGTTGATGTAGGCTTCTATCTCACAAGCTTGGAGTAGGTGATGAGCTCTCCATTAAAGCTTGGGAGGAGATAGAGTATTCTTCCTTCACACATGGTCAAGTGTGAGTGTGTGTGTGTCAATGCCAAGCAAAAATCAGCCCCCCCTCTCTCTTGGGCGAGCCCTAGCTGCTAAATAGGTCTGGCTTTTGCCTCATTGGACCTCCCCAGGTCAAGCCAATAGGAATTAAGCAGCATAAGTGATAGCCTTCTGACATGTGTCCCCCTTTCCCCTTTTGTGAGAGCTTCAGGTAATTAAATAATTAAACTAAACTCTCATTGGACCCCTTTGCCTCCTGGCCAATAGGAATCAGGCAAGCCATGGGGCTCCTGAATGCTCATTGGACCCCTTGGGAGACTGCCCAATAGTCTTCTAGGAGACTTAATTCTCATTGGTTTCTTTTATTAAATGTTTTTAAATTAATTAAACTAGATTTACTCTAGCTTAATTCTCATTGGTCCACTTCAAGGGTCTTCCAATAGGAATTGGGCACACCTTGTGGGCATCTGGCCTAGGGAGCTGACATGTGTCCCTCATTCCCTTTGTGTAAAGGGAGCCTGTGTGTGTGTGTGTGGCTTTCTCTCTCATCTCCTACCTTTGGGGCTCGCCCCCTCCCATGTAGGGATGTGCAAAGACTTTTAGGGCACACACTAAGCATCCAATTTTCCCTAGGGTTGACCTTTGGACACAACCTTTGAATTTTGGAACCTTAGCATTTTGGAAGTCTTAATGGGCTGAACCTTAGGGTCTTTTTGGCCCATTGTTTCACATGGCTCTTTTGCAGATGGCCCCCCCTTTGGATCCCTATTTTCCCTCCTTTGGATCCCTACTATGGCCTGGTCTGCTAGCTTAACCAATATTCTAGCTTTTTCTCCTTGGCACTTCCCCACATTAAATTATCAGTTTAATATGAGAAAATCATTTAGGAGAATTAGATATTGATTATTATGACATTACCTCTCTCTTGAAATCATAGTCGTCCTCGACTATGGTGTAGAGAAGATAAAGCATATGCATGAGTCCTTTTCTTAGCGGGTAGAGGATCCCTATGTTACCCTACGACATCATTCCATAATGGATGACTAGTCCATTTGGCGCTTGAGAGCCTGAGGCTGCCGCAAGCATGTCTGCACATTAGTCCTATCAGTCTTCCATAGTAGAGTGACAAGCTCTACTTGGTGTTTGGGAGACGTCGTCTCCGCAAACTTGATCTAAGCATGCATACTACTTCATTTTTGTGCACAAATAAAGAAAAAGAGAGTCTTATAAGACAAAAAATTTTGTTCATTTTTAACATTTTGTACATTTGCTTACTCTTGGGAAGCATTGTAAGCATTGACAAGGTTTAGGTTATCCTTTAATTGTATGCCTTGCATCCATCTAGCATCTTCAAAAGGATAATTCTTAAACTTAATAAGATATCGTCGGATAGTCTTACCGCCTCTTAAAAGCTTGTCTTCATGTCGGAGAATGGACTCGGGCTGCAGCACCTCCTTGTGGTCCTCGATCTCCGGTGGGTTTTCAATAGTTGGTTCTTGAGGTGGTTGGAAGGGACCATAGTACCTTTTTGCTAGTTTAGCATAGTACTTTTGGTGGCCCGTAGGATTCTTGCCCGTCGTGTGCCTTAATCGAGCCTTGGGAAACTTTAACAAGACCCAATCGTTTTCTTTAAAGGCTTGGGCTCTTCTATGCTTGTCAGCAGCAGCCTTTTGCCTTTGCTGTGAGATAGAGATAGCATCCTTAATCTTTTGGAAAGATTCTTGTAGGTCTCGGCTATACTCATCTGCAGCGAAGATCTTCCCATGTACCTTAAGTAGCAAGGGACTTTTTGATCTTCCCTCAATTACCTCGAAAGGTGCTTTTCCTGTGGAAGTATGTACAGTGTTATTGTAAGCATACTCTACTAAAGGTAAGTACTTCTCCCATTGGGATCTTTGATCTACTTCCGTTACATAGGCTTTTAGTAGATCAAGAATGGTTAGGTTAGCTATTTCACTTTGGCCATCAGTTTGTGGATGATAGGCCGAAGAGAAGTTTAGCCTTGTTCCTAAATTCTCAAAGAGACCCTTCCAGAAATTACTGGTCATTCTAGGATCTCTATCCGACACTATGGACATTGGCAAGCCATGGTACTTGAAAATTTGTGAAATGAAGAGGGTTGCCATTTGATGGGCTTTGATAGTCTTTTTGACAGGTATAAAATGAGCTTGTTTACTGAACCTGTCTACTATTGTCCATATTCCCGTATTCCCATGGATAGACTTAGGCAATCCAAAGATAAAATCCATGGATATGCTCTCCCAAGGTGAATTAGGGATTGGCAAGGGTTGAAGCAATCCAAGTTGCTTCCCTCTATCAAATTTTGTCTTTTGACATACCACACATTTGGAAACATACTCGTGTATGTTCACTCTCATGGTAGGCCAATAGAAATATGTTTCAATTCCCTTTAGGGTAGACTGAATCCCTCTATGCCCCGCATATGGGGGAGCATGAGATTCATACATTACTTTCTCACGTAGTGAGTTAGTAACGCATAGTCTATTGCCATAGAGAAGATAACCATCTTGTAAAGTAAATGGTTCTTCTTTCTTCCCTAATGCAAGGGCTGAAATCACATCTCTAAAATCGGGATCAATAGCATACTCATCTATCATTGAAGATAGATCATTGTGAGTTGCTATGGAAACCGCATTCACTCTCGGTCGTCTTGAGAGTGCATCGGCTACTTGATTATGCTTGCCAGCAATGTGAGCAATATGAAAATGAAATTGCGAAAGGAAATTTGCCCACCTCATTTGTTTGTCGGAGAGCTTGGTCTGCGTCATGAAGTACTTAAGACTTTGGTGATCCGTTCGCAGAATGAAAGGAGTCCCCAATAAATAGTGCTTCCATGAGTCTAAGGCATGTAGAACTGCAAGGAGTTCTTTTTCGTATATGCCTAGAGCTTGCTCAACAGGGTCGAGCCTTCGACTCTCATAGCCTATGGCGTGCCCTTCTTGGAGCAAAACAGCCCCAAGGCAATCACCACAAGCATCACATTGGACCTCAAATGGTTTTGAGAGATTCGGTAGTGTAAGCACAGGTTGAGAGATAAGCTTTTCTTTAAGCTTTTCGAAAGCATTGTTCTCCTTAGCAGACCACGTATACCTAACATTTTTCTTTGTTAGGTCATGTAATGGTCCCGCAATTTGTGAGAACTTTTCTATGAAGCGTCTATAGTATGCACACATACCTATAAAGCTTCTTAGTTCATGAAGATTCCTTGGTTTAGGCCATCCTTTTATTACCTCTAACTTAGATGGATCCATTTCGATTCCATCTTGAGAGATAATGTGACCTAAATATTGAATCTCTTGCAAGAAAAATTCACTTTTCTTTCGATTAACATAAAGTTTATTCTCTCTTAAAACTTGAAATATTACCTGGAGGTGTTGCTTGTGTTCCTCCAATGAATTAGAGTAGATGATAATATCATCAAAGAACACTCCAGTGAAGGTTCGATGAGGCCTGAACAGCTTCTCCATCAATCGGTTGAATGTGGCTGGTGCATTAGTCAAGCCAAAAGGCATGACAATGTATTCGTAAAGACCAAATGTAGTACGAAATGCGGTCTTTACAATGTCTTGATCAACTATCCTTATCTGATGATAGCCACTTTTTAGGTCAATCCTACTGAAGTAGGTCGATCCTTGTAGCTTATCAAATAGGTCTTCTACCCGTGGAACGGGAAACCTATTCTTGATAGTGATCCTATTTAGTGCTCTATAGTCGACACACATACGATATGTGCCGTCTTTCTTTTGCACTAATAGCACAGGTGAGCAAAATGGAGATGAGCTAGGCCTAACCATGCCCTTCTCAACTAACTCATGCACTTGCCGCATAATCTCCTCTTGTTGAGCTTGAGAAACTCTATAAGGAGGTTTGTTAGGCGGTGAACTTCCTGGAAGAAGTTCAATTGCATGGTCGTCATTACCTCGTTTAGGAGGTAGCTCACAAGGGATGTCGTCAATAAAGACATCTTGAAACCCCTTGAGAAAATTGGATAACTCTAATTCCTTTTGGTTGCTTTTATTTTCTTTTGCTAAAGCATTAGGTTCATTTTGAGAATCTTTAACAAAAATCATGTACACGGAAATAGAGCTCTTTATTGACTTGTTGAAAGCTGGTGTATGTACAATGGGGATGGTGTTACCCATCTCCTTAGCATCTATATACATGTCCTTTTCCCTGAACTTAAAGGAGATTCTCCTTTCAGGAAATTTAACATGGGCAGCCAGGCGGTCAAACCATGGTGCCCCTAGGATTACATCCTCATGCTTGAGAGGAGAGATAAAGAAGTCCTCTTTGTCCACATAGCCTTGGACATGAAGCCTCAATTTCCCGATTAAGGGAGTGACTGAAGCTTCTTGCCCCTTGAAGGCACTGTCTGCGGGTAGGATATCTCCCATCTCGTAGGATTGTATGCCTAGCTTGGTGGCTAACTCCATAGATATGAAATTGTGAGTAGAACCAGGGTCAAAGAGAATAAAAGCATCATGTTCTCTTACCTTTCCCCAAGCATGGCATAGAGGAGATCCTTTGTGGTGAGTTTGATGAATCTCCTCCTCTTGGATTTCAACCAAAGAAGCTCTAGGAGGATCTTGGCGGTTGTTCTTTTGGGGACAAGCGCGGTACGCATGCCCTTGTTCGCCGCACTTGAAACACCGGTTATCTTTACGATAACGCTCAAGCTCTTCAGGAGAGAGTTTATTCTTTCCTTTGTAAACTCCCTTCTCTTTAGCTTTGTTGGAATTGCCCTTAGGAGACTTTTGGACATTGTCCTTCCCCTTAGGCTCATTGGAACCCTTGTTTTCCGGGGGCTTATTATTTCTTTTACCCCCCGTTTGGAAATTGATTCGCGAGGCCACCATAGTATGGTGTATTACCGCCGATATGGTACGTGGCCTTTGGGAGTTGACATACTCCGCCATTTCTTCGGTTAAGCCCGCACAAAATTGTTGCTTTTGCTCTCCAAAATCCAACTTTTTGAAGACAGTAGCTTTGAGTTGTAGGTCCCAAAACTTGTCTACATATTTGTGGATGGATTCATTGGGAGAGAGCTTTAAGCTTCGCCATTCGGTGAGTACTTTGTCTTTGGCATCGGTGGCCAAAAACTGCTTCATAATGGAAGCTCTTAAAGCTTTCCATGTTCGTGGAGCTTCACCGTTGGCTCGTAGGCTAGACCACCATTGTCTGGCGGACTTTTGAAAGTGCATAGCTACATGGCGTAGCTTAGAGGACTCCGTGAAGTCCTCATCTCCAAACGCCGCATCGAATTGTTGGATAAAGGCCAAAACTTTGTCTGTAGCACCGAAGGTGCCATCATAGGTAAGGAAAGAGATGCTCTTCCCTCCCTCTTTGAATTTCTTCAGCTTGGACGACCTCTTCCATGCGGCATAGGATTTCCTATGGCCTCTTCTTTTCGATGGTTCAAAAGTTGCACCATCACTTTCTTCAGAAGATGAAGAATTTGAAGAAGGTGAAGAAGAGGGTGACCTCTTTCTCACCTTTTTCTTGTCTTGATCTTTGTCGTCTTCACGATAGCTTTCATAAGAGGAAGAGGATGAAGAAGATGGAGAAGAGGGTGTCCTCTTTCTCGCCTTTTTCTTCTCTTGCTTTTTATCATCCCTCTTTGAATTATGGCGTGGAGAAGAGTGTGATGGTCTTCTCCGCTTTGGTGGTGATGGAGAGCGTTTAGCCCGCCGTCTTCGTGGAGCCATCTCCGCCGAGGTGGCGGGAGACTCGCTTCTTTCTCGTTCCTTCGGTGGAGGCTCTTGAGTTCTCCTTTGGGAAGGAGATGCATCATCAAGAAGTAAGTTCTTGAGCCCTTCATATGGATTCTCTTCTTCTTCCCGAATCGGAGAGAGACCTCTTTTGGTAGTCTCACAAGGAGGCTTCCTAGGTGTTCTCTCGTCATGGTGATGAGCTTGGAGAATCCCATGAGCACGGAGCTGCCGTTGCACTTCACTTTGGAGAGATGGATTGCCCATGGCTTGTTGAAGCCTAGAAACAAGATAGTTAACAAGCATTGAAGCATCATTAGTAGCTTGCTCATGAGCAAAATCAAAGTTATCAACATTAATTTCACTCTCTTTACTATTGTCAGCCATTCTAACAACTTTTAGGTGTAAACTTTTTAGGTGTACTTTGGCACTTCAAGCCCTAGTTGCTACTCCTCTTTACCCCTTTAGAAAAATCACTCAAGCTACCGTACCCGCGGCTCGAATACCATTAATTGCAAGGAATAGAAGAGAGGGTCTTTCGACACCAAGACAGCACCGGCTCCTGTCAAGCTTCTAATAGCTCAATAGTGGTTAAGCCATAGGCAAGCCCCGTAGGACTCCACTATTAAGACCATAGCTCTCGACGGTGATGCCCCGTTAACTGCACAAAGGCAGGCGCACTGCAAGGCTGAAAAATCCCTATTCTACTTACTCACAGGCAATTAATAATACCAACCATTTGTAGCTAGCTTGAGGACCTCCCTTCTTGAGCAAGAAAAGAGAAACCTTGAGCTCTGATACCAATGTAACATTTAATGGCCTAAAATCTTATGTGTAGCGGAAATTAGCATGAACATAGTGGGCATTTCATTAGAATAGATTCCTAATGAGAATTACAAGAGTGCTTGGGTGGAGAGAGCAACAAAAAGCATAACACCTAGTTAGATAGCATCGACAATACTTTCAAAAGAGAGAGATATTAAGCTATTGACAACAGTTGAGGACCGGATTTGCATGGAGCCGGTCCCCCCTCCAAAAGGCTTTGTATTATGGTTTCTCCCATCAAGAGAGACATTGTACAATACAATTCTTTGTGTTCCTTCAAGACTAGCTAGTGCAATGAAGATGGAAGCTTCATACACCAAGCAAAACACTTAATCAAACACAACTTGAATTATCCCCGTTCTCAGACCCAAGACCTCACACACCTTCGAAGATGGTGAGAGCTAGCAGGGTATGAGAGTAGATTGAGAGGAAAAAGAAGTATCTTACGAGAAAGATGTACATCTCCTCACATAATCACTCATATTAGCATAGCTTAGCTTAGTAATTAGCTTGGTAGAGAAGATGAGCATGCATTGAAGCTTGGCTCTTGGTTGGATTTGCATCCACATGCCAAGAGAGTGTTGATGTAGGCTTCTATCTCACAAGCTTGGAGTAGGTGATGAGCTCTCCATTAAAGCTTGGGAGGAGATAGAGTATTCTTCCTTCACACATGGTCAAGTGTGAGTGTGTGTGTGTCAATGCCAAGCAAAAATCAGCCCCCCCTCTCTCTTGGGCGAGCCCTAGCTGCTAAATAGGTCTGGCTTTTGCCTCATTGGACCTCCCCAGGTCAAGCCAATAGGAATTAAGCAGCATAAGTGATAGCCTTCTGACATGTGTCCCCCTTTCCCCTTTTGTGAGAGCTTCAGGTAATTAAATAATTAAACTAAACTCTCATTGGACCCCTTTGCCTCCTGGCCAATAGGAATCAGGCAAGCCATGGGGCTCCTGAATGCTCATTGGACCCCTTGGGAGACTGCCCAATAGTCTTCTAGGAGACTTAATTCTCATTGGTTTCTTTTATTAAATGTTTTTAAATTAATTAAACTAGATTTACTCTAGCTTAATTCTCATTGGTCCACTTCAAGGGTCTTCCAATAGGAATTGGGCACACCTTGTGGGCATCTGGCCTAGGGAGCTGACATGTGTCCCTCATTCCCTTTGTGTAAAGGGAGCCTGTGTGTGTGTGTGTGGCTTTCTCTCTCATCTCCTACCTTTGGGGCTCGCCCCCTCCCATGTAGGGATGTGCAAAGACTTTTAGGGCACACACTAAGCATCCAATTTTCCCTAGGGTTGACCTTTGGACACAACCTTTGAATTTTGGAACCTTAGCATTTTGGAAGTCTTAATGGGCTGAACCTTAGGGTCTTTTTGGCCCATTGTTTCACATGGCTCTTTTGCAGATGGCCCCCCCTTTGGATCCCTATTTTCCCTCCTTTGGATCCCTACTGTGGCCTGGTCTGCTAGCTTAACCAATATTCTAGCTTTTTCTCCTTGGCACTTCCCCACATTAAATGATCAGTTTAATATGAGAAAATCATTTAGGAGAATTAGATATTGATTATTATGACAGATGCTCTTGCCTTTCCCATTCCCGAGCACCCCATTGATGCATGGTACATGTCGGAGAGAAAGGAGACGGGCTTATATCCTGACGAGTGGATAGACACCTTGCGGCCAAAGGGACCGTGGCTCAAGTGTCCTTGGTGGCTGGACTACCCAGACAAGGAGTACCCACCCAAAGAGGAAGAGCTATACATAGGTATCATTCTATATAGTTTTTACCTTTGCCATGCAGCAATACAACATGGACTCAATAACTGTTATTTTTTAATTAATAGTGGAGCATAGTGCGTCATGGAAGAAAGCGGTTCTGATAGAGGATGCTCTATCTCCAAACACATCAAAGAAACCGGACAAGAAGAAACAGGCCTCAAAGAAAGACTCGCAAGCACAACCGGCTGACAATCAACGTGGGAAGAGAAAGAAGAGGGTTGTTGTTTCCAGTGATAGTGAGAGCGAGCATGTGTTTGAGCAGTATTCTGTAGAATTCAACGATATTGCTCATAGCCTTGGTGCTATGAGCCACAGTGTACCGACACTATCCTTCACTCCAAGACCAGTGGGGGGCATCCAGAAGTCCCCTCCATGTTCACCATCACATGGAAGGGCTACAGATGACCTATTAGACATGGCCAAAGTTGTGGGAGATAACCATCCAGGTATGTGAAAATGGTTAATGTTGTGTTGTTCTCTTTAGCATTGCTTGAAAGATATATTTGATCTTATGTTGCTATATACAGATATGCATGTAGAGCCATGCCACCTTGCAGTGCATACTAGTGTCAAGGAGTTGGCAAAAGCTATTCCAGATGTGTTGTGCAATGAGACAGGTAAGCCACACTAATTTACAATCAAAGTTATGTCCACAATTTTAGTGCTAACAAAGATTGCATGTAGCTCTATGCAGTCACTACGTAGATTCATGGGCTCTCTATCAGGAATAGGGCAGATGAACCCCAGCTTGAGATTGGGTGGCATATGTTTGATGTACATGGCCTTTCCCTTACACACTAGGTCACATGCAGCTAGCATGGGTGGGGTTCCTTTATGGAACCAATAGGATAGTGAGCTTTTGGATGTTGCATTCCTTCTGGCAACCGAGTTTCTTTTGGTTGATGGCATGGTTGTGGTGACATGTCGTGCAAAACATATGTTGATTGTCACTTCGAAGGGAGAGGGAGCTGGTTTCCAGTTGTTGAGGATATTGTACATATGGCTGTCGGAGTCTAGTTTCACGACTGTTCAGGACTATTTAGAGGGGGTATGTTTTTTTTTGTTTTGATAATGAATAGTATCTTCAATGTTTGCTTTTCAAAATAATAATGTTTTACTGTTATTCGTAGGTTGGTACTTTGTTGTTGGTCTTTTTTCACCCCCTAGAACCGGTGGGTGTCGGCTTCCGAGGTATGATCGAGCGGATGGAGAGATTGCAGCAAATGTACATGGCTTCTCTGCAGATGACGGCATGTTGTGGAAGAAGCTACTAGGTTCAGCTTCCACATAGTGGACACTTGATCGTATGGGCATGCCTTATCGTAGAGGTGTTGAGAGGAGTCCAGCGTTTGCCAGGTGGTAGAAACTTTTTGGAAGTTTTTCTGATTGTTCCTATAAAATTATAGGTATAACAAATCTAAAGATTAATTTTTGTTTGTAGATGGCTACTAGGTACCTTCATAGACATGGGAGATGCTATGTTGGGTTGTTTTGCAGGATTGGGGACATTGGCAGCACAGTGTTTACTACTACGCAGGCATTGCATCAGTTGTGAGAAGGATTGGGCAGTTTTCAGTGCTTGTCTGGAGCCAGTTCAATGCCTACCTTCCGATTTAGGCTCAACATTGATGTTTCATAGAAGTGTCAGAGCTCAGGTAGTTGAGCAATCAAAGCAGGTGTCAGAGCAGCTTCATCCGCTGGAGCCACCTTTCCCGACACCACTCAGTAGTCAGGGCGAGGCAGTAGCAGCACCGTATCCCACTTTCACTGCCCCAGTTTTGGCATGGCTTGCAACTGGATCGTCTCCCAGTGCATTCATTGCCTCCACATCTGAGGCCCCGCCCGGAGTTGATCCATTGCCTCTTTCACTACCTACAGCTCCCCCCACATATAGTTCGTACCCTCTGTCATTTAAAGGAGTTCCCCCACCATTTGGTGCACTGCCCCCGTTGGCACGACCTTTGTTTCCTCTCAGAGTATATTGGCCCCCATCGCCCTTCTTTCATCCACGTCACCCATGATGTATCCCCCCCCCCATATGTATTTACTTTTGATGCAATGAAACGCATAGATTTGGGGTTTGCTATATGAAATAGACCATAATTGTGTGTAAGGAACTTCTATTTTCTCTTATTCATAGTGTATTGAATGCATCCATGGTGTTTTTCGTTTGAATGTAAGTTGCTCGTGAAACGACAATCAAATTTTAGTTGAAAAGAGAGAGAGAGAGAGAGAGAGAGAGAGAGAGAGAGAGAGAGAGAGATGGGTAGATTGTCCCTTCTTTTGGGAATCCGCTCGCCCAATTCTTAAAAAGCGCTCGTCAAAAATTGATCGCCCAAAAAATGCGCCCTACCCGATGTATGGGTGCTCCCTAAGAAGCTCTAGCAATATAGAGTCCCTCCACTTGCATCAATATTTGGCATCTCGTCTGTTCATCCACCCTCTCACTCACCACCCCCCTTGCCTATAGAATTTGCCCCTTCAATGAGTTTGTGTCTAGTGATCATGAGCCAAAGCTCTCTCCAAGGTACAAACCATGCTTATTTGTATGTTGATTTGTGAGAAGATTTAGCAAAATCATATTTTCTCCCCCCCCTTCCCACCCCCCCTCCCCCAAAAAAGAAAAAAGGAAAAAAGTTAACATTCTCTACATGTCTTTGGTAGATTGTAACAACAAAGAAATTACTTATTCATGTATCTATACGGTCAATAAAGGCCCTACCCAATCCGTCTGCAAGGTCACATATGCATGTAGGCTCTTGACATCTCAAGGCCACCATAGGCTCACCGAGTCACCAATAATATTTTTGTTTGAAGGGAGCACAAGCCTTAACCACTATAAATATATATCTAATATACCATATAATGGCAAAGTGAGTCTTATGACACGCAGTGCAAAATCCTCAATCCGGCCAACTTTGTTAACTCTCTCTCTCTCTCTCTCTCTCTCTCTCTCTCTCTCTCTCTCTCTCTCTCTCTCTCTAGACACACACACACACAGACACACATAAGCTTTCTGAATGAGAGAGTCATCTATGAGGTGTTGGCTTTTGACTGGCATTTGTTTTTGCCCTAGTGCCTCTCTTGGTCGACATGTATTGTGAAATGGGACCCCTCTCCTCTTCTCTCACTTCATCTTCATCGTGGAGGTCTACTTCTATGCCATCATTGTTTAACCCTCCTACATTAGATTCTACACCATGCCTTCTTCATCTTGGTGTGCTTTGTGCTGTCAAAATATGCCCGTACACAACAGAGGGAGGTGGACAACTACTTCAACAAGGCCTCCGACATCTGTGCTAACTATGAAAACAACTAATTAAGGTCATACAAACACAACTTAATTAAGAAAGATTTTTTCACACCTTATGAATACCATGTGTGTCATGATAAGAGGGAGCAAGATCGACAGTGACGGCCCCTCACCCTTGCGAGAGCCTTTACACCTTGATTATGACCCTATCCTCTTGTTTTGTTCTCGACTTATACATGCTAGTGCCACATTTTGAGGGGAGAGAGAGAGAGAGAGAGGGAGGGAGGGGGAAGGTAACTGCTCCCTTGCCTCCGAAAGAAACACATTGCTAAAGGCCATCCCTTTGCATGAGGTGATTGCTACCGGCTAAAGGCCATCCCTTTGCATGTTGTGTGTGTGTGTGTGTGTGTGTGTGTGTGTGTGTGTGTGTGTGTGTGAGAGAGAGAGAGAGAGAGAGAGAGAGAGAGAGAGAGAGCGCACCCAATATGGTGCTGAACTGCAGGCCCAAAATGGTAGTTCATGTAGGAAGTACAGCGTCACTTTTTATGCGTTGATTCTCTGCTCTTTTTCTTTTCCAAAATTGATAGCACGTTGACAATGACATGTGAAAGTCTTACATTCGTTATACATCTCCATTTTCCATTTTCTTTTACTGTAATGAGTCAAGTGAGCCAAAAAATACAAGTATAAATCTGTGCACTAAATAGAATTTGAATAATACTGTAGACTCACACCCAGCCCCCATGATTCTTGACTCTGGCGCTTAGAACTCCATAGCCAACACCCACCTTGTCGACAAAATCATTGAAAGACACTGCTTTCAGTTCACCCTTGTGGTTGCAGGCAATAGGGAGCTTGCCATTGTTTTCGATCCATTTGAGACATGATTCTCTTGTCCCTCTCTGAAAGAACCAAAGTGCAAATGGTCATAATCCAAGAAATTATAGTACGCCCCATGCTCCTGTCGGAAGAAGGTCATGACTCGGCCCTCGCCTATGCGATGCTCAATATAAAGCCCTCCAACATGGATGTTAAAGCCTTCGGAGATTGTTGTATTCCTGTTCCTAATGCATGTATTCTTCAAGCACTCATAGTCCTCCTCAGATAACTCTAAGAACGGGTTTAACATATCACCTGTAGGTGCTTCCACATCTTTAATGCTATCAAAATGGAAGAACTCTGCACACGCTGTCCCAAACAACAGAACGGTCTCGTCTTTCTTCACAAAATAAAAGTTCCTCAACAATTGATCCGAAAGCGCAAGCCTGGGACTAATGGTGGCCATGAACGTTGTCGCCTCTTGACATCTCGAATTCTGCTTATTAAGAACTTGCACAAATCCACCATCAAATCAAGAAATGACCCCCACACAAGATTTGCTGGGTAGCTCAATTGGTCAAGGACTATTACACAGATGCTAGCATAAACAGAGAGAGAGTCATAGCACTTTGCTTGTAGCATTAGTGGAAATATAGAGAGCAGCCTCATGAAGTTTTTGGTTCAGGAAATGTTCACTACTACTCATGAGCAGCACATTTGCTCGGAAATCCCTGCCAGTTGCACCTTCCTGCATGAACTTCTGAAACCCTTCCGCCCATTCATACACATCTGCTATGTAAACATTAGGTAGGATTAAATCTATGTGACCACATAGAAACATGTAAGTGTTGTTGTGTTCTGCAAACTGACTATGCCGATCCAACATATTGCAATATGCAACCTCTGCCGGGCTCACCACATACGCAACGTTGCGTATTCGCTGCAGGAAGTGACCTGCATTCAAAGGCATGTCACCCTCTCCCAAATAGTGCTCCATTCTCGGAGGAAATGTCCACTTAGTGCCTTGAACAATTTGCACAACCGTCTGCCGGGAGAATGGCTTGCCACCCTTGAACTCACGTTTTGTCATCCATAGCCAAAGGTGATATGTGAGAGCAGCGGGCACACGAAAGAACTTGGCAACTCTGACAAATTGCCAGACAGCATAGACAAATTGCAACCATAGCAGAACTTCCTGCTCAAAAATAAGCAGCCAACTTGATGTTAGATATGGCGCCTCCCTCATTTGATGCATTAGGATAGCATTATCATCCTGGAATACTAGCTAATTGCAGGATAAACGGCAATGTAGCTGATTTACACTTGAGCAAGCAAATTATACCTCAATATGACGAAATGCTAGCTGTGGAGAGGAGGAGCTGATAGAAAGAACTAAGAGGACTACCAGCTTATAGTAATTAGCTAGTGTTGGGAGTGCGGTTTGCTACGGACTCTCACTTTTGTTGAGGTTCGCGGTTTGCTACGGACTGTCACTTTTGACACAAACACAGAGAGAGAGAGAGAGAGAGAGAGAGAGAGAGAGAGAGAGAGGGCCCAGAGGGGGAACAAGGTGAAGGCCAACATGGCTGCCTTGTACTACACGTTTCAGATTTTTTTCACTAGTTATTTAATGATTGGTGACCCAAACTTGCAGGGCTAGAAAAATACATTTTTCCTAACCGATCAAAATAAGGGAAAACTTGAAATTCTCTCGGTTTTCAGGTCAAAATTTGAAACTTTTGCCGGTGCTTACACTAAAACTTGTGTAAATTTACCGGTTTTCTTAAAGGCAAGCTCAAAATCTAACCAGGATTTTATAATTTCAGCAAGTTAAAATACACTAGACCCCGGTTTTTTTCTAACACTGACCCAAAGATCGTTTTTTGGATCTTTGCGCCCACAAGTGGCCACTTGGCATGGTTGAAGCCATTGCCCACAGCTCTAATTGCATGGCCAGGAGCCTCATAACAAAGCACTACTTTTTATTATTATAATTACTTGTGCTTGCTCGTTCTGAAGATCTGTACAAAGTTGGCCACCACAATTCAGAACTAACGATGAGGCAGTTGTGTGCTTCTTTTCTGCCGCAAGAAATCCAAGGTCTACAAGCATTTATCACCCGCATGGTTGCCTTTACCCATATGTGTGGGGAATTATGCAAGCATGGCAAGCAAGGTTTCCACAGTTTCTCACAAGAGTGGCACTAGTAGTTATGTCTCATCGGTGCCCTCAAGCTTGGGCCGCCAATTGAGGTTTGCAAAAATTTTGGAAGCTACAAACAATTTTGATGAAGCTCAGGTGCTTGGAGTCAGAGGGTTTGGCAAGGTTTACAAAGGCATGATGGATGAGGGAACTAAAGTTGCAGTAAAGAGGAGGAATCAAAGATCATAGCAAGGGATCAATGAATTTCTAATAGAAATCAACATGTTGTTGAAGCTCCTCCATAGGCATCTTGTCTCCCCATGCAATGACGTACACGTGCAACTTGAAGGAATCTGGCATCATGCAAGATGTTGGTATGGGCAAAAGAGTTCACGACCGTATTTTTAGTCAGGGGCTATTGACAAAAAACATCTGATTCATTTAGTAGATGCAAAGATAGGAACTCGAGCTTCTGATGCAATAACCTACACGTGCAACTTGAAGGCATCTCGAATCATGCAAGATGTTGGTATTGGGCAAAAGATTTCACGATGATATTAGTAGTCAGGGGCTATTGACAAAAAACGTCGTTCTTGGCATTGCCTTGGTTGACATGTATGCCAAATGTGGTGTACTTCATAAAGCACAAAAAGTGCTTGATGAGCTTCCATGTCGTCTCTTGGAATGATCTGATCGTGGATTATGCCGAATAGTGGCATGGCCAAGAAGCTATCGGGTGTTTTCAACAGATGCAATGAGAGGGCAACTATCCAAGTATCACGATGATATTGTTAGTCAGGTATCGTGGGAAAAAAACTACCTTCTTGGCACTGGCTTGGCATGTAGTCCAAATGTAGTGCACTTGAGAAAGCACAATAAGTGATTAAAGAGCTTACTATTTGGAGTAATGTCTCTTGGAATGCATTGATTGGCTAGAAAGGGAAACAAAATTGCCCACTTGAGCTGCTCGTAAGATATCAGATGATGCCATTTTGTGATGGACCTTTCAGTGCATGTGCGGCCTCCACACTTGAGAACTACATTTAAGTGTGTGTGTGTGTGTGTGTGTGTGTGTGTGTGTGTGTGTGTGTGTGTGTGTGTGTGTGTGTGTGTGTGTGTGTGTGTGTGTGTGTGTGTACGTGTGTGTGTGTGTGTGGCCCTCCCCCATCCCAGAGAAGAGATCCACTTGGTGGAGGATAGTCCACCAAGTGGAACTATCCCCCACCAATTTCAAGAAAAAGATCCACTGTTTATAAATCAATCATCTAGAATGTGTTGAAAGGTTTTTGATATGAGAATATCAAATTGTGGCATGATAAAGGGTTCCTTCGAGGAAGAGAATATGGTATTACGTAATCTACGTACATGAAATCTCATGTTTTTGGTCGATATACCACCCCAATTTTTGAACTATGTCGTCATGTTGGTCACTCTTATCAGACTCCAATCCTGTAAGACAAGTACTTATTACATTTCCACCCCCCTTCGCAGGTGGACATTGATTACAATACATGGATTATATGTAAGACACTAGGTGCTTGACCAATTTAGGAGCAGAGTGTTGTTTAAGGGAATAGACTAAAACTAAGTCCCCTTTTTTGAAGATTTTTGTAACTAGATGGGAATCAAAAAACTGTTTTTGTTTCCGCTTTTGTGCATAGATGTGAGCTACAACTGTTACCCTTTGCTCATCACGCTTTTCTAAATCTTCAAGCCTCTCTGAAAATTCATGCCCAGTCCATTGAAGATCCTTAGCTACCCTTAGTATCGGCGAAATTCTATTGGCAGTATGGCATCAAGACCATAAACAAGGTTAAAGGGTGTAGCATTTAAAGTTGTCTTGAATGAAACTCTATAAGCCCATAGAGTGGCATGGAGATTCATTTCCCAATCAGTCTATCGTGAACTAACGACTTTAATTAATACGAACTAAGAATTTTATTCGTGTGCTCAGCTTATCCATTTGCTTGTGGGTGATAGGGAGTTGATATGTTATGGATGACCATAAATTCATTAAGCATATACTCAATTACCTCATTGAGGAAATGAGTTCCCCTATCACTGAAAATTTCTATTGGCAGTCCATATCTTGTGAACACATTCTCATACAATAATGCGGCTATGGTTCTAGCATCATTATCTTGGGTTTCTTTAGCCTTTGCCCATTTGGTCAAATAGTGTGTAGCTGTAAAGACTGAGGTGACTAGACCCTGGAATCCACCTCCCACTATATAGGAAATGTTCCTAGCCTTTTTCCCTAGCCGAATTCCCTTGTCCACACTGCCTAGTTTGGCCCCTGTCCCAATCCATGACTCCCTGGCCTTGCCCTTGTCCTAACATTACTCCCCCCTTAAGGAAGAGTTTTCGTCCTCGAAAACAAAAGCGGGAAACTTCTTCTTAAGAGCACTAATGTTTTCCCAAGTGGCACCTTCCTCAGGTCGATCTTTCCACTTGATTAAAGCTTGTCGGCGTACATGATGACGCGTACGTAAATCATGATAGTCAAGAATTCATTCAGGTTCATGCGGTAAGGTATGAGGTTCAACGAAAACGACCAGAATCTGTTGACCAATGACATTGTCATCCCCATGTAACCGCTTACATAAACGGCTTACATGAAACACCAGATGAATACGAGAATGTGTAGGTAGCGATAGTTTGTAGGCACGATCACCCACTTGCTTGAGTATTTTGAAAGGCCCACAATATCGTGGAGATAATGTAGGTGTTGGCCCAATTTTCAGAATTTCTAAATGCTCTGGCACACGTAAAAATACTTCCTTCCCTTTCTCAAAGGTAACTTGCCGACGTTTCTCATCAACATACTTCTTATACGGAAACTGCGCTTGTCGGATGTTCTGACGAGCGAGTTTCAACATATCCATGTAGTCTTGGAGAAAATCCTTAACCTGTTGGAGTTTTTCGGTTGCCAACCCCACTGTAACAGGTGACCTAGGTTGAAAACCATACATGATCATGAAAGGACTAAATCCAGTCGTGACATGCGTAGCAATGTTGTAAGCAAACTCAAGAAGAGGTAGATATTCTTCCCAGTCTGTTTGTTTCTTGCTAACATATACGCATAGCATATCCTCTAGCACTTGGTTAACTCGTTCAGTTTGACCATCCATTTCTGGATGATCGGTTGTACTGAGCTTTAGTTGTGTACCCGATCGTTTAAAAAGAGCCCTCCAAAAATGACTGTTAAACTTAGGATCACGATCACTGACAATGTTACTTGGCAAGCCATACAACTTGTATAGGGTGTCCACAAATAACTTGGTTAATTCTGGAGTCTTAATCGTTGATTTGGTTGGAATAAACTTACATAGTTTAGTCAACTGGTCTATGACCACCCATAATGAGTCATGACCTCGTATAGTGGTTGGTAAACCCATAATAAAATCCATAGAGATATTTTTCCATTTACCATTGGGAATCTCTGAACGATGTAAGAGTTCTTCTACTTTTAGGTGCTCTTCTTTGTTAACCTGACATTTTTGGTAATGCAAGACATACTCTTGAACAAAGCCATGTAAACCTAGCCAGTAAAATTATCGTCGTATGAGAGCATAAGTCTTTCTAATACCCGGGTGCCCTGCACTTGGACTTTCATGACATTCATAAAGAATTCGGTGTCGAATGTCTATGTCTGTCGGTACACAAACTCTTCTCTTATGGAGTAGGTACCCATTGTTGATGGTAAAATTCTTCCATCGCTGTAGTTCATCACTCGACAGAGGAGAACTGTGTGTGGAGGTTAACGATACACTACCATCATTGGAGTGAGAAGGATCCCTCATTTGTACATGGCTCCACACTTTGGAATATGTGTCATCCTGCTCATATTTACCTTTTAGAGAATCCAAAATTCACTACGAAGTTCCGTGAACAGGAGAGAATTGATCTCTGGCATACGACTAAGAGCGTCAGCCGCCACATTGTATCGTCCTTTACGATACTAGAGCTTGGCGTCATATTCCTGAAGAATCGCAACCCACCTGGCTTTTCGACCCTTCAAATCGGTTTTGTTGTGTAAACCATTTAATGCTTTCATGGTCAAACACAATCTCAAACTGAGCACCATACAAATAACGTCTCCATGTTTTCAAGGCAGATACTATTGCATAGAGTTTGCATTCATAAGTAGAGTAATTCTGTTGTGTTGAATCAAGCTTCTTTCTTTCAAACGCAATTGGCCGCCCTTCTTGTAGCAGGATTGCTCCAGTAGCACGGTCACTGACGTCCGTTTCCAAAACGAATGGTTTCAAAGAATATACAGTAGCTAGGATTGGAGTTGTAGCTAATGCATCCTTTAGCATATCAAAACTATGTTGTTGAGCGGGTCCCCACTAAAAATCTTTGCCTTTGCCTTTCAGTTGGTCCATCATGGGAACAACAATATTAGCATAGTTTTCAATGAGCCTTCGATAAAAACCTGCAAATCCTAAAAAAATATGTAACTCATCCAGATTTTTAGGAGAAGGCCACTACCGAATGGTATCCAC
Organism: Adiantum capillus-veneris; assembly: GCF_014529385.1. Lineage (NCBI taxonomy): Eukaryota > Viridiplantae > Streptophyta > Polypodiopsida > Polypodiales > Pteridaceae > Adiantum > Adiantum capillus-veneris. Next base: position 48,227,290 of record NC_140953.1, read on the forward strand.
TTTGGATTGATCCATGTGTAGCCCAGTAGCTGAAATAACATGCCCAAGATAGTGAATTTCCTCCTTCAAAAAATCACACTTAAATTTCTTGGAATATAATTAATTTGTTCGTAACAATTCGAACACCTGCCTCAGAGGGTGTAAGTGTTCTTCCTCAGAAACACTGTATACTAGAATGTCATCAAGAAAAACGATGACAAATTTGTCCAAGTACGGCTTCAAGACACTATCCATAAGTGTCATGAATGTTGCGGGCGCATTGGTTAACCCAAAAGGCATAACCAAAAACTCGTAGTGTCCAAACCTTGTTTGGAATACAGTCTTGGGTATATCAGCAAGTCGAATACGTACTTGGTGATAACCTGACCGCAAGTCTATTTTCATAAAAATACGAGCATATTGAATGAGCTTGTCGAACAACTCATCCACGCGTGGCAATGGGTACTTGTTCTTAACGGTAATTGCAGTTAAGCCACGGTAGTCTATGCACATGCGCATACTACCGTCTTTTTTCTTTACTAATAGGATAGGAGAAGCCCATGGTGAAGAACTGGGTTGGATAAACCCTCTGCTACGATAGTCAGCAAGCTGACGTTCCACCTCAGCAGCTTCAAAGTAACTCATGCGGTAGGGTGGTTTAATGCCTGCAACCACATAGATGCTATGTTTCACGATCATGTCGACGGTAATCCTGATGGCAAATCATTAGGAAAAACATCATGAAATTCCTTTGACAAATTTTTTAAATCACTAGCAACCTTTGCTTGTTGAGAAGTAGCCATTGGTGGAAGAGAAGCATGCGGCGTTGAGGAATGTTCAACAAATTCAATGTTAGAGAGAAAATGAGACAATGAGTAACACAAGAAAACTCGATCTATTCCATTATCAGAAACGAGCTGCATAAGCTCAGCCTCGGGGGGTTCACTATGTGTAAAAATACCATATCACGTGCGTTTAAGACATGTTTGTAAAACCCCTTCTCTGTGAATTTTGTTAAGAATACAATGTACCCTTTTCTTTTAAAATCTGTAAGTTTTTTTCAAATTTGAAAAAATAATACCCTTTTGTATATATATTTCTGTAAGTTTCAAGAACTTTAAATACCCTTCTATTGAACTCACGTGATAGGTTACATTTTTATTAGGTGACCTACCCGGGAGCTCAGTTGTACATATCAGTGGGTGGTGAAGAAGGCACATCCTTCTCTCCTAACAACAACACATGTGCGCCATGGGATTCAAACATCAAGTTGTTGTGCTCATAGCTATGTTTCAGTGATGGTCCTAGGCTATGCAACCATTCCCTACCAAGGAACATGTATGCCCTCTCCATGTTCATAATCTAAAAATCCAAGGACGTGGAGTAGCCTTGTACTTCCAACGGTACAGCTAGGACTTGAGTATCCCAGATTTCGGCATCATATCCATTCATCATTGCTACCTTGAAGTGGTGGAAACTCGGAGTTTGAGGCAATTCGAGTTTTTTCACCAATCCATAATTAATGAAATTGTGAGTAGCATTGTCATCTACCAAGATGCACACCTTATGCCCTTGCAGAGATCCGTGCATACGTACTAACTCATGTGGTCCAAAGGTTTTTTCCCACATGGAAGCTATGAGATAGCATTCATGCACCACCTCGGTGTGTGTTACTTCCACTATAGAGAATCATGAGGAAGACTCAAGAGGCAGCAGTTGCACCGTGTAACATGCTTTCTCCTTGCCATGAGCAGCCCTTGGGACAATCCTTTTTGCCATGACCGCTTCCCAAGCATTGAAAACATAACTTCTCTTTTTTAGCCTTATCAAAGTCCTCAAGAGAGAGAGGACCACGGGACCCCTTGGGTTTTTTAGCTGCTTCAAAATTGGCTACTATAAATTTTCTTTTATTGTGACCATACTGTGTGCGTGTATTACCATGTGTATTAGCAGGCACGTGATTATTATGTGATTTCTTTTCATCTGGATCATCATGAATGTGTGCTTTCACTATGGCCTCCTCAAGTGTTTTAGGGTCTTGAGTCTTGACGAGATTCTTAAGCTCTAGCATCTAAACCCACGTACTTGCTAAAAGGTGTCTAGTCCTTCAAACTTGAGGATAACATCTCGATAGTGAGAGATATATTCAAGTATTGATGGGTGTTGGAAAATGGAACACGTGTCCCAAGCCGTCCAATTCCAATCTGCCTCATTTGTAGGCAAGAATTATTTGCGAAATATAGCCTCAAAGGTTGCCCAGCTCTGTGGTATGATATTCTTCTCCTTGAGAGACATCCACCACTTCTAGGCCTTGCCTTCCTAAGTTAAGCTTGTTTGCAGTGCTCTGACTGCGTCCGGAGTACGTTGTAAGGCGTGAATTCCATCCCACTTGCTAAGAAAGATATTCACTGCATCCTTATTGTGATCTCTGTCTTCCCCCTTAAAAGTCGATGGCTTGCTGTTTTTCAACAACTCATCCACCTCCTTTGCAGTGAGAGTGTGCAAAGAACTTGGAGATGGACCTTGTCCATGATCAGAAGGGCCTTGCCCCTGAGTAGCAGTGTGCTCATGCATGTGTGTGTCAACACGGCCCTTGGCCTGCTGCTGCGTAAGTTGTATCACTAATGTAGATAATTTAGTGATGTTTTCATTTAGAGATGCATAATTTCCTTCCATTACTGATATGCGTGTCTGAAGTGTACGAAATTCTTGAATATCAAGCAACTCATAAGCGTCATCACCTCCCGTAGCGTCGTCGGCACCCTCCGTGAGAGCATCCGATCACAAGCCATCATGGGTAGGATCAGGCGTATGATCCTCAAAATCAAAAGTCATGTTGATATCTGAATCCATGGAAACACCGTGCAGTGGAAGGAATAGAAGAAAAAATATCTGGAGTTGAAAAATAATCCCGTAGCCGTATGATGCACCACAACAGGTAATTAGCCGTGCTAATTACGTTAATGGTCCAATCTTTAAGCAACTGGTAAATTTGTTCGTAGTCCAAGATTTAGTTAATTGGTAAATTCACCCATTCAAGGGTACCGCGTAGATTTGTCGCAGTCGGCTTAACATTCCAAAGCAACTATTGATGATGGATACTGAGGGGACAATCGGAATTTTTTGCACTTTAAGACTATTTGCAGCAAATGGACTGCGTGTCCATGAAGGTTGAGGCTTGTCGGACTAGATGTGAGTTTTCCTGTGGTCGACGGCTTGTTGGGTGGGAATCGACTGTGTGTCAGGTGGGCATGCACCCTAATTCCAAAAAAATTGACCAATTTTTTGGACCTCATCAGGGCAAGTATGTGTGAAAAATAGGGTCACTGTAAATGGCGATGGCGCTGCAGGCCGCCGACTAGACGAGTAGGGTTGCAACTCCCTGTATGGTGCTACAACGGGGTCACCGAAGAGACGGCTTCGGATCAGCAGGGCTGCGCACACCCTTCAAGGCCAATGTCATGCCATGCGGAGCAGGTGCTCCTAACTGCAGCCTTGCTTGCAAGCGGCCTTGCCCATAGGCGCCCTCTCATCGAGTTCACGGTGGGGAGAAGGCACGCCTTCATGCACATGCAAAGATCTCCCAAAAAGGTGGGGCTCTCCACGCCCTTGTGTCCCAAAAAAGGCAACTTGGCTCTTGATACCAGTGTAAAGACTGAGGTGACTAGACCCTGGAATCCACCTCCCACTATATAGGCAATGCTCCTTGCCTTTTGCCCTAGCCGGATTCCCTTGTCCACACTGCCTAGTCTGGCCCCTGGCCGAGTCCATGACTCTCTGGCCTTGCCGTCTTCCTGACAGTATCTACAATGATATATTAAGCTTGGGTATTATAAGCAGGTGGTTGTATTGGCCCAACAAATTCTATACCCCATTCTGCAAAAACTCTAGCCCCCATCACTGGTCTTAAAGGCATGCTATCTACATGGGTTAGAATATTTGCTTGTTGACATGCATCACACCTTCGAACATATTCTTTGGCATCTGCAAAAAGTGTTGGCCACCATATGCCGGCCATCAAGATTTCTCTTGCGGTGGTTTCAATAGAAAAGTGACCTCCAGCTCATTCATCATGTGCTTGCACATCGACAGAAGGACAGGGTCACCCACCCTTGCACATGCCTGCACAGAGACATAGATTTGCAGCTACAAGCCACCATGGACACTCAGGCATCATCTCGAGGGAAGCTAACCTTCTCTTATGATGTGGAAACACCATCGAAACTTGACTATATCACCCACTTTTGTCATGAAGTTGAGAGGTTTTTCAAGGAGAATGACGAGCTAAAATAAAGACTTTTTGCAATCGAGTCTCGTCCCACCACAGTGGAGAAAGGCAAGAACAAAGAGACGGAAAACATGGAATCCATGTTTAGTAAAACCAGAACAATCTCACAAAAAAAGTCAACAACCAAGTGCAGGAAATTCTATCCCGCCAGGTTGAAAACCGTGTAACATTCTCGCTACGTGAGCAACAACAAGAAGAAGATATTTCCCTCAATGTTTGCATTTGCAGGCTTCCAAGTGACTGTAAAGGGACTGAGGACCTCAAGTTCCATGTTTCCTTTCTCTGAATTCAGGCAGCAATTGCCAAGTTCCAATGGGTTGAAGAGGTAATCATCACTATTGTGCATGAGCATCAAACCAGCCATGCCATCCTCACCTTCAACACTATAGTAGACCAAATCAAACTCCTCGAGCAGTCAAGGCTTCTCAAAGACACTAGACTTCAGTTTGCAAAAGATCTTACACCAGCTCAACTCAAATGCAAGAAAGTAGAACTTGAAAGGGTGTGTGAGGCATGTGCAGTAGGGAAATGGGTAGTGTATCCAGGAGGTAAAGCCATTATCCAAGAGTTTCAAACTCCCAAATTGGCTTTCCTCTCACCTGGCCCTTCTTAGGTTTTCATCTTTTTCTTTGTCTAACTGTTGTTGGACCCTCCGTTCTTAACTGAGATTTATGTCACAACCCCACCTAGAAAAATCCATTTGTAATGTTTTGTTTTGATCCCATGGGTCATATTTTTCCCTCTGTGGATGATCACTCTCTCTCTCTCTCTCTCTCTCTCTCTCTCTCTCTCTCTCTCTCTCTCTCTCTCTCTCTCTCTCTCTCTCTCTCTCTCTCTCTCTCTCTCAGGTTGTGTGTGTGTGCAGATAGCAACCTGGAGGAGGAGCTTAAAGGCAATCCAATCCGCATTCTAACCTTGTGCTTGATCATAGAAGGATTATTGACTGCTCATTACAAAAAGAACAAGGTCAGTTGGATTTTGCAAGAGGGTGAGCAGGTAGTGAGAAAAAAGAAAATAATCAAAGGAGAATCAAATCAGCACAAGCAAATAAGAAGAGAGAGCACAACCTATAAGAAGAGATCAAGCATGGCAAATCCCACCCAACATGCCTCTTCCTACATCCCCTAGAGCATTTCTTACTACTATGAGCAAGTGCTTTGTCTTGCTAAGTCATTATTTGTATAGTCCTTGTTAGGCCAATTCTCACTATAGGCGTCAATCTTGAGTATTTGATGAACCTATTCATACCTTATTGTATTGTAGGTTTCTTGGCAAGCTTCAAAACCTCCCCCTTGCTTGGTGGTGGTGTCTATGGAGTGTCTATGCCATTGGTAAAATGGATTTTTACAATGGTAATAAGCTGCTTATAGAGCAATCCTTAAGGGGGTTGAGTCATGTCTAATGAATAGTAGGGATGGAAAAATAAAATAAAAATCAAAGTTTGTAAAGAGGTAAAGACAACATTTCCTAAGATAAATCGCATTGTACACACCTTGACACAAGCTCCATTTTAAGTTGAGACTTGAGGTGCATTTGTAAGTTGTATGGAAAATTCTTTCAAAACTCCTTGGGTATGTTCAAGATAAGAAGTAGCCTGGGAATTTAGCTGAAGCTATGTAAACAGATATGCATATGTTTAATCATATATTGATATAAAGTAAAACAATCTAATTAATATTACACTTCCATGCGTGAAGCCGTTAAGGATATCAAGTTTAGCAGAGAAATAAAAAAGCTCAAAGGACCTTAGTTTCTTGTATATCCAAGGAACTTTTGGTTCCTTCACATGAGTGCAATCCATCAACAAACTTTTGAAATCCTTTAAATCCATGAAGATGGAAGTGAGAGTACAGATAAGATGTTATTAATGTGTACATTTATTTCTAACATAACACAACTCTGGGTGAAAGCATGATTTGGTGGTACAAAAATTGTTGTCCTTGACACCACTTTGGTTAGGTGTTTAGAGGGTGACAAAAAAGGGAATTGAAAAACAAAAAGTTTAAAAATGGGAAGTAAAAGCGGGACTTTAGATGTTTCAAAAATGTCCAATCACAGTGAAATGATGTGCGAGAGCTACACACGTTGGTCTATTAATTTGATGCTTCCTTGCCTACAGTGTGTTCCTCACCATAGACATGAATCTGTGTGCGTGTGTGTGTGTGTGTGTGTGTGTGTGTGAGAGAGAGAGAGAGAGAGAGAGAGAGAGAGAGAGAAGCGGCACACAACCATAAGCCTACAAAGTCTGTAAAAGCCATTGTGCATCTATCTATGTACAATGCTATAGTATGCCAAAAAATTGAATCAAATCAAAACCGAAGCAGAGTTCGTAGCAATGAAGTGTTGAGTAGGTGCAAGAGGTTCAATTAAAAGACAGAATTTCCATTTATTAAAAAAACCAAAAATTCCTGAGTAGGTGCAATTGCACCTACCTGTATGTCGACTCCACGAGCAAATCGAACCAAAGAGACATCATGTTTGCCACAGTATGTCCGCCACATTGCCACTTGATTGTGTTCATGCGCGGTCTGTCCATGATCTTGCGAGGAATGTCCATAATACGCAAGCAAAGCACCAGGGTATGGCGAATCGGAAGACATGCACATGTTATCGTGTATATGTGTGTGTCTGTGTGTGTGCGCGTGTGTGTGTCTGTATTAGAGGAGGCATAGGGATGGGGGGACTGCTCCAATCTCTGTGTGTGGATCCGGATACTGTCGATCCCTGTGTGTGTGTATGTGAGTGTGAGCGTACCCGCTAGAGAAAGAGAGAGATAGAGTATGCGCGCTCGTGTGTGTGTGTGTGTGTGTATGAGCCAATAAAGATAGGTCGTTATCTACGAGAACCAACCAGTGGGGGCGCTGCGGTTATGCACGCTCGATTTCGTGTGCGTGTGCGTGTGCGTGTGCGTGTGCGTGCGCGTGCGCGTGCGCGTGCGTGTGCGTGTGCGTGTGCGTGTGCGTGTGCGTGTGCGTGTGTGTGTGTGTGTGTGTGTGTGTGTGTGTGTGTGTGTGTGTGTGTGTGTGTGTGTGTGTGTGTGTGTGTGTGTGTGTGTGTGTGTTGACCTACCATGTAAAGTGTTTAGAATTGAATGCCAAATGGGTTTTTAGTTAAAACTAGACCATGCAAGCTATACCACTAGCTTAGGATGTAATCACTAGATTATGAGTGAGGTAGTGAGGTACTATTTTTAAGGTGTATAATGCATGCACCAAAACACACAGAGTGAGTGGGTGGGTGGGTAGCAGTAAATGCTCGAGTCAAAGTACATGTGATCTCGGTTGAGCAAATTTGGGCGACTATCCCTGATTGATATACAGTGAGGTATATAATATGCATCCAGTTGTACCATGAATATCGACCAAATGGGTAGCCTTAAACACATTACGCTATATTTAAGTTGGAAACCAACTACTCAAGGCGGCCAAGTATGATCACGACCCTCAGTTCATGATAAAGAAGATAAATAACCACCTTTCCTCACCCGGAGATTTACTAACTTTGTGTATGTACTGCACACCATTGAGAAGGGCGGGGAACACCAGGATGTATTGCCAAGCCAAGGGATCCCACAAGGACTTCCAGAATGCCGTCATAGCGTAGGGGAATCAACACTGTTAGCTCGTAGAGTGAGACAAAGGTCGTGACTAGAGAAGGGCCGAAATAGAGAATAGTATCTATATTTAATAAGCAAGGGTATGTGTGGGTGTGGTATACATTTGGTAGAGATTTGGTACCATGATCAATTACATGTGTTCTTCTCTAGAGACTCGGTGAAACTTTTCTATAGAGTAGCAGCTCTAGGTTATAATACCAAAAAGGGAAGCTGTCAGCCAAGGGTTAGCCAACAACTTGTCAGCTCGATAAGTGTGTGTGTGTGTGTGTGTGTGTGTGTGTGTGTGTGTGTGTGTGTGTGTGTGTGTGTGTGTGTGTGTGTGTGTGTGTGTGTGTGGCCCTCCCCCATCCCAGAGGAGAGATCCACTTGGTGGAGGATGGTCCACCAAGTGGACCAATCCCCGACCAATTGTAGTAATTGCTTCCTCCAAATTTCCATGTTTTGTAGCTCAATCACTTGTACGGTGTTAAAATTTTTAGATGCGAGATTACTCATTTGTAATGTGTTTGAACATAAATTTAGATGTAAGTACACCCAATTGTTGTATGATAAAGGGGTCGTCCAGGGAGGAGAGTAAGGTATTATGAAATCTACATACATGATATCTCATGATTTGGATGATGTCACTCCAAATTTGTGGATTATGTCGTGATGTTGGTTACTATACAATACTCCGATCCTGCAAGATAACTTGAAAATCCACACTTGCTCGAGGGTGGTCAATGATTACAATATATGGATTATATGTAAACATGTAGATGCTTGACCAATTTAGGAGCTGAGAGCCCCGACCCATCCCTTTGGATTGAGTGGATCAAGCTAATAATAATATAACTTGTATTAAAGATTAGGCAATCCAATCCTTAGGGTATAAATACCCATATCCTGACAAAAACCGTTTGATTGAGGTCAGGATAAATTGGAGTAGCTATATTATTATCTGATATATTATCTAATTCCAATTGCTAAGTATGGCACTAGTCCAACCAAAGACTAGTAGGGAAAATGTGTGTGTGTTTAAGTATGAAAAATCCCCTCACAATTGAACCATACTTAGACAATTGTATTAAATAATATATTAAATAACAATATTTTAAAACCAGATGTAATAAACCTCAATTATCATTTCATATACACCAATACAACATTCTATATCTAATGGATAATACAATCATTTAGATCAAAAATTTGATCTTTGATCACAACAATATAATATCTTAGTGTTGTATCTTATGTGCCCATCCTTTGGGATGAGCTTCCACTACATCTACATGTAGAAGGATCCAGTCGGTACATTAGCTGGTACATTGGACGATCTTCCGTTACTGCTGCAGTTTTCATTGTAATCCCAAGGAAAGAATCTCTTACCTGTCACCACCAAGAAACACAAGCCTGTCAAAACTGGCATTACTTGGGAAGACAGGTGTCAACGACTCCCTCCCCTTGTTATTGGTGTCAAAAATTACAACAAAAGCTAACACCATAACATAGACCAAATATTAAGAGGGAGTCCTTAATTTATGATAATGTTTTCATCTTTTAATTCCCAAAAAAATCGGACAACATCTCCTTTGTATTTTGAACTAATTTTCAAAAGTCCAGTCCACTGCCATCTCATCCGAGACCCTCATGTGAGGATTAAGGAACTATTTTAAAAAATTGGAGTATGTTCAAAGTACTAACACTAAATTCAAAAGTTATACATCTATTCAATCAAGGAGAGAATGTTTTTAACCTATCAAGCTCAAAGGTTTACGACATACATTTGTAGCAAGCCTGATTAGCTCGGAGAGACAACACATCAGTATTCACCATTAAAAAACCAGAATTTACTGAGTACGTTTCTCGGCAACATAGCCAAATTAACAATCTAAGCTCAATCTTTTGAAACTGTAAATGAAGAAATGTAATATGCAATAGGCTTGTACAAATGTATCCCATCAGAAAGTCTAATGTATATTATGTCTCGTAGGGAATCACCCCCAATTTCATAGTTCCCCATACTTTGTTCATTGTCATCATTCCCTATACTATGTTCTTTTTAAAATACATAGTGTATGTCTTTTCAATGTTTGTAGGAATTTCAACAGCATTTTCTTTGTATCTGCTCAATATTTTCAAAAAAAAACAGTCCTAGCCATCATGTACGATACCCTCACATGAGGTTACTGAAAGAAAGAGTGACAAATCATTTGGACAGCATCTCTTTTGTATAGCAGATAGATTTTCAAATTTCCAGTCAAAGCCATCTCTACTGAGATCCTTACGAGAGGTTAACGGCCGTCAAAAAAGGAAGACAAGTTCAAAATCTATAATGTCATCTGAGTACATATTGTACTTTTTCTTGCCAAGAAAAACCTGCAAAACAAATATCAATTGAGAAGTTGATATGCTTTATCATAAAGCAAGAATGAATATCGTGTCATAAGTTTCGATTCTCGACATAAGTTAGCATCCAAGATGCTCCATATCAATATTCCCATCACTCAAAGTCACCTTAGCTCAATAGACCAACAACTTTCAACCAAAAAATTCCAATTCTAATCGCTCAAATGCTCAAAACTCCCAAAAAAGAATTTGGTAGCTTCATGTTTGGGTTTTTTTGGGGGAATTTTCAAAACTCCAGCCAACAGGTATAAGGTTAAAATACAGCATTATGAACTAGCATTTTTATGTTTTTGCTACTAGTGATGTTGTCATCCCCAAGGATGGGAGCTTAATATTCATAGAAAAAACCATCATTCTATCAATTGATAAGTATCTACCTACAAATGCAAAAGTTCCCACATGCACTAAAACCATGTTCAATAAGATAATTTTCAGAGTTATCTTTAGGGTTCAAGGTCCCAATCTCTATATGCACAAGTTGCCTCTATGATGCTGGTCAATTTCTCAATCAGCTTGCCATCCCCAAGTCAATAACCATACCCATATATGAGTGTTATCATCCCTTAAAACTATTAATGTGTGTGACTTCAAAGCCAGAATGTTCAAAAAAATGCCAGCATCATGTTTGTATTTTGATACTTTTTTGAAAAAATCCTAGAATCTGCCATCTCTAACGAGATCCTCACAGGAGGTGTCCAACGTCAAAAGCAGAAAAACAAGTAGCTTCAATCAATCTGCAGTATGTCAATATTGTCCTTGCACTTTTATTCTTTCAAAGTAAATAAACTCGCATTTGTTACCACTACCAGTTCAACACCCATTAAAGTACCTGTTGAATTTTTTCCTTGCAAAGAACAACATGCAAAAAATTACCATAAGCCTACAAAGTCTGTAAAAGCCATTGTGTATCTGTCTATGTACAATGCTATAGTATTCCAAAAAACTGAATCAAATCAAAACCGGAGCAGAGTTCGTAGCAATGAAGTGCTGAGTAGGTGCAAGAGGTTCAATTAAAAGACCAGAATTTCCATTTACTAAAAAACCAAAAATTCCTGAGTAGGTGCAATTGCACCTACCTATATTTCGACTACACAAACAAATCGAGCCAAAGAGCCATCATGTTTGCCACAGTATGTCTGCCACATTGCTACTTGATTGTGTTCATGCGCGGTCTATCCATGATCTTGCAAGGAATGTCCATCATATGAAAGCAAAGCACCCAGGTATGGCGAATCAGAAAAGACATGCACATGCTATCATGTATATGTGTGTGTCTCTATGCGCGCACGTGTGTGTGTGTGTGTGTGTGTGTGTGTGTGTGTGTGTGTGTGTGTGTGTGTGTGTGTGTGTGTGTGTGTGTGTGTGTGTGTGTGTGTGTGTGTATGTATTGGAGGAGGCATAGGGATGGGGGGATTGCTCCAATCTCTGTGTGTGGATCCGGATATTTCCGATCCCTGTGTGTGTGTCTGTGTGTGTGTGTGAGTGTGTGCATACCCGCTAGAGAAAGAGAGAGATAGAGCATACACGCTCGTGTGTGTGTGTGTGTGTGTGTGAGCCGAGAAAGATAGGTTGCTATCTGTGAGAACCAACCAACGGGGGCATTGCAGTTATGCACGCTTGCTTTCATGTGTGTGTGTGTGTGTGTGTGTGTGTGTGTGTTGACCTACCATGTAAAGTGTTTAGAATTGAATGCCAAATGGGTTTTTAGTTAAAACTAGACCATGCAAGCTATACCACTAGCTTAGGATGTAATCACTAGATTATGAGTGAGGTAGTGAGGTACTATTTTTAAGGTGTATAATGCATGCACCAAAACACACAGAGTGAGTGGGTGGGTGGGTAGCAGTAAATGCTCAAGTCAAAGTACGTGTGATCTGGGTTGAGCAGATATGGGCGACTATCCCTGATTGATATACAGTGAGGTATATAATACGCATCTAGTTGTACCATGAATATCGACCAAATGGGTAGCCTTAAACCAATTATGCTATATTTAAGTTGGAAACTAACTACTCAAGCCGGCCAAGTATGATAATGACCCTCAGTTTATGATAAAGAAGATAAATAACTTAAAGGCTACCACCTTTCCTCAAGTGAGTGGGTGCTCCGAGATTTACTGACTTTGTGTGTGTACTGCACACCATTGAGAAGGGCGAGCAACACCAAGATGTATCGCCAAGCCAAGGGATCCCACAAGGACTTCCAGAATGCCGTCATAGCGTAGATATAGGAATCAACAGTGTCAACTCGTAGAGTGAGACAAAGGTGAGACAAAGGTCGTGACTGGAGAAGGGCCGAAATAGAGAATAGTATATATATTTAATAAGCAAGGGTGTGTGTGGGTCTGGTATACATTTGGTAGAGATTTGGTACCATGAGCAATTACATGTGGTCTTCTCTAGAGACTCGGTGAAACTTTTCTAGAGAGTAGCAGCTCTAGGTTAGCACACCAAAAAGGGAAGTTGTTAGCCAAGGGTTAGACAACGACTTGTCAGCTAGATAAGTGTGTGTGTGTGCGTGTGTGTGTGAAGCGGCACACAACCTATTGTAATGTTTAGCTATCTCCTAGAAGGTGCAAAGAGGATTCCTCTGTAGCTCTCTCTCTCTCTCTCTCTCTCTCTCTCTCTCTCTCTCTCTCTCTCTCTCTCAATGCACCATGCAAGGCATGCAGCTCAACCTTCCAATGAGGAAACACATGTTATTTCAAAGGAGGATAGGTGCATTTCTATGTATGCACAAACAAGTCTGGGCTAATGTATGTGGTAGCAATGTGGTTCCAAATTCCTCCCTCATGAAATCTATGGCTCAAACAAAGAATGTTGAGAATGTGGATGTAGAGCAGTTGAAGGAATGGGAGTGACATTCCAAGAACATTATTATTTGTGGAATTCCCAAGAAGAAGTTAGAGACACCTCCTTCTCTTACCATTGTTATCAAAGATTTCCTCAAAACCCACTTTAGCATGCCAAGAGTTATGATTTATGGAGCACAAAGAATGGGTAAGAAAGGAGGTCCTCGCTCGAGAGAATGGCCAAATGTATGCACCATGCCGGATGAGATCAAACAGAAGATTATCCTGTGATAATAGTTGGATCTATTTGAAGGATACAAAATGCTTTGTATGTGAATATCACACTATTAAGCAACAAAATATGTGTTGCAAGGAATATGAGGAGAGAAATAAGAAAAACAAGGAGATTTTTCATGAAGAAAATATGTCCAAGGAGGAGGAAAATCCCTCGAGCCAATAGGAATGTGTGAGCTATGAGGATGAGTTACAACTAGAAGTATGCTTTTGGAATTGTAATGGATATCCATGGAATGTGGGAGTTGGCATTGATGAACTAAGAAGAAATCTAATGGTGTACCTCTTGTTGAAACTTGGGAGTATGATACACAAAGGATTAACAGGTTGTAGGATTACAATATACATTCATTGATGTGGTCAAAGAATCTCAAGCAACAAAGAGGGCAAGGAAAGGTAGAATGTATGGTTAAGAAAGGATTGAAAAATTATGTATCAATTGTGAAAGATGACAAGCACAAACATTATGTATGGCTGATATTTATGACACCAAAAAGAGCACCCATTTTTGTAGGCGGTTGCTACATTCCTTGTCATGAATTCCCCTTTTATGCTTGCATGGATAGAGATCATCCATTTTTTATTTAGAGGAGGACATTGCTAATTTAAAAGTAAAAAGTGATATTATTGTCTTTGGGGATATAAATGCACACACAAAAACATTGTAACATGATACTCAACAATTTGATATTCCATCCATTTCAAGGGAGTTGAGGAGGACATTGCTTATTTTTAAGAAAAAGGTGATATTATTGTCTTTGGGGATATGAATGCCCACACAAAAACATTTTAACATGATACTCAATAATTTGATATGCCATCCATTTCAAGAGAGTTGGAGGAAGTTCACTTGTATGATCGTACTTCAATGGATAAGAGAGAGTCGATCACTATGGAAGTTACTTTTACACATGTGTAATAGCATGGGTATGCTCATTGCCAATGGTGTATCTTTGTGGAGTGGAACCAATGGATTTACATGTAGAAAACATAATGGGGATAATGTGATTGACTATATGCTACTCTCCAAAGTCATCATGTATCATAGAAAGAGTTTTATGCTTGGCCAGTGTACCCAAAAATCAGACCATGGGACATTATGTATTGACCTTACATGTGGAGAAGGATAATCTCATCCAAAGAGAAGAGAAGTTAGCACTATGTATGGATTTCAAATGGACACGTATGTATATTGAAATGATTGAGCAAAAGCTGTGGATGACAAAGCTTCAACATGATGCACCATTGGAAACCTTATGGGGAGCTTTCAAGAAAGTTATTTGTTCTTGTGCCGAAGAATTCTTTGTCATAAAGCATGTCCATGGTATCAACAAAGATATATCACACAAAATGTGGTTTGATAAACATTGTCAAGATGCTTGAAAGTCCTTGATAAAGCTTGATGCGACTATGGACAAAGACAACTATCAAAGTCATTTGCATACATATGTGGGACGGGTGTCTAACCTCAGTCCTATCTTATTGCAGATGTAGCGAGAACCATAAATAAATTTTCAATCCATGGGACAACATCGCCTAGTACATAGAGGCTACAAGAGGTTGTCAATCTCTTAGAGAACAACAAACAACTCGCATCTAACTCAGGCTACACTCAAGTAACTGAAATCACCAAAAGCCAATCGCTCATCGACAAACAAATCACATTTGTTACAGCATCAAATGACATCCAAACGTAATGTAACTTCTAGGACATGTCTATAAGACCTAACGACATATGCTTATGGTCTCAAATTCCACTTTTGGTCATTCTCATAGATGGCTTAGTTCTCATTCCCTAAACCCATCTATGCTTAGTGTTTTATTTTGAAGTGTAAATCCCTACTTATGATGAAATTAGGCCGCGGGTTGATGAGTCCAACAACTACAAAATACCGTGAAATGCTTATGTCAATGCGTAGAGCTCTTACCTACGATTGCAATGCAACAGATGCAACTGCAATGTCACAACCGGGGAGGGAGTAGGAAGCAAAGAAGGAGAGAAGTGAGCGTCGTTAGCTCACGCTCTGTATTTCATTATCCAAAACTTAATAATAATTTTACAAAATTTGTTTTTATACCTTAGCCAAGGTTTTTGGTGGTCAAAGCTAATAATCTGGGGGAGCTCTAACTAAAGATAGGTTGATACAATCTGGAAGCTTGTAGCCCCAGCTCATGAGATACAAAGTTTATCTGAAAAATAGGAGGTACAATATTCTCGATTTATCAAAATAATAAATGTTTTTACAAAGAGAGCTCCAAAAAATGGTATCCAGGTTAGCTTGCTGCTAACATTCTCTCCCTCCTCGCCTGTGTCGTCCCTTAACATAGCTTTATGGGCTGAAATAATCTTTGGATTGACGACTGGCAAGGCATTCTTTTCAATGCATGGAGTGCCTTCTCATATCTGATCTTTCTTTCTTTGTATAGAACCTGCAAAAAATTCATAGTGACTCTGTTCTTGAGCTCAATGGCTGAGTAGCCTACAAATCTGGAAGTTAGCTTGCTGATCACTAGCCCAAAAAACTTCGTTTGCCAAGTGAAAAACCCTATATAAAACACTTTCTCAAATGCCAACATATGATGAGATGGCAAGAACATGCAACAGGCGTAGAATCCATATAAGACTTCTTCGAAAGGTTGGCCGCTTAGGTCATAGCATAGACCCTTATTGCCCTCGAGGAACGATATCCATGGTGCTCCTCCTTGCTCTGGCTCGTGAAAGTCTTCAATGCATGTGAGCATCATTCGGAAAAGTTTATAGAGCATAGCACATGAGAGATCAGGGAGACTTTTGAAGAATTCCATGGTGCTCGTTAGAGTTTTCACCATGTAGTCCTCTGTCGGTGTTCCCTTTTTTGGAGCTGGCAATCTCGGATAATTCAGCCATGTAGGCCGCTTCTTTGCCATTGCCTCATGTGCTTGCCATGTCCTTACTCTTGGTACAGGACAAAAAGTTGGGTCTTTTTGAAGTGCTGCAGGTGCTCTTGTGAACAGAATCAAGTATCTAGGATTCTTGTTCACTTAGCTTTTTCTCCACTTGGGGTGGACTACATCTGCACCTTCTGCTTGCATGTCTTTATATAGTCGTTCCTTAACCTGTAGAGCTTTACCTTGATCAAGGGATATGGCAGTGATTGTTGATGCCATTGTGCATTGATTTGGTGGGAGTGAGTTGAGTAACATTGACTGAATGGAGATCTCTCAACTCCCAATCCATCACTGTTTTTCATTGCTCGTTCGTTTCTTGACCTGCTCCTTGAGTGCATCTTCTTCAGCTTTTGATAGCTCAACCATTGGCACTTGATCGACATCAGTGATTGGTACTTGAAAGTCTCCTTCTCCTCTTGGTCTTTCTGCCGGCTGGGTTTCCATCTCAGCGAAAGGGACTGAGGGAATTTCAATGTGGGGTTGTTTGAAGTACCTGCTTCCTCTTGCGTCTCTTACTATCCGTAGTAGCTCATTAACTCTTTTGAGCTCTGCTATCTCCTTGAGCAGCTGTTCTTCTCTTTGTACTCACATTAATGCAAGGTCTTTGCGTTGTGATTGCTCTAGCTTTAGCTGGAGCTTGAGATCTTTATCCTTCTTTTCCAGTGCTTTATACACTTCGTCTGTACCTTTGATTGAGGCAACTGCGGGATTTTCTCTTATCTATTGCAAGAAGGTTGCCTGATCATTGATCCTTTGCTATGAATATTGTAATGAAGCGTTTGCCACATCGAGCTGCACTTGGATCTTTTGAACTGACAGAGTTGTAGTTAAGAGTTCGTTGGCAACCTCTATCAGTTGTTCGTCTTTGGTCTTACAGGCATTTGTTAACTTTGTGAGAAGTTCACCTAGTTCTTCCATTTTCTCTTGTTGCTTTTGTCTGGCCAGTTGGTGTTGTTCAGCTTCAGCTTTCAACTCTTGGATTTGTGTCTCCAGATTGGCGATGACAGCCATTCTGTCCTCTAGTTCTCCTTGCAGAGCATCTATCACCATCTCCAACTCTCTAACCTTAGCACTATGGCTAAGTGTTGTTGATATCATTTTCTCTGTCATTTCCTGCATCTGCTTGGCATATTCGTTTACTTGGAGAATTACTTCATCATTTTTTTGCCAATCTTCTTGCTCTGTGAGCTGCCTAGATGTTTCAGCAGTCTCGGTGGGTGACTCCTTGGCAGTTACTTGTGGTTGCGGAGGGGTTTGTACCTCTCTTTGAGGCTATGCGGTTGGCTCTGCTGCTTCGTCTTCTTGAGGCTTCGTGGATGCCTGTCAGGACACCGGGAAGGCCGGACTAAACGCAGGGCCGGGCTAGGCAGTGTGGAACAGGGAGTCCAACTAGGGCAAAGGGCCAGGGGCTTGCCTACATAAAGGGTGGTTGGGTGGTGGACTCGCAGGCTCTAGTCACCCCTGTCTTACATTGGTATCATAGCATGGTCTACTTTGGGCAAGAGGGCGTGGAGCCACTGAGGGCTTTCTGCATGTTCATCTCCTTGAGGGCGTGAAGAGCCGCCTACTAAGGGGGAAGCCGAAATCCCACAGCGTGTGCAAAGCCGCTTGGCCGTGGAGGGAGAGACTCTTGACCTCCGCCATATGGTGTGTGGCCTATCTTGGCGGACTCACGCTGCGACGGGGAGGAGATTTTGTCACTGTAGTGACGCCCGACAAGCAACGCACGAGCATCTCCCTCGCTCTCGCGACACTGTGTGGTCGCCATAGTGGACGGCAGAGCTTTATTTTCACACTTAAAGCGCCCTAAGGCCTTTGGCCTTGGGCAATTTCCTCAAAAAAAATTCAAGCAAGGGTGCATGCCCACCCGGGCATACACCCCGTACACGGGATTTGAGACCGGTTGCCGCCAAGGGGCCACGAAGTTCTTCGGTAAGCCGTCACTTCTTGGCAAACTGTAAGAAGTTCAGAAATTGCACAAATTGGTAGCGGTTAAATTTCGACGGAGTGGAAATTTTTGAACAAGTATCTATTGCACCTTCGTCCTTCGGGAAGATTAAGTCGTCTACGACATTTCAAAGCGAGCAATTATGTCTCAAGCAGTACAAGTTTTTGTCGGCATCTTCAAGCCTAATTGATTCAACTATCAAGAGCTTGTGGAGTTCCATATACGGCGGACTACTCTCAATTTTGACGGAGTTAGCACGCCTACTATACTTTGCGAGTGCTCTCAATATCAGGTATTTTTTCTGAGTACTTCTTTCACCGCACTGTGTAGCCATGGATTCGGATATCAATATGACATTAGATTTTGAGCAAAGTACTCCTGATCCTACCAATGATGGCCCGTGGCCGGATCCTCTCAAGGAGAGTACCCGCGATGCTATGGCAGGAGAAGATACTTATGAATTGCTCGGTATTCAAGAATTTCGTGCACTTCAAACACGCATGACAGTCATGGATGAAAATTTTAAAGCTTTAAATGAAAATGTTACCAAACTATCCACATTAGTAATTCAATTAATGCATCAGCAGTCTAAGAGTCCTGCTGACATCCACATGCATGAGCACGTTGATACACAAGGGCAAGGCCCAACTACTGATACATTGCATACTCTCACTGCCAAAGAGGTGGATGACTTGTTAAAGAACTTTAAACCACTAGTCTTTAAGGGAGAAGACCGAGACCGCAATAAGGATACAGTGAATATCTTTCTCAGCAAGTGGGATAGAATTCACGCCTTACGACGTACTCCGGATGCAGTCAGAGCTCTGCAGACGAGCTTAACTCTGGAAGGCAAGGCCTACAAATGGTGGTGTCTCTCAAGGAGAAGAACATCATACCACAAAGTTGGGTAGCTTTTGAATCCATGTTTAGCAAGGAATTTTTGCCTACAAACGAGGCCGACGGAATTGGATGGCTTGGGACACATGTTCCATGCGCCAATACCCATACTCCTAGAATATATCTCTCACTATCGGGACGTTATCCTCAAGTTGGAAGGCTTGGATACCTTTCAACAAGTATGAGGGTTCATACGAGGTCTGACACCCGAGCTTAAGAATTATGTCAAGACCCAAGACCCTAAGACACTTGAGGAGGCCATAGTGAAAGCACATATTCATGATGATCCTGATGAGAAGAAAACACATAATAGTCACGTGCCTGCTAGCATACATGGTAATACACGCACTCAGTATGGGCACAATAAAAGAAAGTTTCTAGTTGCTAATTCAGATGCATCTAAAAAACCCCAAGGGGTCCAGGGGACCTCTCTCTCTTGAGGATTTTGATAAAGTGAAGAAAGAAAAGTTATGTTTTCAATGTTTAGGAAGAGGTCATGGCAAAAAGGATTGTCCCAAGGGGAAATCTGCTGCTCAGGGGAAGGAGAAATCAATGCACACGGTGCAACTACTGCCTCTTGAGTCTTCCTCAAGATTCTCTACAGTGGAAGTAACACACACTGAGGTGGTGCATGAATGTTGTCTCACAGCTTCCATGTGGCAACCAGTACCACATGAGTTAGTACCTATGCATGGATATCTGCAAGGGCACAAGGTGCACATCTTTGTAGATGATGGTGCTACTCAGAATTTCATCAATTACGGATTGGTGAAAAAGCTCAAATTGCCTCAAACTCCAAGTACCCACCGCTACAAGGTAGCAATGATGAATGGACATGATACTGAAATATGGGATACTCAATGCCGAGCTGTTCCATTGGAAGTACAAGGGTACTCTACTTGTTTTTATTTTCAGGTTATGAACATGGAAAGGGCTGATGTGGTTCTTGGTAGGGAGTGGTTGCATAGCCTAGGACCATCACTGAAGCGTAACTATGAGCACAATAGCTTGATGTTTGAATCCCATGGCTCACATGCGTTATTGTTAGGAGAAAAAGATATACCTTCATCACCACTGATTTGTACCGCTGAGCTTATGCAGCTCGTTTGTGATAATGAATAGATCAGGTTTTCTTGTGTTACTCACTGTTTTATTTTCTTTCTAACGTTGAGTTTGTGGAACATTCCTCAATGCCGCATGCTTCTCTCTCCTCTATTCCACCAATTGCTAATTCTAAACAAGCAAACATTTCTAGTTAATTACAAAAATTATTTAAAAAATTCCAAGATGTATTTCCTAATGATTTGCCATCAGGATTACCGCCGACACGATCAGTACAACATAGCATTGACGTCGTTGCAGGCTGTAAACCTGTTAGTAAACCACCTTACCGTATGATTTATTCATAGGCTGCTGAGGTGGAACGTCAGCTTGCTAACTACCTTAGCAGAGGGTTTATACAACCCAGTTCTTCACCATGGGCTTCGCCTATCCTGTTATGAAGAAAAAGGACGGCAGTATGCACATGTGCATAGACGACCGGGGCTTAAATACGGTTACAGTTAAGAACAAATACCCATTGCCAAGAGTAGATGAGTTATTTGATAAGCTAACTCATGCTTGCATTTTTACGAAAATCGACTTGCGGTCAGGATATCACCAAGTCCGTATTCGGCTTGCCGATATACTTAAGACTGCATTCCGAACACGGTTTGGACACTACGAGTTTTTGGTGATGCCCTTTGGGTTAACCAATGCGCCCGCAACATTCATGACACTTATGGATAGTGTCTTGAAGACATATTTGGGCAAATTTATCATTGTTTTCCTCAATGACATCCTAGTCTATAGTGCTTCTGAAGAAGAACACTTACAACATCTCAGGTAGGTGTTTGAGTTGTTACGCACAAACAAGTTATATGCCAAGGAATCTAAATGTGATTTTCTAAAAGATGAAATCTATTATTTAGGGCATGTTATTTCAGCTCACGGCCTATACATGGATCAATACAAAGTGGATACCATCAGGAAATGGCCTCCTCCCATAAATCTGGAAGAATTACATCTATTTTTAGGATTTGCAGGTTTTTACCGAAGGTTCGTAAAAAACTATGCTCAAATTGTTGTTCCTATGACAGATCAACTAAAAGGCAAAGGAAAAGCTTTTCAGTGGGGATCCGCTCAATAGCACAGTTTCGATACGCTCAAGGATGCATTAGCAACAGCTCCTTTACTGGCTATTGTAGATCCTTTGAAACCATTCGTTTTGGTAACGGATGCCAGTGATTGTGCTATTGGACCAGTCCTGTTTTACAAGACGGATGGCTGATTGCATTTGAAAGTAACAAGCTTGATGCAACTCAGCAGAACTATTTTGCTTACGAACGCGAACTCTATGCAATAGTGTCTGCCTTAAAATCATGGAGGCATTATCTGTATGGTGCTCAGTTCGAGATTGTGTTTGACCATGAAAGCATCAAATGGTTTACACAACAAACAGATTTAAAGGGTCGAAAAGCCAGGTGGACCGAGATCCTTCAGGAATATGATGCCAAGCTAAGGTATCGCAAAGGCCGATACAATGTAGTGGCAGACGCCCTAAGTCGAATGCCAGAGATCAATTCGCTCTTGTTCATGGAACTTCATAGTGAATTTTTAGATTCTCTCAAGGGCAAATATGAGCATGATGAAGCATATTCCAAAGTGTGGAGCCATGTTCAAAAGAGGGATCCTTCTCACTCCAATGACGGTAGTGTACAGTTAACCTCCACACCTAGTTCTCCTTTATCAAGTGATGAACTACAGCGATGGAAGCATTTTACCATCAAAAATGGGTACCTACTCCACAAGGGGAGAGTTTGTGTACCAACGGACACGGACATTCGGCGCCAAATTCTTTATGAATGTCATGATAGTCCAAGTGCAGGGCATCCGAAGATTAGAAAGACTTATGCTCTCGTACGACGACAGTTTTACTGGCTAGGTCTACATGGCTTTGTGCAAGCTTATGTCTTGCACTACCAAAAATGTCAGGTTAATAAGGCAGAGCGCCTGAAAGTAGGAGGACTCTTACATCCTTTGGAGATTCCCAATGGAAAATGGAAAAGTATCTCTATGGATTTTATTGTAGGTTTACCAACCACTATACGAGGTCATGACTCAGTATGGGTGGTCATAGACAAGTTGACTAAACTATGTAAGTTTATTCCGACCAAATCAACGGTTAAGACATCAGAACTAGCCAAGTTATTGTGGACAATCTATGCAAATTGTATGGGTTGTCAAGTAACATTGTTAGTGACCATGATCCCAAGTTTAACAGCCACTTTTGGAGAGCTGTATTTAAACGATTGGGTACACAACTCAACCTCAGTACAGCTGATCATCCAGAAACGGATGGTCAAACAAAACGGGTTAACCAGGTGCTAGAGGATATGCTAAGGGTATATGTTAGCAAAAAACAGTCAGACTGGGAAGAATACTTACCTATTCTCGAGTTTGCCTATAACAGTGCTAAGCATGTCACAACAGGTTTTAGTCCTTTCATGCTCATGTACGGGTTTCAATCTAGGTCACCAGTTATGGTGGGGTTAGCAACCGAAAAACTCCAACAAGTTAAGGGTTTTCTCCAAGACCACATGGATATGCTGAAACTTGCTCGTCAGAATGTCCAACAAGCGCAGAATCGGTATAAGAAATACGCTGATGAGAAACGCTGGCAAGTTATGTTCGAAGAAGGGGAGGAAGTATTTTTACGTTTTCCAGAACATTCAGAAAGTCTGAAAATTGGACCGACGCCTAAATTATCTCCTCGATATTGTGGGCCTTTCAAAATACTCAAGAGAGTAGGTGATCGTATCTACAAACTATTACTACCTTCACATTCTCGTATGCATCCGGTGTTTCATGTAAGCCGTCTACGTAAGCGGTTACATGGGGACGACAATGTCATTGACCAACAGGTTTTGGTTGATTACATTGAACCTCCTACCTTACCGGATGAACCTAACGTGTTCTTGATTATCATGAGTTGTGTACCCATCATCACGTACGTCAACAAGCCTTAATCAAGTGGAAAGACCGACCTAAAGAAGGTGCCACTTTAGAAAACATTAGTGTTCTTAAGAAGAAGTTTCCCACTTTTGTTTTCGAGGACGAAAACTCTTCTTAAGGGGGAAGTAATGTCAGGACACCGGCAAGGCCGGACTAGACAAGGCAGGGCCGGGCTAGGTGGTGTGGAACGGGGAGTCCAATAGGGCAACGGGCCAGGGGCTTGCCTATATAAAGGGTGGTTGGGTGGTGGACTCTCAGGCTCTAGTCACCCCTGTCTTACAATGCCTCTGTCGTTTCGTGATGGGTGGTTGTAGACGGTGTGTTTCTAGTTGTGGTTTCTAGTTCTTGTGCCTTTGGTTGCTCAAAACTGGCAGTCTCTTGTGGTTCAGGTGTTGCTGTCCTTTTCGGTTCTGGCTCTTTTGCTTTGGCTTTCTTGAAAGTAGTTGTTGCCTGTTGTTCAGATCCTATTGCTTCTTGCAGTTCAGGTTTCTTTTCCTTGGTTTTCTCTCCCTCTATGAGTCTAACTGTTGGTGATGGGGGAGGGCTTGGTCTTATTGTTCCATAGCAGGTGACGACGGTCTGGGAGACATCTCACTTTGTTCTTGTTGTGCTTCACTTTGTTGGGTTGCTTCAACTTGTCTCTACTACTCTTCCGCATCCTCCTTTTCTTTTCTTTCGGCTTCTTGAGCTTCTTTTAGTCTTAACATTTCTACTTCCACGTACATGCATTCAAGAAATTCAGTGGGGTCCTCTGTCTCTTTCCTTGCAGGGTTCTTTGTTCTCGGCCCCTTTATCTCTTTTGATACCCACTTTCTAGGGTCCTCTCCTGCAGCTTGGCGGCTTCTTTCGTAGGTCTCTTTTTCTCGTTCAAACCTCGCCTTTTTCTGTTGAGGTTCTTCTTGAT
The DNA here is from genome assembly GCF_014529385.1 of Adiantum capillus-veneris. NCBI lineage: Eukaryota > Viridiplantae > Streptophyta > Polypodiopsida > Polypodiales > Pteridaceae > Adiantum > Adiantum capillus-veneris. The sequence continues at coordinate 48,251,376 of NC_140953.1, forward strand.
GTGCAGCCACTGCCTTCTTCTTCATCTCCTTTCTTTTGGCTCTCTTCTCTTCATTGTCTGAGCTTTCGCGGCTATGTGCTTCATGAGAGCTTTCTGCAGACTCCTCATCAGATTTGTAAACTCTTTTTGTCGACCTTGTGGTTCTTAGAGATGGTTGTGCTGACACTATCCATGTGTTTTGATTTGGGACAGGTGATAAATTGTCTACCATACCGATAGCATGGTATGTTATTCTTGTGAGTACCTCAGGTGCTCCTAGATAGGTTATCTTGCCCTCTTTCTTGGTACCCTTCAGCGTAGATAGCACATACTGCGCGTGATCGATGGGTTTCCTGGTTGTCGACTTCAACACTTGTGTGAAGGTAGTCGCAACTGCGTGATTGGGTGTTGTGTACCTTGGTGGTCTCTTTGCTAGAAGTGAAAGTGATGATGATATAACCGTGTTGGTTCTTCCACTTGTTTCGGGATGAGATCAGCAATGGTAGCCGCAGTAGTCTCCTTTGTGAAGGTACCTGTTGTCTTCCTATCTCTGGCCCTCATTGTCATCCCCTCTATTGATAACTTGAGAGCCTCGGCCACGATTTTTTTTGTTATTATCACTTCTACCTTCTGTCCTTGTTGGTTAGTAATCTGGGCTGATCCGTCTTCCTTGATTGTTGACAAGAGCTCATAGGCTTTCTGAAACTCTACACCACATGGTTCTTGGTCGTAGAATTCTATGAGTCTAAGCCTTCTGTTAACTTCTTTCGTTTCGGGCTTTACCGCAACATCATAGACCTCTTTTGGCAATAGTTGTAGTTCTACCTGATGTCCTTCTTCACTTTTAAATCTGTCTGTAAAAACTGTGGTTTTGTTTTCTTCAAGCTGTTCTTTGGATAGATATGTTGCCTTGGCTGTCTTTACTGAACTGGGATCCAGTTGGTATGGTGGCAGCTCTTGCAGCTTGTCTTTTTAGTGACCCTCTTATTGGGCCCTTCTCCGCAGCTTGCATTGCTCCTGTTAAGTGAATAGAGTGCCAAAGTTAAAAAAATTGATAGATTCCGCTCTAAAATGTCCTTCAGTCTGAATTGCTCACAAATTTAGTCCAATTCGCCTCAAATCAATTTTTGAACAGACATAGATGCATAAAAACGTATAAAGATCAAAACCATAAAGTCCAAGCAAAAATTTGCAACAAAAGTCAATAATCACGATTATTTACAGTAGTCAACTTTTTTTTACAAAACTTTTTGCAATTTTGGCATCATAGGCTTGAAATGCATGTCAGTTAGATACTTTGAGTGAAGAGTGGGCTCATTTGAGTGCACAGGGTGAGAATGGTCCCATATTTAGGCTTGTCGTCTCTGAAACAGTAGATATAAAGGAATTTTGAGATTTTGAGCTCCAAATTTATTCAAACTTGGTCAGTGGGCTTAGGACACCATATTCTTTGGTCCCATGAAGGAAAAGTTGCATTTTCCCCCATCTTGGCAAAAAAGTAAATAATCGCGACTATTAACTTTTTCATCAAAATGAACTTTTCTTTTTGCAAATTGGTTCTAAGCATGATGTAGACCCTGTGTATGTGATATGAGGTGATTTGGATCAACAAATGTAACTGATAACTCAGAAATTGGTTTGGAAGGACTTCCTTGCATTTTTTGATAATTTTTCAAGTTATCATTGATCAATTTGGTTCATAATTGAAATGTGGCATGTAATAGGTGTGCACAAGTGATAGGTGAGGTGATGATACCATTTTCAAGCCAAAATATTGCAAAAGTAAATAATCGTGATTATTTACAGCAATCAACTTTCTTTTACAAAACTTGAAAAATTTTGACATAAACATATTCTATACACCCAAAACAAGTTCTAAATTGAATTTGGTAAAGTTTTGTGCTGTCGGCATCACTTCGTGCTTTGTCGACTATGAAATCATTGATTTTTTGTGACTACATGGCTTGTGAAGTTGGTTAGTCACTTTTGAGGCTTTGGACTTGTCCGCTACATAGTCCTGAAGCAACTCATCCATTTTTGGCCCATTTGGAGTAAATTTGACTTCGTATGTCAAATTTGACGCTTTGTAGCCTTCGAGCGGTTTTCTGCTTTCCGAGGGCTTGACTTGATTGATTTTATGAAACCAACCCTATAAACACCCCAACCTAAGCGATGTGCACAGGTCATAAACCTAAGAGCCGATTTGCTTGTCAAAACAAGTGCTTGGAGAAACATCCTACCATTTGGCATGCTAGAATGTATGAACTCCCTATAAGTTTTGCATGTACATATACATGTATGTGTGTTTGTATAGTGAACTATGTACATATTTGTCTTTCTTGTGTATATGCATGAACACTTAGCACTTAATACAAAGCATGTGAAAATAAATTTCTACTATACCCGTCAATTTTAGTGCCGCACGATGATGGTGATGGTTGGCTCCCATGTGCATTGCTTGGAGGTTAGAAAATATCCATAACACTGCACAACACAATGAGCAACAATAGATCCCCTACCATCATTCATTTATCTTTATTGGCAACAAACTTTGGGCACTAAGGATCCCACTCCCAATGTTTCTTCTCTAGCTATTGGCAACAGTAATATGGTGAGAGCTCATATAAGTTGTCTCCTCAATAACTTAATATCCCCGTCAAAACACAACCTTGGATAGATTCAATCCCTAAAACATCTACTTGTTGTTCCAATCTCTCTGGATCAAACCATGTTGTTGTTGCCAGTAAAAGGTCCTTATACGTCTTATCCTCACTTGTCAAGCTTCTGATCAAGAATTTTAACCTTAATGTAGTTTACTTGCTCCTCAACTATCAGCCACATTTGTTCATCGAGTGGTTCAACAACAACAAAAAAAAGGATCCTCATTCCAAAGTGGAGTAGATGTGTCCCTATCTTTGGCCATTCTAGTTACCATCACTTATACCCCAATTGCATTCTCACCTATGTTGAAAGATGAAAACTTGGGTCTCAATAACAATCATTCTAAATTACAGAAGCTTGGGGGAGCGGTAGACTTTAGAACAATTGTGCCGAAAGCCAAAGAGAGAGCATCATCAAGTTGTGTAGCATAGTATCTCTATGCACTTTACCTTGGCCTCAGACATCTTTGCTTTCTCCTTAATAGTTTTTGGTGCCTGCAACTCTCATGCCTACATCTGTTACCTATGTCATGTTGTGTTGATTTTCAAGGCGACGCAAAATTCACTTTTGTAAAAAAAATTGCACAAAATTCAGTTTTTGGTTTTTTTTTTAAATTTATCCACATAATCTTTAAAATGTGGATAAAAAGAGGGTTTTTCTTTTCATTTGTCACTTTTCTCCTCCATTTTTAGAATGCAACTAGAGAGTAAGTTATAGAGAAGTTTGAGAAAGGCATAGCCAAGCCTCTTACAATACACACAAACACACACACACCTCCTCTCCAAGAGAAGCCATGGCCAAAAACCATAACCTGCCTCCTATAACTTGGTCTTCTTCTTCCCATTACACTCTCTCGTAACCCCTAAGCTTTCTATAGCTTGAATCTCTCTTGTCTCTTTCCATTCTCTCCTTCCAAGTATCGTAATCGGTGGTCTTGAAGAGGGGGAGACTCGACTACATTAACAAACTTCTTCAATCACCCAAAGCAAGAAGAAGACTCTTACCATACACACACCAAGGCAATGTTTTCTTGTCATCTTCATGCCATTGCACACCTTAAAAGATTGGGTTACTCTTCATTCTATATTAATTCATGCTTAAGCTCTCATATTTACATAGGCAAATTTTTCTCTTTCTTAAAACAAATTACTAATTTTCTATTGTCAACTAACAACGTAGCTAACCACTAACTACAACGTTATTTCAAGTTCTCTAGATTACCAGATTAATATGGCATAGAGAGAGTAGAAAGCACTCTCTTTAACCATAGGTGACTGGAGATCATACTTATATTTCAAGTTATGTTCTCTAGATTACTAGACTAATATGGCATAGAGAGAGTAGAAAGTACTCTCTTTAACCATAGGTAATTGGCTATCATAATAAAATAGCATGCATGGTGGATGATGATTAATATCTATACGTACCTTTAAACCTCGCAAGAAATATCTTTTTCTATTTTTAAGATACACCAGATAATAATTTTCACATAATCATGGGTAATTAAGTATTGAATTTTTTTGGAATTAATCATTCTATTCAAAGTGGCATTATAATTTAATCTAAAATAATGCTCTTATGAAAGGTTCAAAAGTTTTTCTTTAAATTTAAGAAATAAGATTTTTTTTCTTTCAAAGAGAAAAAGAGCATGCATGTCAGATTTGTTTAGTGATACAAATAAGTTAATACTAATTCTCTCAAGGAGAGTTAAGTTTTGAAGGGTAGCTCTATCTTAATCAAAAGAGTTTTTCCTTGGAAGAGGAAATTTCCTTCCAATTAATGTTATCCCCCCCCCCCCCCTCCCTCTCATTAATTGGAAAGTCCCAAAACCATAAGCCTCTCCTACAGCTACATAATTAATCCTCTCCACGATAGCAAAGGTATGCCTAAATCCCTTCTTAAAGAAGAATTTTTTAATCATTCATACACTATTACATGAGCATTTTTCACTACACTACCATGCATGGAAGCGTTTTCACTCTTGCATACGCACTCAAAGAAAGTTTCTTGATTATTTGTCTCAAGATTGCAAGTTGGTGCATTCTGAAGTTTTGTGTTTACCACACATAGATCATACCAAAGCAAAACTCATTGTAGAAAGCATATGCATTGTTCATTTCAAATTTGTTTACTCTCAAGTTTGTTTTGCAAATTCGAAGGGGGGAGTAAGGGGATAGCTTCACGGATGTCTTGATCGTGTTGTTTAAACATAAAACTCCCATCGCTTCCATGGAAATGCTCCATGGATGGCAAACAATGCAAAGGGACCAAAATGGGATTCGTCAAAGTCGGGGTTAACTTGAAACTTACGTCGAGACAAAACCTTAAAAATTTACCCACGAGACTCGTTGTGTTTTCTTAAGGTCTTGTTTGAGTAGAATACAAAGGAAATAGAAACTAAGGGGTTATAAATCAGATGAGCCTAATCTAAATTTTAACTAGCATTAAAAACTTTACCAAGAAGATCTAACGTGGATAGCCCTAGCATACCATAGGAGATTTAAGTGTGAACTGTGTCTTACATGTTTGGAAAAGGCCAGCGTAGCTATTTACATGTGGGATGCAATGGGGAATGGTCATTTTCAGCTAGGGTTGATAACGTTGGTCTATGTTTTGAGCTCGGGTTCATTCATTGTCCTAAAAATGGGATTGAATGGGTGTGTCCCGACCGAGTGATAGGGACCCACTGCAGATACGTCTGGAAATTGGCCTAGTCCGAGTAGGCCTGATGCCGACGGGAAAAGGATGAAGTAAAATGGATCCATTAAGGAATCATGATAAGGGAGGAGGATGTCATTTAATTAAGGAACTCTTCTAATTGTTGGTAAAAAGGAACCTTGGAAAGGCTAGGAACTTAAATGGGCTATTCCGCAATTGTCTTCATCAGTCGGAACTTTGCTCTCCTTTTCGGATTATTGATTTAAAAATAATCTAGAGTATATTATTTTTGTAAACCTTTTCTACACAAAATAAAGAAAAATAAGAATTGAAAATTGTGTCATGGCACCGCTTGCACCTCTCACGGAGGAGAGAGGATACCCGAATCGTGGGACAACGATAGTGATATGCCTAAAGAAATATATGTGATTGCTTGAAAGATAATTAGAAAATTTTACTAATACTAAAAGAAAAAGGAAGTAAAATATTCTATAAAGAAAAAAAGTGAAAACGATCTGATAAATGCACACTTGCAAGGGTATGAAACAATTTGCATGCTGCTTTCAAATGCTTGAAATGTATTTTTGGTTCCACATGATTGGAATAATGTTTTCTAGTATCATAGTACTACCTGGGGAAGGTGCATTTACCAAACGGTTTGGTGGGAGGGTGGATTTCAGAGGGTTAATTTGTTGGCCAAAAATAAGTCAAGGGATTTTGATCTACGGAGTGGGGATCAAACTTAGGAACAAGGGCTTTGTGTAGCTACTCATCTTAGGGGAATGCTATGACGGTTGTGCTTGGCCATAACCGAGATAACAGGGTCAATGACCTTGAATCAAAGGTGAACTAGAGAACCCCCTCCAATTGACCCTGGAAGGTTGAGTTTACATCTAGTTTGACGGCTTTGATTGGAAATATTTTGAATCAATAAGGAAAGATATTTCGGGATTAAGGGATGTGTATGAGGAAAAGTGAATGTTATCACCCCCTTGAGTTGGCATTGAACAGCAGGAGGAGTCCTGTCTTGGTGTCGATCTCAAGCGGGAGGGATGTCATGAATCATGGTGTATCCATTTGGAGATGGTGGAGCTGACGGCCCCTGGCATGGCCGTCACAAGTGGTATCAAAGCATAGTCTCTATCCTTGGACAAATAAATATTTTCTAGTATGAACTTTTGTAGGAAGAGAGTGAGGTATACTTTCCTCGAGTAATCATCTATAAATGTCATAAAGTAAGAAGCTCCCCCTAGAGATAGGTTAGGCATAGGTCCACACAAATCACTATGAACAAGTGCCAATTGTGTATCTCTTCTATTGCTTCTATGCTTATGTGGTTGTTGTGTTTGCTTACCATACAGACAATGTTCACAGAATTCAAAATCATTAAATGAAAAGCCAGGAAAATAACCAGAACGAGACAAGATTTCCATTCCCTTCTTGGACATATGTCCTAACCGGCTATGCCACAAAGAAACGTTCGACTGCTCGGTTACATTGATTACATTTTTAGAGACATTTCATACATAAATCATGTAAAGTCCTCCAGACTTTACTCCATGTGCTACTGTCATAGAACCCTTGGATATCTTCCACATGTTCTGTCCAAAAGTGGTGACGTAGCCAGCATCATCAAGTAAACCTGTGTTGATCAAGCTCTTTGTAATTGCAGGAACATGTCTCACATTCTTCAGCGTGAAAGAAGAGCCATTCTGAAACTTCAATTGAACATCTCCAACACCTAAGATCTCACATGTCTGCCCATTGCCTAGTTGAACATGATCTTTAGTGGTCACACAAGAGGTAAACCACTCCTTGTTTGGAGACACATGAAGTGATGCCCCTGAGTCTATAATCCAGTCACTCAGTGCATTTCCATCAGATGTTGTAAGAAGAGCTGAGTCCATTGTATTCTTCAAGAAATAGATGTCTCCTGACACTAGACTGTCATCCTCTGCAACAACAGTGTTTGTCACATTTATTTCTTGAATCTTCACTGAGGACTTGTTCTTCTCACCATGGTCTTCAGCTTTCTCTTTGCCTTTTTCTGCTTTCCATTCTCTGCGGTCTCTTTTCATGTGACCCTTCTTGCCACAATGGTAGCATTCTATGTCACTCTTGCCTTTAGCACTGCGGGACTTGCTAAGAGACTAATTCCTCTTTCCACCTTTGTACTTTTCTTTGGTCCTTCCCCTGACAACTAAGGCTGTTCCTTTGCCTTTTTCCATTTTCTTTCTGTTGGTTTCTTCAGTAAGCAGACTGCCTTCTACACCTGCTATGGTCAAACCATAACTCAAATCTCTGCGAAAAGTGTCCCAAATTTCCGGTATGTGATCAACAAGAACATAGCTCTAACAGGTTCATCAAACTTGACACCTTGAGCTGACAACTGACTGTAGATAGTGTTGAATTCATTCAGATGATTGGACATAGGTGTCCCTTCTTTCATCTTCAAGTCAACAAGCTTCTTAAGCCAGTATACCTGTGAAGCTACACTCTGCTTCTCATAAAGATCACTCAGCTTTAACCATGCTTGATAAGCCGACATCTCCTCTGCTACATTGAAGTAAACGCTTTCTGCCAAAGTCAGCATAATGGTAGAAAGTGTCAATTCATCCATTTCGCTCCATTCATCTTCGTCCATATCTTCTGGTTTTATCCCCTTGAGCTTTATAGGTTTTATCTGCTTCTTTTGTACCAACACGTGCCAAATCTGCTTCTTCCACAATGGGAAATTGGTTCCATCCAACTTCTTGATATTGTAAAGAGCAGTGTCCTGTGATCCAGCCATAGCTACGCTTCACAGTAGTTTACTTTCCTGGGAAAAATTCGGCAGAGTTTTCCCTGTAAACTGACCTCTGAACCAATATCAACCTATCAAATGAACCAAGAAAGCTTCAGATTTTGCATAAATTTCGGCAGAGTCTCCTTTGTAAAATGGCTCTGGTGTACTAAAAAACAGACCAAAAAACAGCTAAAAAAACCACTGTCTCTCTAACACTGTAAGCTGTGGGTAAACATGTCCTGCACTTGTATTGTCTCTCACTGTCCTGTCACTGTCCTATAAGCATAGACTGCGACAATGCCTCAACGGCAGTAAAGCAAAGATGCAATCCCAACTGTCTAACTCACAGTCAATACATCCTAGCTGCCTATCTAAGGGTGCTCGAGGGATCGCTCCAAGACCTGTATCACCGAAAGGATCTCAACATTCGAGAATCGCCCAGGTCAATAAAACCTCACTCGACCCTCAACAAAGGCTGCAGTAAATCTGACAATACATAGACTTCCCACAAAGTCATACATCCACAAATTTCCCACTATATGTTGTAACCGCTACGGCGGTTGTTTGTTGCGTGACTCACAGTCAGCAAACCCTCAACAGACATACATCATCTCTGACAATACATCCCATGTGGAATTACCTGCAATCTTAGGATGAAATCTGCAATATCAAGCAGCAAACACAAGCTACCTGATGAACCGTGTAGATGCGCCCGTGTCGTATGTGACACGTCTCCAAGAACTGTGAGCCGTCCTTCGTTGTGTAGACAGCCACAAATCAGCACTCTGGAAGTGAAGATATCCTCAACACTTGCAGTCGTAGGCCGAAACCCCAAATTTGCAGAGTCGGATCTACACCCGCCAAGACCACGTAGTCAAAAATGGCCTGCGCAGAGCTTTGTCAAAGTCGAATGGTGGTCGAGATAACCTCAAAATGAAATTCTGAGAACACCAAGCCCTTCGGTCTCTCCCACAAGATTTGGGGCCGTGTCTTTGCCTGTCGAATCTCACTCCAATCTGAGCAGGTGACTCTGGCTACCTGCAAATGCTGCCCCGAGCCTCGATCTGAGCTCTGATACCAGTTGAAGGAGTACAAGCGGAAGTGCGACGCAAGAGAGAGTGTGAGAAGAAGAGCACAACGATATGGTGAACTCGCTCTACTGTAATGTGTAGAGCATAGTGAGTTCTTATTAGGTTTTTACAAAAGAATATGTGTACATACCTGGCGGCCCGCCCACTTACCTGGGCAACCACATTGGGCTTTATACCCCAACAATGGCTCTCAATCCAAACTGGCATGTCGTCACTAGCTAAAGGTCTATCATGTGTCATCGTGCAAGGCACATAAACATGTCTAGTAGTCCTATCATAAGCTCTCGACGATGAGCTATAGGCCTCATATGTCCTAGGTGGCTCATGGGTGGGACTACTCCTGGTGGGAACATCCTCTAATGTAGGCTCCACCTCTTGGGGTATCTCAAGTACAATGGTAGAAGTCACTCTCGTCAAAGGGGTCTCTGGATCTTGATGTGTGACGTCTACACTCGGGGGTGACAGTCATGGTCTCTAAATACCTCATCTGTCCGTGTCTAGCATGGGGGGTCTGTGTGCTCAATCATCAATGAATCTGGTGGTGAATGCTCATGAGTAGGTGTCTCTATGCAAGCATCTGTCTCTATAGGTATCTCGGTCTCTAAAGGCTATGTAGTAATGTCAACACTCTTATGGTCATGTGCATCAGCTATCTCCCCATGTATAAGTTGTGGTGCGACATCTACCTCTATGATAGGTGCAAGGGGATTATCAATAATAGCTATGGAATCTGGAACTCTATCAATCGCTAGTGGCTCAGTGCTCGTGTCTAGTGTAGGAGCAATCTCACTAGGTTGTACATCCCTCGTAGAACAAGTATCAACATCTGGAATTGGCAATGTAGGTGGCTCCATGGTAGGGCCCTCTAGTGTACTTGTCCTATCGTCAATCACATCATTCGTCCTCTTCATCTCAATCATTCTAGATCGCAACTGATCAATTGTGCTCTGTGGAAAAATCTGTCTAGGTGATGAAGCTCTGGGAGGTGACCTAGTACGGGATATCTATCTAGGAGGTGTATGTGAACTCTTGGTGGGTATCTGTCTAGTATCTTGGCCATGCCGTGGAGAATAGGGCAATCCAATCATCAAATAGTAAATCTCACCCAATGGGTCCCTATAAATCCTATCATGAAGATCTCCAATAAGACATGCCATAACGCTCATGACTGGCTCAATATACCATCTCGTCTACTCATGTTTGTATCTAAGCCCACAGTCATCAACTTAAGTCAATGTATGCTTCAATCTACGTAACTGCACTATCCTAGGATGTACATGGGTATCTAAACAATCATCAGGATGTGCTCTGTCAATAGCATCATATGGGATGGTCGGCAGGGACATGTATGTGCCCTTGAGTTCATCGGTAAAGAACTCAATCGTACCAAAATGTCTCCTCTGAACTCTGGCTATCTGCCGTATAGAAGGGTCTATGTCGTCTGAGAAGATACCTCTGGTATAGGAATTCACGTAATGGTCAAGAAACAAAGGCATGTCTCCTCTATGCCCTACAAAATGTAGCACAATCTCATCTCGGGTCCTCAATACTCGGAGTGTCAACCCTAGGCTCGGCTCGTGCCTGCATGGTGGCTCTAGGTGATCTAGCAATCATCGGTCAATCTGGTGCATGTGAGTTGGAAATCTCAGTATCTCTATTGTGCTCATGGCTGGCAAAGTGGAAGGTGGTACCATGTCTACAACCTCTCTAGCATGTGTGCTAATAGTAGGAACAATCAAAATCTGAAGTGTAATTGTCTTTGTGGCTCGTAGCTCCGATCGTACACTAGTATGGCTCTGCATCCTACGCTCCATATCTGCCCTAGCCTCTGCTATGATCTCTGTTGAGGTCAGACTCCTAGATGGTGGCGAGGATGGAAATCTTGGATGTGATCGAACCTCAAGATCCATGATTATCAAAGTCTAGCAGTCTAGGTCAAATATGGTGCTAGGGGGCAATAAACCAATGCACTAGGTGCAAGGCGTAATCTGGAAATGAATGGCTATCCAAATGGTAATCAAGATCTCTGTGTGTAATCTGGCTCTAAAATCAGTCACTCGGTCAAAGTCGTAGCCAAATGTAGCTCTAGTAACCAATATCGAGCTCTAGTCATGCGTCGGTGTGCTAAGAATAGCCAAAAGCGGCCAAATTGAGATCTCGCGTGTGAACAGGCTCTAACTAGCTAAATTTGGTCAATATCAAGGCCAAAACAACTTTCTATCGCAAGTCGAGGTCAAATATGTAATCTGAAAAATCGTAGACCCAAGATCAAAATCCATGTCAAACAAGGTCTGTGTGTGTGGTCTAGCTCGAATATGCTAAAAACGGCTCAAATCGACAAAATTGAACAATTTCGGATGAAATCTGACTCTCGGGGCTCCAAATGCGTCTATTCGTGCTTAAATACGTGTGAACGGGGAGTGTGCGAATGTTTGATGCATGTGCAATGCAATGAAGAGAAACAAGACATAGAAAAGCAACAAAGAAAAAACGAAAATTTTGTTTTCTTGAGTTTTTGAAAAAAAAAAAAATTGTCTTGTGTGTGCACGAGAGAGAAAACGTGTGTGTGTTTGTGTAGGTATGTGTGTGTGTGTATGTTTGTTTGTGACTTTGTGGGTTTGTTTCTTGTGTGTTGACTTTCTTGTCTTTTGTTTGTTTTGCTTTTGTTGTGTGTGTTTGTGTGTGCAGGGGTTGGGTCACACGAGGTCAAGGAGTGGAGACTAGTTAGAGAATGTGTGCACGGGGGCAACGAGTGCGGGACAAGGTAAGTGCAAACATGGATACAGGCGAGGTTGAGCGGGGTTCGGTGGTCACGAAAGCGAGGCGGGTGAAAATATACACAACTGTAACAAAGTTAAAAAAATTGACCAAGAAGGTAAAATTACTCAAAAAATACCCGAAAAATGCTAAAAACAACCAAAAACTTAGCAAGAGTTCATCGTTTCAAAAAAAAAAATTCAGATCGATTATTCACATCAGATTTTTATAATTTTATCAAATTTTTATACAAATTAAATAATATTAAGCACTAATTTAGCACAAAAAATGCTAAAAATACCAAAAATTAACGAAATAATTATAAAAAATTAGCTGATTTTTTTTTGACAAATATGCAACTTGTTCTACTTTATTCAACACTTAGAACATCAAGATTACAATCCCAATCAATATCCAATGCATTTGACAATCAAATTGATCAAAATTGATCGTTTTTCTTTTTTACCCAATTTTGATCCAAAAATTAGCAAACTTAATGATGCAATTAAGCAAATTTTTGCACATACGCTTGATTATTGCTTTGGACTTTGCAATGCAATCAAATACACATCAATTTGCAGCCAAGTACTAGTTCAATTGTGTGTGCAAAAACTAGCAAAATTAAGCATAAATTCGATAATTAGTGTACGCACACAATTTCTATCGCAATTTCGACGGCATAACAGTGCAATTTTAGCAATCAAAAAATTTGAATTTCATCACATCATCAAATAAGTCATTGTCGTTGACAATTCTAATTGGCACTAATTAAGCCATACTTAGCACTAGAAAGTGCGCACTTTGTCTACACATGGATATACTAATTGCACTTAAATTCGCACTAGTCTTTTGTGTAATCAAACCTGAAAATAAAATCATCAATTGAGTGGGTTAGTGCACTCACAATTTCATGAGCAACGCGTCGATTTCCAACTCTAATTGACGCATATACACATGTGTGTGTACTAGCAACCACTTAACGACATTTCACCTACAATCAATTGAGCACAAAATCTCATATGTAGCATCATTTTCAATAAAATTAAACACATAAGAATAATAATCTCAACTCTAATCAACAATTTAGCTATGTGTAGCACAAAAAGCACATGTGATTAGAGAGTAATCAGAGAGCCTAATTAGGAAAAAATCCCTAATTACACACTCAAAAATCACTCAATTTTAGTCAAAATTTTTACAATTTCATATCAAAAGAGTGATGACTCTACCTCTAATTAGGCATACACACATGTAAAGCACTTGAATTAGCAGCGGATTAGTCAAAAATTAGTAATCAATTCGTGAGAAATTGGGGATTTTCTACCTAAATGTACTCCTAAACACTCGATTATACTCAAAATTCTCCTCTAGCTTAGGCTATCGTCCCCGGTAGCGGCACCAAATGTTAACTCCCTCATAGCATAGCTCCAAAGAACCGACAAAATTATCAATCCAAGGATGGTAGCGACCCGGCTAAGGCATGGAAACATCACACATGGGTGATTGTGTGAGAGAAATGAGATAGAATTGAGTGGGAAAATCACATGAGATTATCTACAACAGGAAGAAGAGAGAACTAATGAAGGGGATTAGTGTATGCACACACGCTAACCTTTATGCTAATCAAGATTGCTAATTGTTGCATTCTCTACTAATCCTAATCACAAGCTCACCCAAGCTCATGGAGTTATGATTAGAGCAATGCATGCACAAATCCTTAATCTACACACTAATCTAATCATGCACACACTATTAGAATCAATCATACAATAGGCAATCAAGAATCAGAGAGCATTTAGTTCTTAATCTACACCATCAAGACACTAATACACAACTTAATGAAAATCAAGAGAAAGGCAAAAGGACTCATCTTCATTGCATGCATACAATTGGTCTGTGAAGAGAGTACATGTGGCTCCATGCTTCCACCTCCATAGCCTCCTTCTTCTTCTTCTCTACTCTAGGTTTCTCTCAAAATGATATCTCCCCTTTTCACATGAGCTACATTCACTTATATGCCTAGGGTTTTAAAAGTTATGGTACATGAAGTGAATAAACAGATACAACTTGGAACTCCCATGAATATATACATAGCAAATGAAAAATAATGTCCATGAGAAGGTGAAAATGGCTACTGACGTTGGATGCATCCAACAGTAAGCTTTGACATTTGGACACGACCTTTGAATTTTGGAACCTTAGCATTCTGGAAGTCTTAATGGGTTGAACCTTAGGGTCTTTAAAGCCCATTGTTGTACATTGCTCTTTTGCAGATGGCCCTCCCCTTTGGATCCCTATTTTTCCTCCTTTGGATCCCTAATGTGGCTGGTCTGCCAGCTTAACCAATATTCTAGCTTTTTCTCCCCTGGCACTTCCCCATATTAAATGATCAGTTTAACATGAGAAAATCATTTAGGAGAATTAGATATTAGTTATTATGAAAGCACTAATGAGGATGTAGTGGACACATTAGAAGAGGGTGCCATACGGGGTATAGTGGTTTCCAAAGAGGATATGCCGGGCTCCGTAGATGGCACAATGGGAGGCATTGAAGAAGGAGTGGGTATCCTTGATATACTTGGAGGCTCCATTTTCCCTTTACCCTTCTTGAGTACATTGCTTGCTAGTGATTACCTTAAGAGCTACTCTCAAGAGTGTTTTGAGTAACTCCATGAGAAACGGGAGGGAGAGACTCTTCTTGTGTCTCCTCTAAGTACTCGTCACTCTCATTTTGAAACCTTCATTCAACAACCAGATAGCACAATATCACATAAACTAGCACTAAAGTAAGACATATACATTCTCAAAACAAAAGAGCCACAAGTGTTACGGTACTTACTCTTCCATAATTCAAACTCTCACTTTGGAATAACTCCTAGTGGATAATCCAACCACCAAGGACAAACATTGGCTTCACATGTTTTCCGATTCCTTTCAATCAAAGAGGGAGAGAACATTGTATTCTCATTAAGCAGATTAATCCACTCTGTAGTGAATAATGGGGCTTCATTCAATTCCTGCACCTCAACGCATTGCATAGCCCATCTACACAATTTTTAGAGCATCATCCGCTTTGAAAAGCACATAAATGCAATGGTGTAATAAATGTCATGTATCCAAAAAAAAAAACGCAACTGTCTCCTTTGTATGGAGAACACTTTTTCAAAATAAACCATAAACCCTATCTTGGGCTCCCACAGGATTTAAGTGTTTTCAACATAGACATTATAGACACGCGTATTGTCCAAAAAAAACCATCCACCCCATATCGGGCTTCCACAGGGAATTTAAGGATTTTTTGTAAACACAAAATGATATTTCATCATTCTCAAAATGGCCTAGTGTCACCAAACCATAGCAAAAAAATGAATACTCTTTTTTTGCAAAGAGTGCAAGTGGAAGATGCAAACCTATAAATCACTCTCTTAGCCGACAACACAAGCTCCGGCATCTTCTCACTAGAGTTGGAAGTCTTCACCGCATTCATTAGATAAATAAAATCCTACATACATAGTAACAAAAAAACACACTCAAATTGATCTTGTGTAAATTAAAACATGTCTATATTCTATTAAAAACAATGGTCAAGTGTCTACCTGCAAAATATGATTCTTCATGCTCATCTTGTAGAATAGGTCAAAAGAATTTGGAACTTGTGGACCTTCTACTTGCAACCTTTCAATCATAAGTGTAGCCTCCCCATGCAAGTGAGCCCAATAAGTCTTGTTGAAATTAGGGTTGCAAGAAAACACACAGCTTGGAGAAGATGAAGGAAGCTCAAGGCACACAACAGAGAGTGTATTACTTAGTGTGCAATGAAAATATAGATAGCACACACATCACTACCACATGTATACGGTAAAAAATCCCCCCTAGAGTGATGCGATGAACGAGAGCTAGCACATGAGTAAAGGGAAGCGCCACATGCCCTGAGGACATGATCAATCCACAAAGGGGAGTAAGCCCAAAGCTTTGCGGAAATCTTCAACTTCTCACGAGACAAAGCCTTTGTGAAAAGATCTGCAAGGTTCTCCTGTGTTGGCACATAAGCCAAGTTGATCTCTCTTGCTGAGAGCCTCTCCTTGACATAGTGGTAATGCACCTCAATGTGCTTTGTGCAAGCATGAAAAATTGGGTTCCTCTCAACTGCCAATGCACTCTGGCTGTTAGTATAGATAGTGTTGGCAGTGTCCTGTCCAACACCCAAATCAACCATAGTTGTAAATCCCTGGGTGGGAGTGCCTAGGAACGATCCTCCCAACCTCCCTTTAAATAGCCCCTTGGGCCTCATTCCTTATCCACACTTGCAGCCGGCCCCTTGGGCCTGGTCCTTGACCACCGGGCTTTGCCCTTGGCATGACATTACTCCCCCCTTAAAGAAGCATTTTCATCCTTGAAAACAAGTAATGATACACTAATGTTTTCCACAGGGGCATCCTTCATGGATCCAGCTGTTTGCTTGACCGAAACACAGTTCAGTAGGAGGTTCAATGAAACCAAGAGTAACATCTTGATTTTCCACCTTGTTGTCCTATTTGCAACCATATTGTGTTATCGGTTCCTATCCAATCATAGTGTGTAGACTCCATTTAGAACGCATATGAGCATGTTAAACGAGTTATCACAACAAAGATATACTCGAAAGAGTACCTCTTTTCACTTTCCATGAACGTAACTGGCTGACGTAACTTATCAGCAAAATATAAGTCCTTGACTTGTTCTCAATTTTTATTAGTAAACAACCCCACCATAACTAGCGCTCAAGGTTAAGAACCTAAATTATGCATGAAGAGACTAAACCTAGTCGCAAACATGCTTTACGTATGGTAAGCAAACTCCAACTAGAGCAATAAATACTTACTAATTGGATTGCTTGGTGCTAACGTACGCACTTTTCATATCCTTTAGCACAAGATTACACTTTGTAATCTACCTATCCCCTTGGATAACTGATAGTACTGAGGTGTGTTTCCCCCACGGTTTACAGACAGTCTTCGCAGATGACTAGTAAATGGGGATCACAATATTGTACAACATTGCTGAGGAATCAACAACGTCCTGAATAACCATCGTGGTTGACCTTAAAAATCCGCAAGTACCCAAACCGAGCCATGACCTCTATTGGTGATTGGTAGATCCAAAAATAAGATCATAGAGATATTGCACATAGAGTGCAAAATGTTTCATAAACAACTAATGTGATGAATATACATGCCGCTCCAAATCAGTCTTTGCTAAACACTAGGGCCCATAACACCTAGTGTGTATGCAATTAGCAAAAAACAGATCCGAACCTGTATATCCATGATCATTCTTGCCAATAGTTATGGCGAATGTGATTCTTCTAGCACACATTAAAGAGGAATTGAAATAGTTCTGACAAGAAACTAAATAATTTCTACTACAATCATTTGCAAGCCATGCTAAAAAATTTGAACCATAATAAAAAGGTGAAACATTAATCACTGCTAGGTACAAACAATGAAACCTTTTCATTAACACTCATATCCTTGCTATAGGCATAAACAACCATCTGTAATGTTGTTTAGCTGCACTTGTAGCTTAACAAGTCATTCTAAGTATCCGACAATTTCTGGCCACCAAAATTGCTCCTGATACATTGTGCTAAAAATGGTCTAGAAAACAGGTGTGACCACCACCTAGGGACTTTGTCATGACACATAGTTGAAATAGGGGCGCCAGTGTCAGTCCCAAAGACTCATATTCTCCTCATGTGGAATATGTCTCATGTAAGAATGTCTGGAAAAAGAACATCCTTCAAGTACAAAATGTACTTGTGCGTGGAGGTACTGTAAACACTCTAGTGAGAGGGACCATCATTAGCCTTGCTCCACACTGGCTAAACCAAACTCCTTGAGCTCCTAGACCATGTTGTATCCCATGTGACAACATGTGCCAAATAAAACCATACAAATGGGTCTATAATTGCGTAATGCAGAAACTTAATCTGGACACTACAACCCAAATTTCTTGGCTCCTCGTACATGACCTTGTCATTTCTCTTAAGAGAAAAAATGGAGGATAACATAGAAGTAAATTCACGTAAACTTGGGTGTTTCCTTTGCAATCCAGACCCCTTGGTTAAAATCAACATTGTCAAACCCCTTGGTTAAACTTTGCAGGAAAACTGCTTAACTAGCATCCGGCCCTTGGCCTATGTCCGTGACCCCCCTTGGGTTGGCCCATGGCAGTACATTCCGTTGGAAGTGGAAACCTTTCCACTACCCTTCGGCAGTCTATGGACTTCTTTCCTTGAAAATTCAAGTGTGAAAATTCCAAGAATTGATAAGTGATTTAATCATCACGAGCTGGGTCTTACCTCGAAACAGGACTCATATAGACACTCATAGTGCTAGAGATAAAATAGAAGATCCACTGAAGTTGGAATTGTATTCACAATTAGATCTTTTCCGGACCCAAAAATCCATAATCTTGGGGTTTTGAGAACAGTCGTGCTATCTAAAATGCTGACGTCATCTATACACCTTGGTAGAGACCCCTACGAGTTTAAGACGTTCAAAAATTTAACTTGATTTTCACACTCAAAATGTGTAGTGCTAAAATAATGCCCAAAAAGTCACTAATGGCAAGACTCTTGGTTGCCCACTATAATCGATGGGTACTTAACCGGATAGAAGTGTTCAATCTTGAAATCAATCACTGATGGACTACAAACAAATGGCGCTTAGCCATGCCAACGCTCTTAGCCATGTCAAAATAGGTGGTAATAGATGGATCTTAGCCCTTCCTATTGGCTCCTAGCCCTTCCTGTTACCGTATTGACATAGAAAGATTTCAATGAAATCATGCCTAGTTTCATCATTCCCGCATAGAAGTTGGGAAGAGAGAGAGAGAGAGAGAGAGAGAGAGAGAGAGAGAGAGAGAGAGAGAGAGAGAGATAGAGAGAGAGAGAGAGAGAGAGAGAATGTTGGGTTGAGGGAAAATCCTTATTCAAATGTGTTATATGCCTCGTGCTTGCCTATAACCCAGTGCAGACCATGTTTGTGTCTTAGCTTATCCTATAAGTGTACAACAGTGTACTTGTACCACGCCCTTGTAGAGAGAGGTACCATAAGTCACAGCTTGACCGACTTATCGTGCATGTGAATGTGACTTGTTCTTGACAGAGTAGTTAGTGTTATAGTGGAAGCGTATGCATTGATTGGTGGGTTGCGAGACAAAAGCCCTTGGCATCAATGACAGTCTCAACCATGTGAACCGTTGGTATACGTGCCGTGCACAATTACACTGGTATGGATACATCACAGTGCAACACTAATTGTGAGCTTATATCCACGTAGTGCTAAATATGTGTGCAATTATTGGTGTGCTAAATTCAATCGATAATACTTGTGCACATAAGCGAAGCCTTGCTTCACATGAAAAGTGGGAAAGCACTATGATTTGTACAGCAACGGCGTATGGAGTCTTCCCAAGCGCTTGCTTTGCACAACAGAGAGATCTTTTCCAAAAGTAAAACATAGACAAAAACAAACAGAACTTGAAAATTTACGAACCTTGTCGCCAAGTTGTGGCTAGGTGTGTGGTAGTTCACTTGAATCCGGCTCTTAGCCATGTACAGTGATACCTTGAGATTCTTTTAACATCATGATATGCTCAATTCATTCTCTAAGCTACCGGATGTCTCTTGCATGCCCTCTTGGCTTGGTTCATTCCCACCTCTACTGAACAAACACATAAAACATGTTGCAAAGTTTCCACGGGTTTGTATGCTGATGGCATATTCCAAATGGAGGAAACAGCTATGCAATATGTCTTAACATGAAGCCTTGCTTTCTACAAGTCCATCAGAAAGATGCGACATAACTCGCTTGAGTACTTATGGAAAACCAATGCGTCTATTGATGAACAAATGTTATAGAGAGTCGACCTTGTCGAGCTTGCATAGAAAAATGGCCTTCCCAAATCATGCAACATATTGAGAATCATGCGACTGCTCACTATTGAAAGAGATAGCACTTAACATCTAGTCATTAAATGTCAAACTCCATTTGTGTAACCACTACCCTTGGCATTGGAAGTCAAAGCATAGCTATTGAAATCAATGGGCTCTATGTACGGGTGGTGCCCACATTGTGGCAATCTATAAGGGTGATGGAGTGACCGTGCACCCAATGTATATATAGAGGGACAGAGACATGCTCTTGAAAGCCTTGCTTTTCCATAGATTTAAGCTTCATATATTTTGAAAATTATAAGACAATACACAAGGCTTGCTCATGGGTAGCCACATACAGAGTCCTACTCAATACGCGGTGCTGAATGCATTGAGTCCAAAAAAGTTGTTGAGTAGCCATGCTCAAGAAAATCTAGAACTCCAAATTAGAGAGAAGGAGTTCTCGAGGCTTTGTGAATTAAAAGGACTGATCGGTCTTTCCGAATACTTATATCGGACAAGCCACAAGCCGTGCTTGTACTTGCTTTACCGTAGGAAGCCTACATAAAGGTGTCTTGCCAAAATGTTGGTATTAAACCTAGATTTGCTTGTTGATGTGAGTAACGGTCACAAGCCTTGCTTGTATTGCAAGGGCTTATAGTGCACAAGGAGATAATTGTTGTTTTTAAATCATGGCATCAAACATAGCCACTACATGCCAAACTATTCAGCATGTACTTGAAAAATTTGCAAACAGAATCAAATTGATTTTGTACCTCATAACATACTTGTATAAACGTGCCATCTTGATTACCTGACGGGGATGTTCGAGCTTCCATGAACCTTGAACCGAGCACCGACATCGTCGTTGCCTAGAAGCCTTGTCAAAACCTTGTCGAACGTAATTGGTAGAATTCATCATTGTGGAGCCCATATGGCAACCGATTTGCAAGAATCTGCAGCCTCTGCTGCTTGCACTTGCTTTGTAATTTGGAAGCTCAACGGCTTTGTATCCCCGAGCTTGGCGAAGCAAGATGTTGAGAACTTGAGGGGTGTGTGCCCGGGATGGGCATGCACCCTTACTTAGGGTTTGATTGAAAAAACCCAAAATTGGGCACCCGTGTATGAAAGAAACGCTCTTCTATGAGCCATGGTGGGCGGCAGCACTTCTGCGCGAGGGCAAACACGGACTCAGAGGTCCTTCTGCTGCGAACCGGGGCTTGGCCATGTGTTGAAAAACTGTGTATGTTGCCTCGCAACCCCAATGAGCCCGGCCACATCCCTTTCTGTGCACCTTTGACCTTGCCCACCTCCTCGGCACTAGCGGCCTTGCACACGGCCTTCACGACTCCGACTTGATCTCAATTGTTTACCCTAGGGCCATGCCCACACCATGTCGGCTTCTCCATACATCTTGTATGAACATGCACAAGGTGCAGATGAGGACCACGCTATTCCTTCCCCTAAAAAGATGAGGCTATGATACCAATGTAAAGCCTTGGTTGGGACTGCCTAGGAATGATCCTCCCAATCTCCCTTTAAATAGTCCCCTGGGCCTCATTCCCTATCCACACTTGTAAACGGCCCCTTAGGCCTAGTCCTTGACCACCGGGCTTTGCCCTTGGCATGACATAAGCCGTTTGAGCCATACACAGTCAATCGTAGTTGTGAAGACTACCCTATACTCAGTCTCACAACTAGAAGTGGCCACAATAGGTTTCTTCTTGCTCAACCATGATATACATAAACTGTCAAGCATGAAACAAAAACCACTTGTCACGTGTCAAAACAACGATCCCAATCTGAGTCCGAAAAAGCATGTAAGTATGGCGGCAATGATCCCCCCTTGGGATAAAACAAGCCAAGATGTAAAGTGCCACTCAAGTAGAGAAAAATCCTCTTGACAGCGTGCCAATGCTTAGACCCGGGCTATGCATAAGTCTGCTGACCTGTGAGACTGCAAATTGAATATATGGCCTCGTGTTGCATACATAAATGAAGCAACCAATAGCAGTTTGGTAAAGAGTGACATCAACAAGATCACCAGTGTCATGTAGAATCAATTTCAAACCTGTTTCCATGGGAGTGGCAATAGGTTTGCAAATCTCAAGTCCAAACTTACATAGCAATGTCTCTATGTAACTTTTCTAACAAAAGGCAATACCACCATCACATTGCTTAAACTGTATGCCAAAGTAATGATGCAACAGCCCCAAATCTTTCCTCTTGAAATTAGCATTCAAATCACTCTTAAATTCAGCAATATGTGCCTCATTGGGACCAGTGATTAGCAAATCATTCACATAAAGAACAACAATGGAAGTTCATTGCCCTCACGCTTGACATACAATTTGCTTTCTGTTGGACTGTTACAAAAGCCTCGTTGACCAAATGAGTGTCAGCTTTCTCATACCAAGCACGAGGAGATTGATTCAACCCATACAAAGCCTTCTTACATCTGCACACTTTGTCCTATTGACCTTTCTTGACAAAACGCGAGGCTGCGTTACATAAGCTTCCTCAAAAATGTCACCATTCAAGAAATCAATAACAATGTGTGATTGATGTACATCCCAACCAAAATGAGTTCTAATGCACATAGAAAACATACAGTAGTCACACGACAAGTGGGAGCAAAAGTTTCTTCATAATCTATGCATTTTTGCTGCACATAGCCTTTTGCAACAAGTGGAGCCTTATGGTGATCAATCTCACCATCCGGCTTGCATTTTGACTTGTAAACCCACTTTGTACCAATGGCCTTTTCTCCAGGAGGCAAATCACATAAAGTCCATGTGTCATTTCCTATAAGTGCATCATAATTGCATGGCAGCCATCCAATTTCTTTAATTTTGTGCTTTATCAAAAGACAGAGGTTCCTCAACATCCTGTTAGCTAGACACAGCCAAAGCATAACAATCTGATGCATAAGATGCATGCCGAGAACCTAACGAGTACGAGTAGACAAAGGTGCATCCAATTTACCGTCATGCAAAGTGTGCACCAACCATTCTGGCATACCTCTAGCCTGCTTATTTTTAGCCCTTTCCTCATCAAGTACATCATGTAAATCTACATCAGTAATAGGCTTATCTGTAACATTTTTAAAAACCCCCATAGGTTGTACATTTGCCTCATTGGAATTTACATTGAACTCCCACCATTGAAAAGAGGCAACAAAGTGTCATAAATGTCCTGTGAGCTTACGTTGTTGTCTCTAGTACATGACAGTGACGAGCGCAAAGCGTGACACGGACCTCGACGGCCTCAACGCCAGAACCGTGCACACTGAGCTGGCCACAAGAAATGAATAGGGGGCACCATCTAGCTTTGAGCGGCTAGGACACGGACAACAGTGATTTAAAATAGCACAAACTTTGCGCACCGAGGGGGGCACACAGAGAGAGAGAGAGAGAGAGAGAGAGAGAGAGACGTAGGTGATGAAAACCATGGTGATAGAGAGAGATAGAGAGATAGAGAGAGATAGTGAACATAATAGTGCATTCTGTAGAGTTGATTTCATGAGCACAGAGATTCCACTCTTGCGTATGTGTGGCAGCCCTTGGAGTCAGGATGTGGACATGGCTTCCTTCTCATAGTGCTAACTTCCCAAAATGCTACCCTAAAATCCTCTCTCTCTTGATGCAAGTGTTGCCAGCCCCCCCCCTCCTAGTGACCTCTCAGTGCCCTTTTATAGGTGCAGGCTGCATTAGGTTAGGATAATCTGATTAGGTTAGGGCCCTAATCAAGAGAGACAAAGTTGGGAGTTGGGTCCCAGATGGTTGACCCTTGCTTTGTCTTAGGAGAGTTATAAAAATGATATCTCCTAGGTGGACCTTTGTGACCATCACCTAGAGAGAGGTGGCAATTTACAATGGGTTTTTATACAAGATTTTTGGCTTGAAACTGGAAACTAATAATAACCTACAGATGTTATTGTAGAGATGCATCATGGACGAGGTGCTGATGAATGGCGGGCCTTGCTGGTGCGTCGTTGTAGCGCGTTGCCAGTTTTGGGGCCGGTCAGGCATGCCTTTAGCGTCACTTCTTCATTTGATGTTTCTATTGCGTGATTCGGCCATCCTTCTTCTTTTGTCGATCTTCATCTTGCTTTTCCCTTTCTTGTGTCTGCGCATGGTGTGTGCGTGTTCCGTTGAATGTATGTGTGCGTGTGCGTGCCGTGTACTCGTGTATGTTTGTGCATATTCTTGTGAGTGCGTAAATGCGTGTGTGTCTGTGTGTGTGTGTGTATGTTACCGTGTGAGTGACGAGATGCTTGTGAGTGTGTGTACGTATGTATATGGGTTCTGTGTAAGTGTGTGTGTGTGTGTGTGTGTGCCGTGTACTCGTGTATGTTTGTGCATATGCTTGTGAGTGCATAAATGTGTGTGTGTCTGTGTGTGTGTGTGTGTGTGTGTATGTTACCATGTGAGTGACGAGATGCTTGTGAGTGTGTGTACGTATGTATATGGGTTGTGTGTAATTGTGTGTGTGTGTGTGTGTGTGTGTGTGTGTGTGTGTGTGTGTGTGTGTGTGTGTGTGTGTGTGTGTGTGTGTGTGTGATCAATGTCGGTAAGGGTGTGGCGTGGGAAAACGAGAGAGAGTGACTTTTATTATATATATTTTTTATAATTCTCTTACGTGTTGCAGCTACATAGAGAGTGAGAGTGAGTGAGTGAGTGAGTGAGAGAGAGAGAGAGAGAGAGAGAGAGAGAGAGAGAGAGAGAGAGTGCATGAGGGTGTGAGATGGATTGGAGGGGTGTGGGGAGTGTGTCACGTGTGTGTGTGTGTGTGTGTGTGTGTCTGTGTAGGTGTGTGTGTACGAGAGAGAATGGGGTTGACGTCTGTGCCTTCGGGTTGCCCTATGCCGACACCGAGAGCGAGGGAGAGAGTGTGAGAGAGTGAGCAAGGGGAAGAGACGGAGAAGCTGAGGGAGTTGAGGGGTGTGGAGGGGTATCGGGAGTGTGTGTGTATAGAGAGAGAGAGAGAGAGAGAGAGAGAGAGAGAGAGAGAGAGAGAGAGAGATTATCCTTGCGCCCTCGTGGCTGTCCCAATATGGAAACGAGGGAGGGAGAGAGAGTCAATGAGGGTGGGGGAGAGAGAGAGATAGAGGAGGTAGCACACCAGGGAGAGGGTGTGAGGTTGAGGGAAGGGATGAGGGATATGTCGTGTGTGTGTGGGTGTGTGTGGTGGGGGTTAAGAGAGAGGAGTTGTTTCTTTGCGCGTGCATGGGCTACTGGGGACAGAGAACGAGAGAGAGAGAGAGAGAGAGAGAGAGAGAGAGAGAGAGAGAGAGAGAGAGAGAGAGAGAGAGAGAGAGAGAGAGAGAGAGAGAGAGAGAGAGAGAGAGAGAGAGAGAGAGAGAGCTGAAACTACTTCTGCCCTCATGGGCTGCCTGTGCCTGTAGGAGACGAGACTGGGAGAGAGAGTCAACACGGGTGGGGAAGAGGGCGAGGGGCTGAGGGGATAGGGGGGGGATGGGATGGGGTAGTGTGTGGATGTGAATGAGAGAGAGAGAGAGAGAGAGAGAGAGAGAGAGAGAGAGAGAGAGAGAGAGAGAGAGAGAGAGAGTCTATTATTATGCTGGCCCGCATGCCGCCATAGGGATGAAGAGGGAATCAACGAGAGAGGCGGAGAGAGAGAGAGAGAGAGAGAGAGAGAGAGAGAGAGAGAGAGAGAGAGAGAGAGAGAGAGAGAGGATGACTCTATGCTGAGAGCAAGAGAGAGAGAAGGAGGGGCTGGGGTGGCTGAACGAGGGAGAGAGCGAGAAAGAGGGAGATCAAGGGCCACAAGCCTGGCATAGCGGGTGCGCCTTTAGCAGGACTACTCGAGATCTCTGGATAAGGGTTGAAAATGCGCCATTCGTGTCCCACAATTGACCGAAATATTGTCGAGCCCTCCGGTGGTGTCGCCGTGCTTCGGGTAGAGGAAAAAAAGAAACGTTTCTCTCTTCTCTTTTCTTTTTTTAAAACCGGCTATCATTAGCCCTCCCCTTTGCTTAGAGGCATTCGTTTCTCTAGCCCTGCCTTTTATTCTTCTTCAGCTGATGTTTAGGAGCCAATATCGAGTTGCCTTTTGAACTAGCCATTCCATTTGGCCGTTCGTGAGATTTCTGGGATATCCATGAATCTGTAACAGGTCCGGATGATAGCCTGTTCCTTGGAATGGTGCGGGCTGATTAAGGAAAGCCTGTGGCTTCCAGAACTTTGCCAATGTCCTCCTGGATCCCAAGTGAAGAATAGAATCATTATCTTCATTGTCTGAACAGTAAAATTTGCATGCCAAGTAGGACCAAATTTTGTAACCCCTAGTAGCGAGAGAAAAAATGACCATCTTGGCTCCTGCATAACTGAAAATTATTATTTCTAAGAGTGTGCCAAGAATCCACCATATATGGCCGCCTTGTTGGTGTGGTGAGCTCCAGTTGTCTTCAAAATCTTGCTTACTGCCACGACTGGAAAAACCAGCAATCATATCATGCTCCTCTTGGATGTGCTCAAACATGTTAGTTGTCTTTCCTGATGTTGATAGTAAACCACATACCTTGTGGCTTAAATACAAGCGTAATCCACTCACCTCTCTCCAAAGAGAGGATGGACTATTGGTAAAAAATTGGGGATGAAGCCTTCATTCTTGCATTCTATCAGCTGTTTGTCTATCCATGGCACCTTAACTTTTATCTCCATGCTCATCTTACCTCTATATGTTCTAGTGGTTAACCATAGCCATAGGTCTGATGCATCCCATGCAAACACAATGTTGCATTATGGTGGAGTCTGAAACATCCTTAAAATTTTGGCAACATGTTGATCATCAAACTTACTCTGAACACTCTCACATAAACTAGAGGCATTATTCATCTCCAAGTTTATAACACCTTTCAGTAGACTAGAGGCATTACCCATCTCCAAGTCTATGACACTACACAATAAAATCTTGCTCAGCTGCCAAGCCTCTGGAACAATATTCAGCTCCAAACCTTCATTCATACTTACCTCTTCGTTATGGTCCTCTGGTGAAACTCCCTTGATGCAGGATGCCTTCAGCTTGCTATATTGTCCTTGGTCTATGTTGGTGCAAAGGCCTCTGTTTTCAAAGCCCTCCCCTTTGCTTGATACGTTGTCCATCTTCTGCAATGCCTTACTAGCAGGCTGGTCTTCCTCTTCTCTTGTATCTTCCATGCTCTTTGCATTCCTCTTACTTTGACTAGGCTTGATCAACACTTTTACACCTTCTTACCCTTATTGCCCAATGTTGTCGATTGATCACTTTGGTATCTATTTCATCCAAGGTTAGAGATGTACTAACATTGGTAACACAATTTTCTTGACTTACCTCCTTCACTGGGGTAGCATCTTTTGATTCTTTAACCTCTTGTTCCACTGCTTCAGTCCTTTGAACAAACTTCTTGCTTGACCCTTCTTCTATTATCTTCAACTTTACCTCTTTTGCAAGACCAATGAAACTTAGCGTGCGGCTGCCAATTGGTGGTGGGTGTAGGATGAGTGTAAGAGGTGATTGTGGTAGTAGTTGCATTGGTGGCTATAGGACTTGAAATGGTGGGACCGGCTGTGATTGCACGGTTGGTGGTGGTCTCACCCTTGAAGGATAGATTTGATTATGCCTTCCTCCTCTATTGAAGTTCTACCTGCTAGGATGAGGGCAGTAATACATGCCATGGCCATCCTCCCCACAATTGTAGTAATGGTATTCCTTGTGTTTCCTTTGTTGTCCTCTCCCTTGCTCTAGATTTCTGACAGGTGCATACCCTTGCTACACCAGATGCACGGATAAACTTTCAAGCTGAGTAGTGATGCGGCTCAACAGGTCTTGCTGCTCTTTTGATGCCTCTTGTGGTTGGGCTCTCTGAGCAACTGTTGCAGTGCGGTTAGTCAGACTGATTTTGATTCCTTTGACTCATTGACTCTTGCTTGCATGTGCATCTTCTTGTCTTTAAGGCGGGCTACTTCCACTGCCAACTCATACGTTGCAGGGAACCTCCCCTTCACCTTCTCTTTAAGCAAAGACAACAGGGCAGCAATGAAACAGTCCTTCTTCAGGAAATTAGGCGCTCCTTCACCTTCCTCCAATGAGGCAACCCATCACTCCCACAAATCCACAAACTTGGATTCATAAGTGGCATACGCAAGCAAACCTCTCTGCTTTAACTCTATCAACAGCTGCCATAAATTTTCTGAGGTTGTGCCTCCACCAAACCTCTTCATAAAGGCAGCACGTAGTACATCCCATGCATTCTTGGTAGCTTGTGGTGAAGCATTGTACCAAGACTTGGCCTCTACTTTCATCAGAAGAGGAAAAATTAGTAGCTATGAGGCATCATCATCCTTGTTGAAAACCACACAAGCGATGTCAAGGTCATCCAGAAAGTCAGTGGTGATGTCTTTGCCCTTTTTTCCAATGAACGTGGAAAAGGAGACACTTGCCATGGTAGTAACTCAATGAACAGGAAATTACAAATTTTATAAAAAAAAAACACACAAATGACATCAACGGCTCATAGCGGCTTTCTTACAGGGTCGGGTGTGGATAGATTTGAATAGGAGCTTAGAGGGTCGCAAAGCTA